>NC_140520.1:33048114-33648114 GCF_964339955.1 Pipistrellus hanaki
GTTGTGTTGGACTTGCAACTTCTCGGCGCCTTTGTGAATGTTGAGAGAGGGAGAGGGAGGAATGAGAAGTGAGCGGTGCTCCCTGGCTCCCAGCACAGCCTCGGGCCAGGACCCTTGCACCTGCACTTTCCCTCCAGGAGCAGGAGGGATCTGGCCCTCGGCTTCCGTTAGTGCGAGCCACAGGGTGGGGCTTGGGGCAGCCCAGCTCATCTGCAGCCTTGCAGGCTGTGGGCTCCTCGTGGCAGCCGCTCTGGAGCTGCAAGTTGGGGTGGTTGCTGAAGAGGGCAGCCATGCCCTAGCCGGTTTGGCCCAGTGGCTAGAGCATCAGCCTGTGGACCAAGGGGTCCTAGCTTCAATTCCAGTCAAGAGCAAGAACTTCAGTTGCAGGCTCGATCACCGGCCCTTATAGGGGTGTGTGTGGGAGGCAACCAATTGCTATGTCTCTCTCACATAGATGCTTCTCTCTCTCTCTGTCTCTCCCCCTCCCTTCCACTCTCTCTAAAAATACATGGAGAAATATCTGCAGGTGAGGATTAAGGCAGGCATCAGCCTGCCATGACAGGGACACCCAGAACTGGTCAATCTCTGGGGTCCGGGTGGTCCCCGCTCCTTATTAGGGGATGCCCTAGCTGCCTCCCCTCATCTTTTGCTCCAGCAGGGGGCGCCCTGCCCCTCTGTCTGGATCCTGTAGGACTTCGGACACTTCTGTCCCTCCTGGTGACATGCCCCCCACAGCCCCTCCCTCGGCCATGACCTTCAGGAGCGGCTCCAGATGGGTAACTGAACTGAAATTGCTAAGCGAGGCCCGGAGAGGTGGAGGAAGGTCTGAGGCCTGAGTGACAGGAACAGCTTCGGACCCTTTTCCGTGATGTTTGTGTCCCCGGTGCCGTGTCCCCCTGAAGGCCGGGGGCACCGCGTGGCCCGTGGGGAAGGCTGCCCGTCACAGGGGTTGTGGGTGGCACCAGTCCTTGAGGAGCCATGCGGGACCAGTGAGGTCCCTGTTTGGAAGCAAGTGTGAGGCGGGAGAAAAGGCGGAGTGTGGAGCTGAGAAGCTTGGGCGGGTTCCACGAAATAAAGAAGAGGCTGTTCCTGCGTGTTTACAGGATGAGCACATGGATGTTTTAACAAAACAAAAGGGAAACCTAGTAAAATGTGTACACTGTGTTTCCACACAAAACACCCACACACACACACACACACACCGGGGGGTGGAGGGGAGAGAAGAGAAGGATGGTCGTCAAACCTGGGACCCATGGCGTATTTTTGTGGCGGTGTGAGCTGAGACCAGATACTTTTATAACCGGCATAGAAACAGGAACACCTTGGCCGAAGCCGGTTTGGCTCAGTGGATAGGGCATCAGCCTACGAATTGAAAGGTCCCAGGTTCGGCCAGGACCGGTTTGGCTCAATGGATAGAGCGTCGGCTTGGGGACTGAAGGGTCCTGGGTTCGATTCCGGTCAAGGGCATGTACCTTGGTTGCAGGCATATCCCCAGTGGGGGGTGTGCAGGAGGCGGCTGATCGATGACTCTCTCTCATCGATGTTTCTAACTCTCTATCTCTCTCCCTTCATATCTGTACAAAATCAATAAAATATATTTAAAAAAAAAAAAAAAAAAAAAAAAGGTCCCAGGTTCGATTCCAGTCAAGGGCATGTACCTTGGTTGGGGCACATCCCGGTAGGGGGTTTGCAAGAGGCAGCTGATGGATGATTCTCTCTCATCGATGTTTCTCTCTATCCCTCTCTCTTCCTCTCTGTAAAAAATCAATAAAATAAAAATTTTTAAAAATAAAAAATAAAAAAACGGGAACACCTTGGCCATCCAGACGGAAGAACAGGGCTGTGGTCTTCCCACGTAAAATCATCGTGGCCAAGGAGATGCACACCCAGGCCCTCCTGAGCACAGAGAAGTGACGCAGCAGTGGAGGACAGAGCTCAGTCTTCGAAACGGCCCACGGAGGCGGCACGGCCCAGGGCCCTGGGCCCTCAGAGACGGGGTTCAGACAGGCCCTGCCGAGAGGGGGGCGCAGGAAACAAGCCCGGGGTGGTCAGAAGCAGGCGGAATCGGCCATCGGTTTGGCGGGATGCTGGCAGGTGGCCATTCCGCCGACAGATCCGACGTGGCGCCGGGCCCTCACGGAATCCGGCTCTGCCGAAAGGGAGACAGCAGGACCGGCGCTTCTCCGGATGACAAACTGAGTGCGGCTTATGATGGGAACGATAAAGCTCATCTCCATCTTTGAAAGAAGATCTTTTTTATTATTATTTCTTTATTGATTAAGGTATCACATATTTGTCCTCAACCCCCCCATTTCAATCCCACACACACACTCATGCCCCCACCCCCCTATTGTCCTTGACCATTGTGTTAGGCTCCTATGTGTGCACATAAGTCCTTTGGTTGATCTCTCCCTACTTGGAGCGCCGACCTGTACACCAAAAAGGTTGTGGGTTCGACCCCCTGTCAGGGCACATAAGCAATACCTCTAAAAGCAATCAACAGCTGAAACCATTTTGGCTCAGTGGATAGAGCGTTGGCCTGCGGACTTAGATTTCAGTCAAGGGCGCATGCCTGGATCATAGGCTCATTCCCCACTAGGGGGCGTTCAGGAGGCAGCCAATCCATGATTCTCTCTCTCATCAATGATATTTCTATCTCTCTCCCTCCCTCTCCCTTCCTCTCTGAAATCAATTTTAAAAAATCTTAAAAATGAAGCAATACAATGAATCATCATTTGCCGACTCTTGGAATGGCAAAGATAAGTAAAATGAACAATTCTGTGTTACGGAGAGGATTTAAGAAAAAGAGAAACTTCACATCCTGTTGTTGTTACAACTCTTTCTGAGGGGAGCAGTCTGAAACATGTATCCAAGTGTCCAACACGTAGCCCTTGACCCAACCAGGACCTGAATGTCCTGCCCTTGGGTGCGGGCTGCCCTGGCTCTGAGCAAACTCTGCAGCTGCAAAGAGCGACGCCCTGAGGCGCACTGCCACCAGGGGGCGCCGCACAGCCCAGCCTTGCGCACAAGGACTGCAGGGCCACTGTGGCCGAAACCAGAGGCTGGGGTGGGTGGTGGGGCCCAGAGGCGAGGCTGCAGGAGGTGCTGGCCGGGGTGTGGACTCCAGGAGGACAGACGAGCACACAACTGATGAATGACTTCTGCTTTTTCCAAACCAGAGTGACGGCTCTTCACCAGAAAGGCAGGGCAGGGGCAGTTAGAGTAAGGTGACCAGACGTCCTGCTTTTGGCGGGACAGTCCCGATTTTTAACAGTTTGTCCCTCATCCCGAGACGTTGGGACAAATTGTTAAAAACCGGGACTGTCCCGCCAAAAGCAGGACGTCTGGTCACCTTAAGTCAGGGGCAGTTAGGAGACAGGAGGGCCAGCCTCTTGAGAAACAGGCAGGACAGCTGGGTGGTTTCCAGACCCTTTTGGGCTGGTGGCCTGAGTAGCCAGCGGTCCCTTCTGCGAAGGGTGGCTTGGGCCTCGGCAGCTCCCAGCAGCCACGCAGAGGGCTGCTCTGAGGACAGAAGGCCGGAAGCGCAGGACTGCTCTCAGGAGCTCAACGTTCTGTGGTGCTCATCCTTCCCTTCCCGTCCCATCATTCCCCCGAGCACAGAGCTCCCCAGAGGGCACCTGCCCAGGGGTAACCCCGGGAATCCCAGGCCCCCGCCTCTCCCCAGAGCCCCTCCCACCACGGCCCCCTTGCCTGTTGCAGAGATTGGCGTGGGCATCACCGGCTTCGGCGCCTTCTTCATCCTCCTGGGAGTGCTCCTGTACTTTGACTCCGTGCTCCTGGCCTTCGGGAATGTGAGTGCCCCTGCCCTGCGGACCGACCGTCCCAGCCTCCCGAGGCCTCCCTTGCTGGGGCCAGCCCTGCGTCCCTTCCCCCGTGGCCATCCGGGGTCGGTGCCAGCAGCCTGGGCCGGCAGGGCGGCTGGGGCCGGACAGCAGGCCCCGCCGGGCAGAGGATCCGAGGGCCTGGATTCCCACGCCGGCTCTGGGCGAGGCTCCAGAGAGCCGGGAGGGGTGAGACCCTGTCCCTCCATGGGGCTCCCCCCCAGCTAGGGATGGGGGTGTCCCAGGAACACACAGGCCTGGGGACGGAGGCAGAGGAGCGGCAAAGTCACCGTGAGACAAGCCCATCCCATCCGAGCGGGCGGCAGGGAAAGAGCGGCCGGGGAGGACGCGAGGGGTCGGGAGAGGAAAGCGTGTGCGGGGCTGGAGAAAGCGCGCTCAGGTGCACGGAACATGCTGGAAGGGAGTGGACAGGAGCCTGGGCTCTCTTCGGGGCTCGTCAGGAGCCACACTGAAGGGCCAGATGCCGGAGCGGGGAGTGCCCTCCTGCCCGCCCCACGCGGCTTTGGGTGCGGCTGCCTCACCTGTGCCGGCCTGGTGCTCCCCTTCGGACCACAGAGAGAGAATCTCCGTCCATCCGCCTTCCCTGGAGGTGTGGGGAGACGTGCAGGCAGAATCGAAGCACCGGTTGGGATCCAAGCACTTGGTTGCATTGGGTGAGAAGAGAGAGAACGCCACGGTCCCCTGGTGCAGCCCCTGCCGCTGGGCAGCTTTGTTTCCAGTCAGCTCAGCACTCAAGGCGGGGTCACCCTCCCTGCAATCGGCCCTCCGTGAAGAGCTAGCAAGTCCTGCCCCATGTGTGAGGGTGGCTCCAGGCGGGTGAGGGGGGCTGGCCCCTGGCTGGGGGGGGGGGGTTGACCCCTGGCTCTGGGGGAGGTGAGGGGGGCTGGCCCCTGGCTCTGGGTGGAGGGGGGGGTCTGGCCCCTGGCTTTGAGGGGGGGTGGCCCCTGGCTCTGGGAGGGGGGGAGGGGGGCTGGCCCCTGGCTCTGGGGGGAGTGAGAGGGGCTGGTCCCTAGCTTTGGTGGGGGGGAGGCTGGCCCCTGGCTCCGAGGGGGGCTGGCCCCTGGCTGGGGGGGTGAGGGGGGCTGGCCCCTGGCTCCGAGGGGGGCTGGCCCCTGGCTGGGGGGGTGAGGGGGGCTGGCCCCTGGCTGGGGGGGTGAGGGGGGCTGGCCCCTGGCTCCGAGGGGGGCTGGCCCCTGGCTGGGGGGGTGAGGGGGGCTGGCCCCTGGCTCCGAGGGGGGCTGGCCCCTGGCTGGGGGGGTGAGGGGGGCTGGCCCCTGGCTGGGGGGGTGAGGGGGGCTGGCCCCTGGCTCCGAGGGGGGCTGGCCCCTGGCTGGGGGGGTGAGGGGGGCTGGCCCCTGGCTGGGGGGGTGAGGGGGGCTGGCCCCTGGCTCCGAGGGGGGAGGCTGCTTGAATTCACGCCCCTCTCCCTCCCCCGCAGCTGCTGTTCCTGACCGGCCTGTCCCTCATCATCGGCCTGAGGAAGACGCTCTTCTTCTTCTTCCAGCGGCACAAGCTCAAGGGCACCAGCTTCTTCCTGGGGGGGGTGGTCGTGGTGCTCCTGCGCTGGCCCCTCCTGGGCATGTTCCTGGAGACCTACGGCTTCTTCAGCCTCTTCCGGTGAGTGCAGCCCCGGCCCCGGGGCCCGGCCTCCGAGTGGCTGGGCCAGCGGGTGTGCGGAAGCTGGACCTGCCCCGCAGGAGATGGGAACCGTGGGCGGATTGGAAACGGGGAGGAGGCAGGCCCTAGCTGGTGTGGCTCAGTGGATAGCGTGTCACCAGCGGTGTGAAGGGTCCCGGGTTCGATTCCAGTCAAGGGCACATGTCAGGGTTGCAGGCTCCATCCCCAGTAGGGGGCGTGGGGGTTCTCTCTCATCATTGAAGTTTCTATCTCTCTCTCTCTCCCTTCCTCTCTGAAATCAATGAAGACATATTTTAAAAAATTAAAATAAAAACGGGGAGGGGCATCGGACAGACATTGGAAAGACCCCTCCAACAGTAGGTTGAGGGGTAAAGTGAAGGGAGCAGCACAGGGCTCACTCCCAAGTGGAATGATGGGGGGGGGGGGCAGTGAGCTGACGTTGCTAGGCCCCCGCTGTGCACCATCATCACCTCACTTTGCCATGTCCACCGCCATCCTGGGCTGTTCTCTGCAGAGGAGGAAGCCAGCACTCAGAGAGGCTGCCCTGCCCCGGCCTCACAGGCAGGGGCCAGAGGATCTCACCCAGGCCTGTGCCCTCACTGGGAATGGAACCATGACCGCCTGGTTCATAGGTCAGCGCTCAACCACTGAGCCACGCCGGCTGTGCTGGGACTTCATTCTGAACTATTCCACTTGGCCGCCTCTAAAACACGGGGCCCCCAGTGCCCAGGGGCCCACTCTCTCGGGAGCCAAAGCCTGTCTGTGGACCTCAGCCTTGCTACCCTCTATCTCCCTGTCCCCACACACCCCCAGGCCATCACTGACCCCTCCCCCCACCCCTCTGTTCTAGGGGCTTCTTCCCTGTGGCCTTTGGCTTCCTGGGCAATGCCTTCAACATCCCCTTCCTGAGTGAGGTGAGTGCATGTGCCTGTGGCTCAGTGGTGGGCCCCGGGGGTGGCGGGAGCACACGGAGTTGGGAAAACTGCTGCCCCAGGTCCAGTGGACCCGCCCCAGCTCCCCGGGCACTCCCTTCCCCAGGCTGGCCTGCCTCCGCTCCTCTCCCCCACCCTGCTCTCCTACTCTCCTCCATCGGACAAGGCCGTGAGGCTGAGAGGGCCCGAGCAGCTGTGCCTAAGGAATAGGGACAGAGGAGGGATGGGGACGGAGGAGGGATGGGGATGGAGGAGGGAAGGGGATGGAGGAGGGATGGGGATGGAGGAGGGATGGGGACGGAGGAGGGATGGGGACGGAGGAGGGAAGGGGACGGAGGAGGGATGGGGACGGAGGAGGGAAGGGGACGGAGGAGGGAAGGGGACGGAGGAGGGATGGGGACGGAGGAGGGATGGGGACGGAGGAGGGATGGGGATGGAGGAGAGATGGGGATGGAGGAGGGATGGGCTGGAGGAGGGATGGGGATGGACAAGGGATGGGGATAGAGGATGGCGGCTTTTAATAGCTCTTTATTATAGCTAAAGTAACAGATACTGAGAGAGTCTAGGGGACCCTGCCAGAAAGTGACAGATTTTGGGGGGAGCTGGCTGGTCTGGGCCCCGGATGTGGAGAGGATGTGTGACAGCTAATGACAGCAAGGAATGCTGTAGCAGCATGTCCTCTCCTTGGGGCAGGCGTGGGCAGTGGTCCCCCGTGTCTCTCCCTCCCCTATCCCCCGCCTCCTCTCCCCCCACCACCACCACCACGCTCTTTCTCGGAACCATCTGACAGAACCTGGGCTCTCTGAGACGCCCAGCGAGGCCCTTCAGCCAGCACCCGGCTCGCCCGCCAGCTGGGCACATCCCCGCAAGCCCCTCTCCGTGTCTGCCCTTGGCACAGCTCCCCCCTCAAGGCCAGCTCCTAATCACCCTGACATTGAGTCTGCTCTCCACTCTTTGTCTGGAGTAATGACTCTCGGCTCCCACAGCTGTTCCGGAGGTTCCAGGGCTCCAGCTCGATGGTCTGAGCCGCAGAGATGAGCTCCTTGAACTTGGATCACTGGCCGAGGGGGCTGGAAAGGAAATGGGGCCTCCCTCTCAGGCCCCCCCTCCTGCGCTGACGCACCTCCCCGCGCCCCCGGGCCTCTCCGCGTCCAGCAGGAAGGATGGCGCCAGGTGACTGACCTCAGGTTCCCCTGTTGGGAGCAGAGCTGCAGGGCCCCCCAGAGCTGGGCCGGGGGCCGGGAGCCGGGACCACACCCCGCTCTGTATGGGGGGGAAAGCAAAGATTAAAGCCCAAGCTGTGTGTGTGAGAGAGAGACTCGGGGTCAGTGCCTCGGGCCTGTGAAGTCTTCTCCTGACTCGGGGCGTCTCACTCTACACGGCACCGGGCAGGCCGCTCTCAGAGGCTCGTTTTCTTCCTGAGAGTGACGAGGGGTGTGCCAGCCCTGGGAGCAGGAGGCCCTGGACAGGTGACGGTGGAGATCCTGTCCCGGCAGGAAGTGCTGCTCGGTCCGCAGGTGGATGTCCGCTCAGGACGTCCCCCCACGGGGAGCCTGTGCTGGGAGAGCTTCCTGCCTGAGGGTAGAGTCAGCCTCCGCCTCAGAGCCCTGGGCCCCTGGTCGGCAAACTGCGGCTCTCGAGCCACATGTGGCCGTTTGGCCCCTTGGGTGTGGCTCTTCCACAAAAGATCACGGCCCGGGCGAGTCTATGTTGAAGAAGTGGCGTTAGAAGAAGCTTAAGTTTTAAAAAATCTGGCTCTCCAAAGAAATGTCCATCGTTGTCCTGTTGCTATTCGGCTCTGTGGACTGATGAGTTTGCCGACCACTGGCCTGGGCTGACAGGAGGAAGAGGCTCTGTCCCAGGAGCCCAGGTCCAAGGGTAAAGGTCACGATCGCGGGCCCAAGAACGAGACCAGAGTCCCCCCCGACGTGTACGGAGGGTGTCCCCCAGAACGCACACGCTCTGACAGCTGAGAGCCGTCGGATGCAAATGGACTGCCTGCCCTTGGAGCTCCTCCCCGGGGCGTGCGCCTGTCTGCGGGGACACCTGCACCTAGGAAATGTCTGGGAGGCCTCTGTCTGTGCGAGCAGAAACGTGGGCGCTGAGGGTGCAGAGGGAGGGAGGCCTGTCCCTGCCTTCCAGTGGGAGCGCAGCAGTTCCAGATGCCGTGGCCACAGTGCCACGCCCCCGAAGGCGGGTCCTGAGAGCCTGAGAGTCACTTCTTACCTGCCCACCGCACTTCCCAGGGAAAGGCTCTCCCCCACAGGCCCAGCGTCTCTGAGCGACCCTGTGTTCTGGGCGCTTAGCTGCCCACAGGTGTTACCCATCTGACTGTTAATCCGTCCCAGAGCCCTGAGCTGCGCAGTGCTGTCGCTGTTTGGGGAAAGAAGGAAGGAAAGGAGGGAGTGAGGAGGGAGGAGGGAGGAGGGAGGGGGAAATGAAGACACCCCCCCACCCCCAGTTGCAGATTACAGCCGAGGAGCCCCCTCCTGGTCTGAGCCCCAAGACCAGCCGGCAGGCCTGGGAGCACTGGGGGAACTGGAACCCTTGGTGCCACTGTGCCCCTCTCCCCGCCCTCCTGCCTTTCACGCTGCCCACTCCACTCTGGGCGTGCCACCCTGGGCGTGCGCGTGGCTCCTGTCTGGAGGGGGACCTTTTGCTGCTGACCCCCCACCACATGCCTCCTCACACAGGCCACTTCCACGGTGATGACGCACAGGGGGCCTCCCGGTGAGCGGGGCTGGGAGGAGCGGGAGGAGGAGGGGAGAGGGAATCAGAGAGCCGGCCTTGGAAGCTCTGGAGAGGGTGCGGGAGGCTCACGCCAGTCGTGACAGCCAGGGGGCGGGAGACAGCAGCCCGCTCTCCAGGGGGGTCTGCGGAGGAGGGAGAGGGAGACCCGGGGCCGGGAGACGTCACCTGGGCTTTATAAAAGGCGCAGGGATGTGATCGGGGTGCTGGCAAGAGCGAGCCCAGCTCCCCGCCCTGCCGGCGTTCACCCACCAGACACCCTGCGAGCTCCCACCCGCCGGGACCAGGACAGAGGCAGGTAGGTGCGCTGGGCATCACGCTGGGGGAGGGTCTGCCCAGGCTCAGGAGGCTCCCCGGACGGAGCAGGAGCCCAGTTCCAGCACTGACGGAGGTGCCCCAGGCAGGGGAGTGGGGCTGGTGGGGCCTGGCGACAAGGCCGGCCAGGTTAAACGGCAAATGCCTCCCTCTGCACGTTATTTGTGAGACCCGGACCCTCTCAAGGACTCCTCTCGGGCAGGAATGGCTGCAGTTCGTTGTGATTACTGCCTGAACTCTGTGGCTGGGATCAGGGGCCACGGGAGCCTTCAGGGGGAAAGCTGGGGAGCACCTTAGGGCGCCTGGGCTCAGCAGGGCTCCTCTGAGCTCCTTCTCCAACTTGCGGATGGCAGATACGAGCCCAGCCAAAGAGCCTCTGGCGCTGCTAGGAAGGGAGCCACCCCACTTCAAAGGCTTCCCAAACACCTGGGATTTCTGCTCTCACAAGGCTCAACAGCGGGTGGGGGCCACAGAGGACGGCCACCGGGGGCCCTTGGAAGCTGACGGCTTTTTTCTAAGCAATTCATTTCACGTGTGAAGAGTTGGGAGAATGTGTGTGTGTGTGTGTGTGTGTGTGTGTGTGTGAATGAGCAGCAGGAAACGCTCGCGTGGCACCATGGTACCTGCTGGGAGGAGGCGAAGGGGAGAGGCCAGAGGCGCACACAGCCTGCCCGCTCCCCCTCTCTCCCTCCCCACCTGCTTCCTCCCCACCTGCTTCTGCAGAGCAGCCGGAGGCTCCCTTTGACATGCTCCACACATTCCTCTCTGCCTGGGACCCGCCCCTCCAGGGTGAGGCCCCTGGTGGCCCTTCCTTACACTCCATGCTTTCCCTCCAGCAGAGCCCCCTCCTGACAGTCACCTGCCTGCCTCTCACTCAGACACTCAGCGCAGGTGCCACCCCCTGCAGACACCCGCCTGGACCCTCCAGACCCCTTTACACTGACTGACACACCTTCGGCCTGTCGCTCACAGTGTTCTCTTCCAATGGGCTGCTCAGGACTCAGTGTCTTGCCTGAGGATACCAGTTTCTTGAGATGGGGAAGAGGGCTCGCAGCAGGTCTGTGTCTGAGCACCTGTGCTCCCTAGCCCCTAGCCCCTGTGTCTTAGCACCTAACACAGCACACAGTCGGTACTCAAGAAATTATTTCCAAAGTCACCTGGACCCTGTGCACCCACAGTCTGAAGCCACGCAAAAATGGTTTTACCCTCGTCTCTCTAATGGATGGGTCCTGCCTCTGCTCCCCGCCCTTTAAGGCGGGTGCAGGAGGCTGCGGTACGGGTTCCACAGAGTCAGAGTCTGCAAGGACAAGTGGCCGTCTGTGGGGACACTCGGTGGCCAGGCGGACCCAATGGTCCTATTTTACAGGCGGGGCACTAAGGCCGGAGATGGGGGTGACTGGCTCCTGCCTCATGGGGAGGGCGGGCATCGCTGGGGCCAGATCCAAGGACTTCTGACCCCATTTCTGGATCCTTCCCCTCCAGGCCATGCAGGAGTCCTGGAGGGAGCGGGAGGGAATGGGGTGTGGGGGTGAACAGGGGGATTGATGGGGCTGGTGGGCACACAGGGGCCCCTCACTCCACCCCAGAGTGGCTCTGAGCCTCCGATCTGGCAGCCACACCCTTTTGGCTCCACCTGCAGCTCTCCTGCCTCCTCATTAGTGTGTTTTTCATCGTGTTTGCTGGACCACCTCCAGCTATCTGATGACTTTTTCTTTTCTTTTTTAATATATTTTATTTATTTTTTTTACAGAGAGGAAGTGAGAGAGATAGAGAATTAGAAACATCAACGAGAGAGAAAGAAACATGGATCAGCTGCCTCCTGCACACCCCCTTCTGGGGATGTGCCCGCAACCAAGGTACCTGCCCTTGACCAGAATCGAACCTGGGACCTTTCAGTCTGCAGGCTGACGCTCTATCCACTGAGCCAAACCGGTTTCGGCTGATGACTTTTTCAAAGAGAAATTAGACTTGGGAGCTGGACGAGATGGGAGGGGCAGCAGAGGGTAAAGGGAAAGAGGTTGGAGGGAGGGTCAGAGTGAGCACACAGCTCCCACCCCAACAGCCCACATTCTGAGGTCGATTCCCTGCCAACCCTCCCGGAGCCGGCCGGAAATACAACGAGGAGACACGTGACCTGACAGGTCGGGAGAAGGCTTTTCTCTTCCCTGGATCCGAGGCAGTATGACACCTCGGGCTGTCCAAGTCCCCGAGAGAACAAGATGACTGCCGTTCCTCCCTGCTCATGCAAAGGGGAAAGAACCCCGTTTCTATGGCAGCAGGGAGGAAACGGGCCAGGTTTGAGCAGCGCATGCTAACGGGGAGAGAGGAGCACCGGGTCTGGGTGTCTGCAGAGCTCAGCACGGAGGGAAGTGCCAGGCTCCGGGGAGAATGTCTGGACCTCGGTCCTCCGTGAGGTGGCGCTCCTGTGCCCTCTTCACTTCACCCCTCCCTGCTCACTCCTGCTCATCACTCTCCCTCCTCATCTCCCCAACATTCCTCTCAAGCAAACCTGAGGTTCTGGCCACTTTCCACCCGGAGCCATCCTGCCCTTCCCACCCAGAGGGATCCTTCCTCCAGGAAGCCCTCCCTGATGACCCTCCCCTAGAACGAGTCCCGCTTTGACTCTACTGTGCAAGTGGTGCCGGTCCCATCTCCATGGCCCGTCTGTCCGGACGCATCCCTCCAGTCACGTCTCCAAGGGCAGAGCTGGCTCCTCCCTTCCCGTGGGCTCTGCCCCAGCTCCCAGCTCCCAGCCCTGACCTGTGTCTGACCTCCCCCTCCTCCCTCCCTCCCTCTGCCTGGGCCTCAGGGCACTGCCGGGACCTGCACGTCTCACCAGGATGATCCTGCTGGCTTCTTGGCAGCTGGTGCTTTTCCTCTGGGCCACCTCCTTCAGGGACTCCTTAGAAAAGGCGGCACCCGCGGAGAACCCGGGAGCCACAGGTAACGCCTCGTCTGGGGGAGAGGCCGGGAGGGAGCCAGCGAGGGGTTTCACAGCGAGATGGACCGCCCGTTTCCGGTTCCGGGGAGATCTGCGGGGAAGGAATCAGCTATGCAAGCTTCGCTCATGAGACCCCAGTCCCTTGATTTGGACTTTTGGGGGCTGGGCGGGAGAAGACCCTACACAAAGGGACAAATCCTGCCCACCTGATGGGTTACTATGGTACCGATGAGCTGGAGAAACTGAGGCCCAAAGAGGTAAAGACGCCCCACACACACTGCAGGAGGCCAGCAGGTGCGGAGCTCCCTGCGAGGTGTCTCTGAGCGGCACCGTCGGGATTTGTGGCCTAAGGCTGCTTGGTCAGCAGGAGCCGCGGCTCAGCCTCTCGGGACCGCAGTGCCTCTGGCTGCGGGACTCGGAGCAGGGAGCGGACTACAGAGGCGCTCTCACTGAGCCCTGATCTCGCCCAGCCCGGGAGGACAAAGCCCCGTGTCCTTTGCCAGGAGTGTGTTCTCTCCCGGGTCCAGATGTCCTTTCTGGGTGAACAACGAGTGTGTGGGCTGTTTGGGGGAAAGGCTTTCGGGGAGGCACCAAAGGCCGCCCGAGAAGTGACTCTGCTGCCGGGATAGCAGGCGTGGCCGGGAGGGGAGCCTCCGTCCCTTCCCACCGGAGCCAGGCCCCGGGACCTCCTAGGACCGTGGTTGGCAAACTGCAGCTCTCGAGCCAAGGGCGGCTCTTGGGCCCCTTGAGTGTGGCTCTTCCACAAAATACCACGGCCTGGGCAAGTCTGTTTTAAAGAAGTGGCGTTAGAAGGAGTTTACGTTTAAAAAATGTGGCTTTCCACAGAAATGTCCATCGTTGTGCTGTTGCTGTTTGGCTCTGTGGACGAATGAGTTTGCCGACCACTGGGCTAGGAAGATGATCACGAATTCTGGACACGCCCCCACCCCTCCAAAGTCTGCCGGGGCCATGAGGAGTGGGCCTCAGAGCCAAGCAGCGCCGCCCACTCACACACCAGGCCTCCTGCCCACTCGTCTCTCACCACGATGGGCTGGGGCCACTGGGTATTCGGAGCTGGTTCATGTGAAGGGCCTTCCAAGTTAGTCTTGTTCACCCTCAGGATGAAGAGGGGAGATCACTCCCACCTGGGGAGGTGACCCAGAGAAGTTTCTGTTTTGTTTTTGTTTTGTTTTTTATTGATTATTTTTCAGAGAGGAGGAGAGAGGGACAGAGAGCTAGAAACATCGATGAGAGAGAATCATCGATCAGCTGCCTCCTGCACACCACCTATTGGGGATGTGCCCGCAACCAAGGTACATGCCCTTGACCGGAATTGAACTTGGGACCTTTCAGTCCACAGGCCGACGCTCTATCCACTGAGCCAAACCGGTTTCGACAATTTCTGCTTTTCACCGAGCTTTGGCATCGCTTATGCAGGGAGCTACAGTTACTGGGAGCTGTGGGGGCACCTGGTCTTAGCTCCCCTTTCTTGATGTCTGCAGCTACAAGCTTTTCATTCGCTTTTCTATCGTTAACACGCACTTACTGGGGCGCTATTATGTGCCAGGCCCTGTGCCAAGCGCTCTGAGAGGCGAGATGAGTGAGCAGGACTCTCAGGCCAAATGGGAGCCTGATGCAGCACCCCGACAGAGGACCAGGCCGTGAGCCAAGCTGAACCCCTAGCAACCCCCTTCGTGTTCTTTTCTTCCAGGCCCTGCCCCGTTTGGTTCCTAACAGGAAGTAATTTCACAGGAAAATTATTGCAGATAACTCTGGACAACATTCTAAATCAAAGCTGTGTTGAAAGGGGGAGGAGCCAATGGAAAGCTGTGTTGAAAGGGGGCGGAGCCAATGGCCTACCCACCAGCTCAGATGCTGGTGCTCCCAGCCGCCCTTGAGCTCTGAGCTCCCTGGAGGCCAAGGAACAAAGGGAAAGCCTGGGATGGGCTGCTGGGGGGTGTTGGAGAGGTTGGCCCGGCCTGGCCTCACGCAGTCTCTCCCTGTGGCTCTGTCCTAGGCCAGCAGCTCGGCCCCCTGGCGCTGGGGGTCTCCGGGGAGCAGAGCCTGCGGTTCGTGGTCCCCAAGAGCTTGGAGGGGTCCGGGCCAGCCCTGTACCAGCCGAGCAGCCGCCAGCGGGTCCCTCCGGCGCCGGGCGAGGTGCTGGTGCGGCGGGCGAAGGGCCTGTCTGCCTTCAACTGGAACTCCTTCGGCCTGCGCTATGGCCGGCGGCAGGCGGGCGAGCCGGGCCCCCCGAAGGCGCGCAGGGGCCAGGGACGTCTGACCACGGACTGACCCGCGCTCCGGGCACGCGGGGCCGGGCAGTGGGAGGGCGCCTGGAGCTCCCGTCCTGAACCAATAAAGGAAACGCTGCCAACTCACCTGGGTGTGATTGATTCGGGGCTAATTTTTGCAAGGCTGTTCCCCTTCTCTCAACGGGCTCTTCAGCTGGCTCTAAGACGGCAAGGGCAGAGGTGGGGAGGGGCCAAGTGCTACCCCGACACACACAGACCAATGCTTCTAACGCCCCCCCCCACACACACACATACCCAGACCAATGCTTCTAGCGTGCGCGCACACACACACACATACCCAGACCAATGCTTCTAACGCCCCCCCCACACACACACACCCAGACCAATGCTTCTAGCGTGCGCGCACACACGTCGTCCCCACCCCCACCCCTCCTCCAGTAAAAGAGTGAAGATTTTTATTTTGTTATATATTTTATTGATTTTTTACAGAGAGGAAAGGAGGATAGAGAGTTAGAAACATCAATGATAGAGAAACATCAATTAGCTGCCTCTTGCACACCCCCTACTAGGGATGTGCCTGTAACCAAGGTACATGCCCTTGACCGGAATCGAACCTGGGACCTTTCAGTCCGCAGGCCGACGCTCTATCCACTGAGCCACACCGGTTTCGGCGAGAGTGAAGATTTATAAAATAATTGCAGAGAAGTCCAAGTCAGATGCTGCTTGGATGCTTAGCAATATCAAATTTCTGGCCCAAGACCCCGGGGAACCAGGCTCAGCCATAGGGAGCCGGGCTGTAAGTCGGAACCCCGGGGTAGCGGAGAAAGGAGGTCCCGGAGGCGCGCACACTGCCCCCAGAGAAGGGACGGTCGGCTGTGCCGCGGGATTGCCCTGACGGGAAGGAGACTGGGGCTCCAGACTGCTCTGAACGCCACCTCCAACTCCACTTCCAACTGAACTGAACCCCAATACCGGGCTCATTGTGGGAGAGCATAGACTGTTTGGCAGCAGGCGAAAATCGAGGGCACCTTTCTCTCAGAGGCGCCGGCAGCGAGCACTGAAGGACCCGCATAGGGCGGGGCTGACGGAAGCCAAAGCTGCAGGCTCTACCCTGAAACCCCGTCCCATCTGTAACTGCGAAATGCGGCAACAAAATAGATCACAAACAAATTTCTGGCCCAGAAGAAAGAGCCATCTATGAACCAGGAAGCAGGCCTTCACCACAAACCACATCTGCGGACACCTTGACCTTGACCTTGACCTTGCCAGAACCACAAGAGAAAAATGTTTGTAGTTTAGGTCCCCCAGACAAAGGACAGGTCCGGCATCCCACACCTTCTTGGGTAGGAAGAACGTAATGCAAAACTGGTGACCCGGCCAGATCACGACTGGGGTTCGGGAAACGGAGGCTTGTCCCAGTCAGGAAGCAGCTGAAGTCGGAAGAAATGGTGTCTGTTCGGTGGAAGGCCCACCTCCCAAAGACCCAACAGCACCCTTGTTGGCATAATCCCGCGGCTCAGAGCGACCCCCTGGCTGCCCCAGGCCAGTTTCTGCGGCTCCCGTGGAGAGCACGGGGCAGACACGCACCCTGTGGGTGTAAGAGGTCTGGTCCTTGGATGGGGAGCTGCACCCCGGGAGAGGCTGCGAGAACCGCTCCTCCTGCCCACCAGCTGGACCAGGTGCGGTGGTGGCGGCGGCAGCAATGGCTTCATCAGAAGGTGCCAGAGAGCCAGCCCCCCCGCGGTGGCCTGGACGCCATTGCAGGCGGGCAGCCAGGCGACCATCACAGGGCCATCCCCATCGCTCGTTTATCGGCTGTACTGGTGGGAAACAGCTCTCCCTGGCAGCACCCTGGGACCTGCCACCCTCCCAGTGAAGGCCCACATCCTGTTCTATTGGAAGGTGACCAGACGTCCCGCTTTCTAACAATTTGTCCCGCGTCCCGCGGCGTTTTAAAAAAGTCCCGATTTTTGCAAAAAATCGGGATTTTTTTAAAACGCCGCGGGACGCGGGGACAAATTGTTAGAAAGCGGGACGTCTGGTCACCTTATTCTTTATATATATATATATATATATATATATATATATATATATATATATATATATATTTTATTGATTTTGTACAGAGAGGAAGAGAGGGATAGAAAGTTAGAAACATCGATGAGAGAGAATCATCGACCAGCTGCCTCTTGCACACCCCCTACTGGGGATGTGCCCGCAACCAAGGTACATGCCCTTGACCGGAATTGAACCCGGGACCCTTCAGCCTGCAGGCCGACGCTCTGTCCACTGAGCCAAACCGGTTTCGGCTGGTCACCTTATTCTATTGGGACAGCCAGCCCCATCTGACTCACGAGACCTCCCTGGGCGGGGGCTGTCTGACCCAGGCCAGGGCACCCCGCCACCCCGCTGCAGGGGGACTGTGGGCCCAGCGCCCTCTCCGGGCAGCCCACTCTGGTCCCAAGGGGAGCCCCTTGAACACGTTGCCTGCAAGGGGTTCGGCCCAGGGAACAACAGTGGGCGCGCTCAGCTTTCTCCTCCTGAGCCTGTGGGCAGGCAGGTTAACCAAGAGCCTGGCCAAGGGGAGGAGGGGGCTGCACGCCAGGCCCCGGTGTCCAGAGCTGCAGGTCCCAGAGCCTGCTGCCTCTTCGCCAGGGGCTGCAAAATGCCAGGGACTCACCGCAGCTGTCTTGGGGCTTATATTCTCTGAGTGGGGGGAAGGGAAGGAAGAGGGGTTAAACAACCAAATAAATAGAGATGATTTGAACAGTGACCCCCCCAAAATGAAATTCCTATAAAAATTCCTGGACGAGCTGAAACCGGTTTGGCTCAATGGATAGAGCGTCGGCTTGGGGACTGAAGGGTCCCGGGTTCGATTCCGGTCAAGGGCATGTACCTTGGTTGCGGGCATATCCCCAGTAGGGGGTGTGCAGGAGGCAGCTGATCGATGATTCTCTCTCATCGATGTTTCTAGCTCTCTGTCTCTCTCCCTCCCTCTCTGTACAAAATCAATAAAATATATTTAAAAAAAAAAAAAAAAAAATTCCTGGACGGTGTCCTCTTCATTCTTAGACTTCCCTCCCTGTGAATGGGTAACAAACATTTTGCAGCGGGGCCCCGGCCTCAGCCCACATGCCGAGGAGCCCTGGTCTAGGCCCGTGGTCGGCAAAGCACTGCTCGAGAGCCCCATGTGGCTCTTTGGCCCCTGGAGTGTGGCTCTTCCACCAAATACCACGGCCTGAGCCAGTCTATTTTGAAGAAGTGGCATTAGAAGAAGTTGTTTTTTTAAATTTGGCTCTCCAGAGAAATGTCCATCTTTGTGCTGTGGATATTTGGCTCTGCTGACTGATGAGTTTGCTGAGCACTGGGCGAGGCCAGGGGGAAGCAGGCGGCTTAAGGGCCTTCGCCTTTCCGGGGGAGCTCTCAGGAAGTCGGACAGCTTGATCTGGACGATGATGCCAACCACTGCCCTGTCCCCTGAGGCCCAGCCCCACAGTGAGCCCTGTGCTGGGTGCGCAGCCCCGAGGCACTGAACCCCACTGTGTACAGGGGGTGCCAACAGGGAGCCGGGCCGTCCACCCCCCTCTCCCCACGGAGCCCTGGATGGATCAAGTACATTACACACATCACTCACCCCGCATCCTCATTGCCACCCAGGCCGCTGTGCGTGGCTTCCCCCTTCTCACAGGTGAGAAAGATAAGGTATCCGGACGATGAACAACTCCCCTCGATGCACGCAGCCAATGAGAGACCCACCTAATCAGGCCCCTGACCCCAGAGCCGGCTTTCCCACTGCCCAGTGAGGCCTCTCCGAGGTGGCAGTCTCCCTCTCAGCCGGAGTGGACATCGGGAAAGGTCAGTCTGCTGTGGGCACATTTTGGGGGGCCCCCACAGCTGGGGAGTGGGGATTTCTGTGAGCTCATGGCACAGCATGGCGTAATGGGGCGCTGCTTTTGTTTGGGAGAGCATGACACCCCCTCAAACAGCCCAGGGTGTCTCTACCTCAGGGAGAGGAATCAGAAACACACCCGTCCCGTCCCCCCGCCCCCCAGTTTGTTGAGGGCATTACTCTCCTGCTCCCTGGACCACTCTCTCCCCGATGAAGACTGTGTGGTGGGAAGAGACTGGCCGCCTCTGAAATCTACTGAGACAGCCTCATCTTATAGTAGGCCTCAAACCCTTCCTCAGAGCCCAGGTTTAAGCAGATAGAAGGGGGGGAGGGGGGAGGAACGTAGCTTTGGGGCCAGGAGAGGGAAGCATGTTCTCTGGTGTAAGAAGCACACGGAGTGTGTGAGAGAGTAAGTATGTGTGCACGTTCACAGACGTGTGTCTGGGTGGCCCGGGGTATGAGGTGGGCCCTTCGAACTACATGTGGGTCCTCAGCTCCCACTGCACCCCGAGGGCCCCAGGATGTCCACTCCTCTGACTCAGCCAGTGACAGGAAAGTGGGTCTGCAGATCCTGCTCCTCCTCCCGGACCTCTGCCGTGGGCTCGGGGCTTTGCAGCTCTTGGCCCCAAGTCTTGGGAAGAGATCTTGGATTTAATGAGGCGCCAGCCTGGCTCTGAACCTGCGGCCCTGATTGGAAGGGGTGCAGGGCAGGCTGGGGGCTGGGAGGGGAGGGGCTATAGACAATGCTGGCACCAGGGACTTCCTGGGTAGGCTCAAAGGGCTGGGGCACCGGAGCCACAAAACCTGGAGAGAGCCGAAACCGGTTTGGCTCAGTGGATAGAGCGTCAGCTTGGGGACTGAAAGGTCCCGAGTTCGATTCCGGTCAAGGGCATGTACCTTGGTTGCGGGCACATCCCCAGTAGGGGGTGTGCAAGAGGCAGCTGATCGATGTTTCTCTCTCATCGATGTTTCTAACTCTCTATCCCTCTCCCTTCCTCTCTGTACAAAATCAATAAAATATATATTTTTTTAAAAACCTGGAGAGAGGGCTGCCTAGGGGCTCTGAAACCCACTCCTTTCTGGGGTCTCTGGACAGTCCCCCAGGGGCAAACACCCAGGAAGGCCTGGGCTCCCTCCCTGGGAAGGAGATGTGGGAGGGCCTCTTTCCCGGCTTCCACCACGTGGGTAGGTCTGTATTAAGGGCAGGGCCTGTCTCCTGTCCCTGCGCGAAGGAGCACGGTGGGCAGGGCCGGACGGGTGCGGGAAGATGTCTGCGTCCAGCATCCCTCTTCACAAAACCACAGCGGTGTTTGCGTCCCGGAGGCGGGCCCAGCCCAGGCTCCCCCACGCCGTCCTCTCAGCGCCTGCGTGCGGCGGGCACTCTTACTCCCATCGCGCAGAAGCGGAAACGGAGGCTCAGGAGACGGGGCGGCGTGCCCGGGGTCACGCAGCTGGAGAGGTATAGCCGGGAGTCACGCTCTCTTTCTGCCTGCACGGACCACCGTCTTCCTCTCCTTCCCCGGCCCACAGCGGGCAGAGCGCACACTCTCCCCCGGTGTTCTGGGCTGCGAGGCAGGTCTGGCAGCCAGAGAACTCCATTCCTTCCCTCCCCAGACTTCTTTTTTTTTTAAATATCTATTTTTTAAATATATTTTATTGATTTTGTTACAGAGAGGAAGGGAGAGAGATAGAGAGCCAGAAACATCGATGAGAGAGAGTCATCGATCAGTTGCCTCTTGCACACCCCCTACTGGGAATGTGCCCGCAACCAAGGTACATGCCCTTGACCGGAATCAAACCCGGGTCCCCTCAGTCTCCAAGCCGACGCTCTATCCATTGAGCCAAACTGGTCTCGGCTTTAAATATATTTTTTTTGGTTTCAGAGAGGAAGGAAGAGGGAGAGAGAGAAACATTGATGATGAGAGAGAATCACTGATTGGCTGCCTCCTGCATGCCCCCCATTGGGGAATCGAGCCTGCAAGCCCAGGCATGTGCCCTTGACCGGAATCAGACCCAAGCCCCTTCAGTTCTCAGGCTGAAGCTCTATCCACTGAGCCAGGACAGCCAGGGCCCGGACTTCTTGAATGACAATGCAGGCGAAGTCCCCAAACCCCTCCCCCACAAACAGGCCTCCTCCTCTCACCTCTGCCAGGGGCCAGGCCTCTGCATGTTACTCCTGTCTCCCTCCTCCTCTCTCTGGAAGCAGCTTCCCTAAGTCAAGGCCAAGAAGCGCCAGCACACCCTCCTCCTCAGTGCCTTCTTCCATTTTAAAGGCACCAGAGCCCAACAGCTCCCATGCTTGGCTCAGGGCAGAGAGCCTGGGGCAGGAGAGGGCTTTGATTGGTGAAAGAGCCAGGACATACCAGCCCTCACTTTCCTCGCCTCCTCTGGTTTTGCTGCCTATTGGCCGGGCAGATCTATTGGTCTCTAAAGCTAGAGCATTTATTTTTCTGATAAAAAAAAAAAATGATAGAGCCTGGCCGGTGTGGCTCAGTGGTTGAGCATCGACCCATGCACCAAGAGGTTGTTGGTTCAATTCCTGGTCAGGGCACATGCCCAGTTGCAGGCTTGATCCCCAGGAGGCAGCTGATTGATGATGTTTCTATCTCATCATTGATGCCTCTCTCTCTCTCTCTCTCCCTCTCTCCCTTACTCCCTCCCTCCCTTCCTTTCTCTCTCTAAAATCAATAAAAACATATATTTTAAAATATATATAGGAAAGAGGGGAGGGAAGGTCCATTTCCCGGGAAATGTATTCTGGGGGTCCAACCACTTTCCCTAACAGCCCTCCCCGATCCTAACTATCCTGCTGGGGACATTCTTAGCACACAAACCCTCTCACCCTCCCACCAGAACCACCGCCCCTGCATTATCCCATCCCAACACACACACACACACACACACACACACACACTCCTCTGAGCTGCTTGGCTGTCATGCTCTCCTCTGAAAAGGGACCTTCCAGTTTAAGCTTTTTAATAACGAGACAGACGTCCAGCCAAAACGGGTTTGGCTCAGTGGATAGAGCATCGGCCTGTGGACTGAAGGGTCCCAGGTTCAATTCTGGTCAAGGGCATGTACCTTGGTTGTGGGCACATCCCCAGTAGTGGGTGTGCAGGAGGCAGCTGATGGATGTTTCTCTCTCATCGATGTTTCTAACTCTCTATCCCTCTAGCTTCCTCTCTGTAAAAAATCAATAAAATAAAAATAAATTTAAAAAGACAGCCCTCCGGTGCCCTGTGGGGAAGGCGGTCTATGATGGGTCTGGCTGTCCTGCTCAGGATATGGTGTCTGGCCCCACTGCACTGGGTGCATCTCTGCCGGAGCACCTGGGACCAGGCTCTCCCTAGGCCCTCGCCGGGCCCCTCCTCCCCTGGCCCCTCCTCTCCAAGGCCTGTGAGACCTGCCTTCAATTTCCCCTGAGCAAGCTCAGGTCAGGATCACCCCAACCCCAGCCCTGTGGCTGGCTTCCTGTTCCTCAGGAATCCCCAGAGAAGGACACTGGGTCCTCCCGCCCACACAGGCGCCCTGACTGCCCACACTGGCGCCCAGCTTCTCATTCCTCCCCCTCCGGTCCTCCTTCTCCCCTCAGGGCCCCATCTGCTCATCTCTGTGGAGCTCTGCGGCTCCCTCTGATCGACAATTCCTCCGGAGCCAGCTGGGCCTGAGCGTGGTGGGGGGAGGAGGCGGGTGGGACGGAGACACGTCCATTCTCACCTTTCCTCCTCTTCCCCGTTGGCTCTTCCTGCAGAGGCAGGGCTGGCCCAGAGCTGCCCCGCTCCCCACTCTGAGTCTCAGCCAGTCCCTCTTCTACCTCTCTCCCGCCTGCCCTGGGGCAGGGGCCCTGGAAAGTATTCCCGAAACAGAACCATGCCCGCCCCAATGCCAGGCACACACCCATGCCCGTCCCACAGCAAAAGTCAGGCCACGTCCTCGCCCTCCGCCGTGACCTCTGCTGGCCATGCCCAGACTCGGTCTGAACGCAGAAGCTCCTTGGGGCAGCCGAAGCCGGTTTGGCTCAGTGGTAGAGTGTTGGTCTGCGGACTGAAAGGTCCCAGGTTCGATTCCGGTCAGGGGCATGTACCTTGGTTGAGGGCACATCCCCGGTAGGGGGTGTACAAGAGGCAGCTGGTCGATGTTTCTCGTCGACGTTTCTAGCTCTCTATCACTCTCTCCTACTCTCTGTAAAAAATCAATAAAATATATTTAAAAAAAAAAAAAAAAAAAAAAAAAAAAAAAAAGAAGAAGAAGCTCCTTGGGGTCACCGTAAGGCAAACTGGAAGTTGGAGCCATTCTTAGAGAAGCCCCCTGAGCACCACTCGTCTAGAGACACCCCTCCCCCAGGCTCTGCCCCCACCCTGTACGCCCGGCCGTGGGCCCTGGAGCAAGACCACGGGCCCGGCTCCAGCTGGATTTATGCATCTCCTGACATCGCGGGGCCGCCCCGTGGGAAAGGGCAGGTACCACGCAACCCTTCCCTCTGCTTCCGCCCGCTCCGCCGGCCCTGACCCCGTGGTGACGCAGCCAGGGGCCCAGATGTGGGTTCTGGGGGCTTCTGTGAGAACAGCGGGGCCCCTGGCTGACGGGGCTTGGCAGATGACCTGATAAGGGTCCTCCACCCTCGACCCTCCGGCCCGCAGCCCGGGGAATTGGAAGGCCAAGTTCAGAGAGCAGGGGTTCTCACGGTGGCTCCCCCTCCTCCTCAGGGTTCCCCCCCACCCCACCCGCACCCCCCCCCAGCTTTGGAAATGGCGGAGGAACGGGTCAGAACACACAGAGCCGAGTGCCCGGCCGAGCTCCTGGAGCTCCGGCCTCACGGGCGCTCCTCCTGTGGGCAGTGCTGGCTGGGAGGCACGGCTTCCTGAGACGGGAAGGAACCAGCCCTTTCTCCCGGCCTGGCCTCGGGCTCCGGCTGCAGAGGAGGCGGAAGGAACCAGCCCTTTCTCCCGGCCTGGCCTCGGGCTCCGGCTGCAGAGGAGGCGGAAGGAACCAGCCCTTTCTCCCGGCCTGGCCTCGGGCTCCGGCTGCAGAGGAGGCGGGCCTGGCTCTGCTTCCCTGGGAAGTCCGTCAAGGCTTCAGGGCCCCGGGGCTGAACGGAGAGGCGGCCTCAGAGGAGCCCCAAAGGCTGCCCTCGCCCAGCCTCTGAGAGGAGTGTCAGGAAAACAAGAGACTGTTCTTTTCTTCCTTCTTTTCTGTAATGATGTTTTATTGATTTCAGAGAGAAAGGGAGAGAGAGAGAGAGAGAGAGAGAGAGAGAGAGAGAGGGAGAGAAACATCAGTGATGAGAGTGAATTATTGCTAATCATTGATTGGCTGCCTCCTGCAGGCCCCACACTGATTGATGATGTTTCTCATCATTGATGTTTCTCTCTCTCTCCCTCTCCCTTCCCCTCTCTCTCTAAAATCAATAAAAACATATTATACCATATATATATATATATATATATATATATATATATATATATATATATGAAAGAGGGGAGGGAGGGTCCATTCCTGGGAAATATATTCTGCGGATACAACCACTTTCCCGAACAGCCCGTGACAAGGGTGCCTGGGCCCACAGTGCGTTCCCAGTCCCCCATTAGAGCCCACAGCCCGGGCATGTGCAACCCAGTCCCTGGCCGGGAATCGAACCGTGACCTCCTGGTTCAACTACCACTGAGTCACGCCGACGGGCAAGAGAGACTGTTCTTTCCAGCCCTGTTACCCGCATTGATTTCCTTGCCTCTCTTCTGGCCCCTGCGACCCCTGGGTACAATGTGCCTGTGGCCTCCTCCTGTTCTGTGTCTCTCCGGGCGGGCAAGGTGCTTCGCACTTAGTCACATGTGCCCCTGCCGCTCCAGGGCCAGCCCGCGCTGTGCTGCACGCACTGGCAGGAGGCGGGAGGCAGGGAGGTGGGGAGGGAAGGGAGCCTGGGTCCATAGGGGGCCTAGACATGGAAGACTGCAGTGTATTGATCTCAAATGCCTGTGTGTGAGGGTCCCGTGCACTGTGCTGGGCTTCTGGCTATAGGGCTTAAAAAATGTCCTCGCACCCTGGCAGGGTTGCTGAGTGGTTAGAGCGTCGGCCCTCAGACTGAAGGGATCACCGGTCAATTCACTGAAGGGCACATCAGGCTCGATCCCTGGCCCTGGTTGGGGCCCGTGTGGGAGGCAGCCAATCGATGTGTCTCTCTCACATCGATGTTTCTCTCTCGCTCTCTTTACTCCCCCCTTCCCTTTCACACTCTCTAAAAAATCATTAGTAGTCACAGTAGCAATCAAGAAGAGCTCTTCTGATTCAGTCTTTGCTGCCCACAGCTGGTGCAGAGAGCACTCTGTCCCCTGAAGGCACAGAAGAGACACTAGACTGTGAGCAGGCAGGCACTCTGGGGGCCTCCGAGCACCTGTTTCGTTGCACAGAGTTAGGAACGGAGGCCCAGGGAAGGAAGGGAGGTTTTATCCCCAACGTCACACAGCAGGTTGGGGATAGAGCCCAGGTCCCTGACAAGGAGCCCGAGCTCCCCGCACCGCCCAGCGCAGCCCACGAGCTGGCTCAGTCGGTGAGGATTTAGCCCAAGAGGAGGAGGCTCACGTGCAGAGGAAACGGATACGGGACAGCTGAGCCCCGCCCTCTCCTAAGGGGGCTCCTACCCCGCTGTGGGAGCCCCCATCAGAAAGCAGCCAACTCTGGGCTAAATCAGGGCCTGCTTCCTGGAGGAAGCGGCAATAACTGGAGTGGGCCCTGAGGAACCAGCAGGAAGGGGAGGGGAGAGGGTATCCGGATGAGCAGCCCCCATGCTGGGATTCAGGGCCGGGTTTGTGAGCTGTCCCAGGCCGCTTGGAAATGACAAGATCCAGGGAAGGCGAGGGACGGCACCCGGAGGGAAAGAGGGGTGGGGCCACGGGGAAAGAGGATCAGCGGTTGGACGAGCAGCTGCCCCACCTCACTCTCAGGCAGAAGCCTCCGGAGCCGCTGAGGCTGCCCCCAACCTACGTGCCGATGGACATGGTCCCTGGCTCCAGCCCGGCTCTCGTAGGGCGAGGCCAGGTGCACTTCCTGTAAACAGCCCTGATGACCGGCCTGGGAGGTCAGGGAGGGGCCTGGGTCTGGCTCTGTCAGGGAACCAGCAGGGAGGAGTCACCCATGCTCCGGATGGAAACACTGAGGTGCAGTCTGGCTAAGGCCAATGGAGACGACGCAGCTTCGAGGGCAGGGGGTGGAGCCGTGGTGGGGGTTGGAAACTCAGGGCCCATGCCTGTCCCAGCCCTGACCTCGCTCCTGAGCAGGGCTGGTTCCCATCAGCCTCTGTCCCCTCGGGGTCACAGGGCCAGGCTGAGGCCCGGCCGCTGGCGTCACTGGTGGGGCATTGGGTCCCCACCTGGCTACCCTTTCCTCATCTCGCTCAGTCCCCTGGGGGGGGGGGCAGGTTATTCCGGCTGCCCTGCCATCTGCCCCCGGGGCAATCAATCCAGCCCGGCAGGCCTGCCACCCTCCTGTGCGGAGAGTTTAAAAGGAGGAGGTCCGGGGAGCTACTGGTTCAGTGGACCCTGGAGCGAGCCGGGCGCAGGGAACATGGGTGGATACCACACGCCTCACTGGGCTCTCCTGCTGCTGCTCTGCGGCTCCTGCACCTCCAGCCTCGCCGTGGACACGGGCTCCTTCCGACGGTAACCCGGGCGGGAGAGGGTGGCAGGGGCGAGGGGCGCCCTCCTTCCTAACACTCCCGGCTTTCAGATACGTGATGCCATCCAGCCCTCACCGCCAGCTGGGCATGGAGGCACAGAAAGGCCAGGGGACTGGTCCATGGTCACACAGCCGTAGCGGCGGGGAAGCTGGGGGATGAGAAGCTGGGGGTGTCCCAGCAGCTTGTGCCGGGGTGTAGCCTCCGCCCCAGGGTGCAGGCAGAGAGAAGTAAAAACATCCTCCCTTCTTCTCTTCAAAAAGAGAAGAGAAGAGGGACGGGCCAGCAGTGGAGAAGGAGCTGGGAACACAGCTGTACGGGTTGTGCTGCTGGGAGGGGCCCGCATGAACTTAGGTTCCATGCTCACGGTGCCTTGCAGCCCTTTGCATACACACTGACCTTCACTGAGCAGTGTGCGGGTCATGCAGTTTGTGCAGTGACTCTCTGAGGTAGGTATTACCATTCAGTAACCTTTTTTTTTTCTGTGTGGGGTAAAATTTATATATATATATATATATATATATATATATATATATATATATATATTATTGATTTTTTACAGAGAGGAAGAGAGAGAACTAGAGAGTTAGAAACATCAATGAGAGAAAATCATCTTTCAGTTGCCTCCTGCACACTCCCTTACTGGGAATGTGCCCACAACCAAGGTACATGCCCTTGACTGGAATCGAACCTGGGACCTTTCAGTCCACAGGCTGACGCTCTATCCACTGAGCCAAACCGGTTTTGGCTGTGTGAGGTAAAATTTTATCTAAGGCTTGCTTTTTTTTTTTTTTTTTTTTTCCCCATTACCATTTATCCCCTCTATGCTGTCTTCCACCTCCCCCGCTCCTGGAGTCACCACGCTGTTATCCTTGTCCATGAGTTCTCTCTCTCTCTCTCTCTCTCTCTCTCTCTCTCTCTCTCTCTCTCTCTCTCTTTTTTGCTCAACTCGCCGCCTCCCTCCCCCTCCCCCACCGAGCTATCTGCCTATCTCTATCTATGAGTCTGTCTCTATTTTGCTTAGTCGTTCAGATTGTCCATTAGATCCCACTTATGAGTGAAAGCATATGGTACTTGTCTTCCTCTGACTGGCTTATTTCACTTAGCGTCGTGCTCTCCAGGTTCCTCCATGCTGTCGCAAACGGGTGACATTTTCTTCCTTTTCATGGCCGAGTAGCATTCCATGGGGTACATGTGCCACAGCTGTTTTATCCGCTCACCCACGGATGGACACTTGGGCTGTTTCTAAATCTTGGCTGTTGTAAATAACGCTGCAATGAACATGGGGGTGCATATATTCTTTTGAATTAGTGTTAAGTCCATTTTTAGAGAGGAGTTCTTGGGGGCTCAGACAGGCCCAGAGAGGTTAGGTAAGTTGCTCAGAATTACACAGGGAGTGAGGGGGTCAAGCCTGTCGCCGCCACCACCGTGCCCTCACCAGCCAGCAGCACCTGTGAGCGCCTGGCTGTGCGGTGGTGGCTGTGGGCATCGGGGAGCACAGAGAAGGAGCCTAAGCTGAGGCAAGGCCAGTGGGAAGTTCACGGGCAAGTGTCCTGGCAGAGGCGGTAAATGCTAAGCTTGGAAGAATGAAAGAAAGGGGGGTGGGAGGTGGAGAAAGGGATTTTCTGAAAGAAGAACGGTGAAAGGGAAGGGCCAGAGCAGAGGCTGTTCAGAGTAAATAGTGGAAAAATGCCCCCTCTTTGGGGTCAAGCCTTCCCTGCCCCTCCATTTCCCCATCTGTAAAATGGGAATAATAAAATTACCACCTTGTGGGATGACTGAGAATCGAATAAGATCCTAATGGCTTTTCGAATCATGAGCTGTGGTGGCTGACAAGTCACTGACAGGCGCAGGAAACGTGCCTTCAACGTGGAATATGAAAGTGGCATCCATACTGGTGGGCATGGTGGGGTGCGGACAGTGGGGGGAGGGCTGGCAGCTGGAAGAGGGCTTCTCCGTAAACTGGGCTGCAATCCTGGGACCCCCCCACCTTCCCCACCAACAGCCAGGGACATCTGCCTTCAGGCTTCTGCCAACAGCCTTCATGTCAGAGTCCGGGGGGTGGAGGTGGGGGGTATATAGGAATTAGGGCCAGACACGCCGCCTCACCTCATCCCTGTGAGCCTCCATGCCCTCCTCATAATGGGAGGACAGCCCTAGCGTGGCGTTGGCCTGCCGGTTACACGGGGCGTGGCAGCTCGCTCTGCTGGGAGTTCTTCGGGTCTCGGATGCTGCCTCCCACAGGTGGAAGGAGGGCCTCAGGGCAAGAAGCCACGGGGCTGGGATGAGGCTCAGGAAGGCACACTTTCCAAGGACAGGGTGCACAGGTCCCCCACTCAGTGGGTTTCCTCCACCCTCCAGCCCCAGGCACCTGGAGCCCCTCAGGGGGCTGTGGGTGTCTGCTGCCACCTACAGGCCGCACGAGGAACTGCCTCTTCCTGCCCTGCTGGCGGGGCACTCCCAGCCTTCCTCTAGTTTGAAGGGATGCCATTGTGTTTCCTCTGTCTCCCCTGTCGGAGCTCCTCAAAGGCAGCAATGGCCTTCATCTTTGTACTAGAGGCCTGGTGCATGAAATTCTTGCAAGGGTCTCAGCCCTCGCAGCCCCAGCTTCATCCAGAAGGTCATCGGGAAGGTCGTTCGGCTGTCCCGTCTAATTAGCATATTATGCTTTTATTATTATAGAGAGATCTAATATTATAGAGAGATCTAAACATGTGATCATGGAATGAATGAATGAATGAACGAATGGATCAAAGTTAGGCAGCGGGGGAAGGTAGTTGAGGGTCATTTAATACTAGTGCAGGAGTTCACTGAGGTTGCTAAATCCTCCACCAGAGGCCCACGGGCGCAAGAGTGGTTCTTAGTTGCCTGGGCCAAGGCTCGGGGTGAGGGTCCTAGGTGCGCCAGGGACTCCCCTGTGGTTGTGGGGGAGACACAGAACTCTCCTCTTCTCCTGTCTTCGCTCTGGGCCAGGATCGTCCTGAAGAAAATGCCCTCCGTCCGGGAAAGCCTGAAGGAGCGCGGCGTGGAAGTGTCCAGGCTCCGGGCGGCAGGGAGCCAGCCCTCCGGGCGGTCGCTCCTCACCAACAGCACTGCCTTCGTGATCCTCACCAACTACCTGGACGTGAGTGCCTGCCAGCGCCGCCCCCCTCCTTCCGCTCCTGGGCCCGAGGCTTGCACCGAGTTGCTGAGGAGCAAGCACTCAGCATCCCACCACATCCCCATTTCACAGCTGGGAAGCCCGAGGCACGGAGGCAGGGGAGAGCCCGGCGGCAGGGTGGGTTTGGGACTCGGAATTCGCGGCCTCAGGCCCAGACGCGCTGGGGGCAGGTGTGTGTGACCTCGGATGCGGGTGTTTGCGATCAGCACAAACCGCTGCTTCCCGTGGTTCCTCAAGGGGCGGGGGGGCCTTCCGACTTCCTTTTCAGTATTTGAATTTTGCCTCTTGCCTCACTTCCTGGGAAGTCCTATGACAGCGCTGAGCCTCCCAGTCCAAGCCCTGCTGGAAAATGGAAGCCCACAGAGGCTGTGTGATCTGCCTACTCTCACCCCAAGTGCCAAGGAGGGGAAACCAAGGGAAATCCCAAGGTCCAAGGCTCCCCAAGTCCCTCCAGCTACCTCCTCCTTTCACCCCCACAGACCCAGTACTATGGCGAGATCGGCATTGGCACCCCTCCCCAGACCTTCAAAGTCATCTTTGACACGGGATCGGCCAACCTCTGGGTGCCCTCCACCAAGTGCAGCCCCCTCTACACAGCCTGTCGTGAGCACCAGCACCCCGCCCCCCTGCATGCCTGGGCAGTCCTGCCTCGTGCCCAGCTCAACCCGTCCTGCTCTCATTGGTGCTATTCCTTTTCTTCCTCTGCTCCCACTGCCCCTGAAAGGAGAGGGAAATGTCCCCCATTTTCCCGAGGGGGCCATCACAGTAAAAGGGCAAGCTTTGGGAGACACCCCCATCCCACCCCCACTCCCAGCCTCTCACCCTTCCGGACACTGAGAGCGGACAGGATGCTCAGACCCGCAGGCTTTGGGGCTCTTCCATCACTCTCCTTAGCCCAGTGGTCGGCAAACTGCGGCTCTCGAGCCGCGGTTTGCCGCTCTGTTGATTAATAAGTTTGCCGACCACTGACCTAGACTCTCAATTCCAATAATTACAGGCTGCTGTTGTTCCTTGTGATTAAGCCCCTATCCAGTGGTCGGCATGTCTCTTGAGCCACAGTTTGCCGACCACTGCTATGGGAACCCTTAACATGACCTGTGTGATTAGAGCCCACTCAGGGTCCGGTTTCTGGAGGAGGCCACACACTAAAATGAAGAGAGAGACTAGAAAAGAGTTAATTTGGGACAAATGGGGGGCCAGGCGGGAGTCAACCTCTAGTGGGAAGATTCTCTAGGCCACATATGTCAAACACAAGGCCCGCGGGCCAAATCCAGCCCGCCAGGCCTTGCAATGTGGCCCGCACCACGCTGTCATCACTGCACTCCGCTGTCAGTTTATGACATTGTCAGTTTATGACTGTTCAGTAAACCATTCGGCCCACGATTTAGGCTGGATTTTAGATTTTGGCCCCTTCTCTGATTGAGTTCGACACCCCTACTCTAGGCTCTGGCCTTGCTCTCCCTTTTATTGAGGCTGCTATGGGAAACACCCAGTACCCTTAAGCAGCTTTGGGAAACACCCATAGCCCTTAGGCTGGTAATAAGCGGATTATCACACCAGTAAGGATTTACATGATTACAAGATGGGGAAGTTGCCTCAGTTACTATTGTCTTAATTAGATAGGGTGTGGTTGGCTTTGACCTTTCAGAGCTTCAAGGTTGACCAGCCTCTTTCCATTAGTGAGACAATGATTGGTTTCCGGCACACTGCCTTAGCCAACAACTTCATGCGGAGTGCTGTCTGGAACCAGAATCTTCTCCTCACCCCAGGGTTAGCGCTCACTTTATCGTGCTTCGTCTGAGACAAAATTCTCAGAGGCCTGGGCACCTAACAGGGCCCCAAGGAACACAGTCCTCGGTTGATGAAACACATCTTTCCAAACCTCTGGCCCACCTCAGGACCACCCCATCCCTGCCCCTACGTCCTCAAGCACACAGGCCATGTCCCAGGGCACCTGCCTCCCGGCCCCCTGCCAGGACCGCCCTCTCGGGGACACACTGAGCCCATGTCCCTCTTCCAGAGATTCACAGCCTCTACAACTCCCTGGATTCTTCCACCTACTTGGAGAATGGGACAGAGTTCACCATCCACTACGGGTCCGGGAAAGTCAACGGCTTCCTGAGCCAGGACACAGTGACGGTAAGCGAGACCCGCCCGGGTCATCCGACCTCCTGCCCGTCTTGTCCCCAGACGTTCCTGCCACTCTAGGGCCCGTACTCGGGAGAGGTGGCACCCAGCTCCCCCTGCGGTCTGAGAACAGCTCTGCCGCTGGACAGAGCGAGCCCCCGCTGCCCCTCAGCGCGGGTGATTCTTGCAGGCTATGCGTCTGACTCACACACAGGGCTTGTCTGAGCCCCACAGCCTGCAGTCCAGTGACCTGCCCCAGGGGGTCGCGCCCTGACTGAGCCCCTCCCCAGACTCTAGACGCGTGGTCGGCAAACTGCGGCTCTTGAGCCACAGGCGGCTCTTTGGCCCCTGGAGTGTGGCTCTTCCACAAAATACCACGGCGTGGGTGAGTCTGTTTTGAAGAAGTGGCGTCAGAAGAAGTTTAAGTTTAAAAATGTTGGCTCTCCAAAGACATTTCCATCGTTGTACTGTTGATATTTGGCTCTGTGGACTAATGAGTTTGCCGACTACGGCCCTAGACCGAGGTCAGCATCAGGGGCCACCGGGCAGTGGACGTTGTGGGCAGGGTTAGTTTGGGGGCCCGGGAGGGCCATAATTAAGGTTAGCGTTTAGGATTAGGGTCAGAGCCTGGTTTGCCTTTCCATTTGGCCTGTGTCCCACCCCTTCCCCATCCCAGGGCTTGCCCAGCCCCTGCTGGGTCAGGGTTGGGGAAGGGCTACTTGTGGGACCTGAGAGACCGTGTGCACCCTCCCCCTGCCCTTGTCTGTGAGGTCGGGGGGAGGAGCGGGAGGCAGGCCTGGCGGTGCTGAAGAAGCGCTCCGCCCACGATGGGGGTGGGCACTGAGCCCGTCCTGCCAAAGGGAAAGTGGGCACTGGGGAGGGGGTGTGGGAGCTCCTGGCAGCTTTCCTACTACTGCTGGGCAGGACCATCTTCTCAGCCTCTGCCCCGCCCCTCACTGGCAACCCCAGGTCTCTGTAGACCCAACAGCCTAGAGCAGTGGTTCTCAACCTTTCATACAGTTCCTCATGTTGTGGTGACCCCAACTATAAACTATTTTCCTTGCTACTTCATAACTGTCATTTTGCTGCTCATTATAAATCGTAATGTAAATATCTGATATGCAGGAGGTCTTAGGCGACCCCTGTGAAAGGGTCGTTCGACCCCCAAAGGGGTTGTAACCCACAGGTTGAGAACCACTGGCCTGGATGCATTAGAAGAGAGGACATTGTAGTTGAGGGGGGGGGGTGTCGAAAGGTCTCACCCCAGAACCTGTGCAGCCCCGAGCCCCTCTCCGTCCCCCGCACGCCCCCGTGTGGAAGCCAGACTAGACCCTGGCGGGTGGGCAGTGGCGTGGTCTCCTCTGGGCCTTCCTCCCACAGGTGGGCGGGATCACGGTGATGCAGACGTTCGGAGAGGTCACGGAGCTGCCCGTCATCCCCTTCATGCTGGCCAAGTTTGACGGGGTCCTGGGCATGGGCTTCCCCGCACAGGCCGTGGCTGGGGTCACCCCCGTCTTCGACCACATCCTCTCGCAGCGGGTGCTGAAGGAGGACGTCTTCTCCGTCTACTACAGCAGGTGGGCCTGGCCTGGGCGGGGGCGGGGGCTGGAGGGTAAGAGGAGAGGTGGCCCAGGACTTTGATGTTGGGGATCAGGTGGTATCCAACCATTCAATCCATATCTACAGCTGCACTACCCACCAGGGAAGCCGCCTCTCAAATTTACATAAATTAAAATAAAATTAGGCACTCGGTTCCGCAGTGGAACTAGCCACATCACAAGCGCTCAGCAGCCACAGTGGCTACCAGTTACCGTATTGGATAGTACAAACCCAGAGCATTCCCTCATCGCAGAGAGTTCTGTCAGCACTGCTGGGGGACAAGAGAACATGGGGTGATGGGAGGTAAGCATTGCTGTGGCCTGGGGCCTTCCCTGCAAGGGCCATGTTCCTCCCACACAGAGAGAGTGGACATCAATCATTCATTCATTCATTTATATATTCAATGATTCAATAAATACTGGGCCCTTCTGCACCAAGCCCTGTGTGAGGTGCTGAGGCTGCAGCCAGGAACACAGTGTGCCAGAGTCCTGCCCTCACCGAGCCGGCAGTCTGGCAGGAGGACACGGAACGTGACAGCAGGCAGCCCGGGGCTGGCACCGGAGGGCCTTCCCGCTCTGGCCTGAGCCCTGTGCAGGTCTGTGGGCCTTGGGAGGGCCACTGTCCGCTGTTGAGCACGTTCGTGATCTGCTCCAAGCTGTTGGGTTCAGAGAAATGGCCTGAGTGAGAGACAGGATCCTAGGGGCAGGAACACGGGGGCCAGGGAACATGGAGGGGAGGGTCAGACTCCAGAGAAGCCTCGGGTAAAAGGAAGAGGAGCGTCCGGTTGGGTGCGAGGGAAACACTGCGGAGAGACCGCAGGTTGGCTCTGCAGCCAGAGGCGCCTCGGGAGGGGCTGGTTCAGAGGTGAGCGAGGCCAGGTGGCAGGGAGTTAGCAGGCGAACACGGGTGCGAGGAAGCGAAGGGCAGGTGTTGGCCCCGAGAAATCCACAGGGAAGGACTGTCAGGTGCGGGTGCAGGCAGCGGTGAAGGGAGCCGAGAAAAGAAGGGTGGGTGTTTTTAAACGCGAGAGCATGTCTGAGCAGCCTGCAGGTGGAGAGAAGGCCATGGACAGCAAGAGACTGAACATGTGGGGCAGGGATGATAGTGGAGGGCACAGGAGACCATGGAAGGGAGGGGGACCCAGCACATCGGAGAATCTTGAAGTGTCGGGAGAGGGGCTGAGGGAACGTGTGCCAGCCCATAGGCATGCTGACTAGAATTGTAAAAATGCAATGAATTACACTTGTGCAGACAGGATGTGCAGAGCTACATAACTGGGTACACATGAGCATGTACACATGCCTCCTGTTAGGAATGCTGGAAGCCCCATTTCCCTCTCTCTCTCTCTCTCTCTCTCTCTCACACACACACACACACACACACACACACACACACACGGGAAACCAGCCCTAAGGCGGGCTCCGTGGGAGGCAGTGTGCAGTGTGGAGGAGAGGAAGGGGAGGGGGTCAGCTCCAGACTGGGCCCCAGCAGCCCTGACTCCAGTCCCCCAGTCGCCCCCCTGCCTGGATGCCCTCAGGCAAGTAGCTTCACCTCTTGGTGACACCCTTTCCTGAGAAAAGTGCAAAAGACCTAGCCTGCCCGGCATCGGCTAGTGAGGGGCTCTGAAACAAAGGCTTCCTTCTGCTGTCTCTTTCTCTGCAGGAATTCCAAGTAAGGAGAGGAAACACACACACACACACACACACACACACACACACACACCGCCCCCACCTGACCCTGACCTTCCACCTGCCCAAAACTCACCTCACAGGCCCAGGCTCTGCTGGACACCGATGTACTCTCCCTGCTTCCTGCTCTCCTGCCCCTGCCCGCCACCCACACCCTACAGCTCCCCAGGTCCCTCCCGTGCACCTCTTCAGCCCACAGCAGCCCAAACCCAAGTGCGGGTGGGGCCAGGTGTGTCTTGTTTGCATTCTTGTCGGTCCTGGTGCCCGCTCTTTTTTGGGACCACGACGGGGATGCTTTATTGGTGCAGTGGGACCATCCTCCGGGCACCAAGGTTGGGCGGGGGCAGGCAGGGAAGGTGGAGAAGAGACACACGCTGCAGTTTCCCAGCTTGGCCCCCTGCCTTCCAGGGCCCCATCGCCCCCCGCACCCCTACCCCTTGTCGCTGGGGTCACCGGTCTCCAAGAACTTCTGATCTTTCCTTTAGAAATTCCCACTTGCAGGGGGGAGAGATTGTGCTGGGAGGCAGTGACCCCCAGTATTTCCAGGGGAGTTTCCACTACGTGAGCATCAGCAAGCCCGGCTCCTGGCAGATCAAGATGAAAGGGTCAGATATACTCAACCCTGCCCGCTCCCCCCAAATGCTGCTGCTGCTGCTGCTGCTAAGAGTGGGGTGGGGAAGGGGCGAGGCTGCCGCCCTGCCCTCGCTCCAATGCAGCTACCTCCTAAGGCACAGCCAGCCTTTGCTCTCTGCCTGCTCTGTTCGGGAATGCGGACCGGTGAGATGTGAGGGGCAGGAGGGAGGGGGCTCCTGAGAGGAGGTGGGGGTCACTAAGCACATGCCCAGAGCGGGCAGCCCCTTTCCTCCTCCAGCTCCCGCCTCAGTCAGCCTTCACCGCATCGCTGGGCCAGCATGGCCGCCCATCGCCTGCCGCGCCCACAAAGCCTTGCAGCCGGCTGGTGCCCCCTGAGCCTGTCTGTCTGCCTGTCTGCCTGTCCGTCTGACTCTGGCCTCCCCCAGGGTGTCTGTGAGGTCGTCCACCTTGCTCTGTAAGGAGGGCTGCATGGCAGTGGTGGACACCGGCGCCTCCTACATCTCGGGGCCCACCAGCTCCCTGAAGCTGCTCATGGAGGCGCTGGGGGCCCGGGAGCTGAGCACCGACGAGGTGAGTCGCTGGAGAGGCGGTGCTGGGTGGGAGGTGCTACTGGTTCAGACCCCCAAGTCACCCAGGCAGCACTGGGTCCCACAGGAGGTAGATCATCCAGGCCTTCCCCTCCTCACCTCTCACACTGTTCACATGTGGTGGGGTCCCCGCCGGAGCAGGGGACAGGCCACAAGCACGGGGCTGGGTCTGCTGGGAGGCCTCCCCTCTCCAAGGGCCTCCCTGACTCTCTCCCCAGTATGTCGTGAGCTGTCAGAAGGTGCCCACCCTCCCTGACATCTCCTTCCACCTCGGAGGCAGAGCCTACACCCTCACCAGCGCAGACTACGTGTTACAGGTGAGTTGCAGGCGGGCAGGGGGGGGCGGGCAGGAACCCTCAGAAAGGGACAAGTCATTGTGGCCGTTTACCTACTAGCCCAGCAGTTCTCAAACCTGGCTGTTGGAGTCTCCGGGAGCTTCTAAAAGTCTCAGGAGCAAGCCACGTCCCCCACCTATTGAGTCAGAGCCTCTGGGGGCAGAGCCTGGGCGTCCGTGTTGTCACAACTCCCAGGTAATTCCAATGTGCAGCCGAGTTTAGGGATCACAGTGCTCAGCTCCTTCTCTCCCTTTTCTCATCAAATGCTCCCATAATGCAAGGCTCCTGCATTCAAATCCCCCTTTCCACTCAATAGACTTAGAGAATTAGAGAACTTGCCGGGATCAGCAGCTCTACAGGTCAGCTGGTGGGGGTTGGGCTGTGCCTATTGCCTCGTGTGCCCGGTGTCTAGCATGGTGCCTGCGTGCAGAGGGGTGCGGTCCATGAGGAGTGGAAAGGGCAGGATGCATTGGAGGCGCAGTATAGGAGGAGGGGGAGAAGAGGAGGGACGTGGCTGAGGAAGGCCCCTGGCGTCAGGCAGGATGAGGGCAGCATGGTCACGTGCTGGGCAGTGAGGAAACCCCGTGCTTCCCGCCAGGACCCCTACAGTAACGATGACCTGTGCACCCTGGCCCTCCACGGTATGGACATCCCGCCGCCCACCGGGCCGGTCTGGGTCCTGGGCGCCACCTTCATCCGCAAGTTCTACACGGAATTCGATCGGCGGAACAATCGCATCGGCTTCGCTCTGGCCCACTGAGGCCCTCCGCGGGCCCTGTGGCCGCCGGCAGCCCTGGCCTGGGCGGAAGCCCTCGCTGGCCCGCCTCCGACCACGCCTGTGTCCTCACGGGAGGGTCAGGACACAGAGCGCCTCCTGGATGCAGCCCTGCCCCAGCCCCGCTCCTCCCCGCTTGGAGGACAAACAGAATAAAGACTCCATGCTCACAGCCCTCTTGCACCTGGGTCCATAGGGCTGGAAACGGAGGGAGGGGCGGCCGCGTGATCCTGTCCAGACAGGAATGCGGCCCGGAATAACAAACACACTCACCTGACGTCTGCAGGGCTCCGCGGACTTGTTTACACAACCTTGGGTGGGAGGTTTGCAGAACGCCAGCCCCTTCCCCCCTCCGGCCCCTCCAGGACCGAGGCCAGGGCTGTTACCGACCGTAGGCTGTGGATCAGCAAGACCCTCCCAGCCGCGGAAGCGGACCCCGGCTCAGGCTCTGCCCTGATGAGCTAGCCAAGCCCGCCTCTCCAGCACAGAGCACCCCCGCGACCCCATCCCCACCCCCGGCCCAATGGAGCCATGTACAGTGCAGGCCAAGGCACCGTCACCTGAAAAGGGGGAACGCCAGCGATCTGAGCGGTACTCCCTTTTTACATGTGGGGAAACTGAGGCTCGGAGAGTGGAAGGCATTTGGCCGAGATCACTCAGCAAAGTGTGAGCACTCAAGACCGGAACCCAGCCTCTGAGACTTGTGTCTTAGGGGCTTTCCACCTTATCTACATGCAGGCAAACCTGACAGAAAGACACCCCCCTCCTCCCTCCCCCCATACATCCCCCCACACACACCCTGAGCACAGACGTACACGCTCTCTCCACCTCCTGAACTGGAGACAGGCCGAGTCTCCTCCTCCTCCTACCCCTGGGCCGTCAGCAGGGATGTCCGGCTCAGGGAATGAGGGCCGGTATCCCCCAAAAGCCACAGGCGCTGTCCCTCTTCCTGGTAAGACCAAAAAGGGGGAGGCACTGAGTAGCCTGATCAGGTCCCGGCAAACCTCACACCTTCTAGAAAGCTGCCACTCAGGATCGTGAGGGACCCCCGTCTCCTCCAGGGCACCATCCCTGCCTGGGCAGAGTCCTGCAGAGCCAAGAGCATGCTTCTCGGAGGTTGCCTGCCCTGCTTTATTTCCTGACTGCAAAAAGGCCCACATGCTGGGCACCCTGACCTTACGTGTGCAGCCCCCACCATCTCCTGCGCTGTCCAATGATAACCACATGCGGCTATCCACACTAACACTCACTGCCACGCTGGTCCTATTTCAAGTGCAGGAGAGTCACGTGGGGCTCGTGGCCGCTGCACTGGACAAGACCATGTAGGACATTCCCGTCATCACAGACGGTTCTCCGGGCAGAGCCGGGCTCCGCACAGCAATCACGATGGGCCCTTGTGGGCGACAGGTTCCCCAACAGGTCAGCGAGGCAACCTGGAGGAACAGAAAAGGGCCCCTTCTCTTTAGGGGTTTTCTGGGGGGGACAGTAAGAGCTCTCCCACCAGGCTGGTCACTAGTGAGATACCCATTAGCACCCCGACCCCCAACATGCATCATCCCCAATGTCCCTTCTCCGTGTGTGTGAGTGTGTGAGTGTGTGAGTGTGTGTGTGTGTGTGTGTGTGTGTGTGTGAGTGTGTGTGTGAGTGTGTGTGTGAGAGTGTGTGTGTGTGAGTGTGAGTGTGTATGTGTGTGTGTGTGAGTGTGTGTGAGTGTGTGTGTGTGTGTGTGTGTGGGTGTGTGTGTGTGTGAGTGTGTGTGTGAGAGTGTGTGTGTGTGAGTGTGAGTGTGTGTGTGTGTGTGTGTGTGTGAGTGTGTGTGAGTGTGTGTGTGTGTGTGTGAGTGTGTGTGTGTGTGTGTGTGTGTGTGTGTAGGCAGATATTTCCCTGGGGGCTTCCCTGCAAGGAACCACCATTGAAATTCGGCATGGGCTGCAGAGCCTTTCCCCAGGAGTCCAGGGCCTGGAGGCAGAGGGCTGGGCAGGGGCAGAGGGCGGGATTTCCCCCCCCCCACCCCCACAGAATGGGGTGGGGGCGCAGGAAGAGCCCCCTCCCCCGGGCCTGCCCCAGAGAGAGAGAGAGAGAGAGAGAGAGAGAGAGAGAGAGGCGGCTCCAGCCGAATTGGGAAGCCACCCTACCGCCTCGAAAGCAAAGGACCAAGCCCTGGGTGGAGGCGGGGGTGCCCCAGGGTGCGGGGGAGATGGGCCCCAGCCGCAGGCCCTCCAGGCGCCCCGCCCCCCAGTCAAGGCCACGGCCACGGCCCCGCCCCCGTCCCTGCGTCAATGCCGCGGCCCCGCCCCCGCGCGGGGCCTCCCCAGGGGCGTCCCCCTGCCCCTGCCCGGCGCTCCAGGTAGCGGCGGCCCAGGGCTGCTGGTAGCGCCTCCGGGTCCCGGCCGCGCGGGGCCGGAGGAGGAGGCGGAGGGAGCGGAGGAGGGGACGGAGAGGACGGAGGGGGCGGAGGGGGCGGAGGGGGCGGAGGGGGCGGAGGGGGCGGAGGGGGCGGAGGGAGAAGGCGAAGGGAGGGGGCGGAGGGGCGGAGGGAGGGGGCGTGCCCGCGGCCCGCGGCCCCCGCCCCCCGCCCCGCGCCCGCCCGTGATGTCACCGCCGCGGCCGGCCCCGGCTGCGTCCCCGGGGCGGCTCGGGGCGGCGGGCTGCGCGGAGGCGGACGCGGCGGCGGGCAGGGGCTCCCGGGGCATGGCCTGACCCCGGCCCCTCCCCGCCTGCGCCGCCCCCGCCGGCCCCCCTCCGCCCGGCCCGGCCCGCGTGCGCGCGGCGGCTCCGAGGGGGCGGCCCCGGGAATGGCTGCGCCCCCTCCGGCGCCCGTGCCGCGCGCGCCCTTTTACCTGCGGGGGCCGGCGCCCGGCCCGCAGTGCCCATGGGGCATGGAGGAGGGCGCGACGGCCGGCGCGCGCTGCCGGGAGCCCCCGGGCCCCCCGCGGGCGGCCGTCCCCTGCTTCGCGGTCTCCGTGCACCCGGACGACATCCTGCCCGGCGCCCTGCGCCTCATCCGCGAGCTGCGGCCGCAGTGGAAGCCCGAGCAAGTTCGGACCAAGGTACCCGAGCGAGCAGGGGTGCGGGCGTCGATCCGGGCATCCCTATGGGCGTGGGGCCCAGGGGGCGCGGCGCTGAGCAGGAGGGTGGTGTTGCATGTATGTTTGCATGTATGTTTCCTGATCCGTCTGCCTCTTGCGCCCTCCACTCCCCTCTCCACTCGGGCTGGCGGGCGTGCACCCCGGAGGTCCACCTGTCCACTGTCAGTGTGCAGCACGGGCCCCACCCCCTGTCGCAGCGCTGCCCCGAGCTGCCCACCGCTGCCCCCGGCTGCCCACCGCTGCCCTGGCTGCCCACCTCTGCCCCCGGCTGCCCACCGCTGCCCCCTGCTGCCCACCGCTGCCCCCGGCTGCCCACCGCTGCCCCTGGCTGCCCACCTCTGCCCCCGGCTGCCCACCGCTGCCCCCTGCTGCCCACCGCTGCCCCCGGCTGCCCACCGCTGCCCCTGGCTGCCCACCTCTGCCCCTGGCTGCCCACCGCTGCCCCTGGCTGCCTGAGCGTATACCAAGCGGGTTGTGAAGCCTGCGGGCAGGGACTTTTCAGGAACCCCACACACACACCGTACTGCCTCTCTGCACCATGTGGTGGTAGCAAAGCCTCCAGGCTCTGCGGGTCTGGGATTCAGCTGGCCACTGCGCTGTGTGGGAGCCCTCCCCATCTCCCCTGGCCCAGGCTCAGCCACGCACCACACACACACACACACACACACAACGCCTCCCACACCCAAATGGACACATGTGCAGGGAGTCTCTGGCTGACACCCCAGCTGACCTGTGTCCTCTGAAAAAAAATGTGTCGCCTGCCCACCCTCCCATCCCTCTGGGAGCTGCTTGGGGGGTGGCCCTGGACAGGAGGGAGGCACCTGCAGCTTGCGCTGGAGCGGCTCCTCCTCTGGGAGGTCCTGGACCGAGTGTGGAAGCTCACAGACCCCTCCTGGGAGAAGGGTGGGGAGGTGGCATTTTCAAAACAAAAGATCTCCTTTGGAGGATGAGGCCCAAAGCATCGGGCAGGCCCGAGTTACTGCCACTACCGGCCTAGCATGCTACCTGCCAGTCCCTCCCTCTTAGGACCTCAGTTTCCCTGCCCAGAATTGGTTCAGAGGTCCTCTGTAAGGCCCCTCCCAGCACTGCCACTGTGCCCTGTCAATTCCATGGTTCCTTCCTCCTTGTCAGCCCCTTGGGGAGCCTGGTCTCCCCGCTCAGGGTCGATGGTCTCTTCTGGTGTGGAACGCAGAGGCCCTAAGGAGCTCTGAGCACCCAAGCCCTGGGGTGGGTGCCACCCTCAAGACCCTGGATGGGCAGGAGGGACAGCAGAACGCCCTGTGCCTACGGGCAGGGAGAGTTGGCCCAGTGGGCATGGACTCGTCCTGGGCTCAGACCAGAGTGAGTCCCCGGTGTCTTCTCTGCCACATGCTGGTCAGTCGGGGCTCCCCTCGGGGCCAGGGCGGAGGAGGAAGGAGAGGAGGGGGCTTCTAACCCTCAAGGGGTGTGCAGACTCCCCACACAAACAAACCCAGCCCTGGAGGTAGACGCGGGGTGCCTGGCCTGAGCCAGAGCTGCCACTTTTTTGGTAAATATCTGTGTTTTCCAATGGCTGCGACCCACAAGGTTGAGAACCGCTGCTGTAGAGCTTAAGACCATCGGAAAACACAGATGTTTCCATTACGATTCATTAACTGTAGCAACATGACAGTTATGAAGTCCCAACGAAAATAAATGTATGGTTGGGGGTCACCGCTGCAGGAGGAAACGTATTAAAGGGCCGCGGCATCGGGAAGGTTGAGAACCACTGCTCTAACCCATCCCAGGCGTTGGGGGGTGTGAGCTCTGTGGTAAAGGAGTGTGAAGGATGGGGTTCCGTGTGGTCGGGCTGGCGCTGGGCGGCCGTGGGGCAAGAGGAGACGCCCTGCCCCAGGCACCCCGTGCTGCCCTCTCCCCGTGCCAGCGCTTCACCGACGGCATCACCAACAAGCTGGTGGCCTGCTACGTGGAGGAGGACATGCAGGACTGCGTGCTGGTCCGGGTGTACGGGGAGCGGACGGAGCTGCTGGTGGACCGGGAGAGCGAGGTCAGGAACTTCCAGCTGCTGCGAGCCCACGGCTGCGCCCCCAAACTCTACTGCACCTTCCAGAACGGGCTGTGCTACGAGTACATGCGGGGCGTGGCCCTGGGGCCTGAGCACATCCGGGAGCCCCGGCTCTTCAGGTGAGGAGGGCGGGCGCCCCGGGTCCTGGCCATCTCCACGCTTCCTCGGGCCTCGGGCCTCGGGCTCTGGAAGCCCTGGCCAGCTTCCGTGGTGTAACGTGGAGTCCGTGAACGAGTCATAAGATCTGAGAACTCCCTGAAATTGCATGGAAAAGGGGTGTGGGTGTGTGTGTGCATTGCTGTGCAAAGAGGGGCAATTGCTTTGTGTAGGTTTGCAGTGGGGTCTGCTAGGAGATCTCAGGGGAGGCGCTGGAGAACTTGGGTGAGCGTGGGACCAAACCAAGCGTCTGGGTCCCTGAATGCGGCAGGGATCCTCGTCCTGGTCCATGGACGCATTGCTCAGCCTTGGAAATGAAATCTGAGCCAAATCCCAGCCCCTCAGGGAGTTGAGCCCCTCCCCTCCTGCCATGAGCTCAGTATTGGGGGGAGCAGGGTTCGTAGCCCAGAGAGATGCCATCCCTCCCACACTGTGAGCTCCTTTCAGATGTCCTGACAAAGTGGGAACCCGGGTTCGGGGAGCTGCTGAGCTTCCAGAGCCTCACAGAACCCCACAGGCCCCAGGGAGCCAGTCCTGGGGATGCCTACATCTAGAGGACCCTCAGGCCCTGGGGCTGTGGGGCTGGGTGCACTCTCCTCTGTGCGGGGCAGGATCCACCGTCCTCCCTCCAATGCTGCGGCCATGTGCAGGGCACTCAGACCGGAGTGAGCGCCCAGGTGACTCTGGGGAGAGTGGCATAGGGGCCTGCCCAGGGCCCGTGGGCTCTGTCCTGTCCCACCCGCAGGGAAGGAACCTTCCAGATTCCGAGGGGCAACAGCAAAGCCCCCCTGGGGAGTAGACCAAACAGCTCCTTTGCTCCCTCGCCTGCTGCAGTTAACCCCAAGGTAGTGTCCCTGGCCCTGTTTGCAGGGAACCCCTGTCAGGCCTTTTAAGGACTTGAAAGGAGGGAATCTAAGAGCCTCACCCTCCACTCCAGGGCTCCTGGCTGCTGAGGCCCCAGCAGATCCCCCGGAGTTGTGATTTGTCGCTGTGTGTTTGTGTCTGGGTTTGGGGGGTGTGCCAGCCCACTTAAGGGACAGCTCAGGCTCCCCGCTGAGCAGCGGCACATGCACCCAGGCCGGAGAGGGAGGTCTGGGCAGGGCAGAGGGTGCGGAGCCCTGTCCTGCTACCCCACCAGCTCCTCCCAGCTCCAATACTGGCAGGTCCTCACCACTCCCAGTCTCACCGCCCCTGTGCGTCTGACACCGTCACTCCCCCTCTCGTGGAAATAATTACCATTGTCAGGAAGAGGAGGGTGGATTAGGGTCCAATAATAAGAACCTGACATTCATTGGGGGGAAAAGCCAAAAATTGAGCGAAGTGTGGGAGGTAGCCCTTCCTGAGTCCTTTTCCCAGGATAGACCATTCTCGCCCTGGGATAAAGGCGGGTCCAGGAGGGAAGGCGGGGGTGGGGAGGGGGAGAACTTTGGGGGCACTTCACCGCGTGGCCCTGAGTCCCACCTCCCAGCCTGGGCCTGCTGAGGCTTTGCGGCATCAAGATGCTGCGCGCTGAGGCTCACTCCCATTGCTATTCCAGGCAGCATCCCTATTGATATTCAAGGAAACGCTCAGCTCGCGAATCCTCCTCTGGGGAGGGGAGGGGAGGCCTGGGTCTCAGGTCTGTTTCTCGCCTCGCCCAGGCCATGCCCTGGGCTCCCTCCTCTTCCCGGGCCTCCAGCCTTCCTCTCTCACCCACTCAGCTGCTGCCACGCCCCGCCCCCTCCGCCCTGTAGGAGGTGGGAGCCTTGGGGGCTTCCAGAGGGGCCCCAGAGCGGCCCCTTGTCCTGCTGGGAAATGGCCCTGCCCCTTCCCAGGACCCGGCAAGGGGCGGGCGTGGGTGTCCCTGGACAGCTCGGCAACAAGGTTTCAAACAGTGCCTTTGTTGTCTTTCCCAGATGATTGTTGGAGCAACAGGCAGAGGTAGAGGAAGCTCGGATGTTAGAGGCTTGACAGCGGGCGGGAGTGGGGCTGCAGAGGGGGAGCTGGCCCAGGCCGTGGGGGAGCCCAGCCGGGACCCAGGCCTCAGGCGCTGATGAGTCCTTATCAAGCACCCCCCCCCCCTCCCTGACGGTCAGCCCTCCACCCACCTCCACCCTCCCGGAGCTGCCTTCTCAGCTCCCCACCGCCCCTCCTTCCCTCCGGGGACCTTGGATAATGTCCACGGGAGAACTTGAAAATAGAACTGGTTTGTTTTGCGTCCTTGGCACCCAGCCGCCAGCATCAACTCCCTGCCCCAGAGAGGGGCTGCCCGGGGCCCGCCTGCGTCCCTCCCCACCTTGGCCGGGCTGATAAGAGGCGGGCCTTCCTCCCCGCCTGGCATGACCGCTCCCCCCCATCCCTTGGTGCCCTGCGTTCACTTCCCCCTGAGGGTCACAGTCCAGGGAGGGGGGGGGACACTGCCCCCATCCCAAGGGACCCTTCTGTCCTCAGGGCCTGCTGTGGGTACATGACCTTGGGGTGGGGCAGGGTCACTGGCCAAGTAGCCAACAGCCCACTGCTTTGCCCTTCTGCTAGGCCAGCTCTAGTTCTGGAAAAGGACCTGCTAGGCCAAAGGCCAATCTCCTTTCCATGCCTCCGCTGAGGCGTAGAGAGAGCTCTGGAAAGATATGTAATAGCCCCAGCAGACTCTGCCCTCTGGCCAGCCCCCCTCCTGGACACTGTAGGGCCTCTTTCCGGTCAGGAGGGACTGATACACTACCCTTCCTGTGTTGTTCTTTGTTTTCTGCTGTAGGCTAATTGCCTTGGAAATGGCAAAGATCCACACCATCCACACCAACGGCAGCCTGCCCAAGCCCACCCTCTGGCACAAGATGCACACCTATTTCACCCTTGTGAAGAACGAGGTCAACCCCAGGTACAGAGATCCGGGAGGGTTCGAGGCTGCCACCGTCTCCTCCGCCTTCATGTGATCCTGCTCCCCGTTCTTTTGCTTCACCCTACCCCGCAGGAGGGTCAGTGGTTTCAGTCCCGATCGCTGAGCCTCTTTTGCCAAGGAGAGTGGGGCCAATTGAGAAACCTGAGGACCTTGAACCCACAGTTTTAGACCCATGCTTGTGCTTCTTTCTTCTTTTTTTTTTTGATCCTCACCCGAGGATGTGTTGTTTCTTTCATTGATTCTACAGAGAGAGGAGGTATGGGGGAGAGAGAAACATCTATAGGCTGCCTCCTGCACACAGCCTGACCCAGGATCGAACCTAAGACCCTTCAATGCACGAGATAGTCCTGTAAGCACTGAGCAACACCGGCCAGGGCTGCTTATTACTACTGGAGCCTGCTGGGTGTGGCAGGGCCTGGGGTCAGAGACAGTGTCTTCCATTTTACTTAAAGGGCCCTGAGGCTCAGAGTTCAGCTTTGCCCAGTGTCAGGGCTACTTGAGCTGCCTTCTAGCCCAGGAGGGAAGCCAGTCTCTGGGAGAGCGGTGAGGCTGTTGCAGCCAGTCTGAAGCCAGCCCCTCCAGCCAGTCAGAAGTCAGATCCCCCAGCCAGTCAGAAGCCAGCCCCTCCAGCCAGTCAGAAGCCAGCCCCTCCAGCCAGTCAGAAGCCAGCCCCTCCAGCCAGACAGAAGCCAGCCCCTCCAGCCAGTCAGAAGCCAGCCCCTCCAGCCAGTCAGATCCTCCAGCCAGTCAGAAGTCAGCTCATCAGCTGAGAAGGTCTTGGGACATCAAGACTCCTGCTGCTTGTCTGGATGCCTCTCATCCCCTCGTGCCCCAGCCCCACCCCCGCCTGGCAACCTCACTTTCCACCTTATTCCGACTGACAGCTTGCTGTTTCCTCTGCTCTTTTCATCACTGTAACAGCATCCTTTCCCAGATAAGACAGGACTCCCAGACCAGCCACCTGAGAGTCCTTCTAGCCTCAGGTACCTGACTCACCCACTTACCTGAGTCAACAATGGGGCAAGGAAGAAAGAGGGGTGTCATCCTGCCCCTTCCCCAAAAAAAGCTTGAACACCCTTTTTTCCAGGTGTTCATGAGATGGGGTACCCAGGTCTGAGCGCAGGGTACGCCCTCCCCTCCTTGAAGATGATGAGACATTAATGGAATCTCTCCCGATCGCGTATCTCTGTCCCACTCTCACACACAGGAGGCTTTATCTGGATCCTCCCACTCAGGGATGATCAAACACTGCTCTGGGACTATTTGTCCAGCATGGCGCACGCTCAGACCTTCTGTGTTAAGTGTTATCTCTGGGGCAAGAACTGCCTTGCCTCTTAGGACTAGAACAGCACGCAGAGAAGTGGGACCCCTGCCATCTCAGCCGACAGGACCGGAGAGCTCCCAGCCCACCACGTCCATCTGACAGATTAAGAAACTGAGACCCTGGATGAGGATAGGACTCGCCCAAGGTCATTACTTATCAGTGGCAACTCAAGGACTGGCGTCCAGGCCAATGCTCAGGCATAACCCTGGCTACTGCAGCTTCCTTTGACTCTGCGGCCACTGTGTATCCTTTGGGGGAGGGGTGTGACCTTGTTGGGAGGAGAGTCTTCTCTGGAGAGGAGCCGACCAACTCCCTTTGTTCTTGCCACAGCTTTGACCTTGGGCAAATCAGCTGGCTTAACTTTCTCGAGCCTCATTAGGGGGTGATGCCTGCCCTGTCCTGCCCATAATACCCCAGAGCAGGCTGTGATGAGCAGCCACTCAGACAAGATGAAGTACCTGAGTTCTGTAATAACCCTCTCTAATAATTTTCCTGATAAATCTGATGTAGTCCATCCTTCATTTTACAAGCACCGATTGATTGGGATTTAAAGCAAACAAAAAATGCCGAGGTGGCATTGGCGCTGCCTACAGAAGCTTAGGAGCCCTGTGGGTCAAGAGGACCTGCCCCTGCAGAGCCACAGGAGGAGCAGGGTGTGCAGTGTGTGCCAGGCGGGGGAGAACCAGGGAAGGTCTTCTCGGCAGAGATGGGAAGGGAGGCACTCTGGCTGGAGGAGGTGGCCTGAGCGCAGCTTGCTGGTGGATGTGGGGTAGACCAGTTGGCCGGAGCAGATCTTCAGGAAGGGTTGGGAGGGGTCTGGAGAGAGAGAGAGAGTGCTGCAAGGGTCCTGTGAGCTGGAGCCAAAGTGTGAGGGGGCCTTCAAGGTCAAGTTGAGGAAGGAAGATTCCATTTGGCCGGGGTGGGAAGTAATTGTGAAGGTGTTTGAGCTGGGGACTCGGGTCAGTAACCTGCCCAGGAAATGGTGGAGGTGGGAGTTAGGGAAGCAGGGAGACCAGCTGGAGAAGAGTTAAATGGGCAGCCTTTAGAACTAGGTGAAAGGTGAAAGTCACTGATGGGAGGGCAGGCTAAATAGCCATCTCAGACTGAATAAAGAAAATTTTAATTTACTTAAGGGAAAGGGGATAGGGATGGGGATATCCAAAAGGAGGGGCTACCTAGCACTGAGCCAAAGGGTATTGGGTCCATAGGTGACGGAAAGATACATGCAGGACAGGGAAACAAGGAAGGGCCTAGAAGCAGCAGCAGGAGAGCCTAGGCTGGGCTGCTCTGGCTCAGGAACCTGCCTGGGAGACAGGTTCAGGGGGTTAGCCTGGGATGAGCTGCCGCTGCCTGTTGCTCCCCTGGTTGGGTCCTTATAGGGAAGAGGGGAAGGGAATGGCAGGGAGTGCTCCTTGGAGGGAGAGCGCACACTGGGTCCCTCATCCTGAGAGTATTTCTCTCTCATCCTGAGAGTCTCTCTCTCTTTCCCTCAGGTGGAAATCCTAGGGGAGGTCTCAGGGAGGGTCTGATAGAATATTCACCCGCTTTCTGGGTGTGCTTTTTTAGGTCACGGTCTCCACCCATTGGCTGGAGCCAGGGCAGGGTCATTAGTCAGTGCAGCTGGTCCTGAGGCAGCTACGTGGCACTTGTCTGGTTTTGCTGCTTTTCTGGGCCTGGAGCTGAAATGCAACGGAGGCCTGGATGTTATCTCCAGGGAGGAAAAGGTCACGATCAGCAATATGCCGGGGGAAGATAGATTACCCTGGGCACAAGGTTCTTGTTTCCCCAGCTCTCCCCCTTGCTGGGCCTCCGGGGCTTTCGGCCCTGGTGCGTTTCTGTGCCTGGCCCATCGTCCGCGCTCTCCTCCTGTCTAATGCTGGGGTTCCCAGGGTTGAGCATGTGATTCCCTTGGGTGCTTGCTCCATGCAGGTTCTGACCCCGGACAGTGGAGGGAGGTCTCACATGACCCTCAGCGTCTGCATTTCAGAGGCTCCTGGTGATGCTGAGGCAGGGGAGCAGGTCCACTTTGGAGGAGCACTGCCCCCCGCAGCCTCAGGGATGGAGCGGGCTGAGGCAGAGACCCCGTGGAAATAGGGTAGCCTAGGCATCTGGGTCGGCACGGCCGTGGCCAGGGTGGCCAGGAGGATGTGGGGTTGATAAAGGCTTTGGGGCAACACAAGGAGACTCAGGTAGGCCGAGCGGCGTGAGGGCAAAGATAATGCAAGCCGAGCCCTTGGAAAGTCCGGCCTTCCCCGCTCCGATCCTGAGCGCTGAGTGGACACCGGCCAGGCATCAGTCCCTTCCTCAGGAAGGACCCCAGGCCCTGTCACCTGCGCCTGTGGCCTCGGAGGGACAGGCTCAGAGAGGGATGTGAAAGTCTCCGAGATGAGACTCAAGCCCTCAGCCCCGGGGAGGATGGTGGTGTCAGGCCTGAGGGAAGCTGCACTGGCTATAGTCCAGGTGTTCGGGGGAGGGAGGGAGGCCAGAATCGTTCCCACGGTAACCATCTCTGTGGCCTTGGGGTGGGTAGCGTGGGGGTCAGACAGAGGTCAGGGCCTGGGCAGCAGGCATCTTGGATGTCAAAGCCATGTTTTTCAAGCCGAGACCTCGGCAAACTGAAGGAGGCCTCCTAAGTTTTATCTTTGGACGGTCTCTGTCCAAGAAAAAGGAGAATCTTAAAAAAAAAAAAAAAAAAAAAAAAAAAAAAAGGTAGCTTCTTAGGGAGAGCCTAGGAAATGCAGACTCTGCAGCCTGTGGTTACAGATAAACTCCAGTGAGTGTGGGAGGGAGGGGGCCTCCCTGGCAGCCCCTAACAGGTGCCTGCGCTCCGAGGGCCTGCACAGAGCCTCGGGGCACCGGGCCCTCGTGGTTAGTGGCCTGACCTGACTCCCATCCTTAGACAGGCTGAGGGCTGAGCTCCTTAGGGGGATGTACAGCAGTGGTTCTCAGCTGGTTAAGAACCGCTAGCAGGGTCACCTAACACCATCAGAAAACACAGATATTTACATTGTAATTCGTAACAGTAGCAAAATGACAGTTATGAAGTAGCAACAAAAATAATGTTATAGTTGGGGATCACCACAACATGAGGAGCTGTATTAAAGGGTCGCGGCATGAGGAAGGTGGAGAACCACTGACGCAGAGGGTCTAGCTGTACAGGAGACGCCTGAGGCTGGAAGGAAGACTGCCCTTCCTTGAGCGTCAGTTTCCGCACTGGGTTGGTCTGGAGACCGAGGATCCTCTTTAGCTTTGACCTTCTCAAAGGGTGAGGCAGTCTGCCACTCACCCATTCCCGGGGGGACATGGGGACACCTTAGTGGCTGAGAACCCTTCTGCACATTCCGGTTTCTGGGCTGGGGGTGGGGGCACCCGTGGGAGCACCAGGGGGACCTCTCTCCTTCTCACGCCCCTGCCCATCCTCTCCCTGCCCTGGACGAGAGAGCAAACAGGAGATGGATGTGTGGAAGCAAAACGCCTGCTCCCCCGCTATCCCATCCGTGGTTCTGGGGGTCTCAGGGCCGTGCTGACTCCTTGGCTTGTTAGGGTGCACGGAACCTGTGCGTCCGGGGACCACGGTTCAGAGCTTCTATGCACAGTGGCTCCTCGTCAGCTTCCCAGGCCTCTGCGGGACCCATTCATTCACTCCTCAGCAGCAGGGCCTGTGTATGCTGTGGGGGGAGGAGGGGGGCAGAGGGGCTCCGGGGGCTTTGTTCCTGCCCTCAGCTGGCCCATCTCTCTCGCCCGCCCAGCCTCTCCGCAGACGTCCCCACGCTGGAGGTGCTGGAGCGGGAGCTGGCCTGGCTGAAGGAGCACCTGTCCCAGCTGGGCTCCCCGGTGGTGTTCTGTCACAACGACCTGCTCTGCAAGAACATCATCTATGACAGCACCAAAGGTACGGCTTTGTGGGCCGGGCGGCCGGGCAGCCGGTGGGGCTCTGCTCCCAAGGCTGGTCCGGGGGCGAGCACAAGGAGACCTTTCCACTGAGATCGTCAGTCCGTTTGTCAGAGAGAAATGGAAAAGGAAACAAACTCCCACTTAGAAAAGTCTGCGCCCCGAAAGGGCTCACCGGCAGGGCTTGTGGGGGTCTTTAATGTTAGGGCACCCGAGCGATTCCCCCCCACAATGCTTTGGGCTTCCCACGCTTTCTCTGCTGTTTCAAGCCTTCCTGTGGCCTGACCTGAGCTTCTCCCAGAAACCCTTTGCTTTATTATTATTTTTTAAATATATTTTATTGATTTTATACAGAGAGGAAGGGAGAGAGATAGAGAGTTAGAAACATGGATGAGAGAGAGTCATCGATCAGCTGCCTCTTGCACACCCCCCACTGGGGACATGCCCGCAACCAAGGTACATGCCCTTGACCGGAATCGAACCCGGGACCCTTCAGTCCCCAAGCCAACGCTCTATCCATTGAGCCAAACCGGTCCCGGCTGCTTTATTATTATTATTATTATTATTATTATTATTTTAGATATATATTTTATTGATTTTTTACAGAGAGGAAGGGAGAGACATAGAGAGTTAGAAACATCAATCAACTGCCTCCTGCACACCCCTACTAGGGCACATGCCCTTGCCCGGGATCGAACCTGGGACCCTTCAGTCTGCAGGCCGATGCTCTATCCACTGAGCCAAACCGGCCATGGCTGCTTTATTATTTTTATTTATTTATTTTTTTCAAATATATATTTTATTGATTTTACACAGAGAGGAATTGAGAGGGACAGAGAGTTAGAAACGTCGATGAGAGAGAAACATCGACCAGCTGCCTCTTGCACACCCCCCACTGGGGATTTGCCCACAACCAAGGTACATGCCCTTGACCGGAATCAAACCTGGGACCTTTCAGTCCGCAGACTGACGCTCTACCACTGAGCCAAACCGGTCCCGGCAAGTTATTTTTTAATATATTTTTTTATTTCAGAGAAAGGGACAGGGAGAGGGAGGTAGAAACAGCAATGATGAGAGAGAATCGTTGATCAGCTGGCTCCTGTACACCCCCCACTGGGGACCAAGCCAGCAAACCAGGCATGTGCCCTTGACCAGAATCGAACCTGGGACCCTCAGTCTGCAGGCCAACACTCTAGCCACTGAGCCAAACCGGCGAGGGTGGGAACCCCTTGGTTTATAAATCAGGCCCTTGGCCGTGCTGAGGACAAATGTCTTTACCTGGGGAGTGCCCCAGGGACTTGCTCTGTGAGGGCCAGCTGGATGGGGGAGGGGGCAGGTGGACAGAGGGACAGGCAGAAGGAAGCAGCTGAAGAATGCTGCTGAAGAGGTTGGGCGAGGCCAGCTGGCTGCCAGGCCTGCACGGGAGCGGGTGAACTCCGCACGTCTGCAGCGGCCTGACCGGGCCTGTCCGGGTCTCCAGGGCCAACCTCAGTGCTTCTCTGCCTCGCAGGTCACGTACGGTTCATCGACTATGAATACGCCGGCTACAACTACCAAGCTTTTGACATTGGCAACCATTTCAACGAGTTTGCAGGTGAGAAGGGCGTTGCTCTCTGGCCTTTGTCCAGCATTCCCTCTGAGTGATGGATGGCCAGGTCAGGGAGAGAGGGTGAGAGGGGTCCCGTACTTGGGGGGTGGAGCCTAGACATATCCCAGCTCGGGGCCGGGAGGTGGATGGGGAGACACAGGCTGGCTTGGAGAGCTTCCAGTCTCCTGGGAGAGGCAGGGTCCTCCTGCCCAGAGCGCACCTGCTGCCAGTCTGGCAGCTTGGTACAAAGTAGGAAGACATGCCCATGTGTGTGTCTCATGTCGATACTGCGAAGGATCCCGAGGATCCCTGGCTTGGCATGTGACTTCGAAAAAGACCCCTCCCTATGTACGGGGGGGGGGGGGGGGCAATGGTATATGTACAAAAATAATAATTTAATTTAAAAAAAAGAAAAGAAAAAGACCCCTCCCTCTGGGTGCATGAGCCCTTGCCAGCGGAGCCGGCACAGGACAACCTCAGCCTCTCCTCACCCCCTGCCCACGCTCCTTTCTGCCCAGTGCAACCTGCAGGTGAGGTTGTGGATGAGGGCCCAGCAGGCAGGTGGGGAGCAGAACCAGCTGGAAGCAGCTGCTTGCCTGGGGGCATGATGGGAAGAACCTCCTTGCAGCCGGTTAAAGTCTGTGCTCGGCAGCATGGCTCCTCGACTTGGAATCCTGGCTCTGGTGCTTGCTGCCTGACCCTGGCCTCCTCTGTGCCTCTGTAGACCGGAGATAAAATACTGGGACTGGCGTCGTAGTATCGACATGAGACACACAAACATGACACATACTAAGCAGATACTAGCCCTGGCTGCTGATATAGAGCGGGAAGCCTTCTGCAGCCCGGAGACTGGAGCAGGGCTGGATGGTGGATCCGGAAGTGCTTCCTAGGATAAGGTGACCAGATGTCCCGCTTTTGGCGGGACAGTCCCGATTTTTAACAATTTGTCCTGCGTCCCGAGGCGTTTTAAAAAAGTCCCGATTCTTGGAAAGAATCTTTTTTAAAATGCCACGGGACAAATTGTTAAAAATCGGGACGTCTGGTCACCTTATCCTAGGAGCAGGCAGCCTGTACATAGAATCAGTGTGTAAGGGAGCAGGGCGGTTGTTCCCAGCTTGAGGGCCTGTTAAAAACAATTCTGTGGGGCGAAAAGCTAGCCCCCGGCACTGGGGCTGGAGGCGCACCCCAGGATGGCAGGGTGAGGCACTCAGCAGCTGCTGAGGCTTAGGATAAACCTCACCTGGCCCAGCCTCAGCCACTCCGCAGCCCAATCGAGGCTGATCATGACCCTCTGGAACCCCAGCCAACCAGGTCTGTTGGTCTATCGCTGTGGTCGGCAAACTGTGGCTCTTGAGTGTGGCTCTTCCACCAAATACCACGACCTGGGCGAGTCTGTTTTGCAGAAGTGGCGTTAGAAGAAGTTTAAGTTTAAAAAATGTGGCTCTCCAAAGAAATTTCAGTCGTTGTGCTGTGGATATTTGGCTCTGTGGACTAATGAGTTTGCCGACCACAGGTCTGACAAGTATACTTATACCTGAGGGTAAGACTCTCGGGAACCAGAGGCTCAGCTGGGCCGAGCAGCTGAACTGTGGGGGTTGGCACGAGCTGAGGCTGGCATCCGCAGGGCACGGGGCCTCTGCATGCTCAGCTGCCAGGCCACTGACCTTTCCAGAAGGGATCATGCTTAAGCGTGTTAAGCCCTTCTCACCCAACACACAGAGCGAAGTCCAGCTGGAATTTCTCCAAAGGGGCAGATTGCATCCTGCTCCTAAGCTTCGAATGGAGGAGGAGGACTGAGCAGGGGGGAGGGAGGAGGGCCAGGGAGGAGATTGGGAGCTGGGGAGAGGGCCCTCCAGGCTTCGTGGGAACAAGGGGTCTGTCTGTTCTGGGAGCTGGAAATCCGTGTTCCCATCCTGAACCACCTCTAACCAGCTGCCTGACCTTGAGCAAAGGGTCTTCTCTCGGCCTCAGTTTCTACATCTGCACAAGGAGGTTCTTTCTAGCCATACTCTCAGGGCCCTGGGCGACTGAGTGTGTTTCTCCAGAAACCTCAGGGAAGCTTGGAAAGGAGGGGAGAGGGAGGGCGAGGCTGGGGAAGGTGGTCCAGGCCTAGTTCTGTCTAAAGCCCAGGCCTCTGCCACTGGGCCCAGGATGTGCCCAGGTGCTGGGCTGGCAGCTTGAGGACTCGGCGGACCAGAGGGATGGAGGCCACTGAGTCCTGGCTGTTCCCCAGTCTGGAGAAGTGGGTGGGGGGCAGGGGCCTTGGAGTCTGCTGTGATCACTCCAGGTGATGTCTAAGCAGCCAGCCCTCAGGAAGCAGCGTCTGCGTCACACGGAGCCTTCGTTTGCAATGGAGAGATTTGGGCCCGTGAGAGGAAAGGGCTGGTCCGAGGTTAACTGGAGGTCAGCATCGCACCTAGGACAACCGAGCCCTGACTCAGTGCTGTGCCCCATATCTCTATATGGCATCATGTTATGTAGGGAATGGGGGAGACAGCGGTGCTCAGGGGGTCCCCATCACTCCCAGGACTAGCCCTTGCTCCTCAGCCAATCTGCTCCTCTCAGCGCCTCAGCTGGGGTGGGGCTCAACCCTCTACATTGCAGCTGACAGCAGGCTGCCTTGCTAGGCCCCGCCCTGCGAAGCAGGGGCACCTGGGCTGGAGGAGGCCCCGGTGGGCCATCTCGCAGCCACGTCTGTGGTACCGCCTCCCACCAGGTGTGAATGAAGTCGATTACTGCCTCTACCCGGCGAGGGAGACCCAGCTACAGTGGCTGCGCTACTACCTACAGGCCCAGAAGGGGATGGCGGTGACCGCCAGCGAGGTGCAGCGGCTCTACGTGCAGGTCAACAAGTTTGCCCTGGTGAGTGTGTGTGGCTTCGTGGCCGGCAGGAGCAGGGCAGGGCAGAGCCAGGAGGTGGGACGAGGGACCCACCCCCAGCTCCTGCCTCTGGCAGCCTGTGGTAGAGGAGGAAGCAGACAGAGCCCGGGAACCCCACCCTGGAGGTGAGACCTAGGGAGAGCCATCTTGGGCACCCCCATCATATGAAGGTGCCCTGCACCCTGTTTCCCCCTCCCCCTCAAGTCTAGGTTCCCCCTTTCCTGGGAAACTACTTCCAGGAAAGAGCTCCGCTTCCTCTGTTAGCAGTTCTCACTGGGACCAGTAGTTCTTCCTAGTGTCTAACCTTGGTCTTTCATGCTAAGCACGCCCCTTCTTCTTCAGAGCCTTCGGAGGAGACGGAGAATGCTAGCTCTAATCCTCCTGGTTAGGGTCCTCTGCTGACTCAGAACTCGGTCAGCCTTTCCCATCGGGCTCTTTCTGCTCCGGTTACCGTGCTGTCCATTCTTGATCCCGTGTGCCCCTTCCTTACTCAGCGCCTGTGGTTCGTGCCAGGTCTCCACTGGTGTGTGCCCAGGAGCATGCTAACGAGCCTTACTCTTGTCAGCCATGCGTAAACAAGAGTAAGTCAGCTGCCCCGAGTTTCACAATCCGCCCAGGAGCTGAAGTCAAATCGTTGCTTACCTGGGAGTTCAGCTGCCCTTTCCGTCCTCGCCCGCACAAAGCTGGTTCTCCCTCAGGCTCTTCCTCCTGACTCGTTTCACTCCACGTCTTTCTCTCGCTAAAGTTTTTAGTAATCTTTCATACGTGCTAATTGGCCTACGCGTCCCCTTTAAGTCCTGAAAAAGGCAGAAAGGGGAGGAAGGTACCCGATAGTCAACCCAGAGCAAGCAGGTCTTGGGCCGGGGTGCGGGACCCCAGCAGGAAAAATAACGTGTGTCACCACTGTTTGTTGGGGGGCAGCTGGATGCTCGGCTCTCTGGCTTCTTGAACCTGGGGTGACCTGGGCCCCTGGGCGCCTCTGGCTCTGGGGGAAACAGCTGAAAGCGTAGTGCCCAGATTCTGGCTTCTTATTCCCACATCTACGTTCATTTCCCAACCCGACCACCTCCTGACAGAAGGTAGGGAGAGGTCGCTTTAAGGGGCTATCTGGCAGGCCAGGCCTTGATGGTCATGTGGCCAGGGCACTGCTGAGGGGCACTACCTACCCCCCTTCCACTGGCCGGTGCCCTGGGTTCGCTCAGAGGCTCATCTGCTGGCCTTGGAGACTTGAGGAGGAGCTGCCCGAGGGCAGAAGCCAGGGGGAATCGGTGTGGGCCGGGAGCACCATCTCGCCGACACCCCCGGGGGGTGTGGGATTCGGGAAGAACCGACTCAATTAGAGGGAGTGGAGCCCCCAGATCCTACCCGGTGACCTCACCACTGATGTTACCCGGTGACCTCCGTGTCCCCGCCAGCGTCCTGGTTCTGTGTTTGCCGTAGAGACTGCGTCCCTCGCGCACACGGGGTCAGGGCCAGGCTTGGCAGGACACCGTGCCACCCTCTGCTCCGTTTGCAGGCTTCTCACTTTTTCTGGGCGCTCTGGGCCCTCATCCAGAACCAGTTCTCCACCATCGACTTCGATTTCCTCAGGTGAGCACCGTTGACTCGGGGCAGGGGCCAGGCGGAGGGGGGAAGGAAGCTGAGGGTGTGAGGGCAAAGGACAGCCCAAATGGAACGTCCAGAGTCCACTCACCTGCTAACGTGTCCCCACCAGCCGGCCAGGGCCTGGGGGTCAGTGCTCCAGGGGAGGTCAGGAGCCGGAGCAGCTCGGAGGAGCCTGGAGTTTATGCACCTGCCCTGCCCGCCTGGCGGGCGATGACACTTTCCCTGCCTCCTCCTGCAACTCCAGGACCCTAGCCACGGGGCCTGGTGGGGATGGGACGGTGACAAACCAGTCTGAGAGGTCGTGAGCCCAGCCGTCACTCCATAGCAGCAGGGTCAGCGGTCCAGAGCAGAAGTGACTTGCTGAGGCCGCTCGGTGGTTTCATGCTTACCGTGGGGGGTGTCAGATCCCCACTCCTCCTTCAGTGGCCCCCAGTGACGCACTGCAGGCTGTACCGACACTGTACTCGGACACAGACCCCATGGGTGGGTGGGGGATTACATCATGTGGGTGCATAGGTCCCTAAGGGCCAGGAACCACCTTGTTCTTCATTCTGGTCCAGTCTCCTCACCTGCTCCTCCCATCCGCCCTCAGCCTGAAGGGCATCACTGCCCTGGTTTCGGTGTTCACTGCCATCAGAGGTAGGCAGTCAGAGGCACAATGAGCTCATCACTGTCAGGATGGCCACTAGCAGATGAACAGAACATGAAAGCGTTGGCGAGGACGTAGAGAAACGTGTGGGAACCATTACTGAACTTCCTCACACCTTAGAGTGCCTGGAAGGCCCAGCAGGCTCACTGCTGGGTAGAAGGAGTGACATCAGGGTCTCCACGGGGTACCTTGACGCCCAAGTCCGTGGCAGCATTTTTCACAATGGCCAAGAGGTAGAAGCCACCCATGCCCGCCGATGGATGAATGGGTACACAGAACGTGGTCAATTCATACAGTGGAACACACGCAGCCTTAAAGAGCAAGCTCACCCCACGTGCTACCATATGAATGGGCCCAGGGCATTGTGCTAAGTGAAATAAGCCAGTTACAAAAACAGAAGCTGTAGGATTCCGCGTCTGAAATACTAATAAAACGCCGCTTCACAGGAACAGGAAGAGCGGTGGTGCGAGGGGCTGGGGAGGGGGCCGGGGAGTCGCCGTTTAAGGGGTATGGAGGGTCCGCTCTGTAAGATGAAGTCCTGGAGATCTGTTGCTCAGCAGCATGAATGTGCGTGACATGGCTGAACGGTAAAACATCAAAAATGACCTTGTTGGAGGAGGGTAGGCTTAGTCTGTGCTTAGAAGTAAAATTATAGTTGGAGTAAAAAACAGATAAACCAGCCTGGGCTGGGGTGGACCTGCACAGACCCGGGTGGGCTGGTGGTGAGCAGCTGGGTGAGCCCCCAGCACGCTCCCCTCCTCACCCGGCTCCCTCACCCGTCTCCGCAGGTACGCAGTGATCCGATTCAACCAGTACTTCAAAGTGAAGCCTCAGGTGTCCGCCTTGGAGATGCCAAAGTGACCGCACCCCCCTCCCTCCCCTCCCCCTCCGCCTGGCAGGCTGGTTCTCTGGGACTCGCGCTGTTCTGGGTCGGTCTGTACCCTCGGACGAGGTGGGAAGAGGGGACAGGTGGGTATCCGGGGAGGACACTGCCAGCCCCTCGTGGGCGCTGCTGGGACCACATTCTATTGTTTGGAGGGGCTGATGGACCTAGCTCTGGGGGTCCCCGTTACCTGGCCAGACCTGGAGGGGGGCGTGCCTGCAGCAGCAGCCATAACTCGGACCACAGCCACCCCTGAGAGGCCAGCGTGCTCAGCCCCGGGCCAGGCCGGAGTCTGGGCTGCCTTAGAGGTGTCTTTGACCCCCCACCCCCCACCCCCCTCCCTGGCTTGGGGAGGGGGAAAGGTGGGAAGGTCCTTTCTACCTCCAGTGCCCTGAGCCTGCAGCCATCGCCCACAGGCCCCAGGTGGGAGGTGTGGAGCCCAAACCAGCGCCATGCCAACTCTTGACAGGTGGATGTACTTAACGGGGGAAGGGGGCTCTCGAAGGGTTTGAGACCTTCCTAGCAACTGCCTCATCTGCGATCATTCTCCGAGCCAGATCCAATCAAATAGCCCTTCCCAAACCTCAGCCCAGGGCCTTGTCCTGTGCCCTCTGCTCTGTGCCGCCCCCTGCAGCCTGCTGGGAGGAAGGCCAGGGAACGCCACCAGGCCCAGCCGGAGGGGCCCGCAGCCTTGTTCCTGCCCCTGCCTTCCAGGCATCTGTCTCTCCATGGCCTCCCACTTGGGGCTGACCAGTGGGAGCCAAGGAGCAGGCAGGCCCAGGGCTCTCGGGGCAAGCTGGAGCCTGGGTCGGCTGTCTGAAGGTGCTGACAGCATTGACTCGCCAGTCTCCATCTCCTTTCTGCCCTCACAGCCCCCCCGGGCCCTCAGCCTTTGTAAATTATCTTGATTTTTCTGCATTAAAAATGGCCATTTCTGGATCACTCTGTGTGCGAGTGCAGCTGAGGAGGCTTTGACTGGAGAGTGTGGTTAACATGCCTGTGGTGGGGGGCGGCGGGGGTTCCAGCCCTGCTTGGGTCCCCTCAGGTGAGCCAGGGGTCCCATGCACTGGGTGCACCTGGCTTGCCTGGCCCTGGCCCCTGGTTTGGGGTAGATCTGGTGGCTGCTGCCTTTGACCCTCTTGCTAGAGTCATTTGGCCCCAGGAGGATGCTGCTTGGAGGGGACAGGCTGTGGACTCCTGGACTGGGTGGCTTTATCCAGAGGAACCAGTGGGACACTGAGGGGAAGTCCCGGGCTCCTACTGTGGTCCTCTGGCTCTGCTCACCCGGAACCCATCTGTCCCTCAGACCCTCTCAGCAGGCTCGAGGGAAGGGAGCAGGAGCTCCAGGTGAGCTGGGGTGCCCCTCTCAGATTGCTAGGGCTGCCCTCCCTAGACTGGGCAGCAGTGCCTCCAGGCACCCCCTCCCCCAAGGTGCCCCATGCCCTTAAGGGCAGTATCGGCCCCGCCAGGTGGACTCTGGCTGTTTGGCTTTTGCCTGTAAAAGTACCAGGGTTCCATGGCAACTACTGAGCCAGCCGGAACTGCCTCCAAGGTCCCGGTGACCCACTGTGGGTGGGCCCCAGTGGGCACAGGACCGAGCCTAGGGGTGCCAGTGACGCACGGGTGGTGCCAGAACTGGGCAGGGCAGGCCTGAGGGCTCTCTGTGGGGGCCAGGTCATGGGGCAGCCTTCCTGTGGACTGAAGGGCAGTGCCCGCTCTTTGTTCCTCTCAGATACACCTCCGGAGCTGAGGGCAGGAACGACCCTCCTCCCGGGCCTTGATGCCATAGTGTCGGCTGGTGTTGCAGTGGTGAGCAGGGCATGGCTGGTCCAGGGACCCCCAGGTACCGTTCTGGCCCCTGCGGGCTTGGTCACCACATTCACAAGGGTGTTAACCTGCAGGCACCTCCTACTCCTTCTTTGGAAAAGCATCCTTATTCCTCAGTTCTCCACGGACGAGGGCAGGTGGGGCAGAGTGGGTGAGAGTTTAGGCACATCCTCCATGAGCCTTGGAGTCCCACCGTCACTGCAGACGGGCAGCACTGGGCTTTTTTAGACCCAGCAGGCACTGCGAACAAAGCTTGCCTGGGCAGGATTCACCTGCTGGGGCTCAGACCCTTGGCCTGGGCAGGGGGGAGGCGGAGGCAGAGAATGACCTTGTAACCCAGGTAATGATTCAGGACACGCTGTTCTTGATTTTGCAACCAACCCACCTGCCCCCACCCTCCTCTCCTGGCAGGGGCGGGGCTCCGGGGCACCAACACAGGCTGCCAGGGAGGGCAGGCTTCTCTGGCCCCAAAACCATGCCGGTGCGTGGCTGTCTCTGTAGCTCCAATGAGGTTAGGACCGTGGTCTGCAAACCGCAGTCGTGAGCCACATGCGGCTCTTTGGCCCCGTGAGTGTGGCTCTTCCACAAAATACCGCAGCCTGGGCGAGTCTATTTTGAAGAAGTGGCGTTAGAAAAAGTTTCAGTTTAAAAAATTTGGCTCTCAAAAGAAATGTCAATCGTCGTACTGTTGATATTTGGCTCTGTGGACTAAGGAGTTTGCCGACCACTGGGTTAGGACAAGGACTCCTGGTGTGGGAGGGAGCAGTACTGGCCTCAGGTTCCAAGGCCAAGAGGACCCGGGAGTAGGGGTGCAGGAGGAACTCGGGGTGGCAGGGGGTGAGGGTGAGGATGAGCACAGCTGGGAGTGTCCTGCCCAGGCCCCCTGCGTTTGGTTGGGAGCGCACGGGGTGGTAGTGGAGACTGGAGGGTTGGGTATAGATGGGCATTAGTTGAAATGAGCAACTCTCCCATGTGACCACTAGAGGGCAGGCGCTGCAGCCAGCCAGGCTTCTCTGCCCCAGGACCACCTGCATCTCCTCAGCAGCCAGGGAAGCTGGGCTCTGCTGTGGAGACACAGGGTGGGGAGGGCCGAGGTGAGGCCTAATGGATAAACCAGGGTGGGATAAACCACCCCAGGTCAGGAGCCAGGATGACCCCTAGATCCAAAGGCCGCAGTGGCCAAGTGTTGAACTATGAACCAGCAGGTCCCCGTCCGATTCTGGAACCCCGTCAGGGCACATGCCCGGATTGTGAGCTCAGTCCTCAGTGAGGGGCCGTGCAGGAGGCAGCTGGTCTATTCTCATCACAGATGCTTCCATCTCCCCCTCCTTTCCTCTCTGGACCCTCACTGTTGGGGGTCTTCCAAGTCGTGGCCCTGGAATCAGCCACACCCAACTTCTCTCTCCAGCACCCTCTCCAGCTCAGAGCCCCTTTCCCCATCCAGGAGCCTCCGCTGGAACATTTCCTGTGGTGGGAGGTTCACCACCGCTCTGAACATCTTTGTCACAAAGTTGTATTTTACTCTAAGCCAAAATACTGGCCCTGGAGAAGCATCCAGAGGAGCTGCAGGTTGTTGGCATCTGACAACGCTGAGGTGGTCTTACCCTTCATCTCTGTTAGCCAGGGTCCATGAGGGTCCCTCTGTCCGAGGGCCCGCCTCCGGCCCCTTCAGTGTGACCGCAGCCTTTCCTAGTGAGGGCCTAGGACCGCCATGATGCACCCGGGGCCTGGCCGGCGGGGTGCACACTGGCTCATCTCCTCCTTTTGTGAGCACGTGCCTCTGTTACTCCAACCCAGATCTGACTCTCACAGCTCTGCCATTCGGCTCTGCTGCTCCCGTTCCGTATTAGCAGGATTGATTTTTAACGAGTCTTTTTATGGGTCCCTGTTAATGTCCATGCTGGGAGTTTTAATCTATCATGTAGCCCTGAAACACATCTTTAGAGGCCCCCGGGCTTTCACTGGGCTCTCAAAGGCGCCTCTTAAAGGGGTAAGAACCAGGGATAAGGCTTAGCCTCCTTGTTTTTGGATGAGGACAATGAGGCCCAAAGGGGAATCCTGACAACCCCCACACCACCCCCACCCCCACCCCCACCACACACACACACACACACACACACACACACACACCTGCTTCCTAGCTCGTTACAGTGTTTTGTTTCACCTTCTGTCCTGGGCCTGGGCGGACACTTTGGGATGAGGTCTGGCTTTGGCTCTCCACCTGGAGGCGGAGGGCAGGGTTTCCCTCATTCAGTGCGCGCTGTGGTTTGGGGACAGGGTGAGGGAGTGGCAGGCGGGAACGGGATGGGAGGGGGGTGGAGTTGAGCCTCCGCCTGGAGGTCCCTCGAGCAGCCACGAGGGCACAGGGGTGCCCGAGCTGGTGGCACATTTAGGGTCCCCTGACTCGAGCCTGCCTTCCCCCTCCCTCGTGCCAGGGCCCGTGACTCTGAGACGGTCTGCCTTTATTACACCCACAGAAAACAACTCCCGAGTGTAAACAGGAGAATGTGCTGGTTAAGTTACTCATCATCTTATTATTAACAAAATAAAGCACTATGTTTACAGTCATAAAAAAAGAAACAGCCTGGAGAGGCGGGCTCTGGGGAGAAGATGGGGGTAGGCACAGACTCCACACCTGCCCCTGTGGGACTTGGGGTCCCCTTCCTCCTCTGGCCCACCTGGGTCTTTGGAGTCATGCCGATGAAACTTAACTTCCTTAAGGAAATAACTTGTGACGTGATCGGGAGCAGAGTCAGGCCCCCAGTGCAGAGTGAGGGGCAGGCGGGGAGCGGGCAGAGCTGTGTGGGAGGGCAGGAGAGCCCCCCTCCAGCCCCTGTGCACAGGGAGGGGTGGAGACCAGTGCCGAGGAGCCCGCTCTCCAGGCCTTCCGTCACTGACGGGAAGGGGGCCACCCGCCCTCCTGCTCCCACTGCTGGCACTTGGGTGGGGCCAGGGTCTGGGCCAGGGGACAGAGCTCCTTGGAGGCCGAGCACATTCCCAGGCTGCTGGGAACTGACAGAGGCTGTGGGGACCCACCAGCAATCAGGGAGGGGGTGAACGGGCGGGCGGGGAGGCCCAGGGTCCTTCGGAGACCCAGAGTGACCAGGGCAGAGCAGCAGTCAGACACCAAGGAGGGGAGGGAGAAGAGGGAGAGAAGGAAGGAGAGAGGGAAGGGAGGGAGGGAGGGGGAGAGAGAGAGAGGGGAGGGAGGGAGGGAGGGGAAAGGGAGAGAGAGGGAGACAGGGCCCTGCAGAGACAAGGACAGAAATGCACAGGAGGAGGCACAGAACCTGAGACACCCAGACTGACAGAGGTAGCCATGTGGGGACAGAGAGAGCTCAGAAAGAGGCCCCCAGAGAAGCCAGACAGCATCTGGGGACACACAGGAACTCAGCAACAGTGCCTGGCACACAGTGGGCACTCAATAAATAGGCAGTGAACGACGGGTGAACACGCGTGCACGCACACAGCAGCCAGAGGCACACCGGGTTTGGCGGCGCTAAGACAGAGGGACAGCCAGGCCTTTTTGCACCGAGTACAAAGCGATCCCGGTGAGAGAGGAGCCGTGTGCGCGTGTGGAGGGGGTAGGGGGGGTCTGTCCCGTGGTGGCTGGGCCCGCCAGGACAAGAACGGGAACAAAGCGTGTGGCTCCCGGGAGATGGGTCTGAAGCTGCCAATCCCCCAGCAGGGGAGACCTGCAGGAGGGGAGGGTCATACAGTGTCCCCGGCCATGAGCCCCCAAGACCCAGCTCAGCCATCACCACCACGCAGGCCCTGCCATGTAGCCATGCCTGCGGGCGTGGTGGGGAGGGGGCCTGCGTCTCCAGGGACACAGCTCTGCCCTCTCCCAGCCTCCCAAGTCCAAGTACCAACGGAGTCCAGACGAGCCGGCTGCGCCCCCCACCGAGGCCGTCCCCCCCGGGTCAGTCCGTGAGCACCACCAGCTCCCCGTCGCTCTTCTCCTCGCCCTCCGAGTCCTCGTCCTCGCTGTACCGGTACATCTCCCCATCGGCCACTGAGTGCCGGTCCTCCGGGGCCTCCGCCTCCTCCCGGAGGCTGCAGGTGTTCACGATGACGGGCATGCTGGGGTCCAGGCCTCGGGGCACGTAGTGCTCCACCGGGGGCGCTGCCACCCGCGGGTACAGCACTTCCGGGGCGCTCATCTGCATCTGGTCTGCCTGCGGGCTTCAGGGCGGACAAGAGGCGGGCTACTCAGCACCTTCCCCTCCCCTCCCGGCCTCCTCCCGCCAGGCCCTCTCTCCACACACACACACACACACACACACACACACACACACACACACCCTCCCGTCTGATGCCACATGCACTGTCAGCGACAGCCCGGCACGCACGGGTGGTCTCAGGGTCACAGATATGTCCAAGAGATGTTCCCGGAGGACTGTGCCTGAATCCCACTTGCGGAAACTGTGTGTTTAAATGCTTGCTTCGGTCAAGTCAGGAATGGTGCCCCTGACGTTTTACTGAGTTTGTCGGGAATGGGGTCCACAGGCACGTTTCTCCAGGTGCATGCCAGACCCCCACCCACTCACCAATGTATATCCTGGGCCACTGGGTACCCGCCACACACAGCTGCCCCTGCAGCCACACACACGATGCTCACACACACCTATGCGCACATATATGCACACAGCCAATAGACAGGCACATGCAGTCACAAAGGCAAGTCATATCAACACACACACACACACACACACACACACACACACACACACACATACACACACGTCTCAGCCACCAGGGGAGGAGGACAGGGGGGAGGGCTGCTCACGGCGGCAGGTAGCTCTGGCGGGCGTCCTGGCGCCGGGTCCGCATCAGGGCCTTGTACTCGCCCACCCGCAGCCGCTTGCCCTCCACGATGCAGGTGCGCTTGGGCCGCGGCTTGTACTTGTAGTCCGGGTACTTCTCCAGGTGCTGCCGGCTCAGCCGCGCCTGCTCCTCGTAGTAGGGCTGCTTCTCCTGGTTGGTCATGGACTTCCAGCGGGAGCCTGGCCCCGCCCCGGGGCAGGCAGGCAGTCAGCGCTGGCCCTGCCCGCCACCCCCAGCCCCCTGCAGGCCCTGGAGGCGCCGAGAAGGTTTTCACTCCCAGAGAGACGCAAAATCCCTTAGCTGGGCCCCTTGGATGTCAGGCAAATGAATGAATGGAGTTGGCACATATATGGGCATCCCAGTGTCCGTGTTACGATGCAGCACCCACACACATTCCTAACTACCCACCCAGCAACTTCTTGGAGGCCTCTTGTCTGCACGATTTGCACGAACAGAAGAGCAGCTACCGCAGGCCCCCAATAAAACGGGCTTCCCGCCCAGGACAGAGTGTCCGGTGTCTGTGCTCACAGACCGGCACAGACACAGAAGGAGCCTCGGTCTTAAAAACCACTGCCCTCTTCTCGCCTCACCCGCCCCACCCTACACCCCACCGTGGCCTCCAATCAGGAAACCCCACTTAAAGCTTTCTACTGCCCAGCCGGTGTGGCTCAGTGGTTGAGCATCAACCTATGAACCAGGAGATCACGGCTCGATTCCCAGCCAGGACACATGCCCGGGCTATGGGCTCGATCCCCAGGAGGGGGTGTGCAGGAGGCAGCCAATCGATGGTTCTTTCTCATCACGGATGTTTCTATCTCCCTCTCCCGTCCTCTCTCTGAAATCAATTAAAAAAAACTTTCAAAAAATGGTATAAGACCCAGGGCCCAGCTCTCCGACTCCCACACCCCATCAGACTCCTCCAGAGTTCAACACGGTGTAGACTGTCCCAAGGGACCCCAGAGGCCCCTGCAACCACATCCCGCTGGACCGTGGCTCTGAGACCTTGACCTCCGACCTCCCGCGCTTACCGAGGATCTTGCTGATGCTGGAGTTGTGCATGTCCGGGAAGGCCTGCAGGATCTTCCTGCGCTCGTCCTTGGCCCACACCATGAAGGCGTTCATGGGCCGCTTGATGTGGCTGCTGTTGCGGGACTCGGGGAAGTGGCGGGAGCCTGGGGGACAGGGGCGGGGTCAGCGGGGCGGCAGGAATAGGGGAGGGCTGTCTGTCGAGCCAGCGGAAAGAACACCCCAGGGTTAACCACTAGGGCACGCCAGGGACCCCCACAGCACCCAGGGGTGGCCAGCAGCAAGATGCCGGCAGAGGCCAGGCCAGGGGCCCAAGGATGGACAGATACATACCGGACTCCACAGACATGACCTGCCCGCTCTGGCCCTGGGGGCAGCAGAGGCGGGCCCCCTCCTGCCCACCAGCTCGGGGCCCGGAGCCCTCACCATCCACGTCGCAGCCCAGCATGGCTTCCTCCAGGGGGTGCACACAGCTCTCCTCCAGTCGCTCCTTCACTGGGGACATGTCCAGGCTGATGAGGTCCTAGGGTTGACGGACAACCTGTACATCAGCCTCTCTCTGTCACCCTGCTTCCCGCCTCCACCCCCCCCCCCCCACCTCTCCCTTTGGTGGCCTCCAACCCTGTCTTCCCCCGCCCCCCGCCACCATCAGTTCCCTGCTCCCGAGCACCGGGGAGCAGGGCCCTACCTTCCGGAAGGGCGGGTTGGGGGAGCTGTCCAAGGCCCCGCTGTGGCTGTGCAGCAGCTGCCGAGCATCCTGGATGGCCTTGGTCACCGCGTCCCCTTCGCCGAGGAAGCCTGCGGGGCAGGAAAGCAGGGACAGGGGAGAGGAGTTGAGGGGTCACCCCCATGCCATGCCCCGTCCTGTGCTCCCTCGGGCCCCTTCCCAGGGCTGTTGCACTGCACATCCTCAAGGGGGTGCCATTTACCCGGGCTGTCGTGTCAGTAGACTGGAAATAAGGATATTACGCCCTGAAAACTGTGCATCCCAGGGGCCTGAACCCCCTGAGGCCAGGGTACCAGGCGGATATGGGTGGGGGTGGGGGGAAGGAACTAAAAGGGGGCCAACCAGAGTGAGTCTAACCTAGAGGGCAAAGGTCATTCCCAAGGTCCTATCACACTCCCTACTCGCCCCTAGACGGGGACTGAGGGAAAAGGTCCCGGAGGTAGGAAGCTTACCCAGAGGCAGGCTGGGCGGGCTGGACTGCAGGTCCCGCGTGGGAGCCCCGTGGCTGGGGGGGCGGGGCCCACAGTTGCTCATCTTCAAGCTGGGGGAGCTCGAGGTGTTGGGCAGCTCGAGGACCTTGGGCTTGGCCGTGAGGTTCAGGGGCTGGGAGGGTTCCTACGGGAGACCCAGAGGCAGAGAGAGGGTGAGAGACCCCCAGGGAGGCCCCACGGGGACAGAGGGGATGAGCATGCCCAGGACAGCCACGGCGGCGGCCAGCCCGCCCGCCCAGCGAGGGCGTGGGCAGCACTGTACCTGCAGCGGGTGGTGGGCGGCCATGGCCCCCGGCCTCTTCACAGCTGGGGCCTGGGGGCTGTGCAGCAGCTGGAGCGGGTACTCCACTGTGGAAAGGCGGCGAGGAGAGAGGTCCCGGGTGAGCACAGGACAGCGTGGCGAGGTCCCAGCAGCACCACGCGCACGAGGCTCGGAGCCGGCCCTGCTTGCTTCCAACCACTGTGCCCCCGGCCCCGAGGTGCTGCGAAGAGGGACCTCCTGGGCCCTCCCCCCACCGCCTGCTCGCCCACAGGCATCGCCACCTGTCCTGCCCTTCCCAGCCACAGGGCCCGGGTTCCCAGCCTACGGTGAAATGAGAGCGGGACACCATCTACTCACTCTACAGCACATGTGTCAAACACAAGGCCCACGGGCCAAATCCAGCCCGCCAGGCCTTGCAATGTGGCCCGCACCGCGCTGTCATCACTGCACTCCGCTGTCAGTTTATGACATTGTCAGTTTATGACTGTTCAGTAAACCATTCGGCCTGCGATTTAGGCTGGATTTTAGATTTTGGCCCCTTCTCTGATTGAGTTCGACACCCCTACTCTACAGGCTTTTGTATGTCGGACCTACTGTGTGCAGGGTACAAAAGCAGCCGCCTGTCATGTAGCCTGTCTCCCGTGCCTTATCTCACAGTAATCCTTACTGAGTCTGTAATCGGTGCTCAATGCATCGTCCCATGTTACAGAGAAGGACACAGACCTGGAGGAGTTACACGGGCTGCCCACATAATCGATGGGAGCACCGACATGTGAACCCGGGTCCTCAGCCTGTTCTCTCCCCTCTGCACGGCACTCTCCTCTTCTTCATCCACCTCAGGCTCCTTAGCCAGGCCCAGAAGCAAGGAGTGGGCAGTTCAGATGGAGAGAGAGCCATGCATACAAATCACCGACCACGCGACCCATACGTGGTCATATGGGCCGAGTAGCGAGCATTCGAGAGAACTTGGTTCCAGATGGAGGGGTGGAGCAGGCTGCTTGGGGGCACTGAGACGTGAGCTGACCCTGGCAGGTGCACAGGGGAGCCGAAGTGGTGGTGTATGAGACCAGGATGTGGGCGGTGGGACGGGCACAGGGTGGGCAAGGTGGGCTTGGGAAGGCTTAGCTCTGGAGCTTGGACCCCAGGCTATAGGCGACGGGGGTCTAGGAAGCGGCATGTGTTGGCCTGCAGACCCCCTGCTTACTACAATTCTGGAGCAAACGAGGCAGGTGGCCGCCTGGCGGCCATCCAGGTCTCCCTCAGCTTATTTCATACCTCCCTTGTCCACAAAGTATGTGGTCCCTCCCCTGAGCAGGCCCCTGCCCTCCTCATCCCTGCCCTCCTCACTCCTGCGGCTCTATGTTCACCTGGAATTGCCTTGGTTTGTGCTGCTGCCCTCCCCTCCCCCTCTCCCCTTCCAGCCTCCCCACAGCCCACTGGAATCTCCCCTCACGGCGGGGTCGGGGGCTGACGGAGCTGTGCCATGGCCAGAGGCGTGGTGGGGAACCTGTCCGACTCCCCGGAACAGGGAGGGTGGCCGGAGGAGGCGCCGTAAAAGCTACTCCCCTTCCCGGGGCCATTACAGGCAGCGCTTCTGCCCTGCCCACGACCACCCGCAAGGAATCCACGTGGTGGCCTAACGCTTCTGTCTCTGCCTCTGTCCCACTGTCACGGCCCTCCTTCAGGCTGTCACCTGCTAGTGCTGGAGTCCCCTCAAGCACACCCCACAGCCTGCAGAACAGAGCCCAGCTCCGCACTCGGTCCCCACTGCCCTCCCAGCACGTCCCACCACCCAGGCACACGCCCCTCAGTTCCTACGCCTCTCCCATGCCCTCCACCCTCAGCCCTGCTCCACCTTCACAATAAGTCCACTCTCCCAGGACCCAGGCAAGCGCCAGCTCCTCCAGACACCGTCCCAGAGTCCCTGGTTCCCGGCAAACTTCTCCCTCCCCCCCTCCCTCCCTCCCCAGACTGAACTCCTGGAGCTGCAAGTCCACGCTGTGTCCCCCGTGGCCACCCCACAGCTATGCGGCACGTAACACGGCCGGGGGGTGTCTCAGGGACAGGGCAGGGCGCGAGCGTGCTGAGGCCAGGCGAGAACAGAAGCATCCATTTGGGACACGGGTGTGGACGGAGGGCCGGCCCCGAGTGAACGTTGGAAACACTAACATTCTGGTATCGTAACTGGAACAGAGCTGGGGAGACCGGGCCAAGATTTGCTCAGTGTGGAAGGCACTGTGGTCGCCAGTGTGCTAGTGTTCCTTCTCCCAGTGACATTCACAAACAACGGTTCTCCTTCCCCTGGGCGAGGCCCAGAAAGCCTGCACCACTAGTTCCTGGGGGAGCGTGGTCCGGGCCTCCCCCTCCCCTCAGGGACTGCCCTCCACACTCACCTGGTTTGCAGGGGATTGGCTGGATGGGCAAAGCCAGCTGGGAGTCCGGGGTGACAGGGAGGGGCTGGTGGCTCGGGGGGAAGGCTGGGATCATGACGTAAGGCATATTGACCTGCTGAGAGCAAAGAAACCCTGTGTGAGTGCCCCAGACAGAGGGCAGGCTTGGGGATGAGAGGCGCAGGGCCTGGGCCAGGGACCGTCTTCCGAAGGATCTACCTGACCCCGCGCCACCTCCGTGGGCTGTCTGCCTGCCCTCAGGTCCCAGCTGGGAGGAGGAGGCCGGGGGAGGGGAGGGGAGCAGGACTGAGCCCCCTCCTCAGGGGCACGTCTGAATGATCCCACCTGCCCCTGGGTCCCAGCCCCCCCTCCCAGCAGGTGCCAGCCCCTCAGCTCCAGCGCCCCCACCGCCCAGCCCGCCCCTCTCATCACCTGGATCTGCTGCTGAAGGACGTTGATTTTGTGCTGCTGCTGGATTAGCTGTTGCTGCTGCTTAGCGATCTGGCAGAGGGGAGAGGAGGCAAAGGGGGCGTGGGCTCGGGCCCTGGGCCCCACCTCCCAGATCCTTCTGGGCCCCACCACACCCAGCCTCCCAGGAGCCCAGACCCGGAGGAGAGCTGAGCCGGCAAGAAGCAGAACAGCCTACCCACAGCATTGATTCTCCTTTGGCTGGGAGCTCTGCCTTCCCTAAGAGGCCAGGGATGGAGGTCGGGCAGGACCCTTCAGCATCCCCTGCCCCGACGCCCCCTCCTGCCTACCCCTTGGGGGCCACACTGGCAAAGCCTGCCCCCCAAGATGCTCCCCTCCAGGCCCTGAGAGCCCTGCCCCCTGGGAAGAGAGCCACACTGAGCCGGCCTACCTGTTCCTGCTGCTGCCGGGCCAGCTCCATCTGCTGCTGCTGCTTCTCGAACAGCATGGCCGCCATGTTCTTCTGCTCCGAGTGGGCGGTCAGGAGCTGGTCCCGCAGGGTGGACAGCTGATGGATCATGACCAGCAGCTGGAGCTCCTTCTCGGCCAGGCTCTCCTGGGTCCCTGTTCCGAGGGAAGCAGTGCTGTTGGTCACCTGTCTACACCCGTCGCCTGATGCGCAGGAAACAATTATGCAGCCTCAGGCCCGAGAGGGGTGATGGAGGTGGCGGACACAGGAGCCCTGCCCCCGAGGGGGCTCCGTATCGTGCTGCCGGACAACCGGCTGCCCCTGGAAATGCTGACGGTAGGGCATCTGGGCCCCGCCCACCCCTCGGACATCCTCCAGTGCCCAGGGCCACAGGGTCAGGGTGCACAACCATCCCCCAAGCGCAGCTCAGCGGACATGCTCAGACTCTGGAGCAAGACAGACCAGGGGTCAAATCCCCCCTGGCAGCCATTGTGCCCAGGAGCTGCGGGCAAGATACCAACTTCTTGGCGCTTGAGTTTATTAATCTACAAGTGAGCACACAGGGTTGAAGGATAAGGAAGGCAAAAGGTTAGCCCAGGATCTGGCAACTGACACCTGCTAGTGCTTCCCTGTCCTCCGATTGCCATGCAGATGCAGAAGTGCCAGGCCAAGGCCCTGAGCCTCAAAATGACTCGTTTATAAAAATCAATAAAATTGCCGAAACCAGTTTGGCTCGGTGGATAGAGCGTCAGCCTGCAGACTGTAAGGTCCCAGGTTCGATTCCGTTCAAGGGCATGTACCTTGGTTGCGGGCACATCCCCAGTAGTGGGTGTGCAAGAGGCAGCTGATCGATGATTCTCTCTCATCGATGTTTCTAACGCTCTATCCCTCTCTCTTCCTCTCTGTAAAAAATCAATAAAATACATTTTTTTAAAAATTAAAAATCAATAAAATATATTAAAAAAAAAAGAAGAAGAAGAAGAAGAAAGAAAGAAAAGGAATGTTCGGGTCAGTTTATCGTTAGACCTGGGAAGTGGCGGGTGTGGGGGGGGGGGGGGAGGAGGAGAAGGAGGAGGAAGAAGGAAGGAAGGAAGGAAGGAAGGAAGGAAGGAAGGAAGGAAGGAAGGAAGGAAGGGAAAGAGAAAGAGAGAGAGAGAGAGAGAGAGAGAGAGAGAGAGAGAGAGAGAGAGAGAGAGAGAGGGAGAGAGAGGGAGAGAGAAGAAAGAAAGAAAGAAAGAAAGAAAGAAAGAAAGAAAGAAAGAAAGAAAGAAAGAAAGAAAGAAAGAAAAAAAGAAAGAAAGAAAAAGGAATGTTCGGGTCAGTTTATCATTAGACCTGGGAAGTGACAAGGGTCCCTGCTGAGAGCCCGAACCCATACCCATGAGGCTCCCTTCCCGCCAGGCCTGTCCCGCCTGGGAGAGAGCAGACCTCATGCTGGGGCCCCGGTGTGTGCTGGCCGGAGGCAGGCAGGAGCGGGTGGCACAGCCCACCTCTGAGACACAGGGAGACCCGAGAACTGCCCTGTCGGCCCGGACTGCGCGGCCAGGCTGGGAGAAGGGGCAGGGGTCAGCCATCCCTCCCCGGCCCGCCCCCGTGGCCTTCACCTTTGACATCCTTTGTTTCCACGGAGCTTCTTCCCAGAAACCTCTCCTTCCAGTCACTGGACAGCAGCTTCTCGATGGCCGGCACCACTGGAAGAGACCGAAGGTATAAGGACCACGCCGGCCCACACCGCCCTGCCCGAGGCCCCATCTCTAACCAGACAGACGCTTACCCTCCTTTAAATTCCGGTTGAAGTCCAGCTTCTCCTGGCTCCCAGAAGCAGCCTCCGCGTCGCCCGGTCTCTTGGGATCGGGGGACACATTGCTCTCTGGCGAGCTGCAATCCTGTAGGGCACCCCGGATGCCCCTGTCACCTCCAGGAGAGGGGGGCCGGCTGCAGCCTGGGCCGAGCACCCCGGAGATGTCCCCCGTAGGGCCCTCCCTTCCTCCACCTTCCCTACCTCTGCTCTGATTTGCCTGATTTCCTAAAGAGAATAAGAGGCTTAAAGACAAGCCACCAGGCTGGGTCCAGGCTGTGACTCAGGTCCTGCCTGGATCTCACAGGAGTCCCTGAACTTCTCTGAACCTGCCCCGGCCTCTGCTGAGAACGGAACCACGCCCATCCCGGGACTGTGCTGGATAAAGGGAGCGATGGCCGTGGCCAACAGCCAGCGTGCCCTCCCCTGTACGTACATACCCACCGCTCCACCCAGGTGGGTTTCCCCGAGGGCCCCCCCGCCCCGCCTCGCCAACCCACTGCAGACAGATCACGAGAACTCTCATGTTTTCTGCTCTGGGGCTTGCGGTCCATCACGAGACTTCTTTTAAACGGGATTAGCTTGTAAGAACATGTAATAAATAACCTCAGAAGGCAACGGGTATTTAATTGTAAAGTGTGCCCTCTAACATTTACGTAGAACGTTTTGGGTACCTCGTTCGACAGAAACCTATCAGGCCACTGGGTAAAGCTGGTAATACAGCTACTGGTCCGCAATATGTTAGGACACTGACCCCTCTTGTCCTCTGACTCCTCTCCTCTGAGATCCAGCTTCAGGCCTCCTCCTCCAGGAAGTCTTCCCTGATCACCATCCAGCCCCCTAACCTGCTCCCATACACACCTCCAGGCTGGAACCCTGCTCAGCACTCTGCAGCCCTCCTATTTCCTCCTCCTCACCTGGCTTTTAATTGTATATTTATTCCCTTTTTACGTCTCTTACATGGAATCACAGCATTTCTAAGCACTGCGAGAATCCTTACTGCTCCTGTAGCTCAGCGCCTTCATTTTAAGGAGAGGCATTGGATTGTCCTAATGGCAACTTAACCCTGGCTGTGGTAATAAGACCGACTTTCTTAAATCAGATTAGAAAGCTGGTGGGACTGCCTCTAAGCCAGTGTTTCCCAAACTTCTCTCATGATGAGAATCACCTGGTGGAGTTGTTAAAACACAGATTCCTGAATCCCAACTAAGAAGTGCTAAACTAGAATTTTTGGGTACATATAGGTAAAATTGTTTACTTAATACAATTTTACCTAAATGTTCCCAAAAATTCTAGTTTAGAGCACTAGTTCCCCAAAATTCCCTAAGCTTAGAGCACTAGTTAAGTATACAATTTTACCTATATGTTCCCAAAAATTTACCTATATGTTCAAAAAAAAAAAGCTAAACTTTTTGAGTATAAGTATCCTTTCCTCCCGAAGCCAGTTTGGCTCAGCGGTAGAGTGTCGGTCTGCGGACTGAAAGGTCCCAGGTTCAATTCCTGTCAAGGGCATGTACCTTGGTTGCGGGCACATCCCCGGTAGGGGGTGTGCGAGAGGCAGCTGGTCGATGTTTCTCTCTCATCGACGTTTCTAGCTCTCTATCTCTCTCCCTTCCTCTCTGTTAAAAAATCAATAAAATATATTTAAAAAAAAAAAAAAAAGTATCCTTTCCTCCCAACTAGTCCTCGGGGGAAGGCCTGCTCACACAGGTGAGCGTCAGTGCCAGGCGAGCGAGCGCAGGTGTGAGTCCACGTCCGCGCGGACAGGTGGCCCCAATGAACGTGGCCGCTCCTCCCCACTCACCTAAGTCTGCCCCAGAGCTGACAATGTCTGCCTGCCCCTCCATCCAGCTGGGGGGCTGGGGGCAGGGAGGGGTGGGGTGCGTGGATGTGGTGGGGACACTGACCCAGGAGCCCCGGGGAAAGCGCTGGGCACCTGGGCTGGAGCTCGGGGGTCAGCAGCATCCTGGGCGGCTCGGGCCGGGTCTCCGGGCTGGGGGTCAGCCGTGGCAGCCGGGCCCGGGGGGGCCTCAGGGCAGGGCTCCTTCCCCTCGGACTTGAGGGCGCAGTTCACCATGGCGCCACCGCCATCCGGGGCCAGCTGGGCAGAGCCGGGGCTCCTCATGGACATCCTGAGGGAGGAGGGCAGCGTGAGCGAGGCATGTCCCGAGACCCGGGGCAGCGCCTCCTGCCCCCCCCCCCCGCCCCCAGCCCCACACAGGCACCCACACCAGACGGAACCAGTGTATACGCATTTGTGATGTTACCAAAATTCAAAAATCAGTAAGTTATCACATAAAAATCTGGATTTGGCCGAAACCAGTTTGGCTCAGTGGATAGAGCATCAGCCTGCGGACTGAAAGGTCCCAGGTTCGATTCCAGTCAAGGGCATGTACATTGGTTGCGGGCACATCCCCAGAGCAGGATGTGCAGGAGGCAGCTGATCGATGTTTCTCTCTCATCGATGTTTCTAACTCTCTCTCTCCCTTCCTATCTATAAAAAAATCAATAAAATATATATTAAAAAAGAAATCTGGATTTGAACTTCTGTGGCAACAACTGGCTGGAAATGAGGTACCCCCACGGACAGGCCAGTCTGCCTTCCTCCCCACCACTCCCTACCACCCCCCAAAAGGGAAACCAGGTATCGGCTACCCTATATAATAGTTATCCTTTGCTTTCCTTAGAGTAGAGATGACAAGACAGAACTGTTTCACATATCCACATGTCTACCAAAAGTGGGAAGATAACAGGCTGAGAGTGGATGAAGGGCTGTAAGAAAACATGCCCTGCCGAAACCGGTGTGGCTCAGTGGATAGAGCGTCGGCCTGCGGACTGAAAGGTCCCAGGTTCGATTCCGGTCAAGGGCATGTACCTTGGTTGCTAACACATCATCAGTAGGGGCTGTGCAAGAGGCAGCTGATTGATGTTTCTAGCTCTCTATCCTTCTCCCTTCCTCACTGTAAAAACTCAATAAAATATATATATTTTTAAATTATAAAAAAAGAACATTTACTATTAAAAAAAAAACTCAATAAAATATATTAAAGAAAAGAAAACATGTCCTTTTCGATAGCGACAGTCTCAGTGAGAGCCGGCCCAGCAGGAACCTGCAATCCCTGGTTAAGCACTCCGAGCCCACTGCCACCTTCCCCCCCCCCCACGTCCCCTCCAGAGGAGCAGGGCAGTCCCAGGGTCCCGGGGGGCGGTGTCCGGGGGCCATGCCAGGCTCAGGGCCGGAGAGGCAGGCAGGTGCCCACCCTGCTCACCCTCCACAGTCACCGAGATGAGGCCAGCGGGGCCCCACCGCAGGTCCCACCAAGGAATGCCTGGGTCCTGCCTCGGACACTCAGCTAGCTGCTGAGTGACCTCGAGGGAGTTACTTAGCCTCTCCACACCTCAGTTTCCTCATCTGTAAAATGGGCTGCGAACTGTTACCTGTGCGGTGTCTGGACACTACCGGGCAGCAGTAGGCGCCGATGTGGTCCATTACACCATGGCCAGCTGGGAAGCAGCACAAGGAGAACCACCTGGGCAGATGCCAGGAGGCTGGAGAGGTAAAGTCCCTCTCACATCAGACGCTCTGTGGGTGGGGCGCTGTGGGTGGGGCTCTGTGGGTGGGGCGGGGACCTGTTTTAACAGGCCCTCCAGGTGGTTCTGGAACATACTGGTTTGAGAAGCACTGTTAAGTAAAATTGTTTTTATGTGGGCATTCATTTTTTAAGGAGGGGAGCGCCAGGCAGAAATCGGATGTCGTAAAACATCCCTTAATTAAGCTGCAGGTGCACTGTATTTGCATGTCGCATCAACTCCATGCAACTCCGTGTTTCTCATGATCTGGAACACGTGACGGAATGTGCCGCGTAAACACACTAAGGGAGCGGAAAGGCCTTACAGCTGCGTAAGATGTATGTGATTTGGTGCCATCCTACAGGCCAGCCCCGACCCTGCTGCCGCTTTCAGAGGGCAGGTGCCCTGGGGCTGGGGCAGGGAGACCCAGGACAGGGCGCTGCAGGGCGAGGAGGGGCAGGCTTGACCCTGGGCACGCCAGCCCAGGAGCCGAGGCCACTACCAGCTCACCAGGGCTCTGGGGTCCAGCTCCAGGTGCCCTCCCACCAGCCGGGACCTGGAGAGCATCCAGGAAGTGGGCGGCCCGGCCCATCCGGGCACAGGGAGGGGCGCGGAGCCAGGTCCAGGCAGGCGGGCGGGTGGGGGAGGGGGGGAGAGGGGGGTATTATCCTGAAGCCGAGGGCAGCAATTACATAACAAACAAACCCCGGCTCAAGCTGTGAATTAATCAAACCGCTGAAAATAAAACCTTCCTCTCAGGAACTTCAGACAAAAGAAATGAAAACAACCAGGCAGGCTGGGAAATAAAAGGCAGCGGTGCTGAAAGGGGGACAAAAGGAAGCCAGACAATAGGGTGTTGGACAAAGGCAATAAAGCCAAAGGAAGTGTGACAGGAGAACAATGGGGCCTGTGGGCCCTGATCCCGCCCGCCGGGCCCGCCACCTCGGTCCACACCCACACTCTGCCGGTCTTGGCCCCGGCAGGGCAGCCAGGCCAGGCCACCGGACTTGGGTCCTAAGAGCCTTTCTCCTCCATTCGGTCCCAACCTCGTGGCCTTCCGGCTCCCTCCGCCAAGCCTTTCTTCCCACGGCAGCCAAGACCCCGCAGCAACGTGCGGTTAGCAGAGCAGGTCCGAGGCCTCGAGGCCTGTGTGGGGCTGGGTGCCACTTCCCCAGAGCCAGATGCTGACCGTCCATTTGTCCCCAGACCCAGATGCTGACCATCCGTCCGTCTGTCCCCAGAGCCAGATGCTGGCCGTCCGCCTGTCTGTCCCCAGACCCAGATGCTGGCCATCAGCCTGTCCCCAGAGCCAGATGCTGGCCGTCCGCCTGTCCCCAGCTGAAGTGGAAGCAGGGGAGAGGATTCTCAGTCTGAATTAACCCACAAGGCTACTGAGAACGTACACCTGCCCAGCCCCAGCGGCTCCATGTGAAATACACCTGGGTTTTCAGGTGTTGGCCCTGGTGAGCTGACACATTAAACACCTGGGGGGTTCGCCCACCTGCTTCTCCATCGGGCCACTAGAGGATGCACTGACCCGCGTGGCTCACACTCCATCTCCGTGGGCAGTGCTGCCCTCGGACACGTCTCTCCTTCCTCTCTGGCCTTTTCCGCCCACATCTCGCCCCCCGAGTCCTCCGTGGGCCCTGTGATCGCCTGTCTCTGTGGGAGCCCGTCTCCTGGAGCTCCCCCCGGCTCAGCCCGGCCTCCAGCCCAGCATCTGGTAACAAAGAAAATGGCTCCTGGTGCCCGGCCAAGCTGGCTGGGAAGCGTCCGTCTGTTCCCCAGGCCGGGGTGCCCACCAGTAACCCTGCCAGAGCCTGCCGCCCAGACAATGGCCCTTCACCCCCGGCCTCACACCCGACACCGGGCCCTGGTTCTCGGCCGGTGCTCCCTGCGCCCAGGGGCCGACGGGTCCTCCCGGGAGGCACCTCCCGGTCCCAGCTTTGGGGAAGAAGGTCCCTGGGCCCCTCTTTTCCTTCCTCTGCCCCCCGAGCACAGGCCCGACCTCCCCAGCTCTTTGGGAACGCAGAGCCCAAGTCATGTGTGATGAACTAGACAAGGGACACCCTGCCGCGGAGGTAACGGTCCCTGCCCAGGCTGCGTCACCTCTGCCGTCTCTGAAAACAGGAAACCCGGGGTGGGGGTGGGATAGAGTGGAAAACGCACAGGCTTTGGGTTCAGATTCCTGCCCTACTGCCAGCTGACGTGTGTGACCTTAGGCGAGTTAAGTCACCTCTGAACCTCTGCCTCCTCGACCATAGACTGGGTATAAGGACGCAGACTGGCCCCGGCCGGTTTGGCCCAGTGGACAGAGTGACTGAAGGGTCCCAGGGTTTGATTCTGGTCAAGGCCACGTATCTCGGTGGCAGGCTCCTCCCAGCCTGGGCCCTGGTCAGGGGCGCGTGGAAGCAACCAAAATCGATGTTTCTCTCACATTGATGTTTCTCTGTCTCTCCCTCTCTCTTCCACTCTCTATAAAATATCAGTGGAAAAATATCCTGGGGTGAGGATTAAAAATAAAACAAAAGAGCCCGGACAGCACAGGAGCCCATGAAGATGGAATGATACAGGGTGAGCATCCATTAAGTTGTCTTACAGCCCCAGGATGCAGAAAAGCCTGTGGGTCACAATTCTGGCCCAATGAATTGCTGTGCAACGTTGAGCCAGTGCCTTGACTTCTCTGAGCCGGTTTCCTCCTCAGTAAAATGGAAATTTAAAAACCCACTATGAAGAGATGAGCCTTCCACTGAGACTCCAGACCAGGGGTCTTCAAACTATGGCCAGCGGGCCACATGCGGCCCGCAGAGGAGTCTGATCCGGCCCGCCAGGTTTTTTGGGCAGTGAGCACAGCTGAGGTGTTACAGTAGGAATTAGTAGTTCATATAGTCCGGCCCTCCAGCTCTCTGAGGGACCGTGATCTGGCCCCCACTTTAAAAAGTTTGAGGACCCCTGCTCCAGACGCTGTAATATATGGCCGTTTTTTACACTCTCCCGGCACCCTGAATTTGGTGTTCAACGTACTTCCATGCGTAATTTATTTCTGCCTCCCCCACTCACCCCCACTCAGGGGCCTGCTTCTGCTCCTCCCTGGGGCCCCGGGATCCAGCACGGTGCCTGGAGCAGAGTGGAGGTGCTCAGTAAGTATGCGTGCAGCCATCGGAACGTATCCTACAGCTCAGCAGCATCCAGGTCCGCCTCACAAGTGACAGCTACAATTACCCTCATTACCAGGCAGATGCCGCTCCGGGCGGCTTCCCTCCCACGGCCCCGCCGCCCACACGGTTATCCTCAGCTGCCTTCTCCTTGCATCTGAGATCTTCCTGGGAGTGACCTGAATCCCCCAGCCGCAGAGCGAGTCCAGTTCCTTTTGTTTTTTACCTTGGGACAGGTGAGAACAATTCTCGTAACTTTCAGATTTAAAAACCCTGTGGGAGTCTTCCCTACAGAGGCTAAAAAACCCCTCAAATTCCTTCACCCCTTTCTTTTAAAAAATATATTTTTTAATTAATTAAAAAAAATTTTTTTAAGAGAGGAAGGAACAGGGATAGAGAGTTAGAAACATCGATGTCAGAGAAACATCAATCAGCTGCCTCCCGCACACTCCCTACTGGGGATGTGCCCGCAACCAAGGTACATGCCCTTGACCGGAATCGAATCCGGGACCCTTCAGTCCGCAGGCCGACGCTCTATCCACTGAGCCAAACCGGTTAGGGCCCTTCACCCCTTTCTTACCAAGCGTGCTCCCCGCTTCACCCATCCACGTGGTTCCACAGGAGGTTGGAAGCTCAGCAGCCACACACCCGTCTCCCCAGCCACCCAGGAGCCAAGGGGCTCAGCCCACAGGAGATGTGCATATGGGGCTCGGCGGCCGCCCACTCTGGAGGTAGGCTCCTGTGGACCCGCCCTCCCTCTAGCCCAGACGTACTCTGTATTTCATAAACGAGAAACTGAGGCCCGGGAGGTCAAATCCACATGGCTCTGGGGGCAGCGCTGCTTCAGAACTCAAGAGTCGGAGAAGCCGAACCAGCGGGGACCGAACAGCATCCCAGCTCTCCCCTCCTTCCCTCCTTCCTCCACAGGCACCCACCCACCCGAGGCCCTCCGCTGCCTCCTCAACTGCAGCCTCCTCCTCGGCCTCCTCTCACCTGAGCATCACACGTAAAGGCCCCTAAGGGGAGGGGGCTCCAGCCATCCTGGCCCTGGATGCTGCAGAACCTGGAGTCTCCGCTGGTGCCTGAGGGGCCCTGGGGCCCCAACCCAGCGCCCAGGACGAGGCACAGAGGCGCCTGCCTGGCATGGGGGGCCAGTGGCTCCGAGCACCACAGGTGCCGACTCCCTTTCCTCCTCCCCACGCCCGGCCCACCCACCCACAGGCGCGCACACGGAGCCCCTTCCACCCCAAACAAATCACCAGCCACTTCCTCTCCCCAGCAGCCAACGAGCAGCCCGGCTGGCCTGGAATCAAAGGAGTGTTCACTCAGCCCTTCCTCCCTCCACGGCGAGGGCCCCCAAATCCCCCCCCCCCCCCCCCCGCAAATCTAGATGCAGATAAAGACAGAGATAAATTCCAGTCATAGAAGCATGACGGGTGACTCAGGCCCCCGGGAACAGGAAGAAGACCGCCTGGACAGACAGACCGGCAGACCCTCCTCCTACCCCTGGGCACACACCGAGTCCCCCGAGGCAGGCTCCCAGCCCCAGGCTGGCCCTGAGTGCGTGGGTGGTGCCCACGGCATTGCCAAGGAGAGGGCCAGGCCGCAGGGGTGGGGCAGGGCCTGAGTCCCAGGGGAAGGGCACTTCCTCTCAAAGCTCCAGAGAGCGGAGAGCCTCAGGCAGCCCCGAACAATAGCCCGAGGCGTGGGTGCCCAGAACGGTGCCCCGGTGCCACATCCTGCCATTCTTCTCCCAGGCCGCACCCTGCCACCCTTCCTGGCTCCGCCCGATCCTATCTCCGATGTTTACTGGGAGCTGGGGGCTGGGCCGGCTGCCGACTTGAGACAAAGCTTTCCCGAGAGGCCCCTCACCTTGCCCAGCCTCTGTGGGCCCAGGGCGCGTGCCCATCTGGTTAGCCCAGCTCAGGAGGGGGCCACAGCCAACACTCCCAGTCCCCGGGCTGCTCTGGGCTGGCCAAGGTGGCAGAGCCGCCAACACCAGCCAACGGAGGCTCCCTGAATGCCCAGCCTGCAAGAGAAGGCAGCGCCCCCCCCCCCCTCTCTCTGGTGCAGAACCAGCTCCAGACAGAGCTTCTTTGTACCTGACCTTCACCCGCCCCCCCCCCATCCACCCCGCAAGGGCATGTAGGATTGGAGGAGGTGGGAGAGGCAGGAGCTGTGAGGTTCCCATCCACAGCCCCATCCGGTGGTCAGGCCCCTGAGGCACCCGGGCCTGCTCCCAGCCCAGAGGGAGAGCCCAGGGAGAGAGAAGGGACAGAGGGGACTCCCAACAGTGCCCTCTCTGCCCTCGGGGCCTGATGCTGTCTCCAGCTCTTCCCACACCCCCAGCAGGCAGCCGCGGGGCCTGTTCCCGTCTCCCAGGGGCCAGCCACGCCTGCAGCCTGGACAGGGGAGTGTGTCCGGTCTTCGGCATGAGCAGCGGCCAGCCCGGGGCCCGCACCACAGAAACTCCGCTGCTGGGGCTGACGGGCCTGGGCAAAGGCTCCTTTCTGGGAGAGCTCCGAATACTGAACGAAGGAAGGGAGGCAAACTAACAGCCTGCCGGCGTGGCTCGGTGGCTGAGCATCAGCCTGTGAACAAGGAGGTCAAGGTTCGATTCCCGGGTCAAGGCACAAGCCAGGTTGCAGCTCAATTCCTCGTGTGATTCTCTGTCCCACTGATGTTTCTATCTCTCTCCCCTGCTCCTTTCCTCTCTGAAATCCATAAAAACGCCATGTTCTTAAAAAAATAAAAATAATAAAAGTGTGCCACTCCCTCGGACTCACTACTGAGCGGGGGGCTCGCCACTCACTCCCCGTCCCGCCCAGGCCCGGCCCTCCTTCTCCCCCGACCCAGCAGATCTGCCACTGTCGCCGGGTACAGGATCCAGTTGTTCTTGGTCGCAGCCAAGGAAGAATTAGTCCAGAGAACCCAGGGCCGCTGTGGGGAACTTACGGAGAAGCCTCGCCTCTCAAACCCTCGCTTTTCCCTGTGAACGATTAGCTGGTAACCCACAATTCAAGAATCTGGTGCAGAAGATGTGTTCAGGGAAGGAAAGAGGGAGACAGACGTAAAGCAGAGAAGGCCGTTTGTCTCGCTGCCCAGAGCTCCCGGCAGCAGGCAGGCGCCCTGGCTCTTCGTCCTGGCTCTCCGGAGCCGGAGGTGGGCAGGTGTGACCCTCCCGCGCGGCTGGGTGGGAGGCGTCCTGTGAGGCTAACAGACAATGGGCTTTGTTGTCAGGCACACCTGACTGAAGCCGGGCTCACCGCAGGCTCCCTGTGTGAACAGGACAAAGTGTCCGCTTCTCCAACTCCAAAACCAGCCAAACAATGACCATCTTGAAAATTTACCGGGAGTGTTAGGAGCATCGAACGTGATGTTTGCCGAAAGCAAAAGCAAAGCAGGCGCCCTGGTCCCTCCCCACCCCAGCGAGGGCCTGTCGCCCTCGTCCTTCTCCACCACCCCCTGAGGGTCTCCCTCGTTACCCTCTCAACCCCGTCACCGTTCCCAATCATCCTCGGATCTCCCCGGCAGGTGCCTACGCCAGGGTCAGGGGTCCAGGCCCCGTGTGCATCAGGCTGACTGAGAGGGCCAGCACTGGCCAGGGAACCCCACATACCCGGTGCCTCGGCTCATCCAGCTGAGCCCACCTGCCTGCCTGCCCTTCCCAGCGGATGCCCAAAAGCTTTGCAGAACCTCTGAGCCAATCAGTCCCCCGCATCTCCTCCGGAGCCCCCAGAGCCCGAGGGGAGCCCGAGGGTACGTGTTCTGCCAGCCCCTGCGGAGTCCCCTGTGGAGCCAGAGGAAGGACCGCAGGAGGGAAGGCTCCAGGGGGAACCAGGCTGGCTCAAGTCTGTCTCAAGGAGAGAGTGACACGGAGGCTCTGAGACATTCCAGTTGTCTAAACCCCAGACCCTCTCCCTAGCAGCACAGACAGCCCACTTCCTCTCTCAGCCCACCACGCTGCCTCCAGGCGGGACCGGTAAGATATGCCGGTGAAGGAGAAGCAGCACCGTGCAGGCAAAGGCAGCGCCCGGCACACGGCCGCGTGCAGCATCTGTGATGGATGTTGCCAACATGACGGAGGAGGCGGGAGAAGTGAGGGTCCCCCGTTCCATGCTGCCCTAAGCAGGAGCCAGGGAGCACTGGAGACCTAGCCTCTTTATGCCACGGATTCTCAGAGTAAGTGTCGTCTATAAAACTAGAGGCCCGGTGGTGGGGTTCCTCAGCCTGGCCTGCAGGGATGGGGCTGTAACCGGCTCTCCGACATCCCCCCAGGGGTCCCAGATTACAAGAGGGTGCAGGCCAGGGAGGGGCCACGGGAGGGCTCCAGGCATGTCCAGGCAGTCTCACCCAGCCCCGATCGATCGGCGGACCCCGGCAGCAAGCTAACCTATCGGTCGAAGCCTCTGCCCCATGATGGTCAGTGCACATCATAGCCACTGGTCAAAAGGTTGAAGAACGGTCGGACATTGAGCATATTAGCCTTTTAATATATAATGCTTAGCACAATGCCTGGCCCATAGGAGACCGCCCCTGAGTACTGCTGTGGTCAAATGAATGAATGAGTGAATAAAGAATGAATGAATGATCGTGCTTCCAAGGAACCTCTGTCAGCACAGCACTTGGCCCCAAGCCACTGTTATGCTGTGGGGACTGTCAGTGTAAGAGCATTCAAACCTGTTCAGACTTTGTGAGTTTATTTGAGCCAACTGCCAGGAAGCAGAATCTCAACGTGTACTGAGATAATGCTCCGGAGAATGGCAGTTTTTCACCTTGTTTTATAAAACATTACAATCAAAGGAGCCATCAGTGGGCTACATGAACTCCACTGGTGATAGATTAGGAAGGCAGGAAAAAGCAAAGTGGGGAAACCTCTGGGATTGGATAAAAAGTAAAATGATAGGCACGTACTTATTTTTTCTTAAGTGGGTGCAGGATAGTTGACAGTCAACAATTAACAGCCCTGGCTCGGTGGACAGAGCATCAGCCTGTGGACTGAAGGGTTGTGGGTTGATTCTGGTCAAGGGCACATGCCTGGGTTGCAGGTTCAATCCCCATTGGGGGCTATGCAGGAGGCAGCCAACCAATGATTCTCTTTATTCATTGATGTTTTTAGCTCTCTCTCACCCTCCCTTTCTGAAATCAATAAAAATGTTTTTAAAAACAACAACAATTAACAGATAACAATAACAATGAGGCAATCTGTGTTCTGCTCCTTACCCCCATTTGTTGTGCCCTTCGGGGACCAGAGAAAGGGAAGTTACAACTTACGCTGACATTCCAAAGGTGTGTTATCTTAGATGCAAAGAGACAATAGGCTCAGTAAAGATCGAAGTTGATCTTAGTAGTCAAGGAAGGCACTGGCCTAAGACCTGACTACCCACCATAAACTGCTTTTTAATTAAAAAATTTCATTTCAGACCGCCCTTTGTGGTGACTTTAGGTCTCTGAGTTTGCAAGACCGCCATGCAGGCCTCCCCTGAGCTTGTCAGGTCAGCACGTGGCCCCTTTCTGTCCACAGAACCTTTCTTAAAGGCGTTTCCAGTGCCAGCCTCCACACAGCCGTGAGCCCGCAGCCCCTCTCAAAGCGGGCACCGCCCCACTGCATCCTGGGAGCTCACCAAGGTATCGGATTCCTCCCCTAGTTCCTCTCCCCATCCCTGCCTCAGCTCCCCGCTGCAGGGCAGGGGAAATGGGCCCGCAATCAAGATGGGTGAGCGTGCAAGACAAAGAGGTAAACGCTGGTCTCCGAAAAGGCTAGGCCACCAAGTAATGTAGATAGAGCACAGCCTTGAGCCTGAGGTCAGCATGCAAATAACCAGCACATCCACCTCAGCCTCTTCGCCTCCGGCCTCCTGCCTCCTCCCTGGGTGTGCTTCCCGAAGGCTCCACCTAAGCTAGACCTCCAGATAAGGCCTGGGGCTCCCAGAGGGTCGGACCATAAACAACATCCTTGAACACTGAACTCCACAGCCTGAGCAGACAATGGAGGAGCCAGGTGACCGGCAGCCCCCGGGGCTGGACCTGGGTGCACTGGCCTTACCTCTGGGCACCCCACTCAGGTCTGCTGCTCCCCCCGCACACCCCTCCCCGCTGTGGCCGCCCCCCCTGCCTGTGGAGGCCTAATCGCCAGCATCTCCTCCAGACAAGCTCGCTCGTCGGAAACCGGCGCAGCTGCTGGGGCTCAAGCAGCCTTCATTCTTCAGGCGAACACAGTGTTCCGTTCTTTTGCTCAGCAAAGGCCGCGTTTCCTCTCCCATTATCTGCCCCATCGACAGCCAAGCCGGCCGCAAAAGCAAGATCTCTCCTTTTTGTTATTTTCATGGTCCCCTTTATTTATGGGTTATGTCTTTTGTTTTGTTTTTTTTCTTGGCTTTGACTCCTCTCCAAAAGGGCAGGGAAGCAAGGGGAGGAGAGCAGCGCCGACCTCTCCGATTCCATCCAAACGCTCAGCACACAGCCCCCAAAGCAGCCAGCTGCACCCCCGTCTGCCTGGGGCCCGACCTTCCAGCGCCAACACCCCAAACTGAGGCTGGAGCACCCTAAGCAAGAAAAGCGCCAGCGCTGGCCCAGGGGTGGGGTGAGGGGGATTTTGGGGAGGGGACTGTAACCTCCGGAGCCCACGGCGCTAATAATAAAAATAAGATAATAACCGCACACTCAACGTATTTCACACGTGAGTAATGGACGCTGATCCAGTAGATGGGACTCTTGGGACGATCAGAGGAGTGGGCAGATGCCAGCTGCCAACAAACGGGTCACTCTGGTGTGTAGCAGCTGAAGACCCCCCCTGGGTCAGAGCTAACGTTTACTAAGCATTTACTTGGCACCCAGCACTGTTAGAATCACTTTGACTAGCATTCATGTGTTTAATTTTTACAATAATCACTGAGGTAGATGGTATTGGTATCTCTAGCCCGAGTAGCCTGGTGTCAGAATCTTCCGCTCAACCAGCCGACAGGAACGCGCACACGCCAAGCTAAGTGCCACCTGGAGGAACTGGTTCTCTTAATGCTTTCAGCAGCCCTGAGATGCAGTCACTATCAGCATCGGCTTACCTATGACAGTGGTCGGCGAACCGCAGCTCGTGAGCCACATGCAACTCTTTGGCTCCTTGAGTGTGGCTCTTCCACAAAATGCCACGGCCTGGGCGAGTCTGTTTTGAAGAAGTGGTGTTAGAAGAAGTTTGAGTTTAAAAAAAATATGGCTCTCCAAAGAAATGTCAGTCGTTGTACTGTTGATATTTGGCTCTGTTGACAAATGAGTTTGACGACCGCTGGCCTATGAGGACACAGAGGCTTCAGGAGGCTTAGCAATCGCCCGAGGTCTCAGCCAGTGAGTGGCGACCTGAACCAAGAGACTGGCTGCTGTTGAGTCCCTTCTTCTTCTTCTTCTTCTTCTTCTTCTTCTTCTTCTTTTTTAATATACAGTATTTTTATTGATTTCAGAGAGGAAGGAAGATGGAGAGATAGAAACATCAGAGATGAGAAAGAATCATTGATTAGCTGCCTCCTGCATGCCCTACCCTGGGGATGGAGCCCGAAAACCGGGCATGTGCTCTTGGCCGGAATCAAACCCAGGACCCTTCAGTCCGCAGGCCGACGCTGTCCTCATTGAGCCAAACTGGCTAGGGCGAGTCTCTTCTTTTAAGCGCTGGACTGGTCTGGCTTCTCTGTCTCAAGAGCCCGGATTGCCTCTCCCCAACCCCCGATCTCTGCCGGGCCACTGCATGGGCTCAAGGGACCGAGGCAGGTCCCGAGTTCAGTTGATGTGAGAAAAGTCAAAGGTCACCTTGGGGCCCCAAAAGCCCTGGTCTCACAGGCTGCAGGCCTCCCTCCTGCCAGCCACACCAGGAGACCCGCTCAAAGCTGGGAGGGGTCAAAGTGCACCACTTGCCCTCCCCACAGAGACAAAGGGACTAGAAGCCAGGGCCCTGCCGCAGCATCTCCCAGACGCATGGCTCTGGAGGTCACAGGGCTGCCCCACCCTTGACCTCCCCCAGGTATGTATGACTTCGGTGTTTCCTGGGCGTCCCTGTGCCGCCTGTCCCCACCCCACCCCCACCCCACCCCCGCAGCTCCCGCCCTCAGCTTCTCATTCACGCCTGGCTCTCAACGGCACTGGGCAGCTATGCCCTCCACAGACCCTGCGACACACAGGCCTCATGAATGGCGGCCGTCATTCTTGTTTTCTTACCAGACTTTTCTAAATATAAAAGGAATGTGTGCTCATTGTAGAAAACCTGCAAGATTTATAACATAAAGAATAGAAAAATTAACGAGCCACCCACTTCCCATCAGCCCGGAAGAGGCTGCTGATAACAGTGTGGCCCGTCTCCAGACCTTTCTTCCACGAGTGGCTTTCTTTTTCCTCACTGAGCGCTTAAGCGAGTTTTTATATCCCTCCCCCCACCCCCACACACTTAATAGAACATATTAATAGAAGGGGAGTTTTCGTGCCACTAAAAATGGGAAATTACAAAACACTCTTTGCAAAGCCACGGGTAACGGCTGCTACAGTGCACTGGACTTCACCAGTGCCCACGGTCCAAGTGGTCAACTCATGAAGCCCGTGTTACTGACTCCTCTTCCTCCTCCTCCTCCTCCTCCTCCTCCTCCTCCTCCTCCTCCTCCGCTGCCCCCGCCTCCGTGGGTCACAGCCATTCTGCCCAGTGACAGATGGGAAGGGAAGGGCCCGAGAGTGAGCAGAGAGAGCGAGGCAGCAGAAGGACCCCCCCCCATCCCCGCCCTGCTTCCTGCGGACGGCGGGGGAGTACTCGGAGTGGAGTGTGGAGGCCATGAGGGGGCCCAGAAGCCGGGGTCCAGGTCTAGCTGCCTCTGCAACGGGGAGGGCCCGTCTCAGCGTGTCTTGAGGCCTCGACTTCCCCTTAAAAAGATGGAGAACCACAGGGAGGATGACACCCACAACCATGACGAAACTAAATTCAAGAAGTCTTGGCAAAGATGTGGACAATTGCTAGGAGGCGTGTAAAGTGGTACAGTCACCGTGGATGACAATATGGCAGCCCCTCAAAAAGTTAAACACAGAAGGACCGTAAGACCCAGCGGTTCCACTTCTGGGTGCGAACCCCAAAGAACGGAAAGCGGGAGTCCTGAAGAGAGACCTGCACACTGACGCTCATGCACAACAGACAACACGTAGCAACAACCAGCACGTCCAGGGAGGGATGAACGGAGACCCAGACGTGACCCGTGCGTATGATGGGGTGTTAGCCTTGAAAAGGAAGGCAGTGTGACACGTGCCACAGCGTGGGTGCGCCTTGAAAACACCGCGCTAAGTGAAGTAAGCCAGACACAAAAGGGCTGGCGATCCAGGATTCCACTTTGAGAGGAACTTGGGGTGGCTCAATTCAGAGACAGAAGGTAGAACAGAGGTCACGGGGGCTGCGGGCAGGGGCAGGGGAGCTGCTGTGTAATGGTACCCGAGTTTCTGTCTGGGATGAGGCTAAGCTCTGGCGTGGCCTGTGGTGACAGGTGATGTGTTAACGCCACTGAGCTGTGTTCACTCAAAAATGGTGACCGAGAGACATCTTGTCATGCGTATTTACCACAAAGAGGGAAAGGGTGGGGAGCGTGGAACTGCTAATCACTTGCACTTTCCCACACCTTTTATCTTGCAGATGGGCAGAGGTGAGAGCCACAGCGCCTCCAGACTGGGAACAATGTCAGACTGGGCATGGGGGGGAGGGGACCGGCTCAGAGAGCCATAATTAACAGCGCTAATTGAAGCGTCTAGAAAAGGCCAGAGCCAGACAGTGCCAGACCTGCCCCACCAGTGAGGAAGGCAGAAAGGCCTTTCCCCGAAGCCTCCCTCGCCTCTAGGGACGCCTCTAGGGACGACGGAAGGCTGCCACCTGCCCCACAGAGAGAGACCCGCAGAGAGAGAGACCCGGTGTGCTTAGGGTCCTTCAGCAGGGAGGGGAGGGGATCGGGGCAGTAAGATGGGGACAGAAGCAAAGATTTGGTCTTCCCTTAAAATCGGCTTTCCTGGATACCCTGTCTTCCAATCGACACCTGGGTCCACAGCAGGCAGGTGTGCACCTGACTTGCAGGCCAACCTGGGTGCAGTACCCTCCTGCCCGGGGCCTCCTCCCTGGGGGTCACTCCTGGTGTCCTCGCCGCCTGAGAGGACGCAGTGACAGTGGTCCAAAGGGAAACGCTAGGCCAGAGGTCTGTGCTCACAGAGGGGGTGACGGGGTGGGAGCTACCTGAGGAGAAAAGGAGGGAAACAGCCCCCCGTTTCACCATCGCTGGCTTCCGTCGGCCACCAAATCCCCCTCCCCTCCAGGACTGGCAAGCCGGTGCCAGAGTCTCCCTATGCCCTAAGGTTCATTGGATTGTTCCATTTTCTTTCTTTTAAAAAAAAATATATATATTTTATTCATTTCTTACAGAGAGGAAGGGAGAGGGACAGAGAGTTAGAAACATCGATGAGAGAGAAACATCGACCAGCTGCCTCCTGCACACTCCCTACCGGGGATGTGCCCGCAACCAGGGTACATGCCCTTGACCGGAATCGAACCCGGGACCTTTCAGTCCGCAGGCCGATAGGTCTATCCACTGAGCCACACCGGTCAGGGCAGATCATTCCATTTTCTGTGTCTAGCGCCTTTACGGGTAAAAGTGATCCCCCTCCCCGCCCAGAACCCATTGCAGGGCTTCCTGTGTCGCTAAGAGCTGCCTGTGCTCCATGGCACTACTCGATGTAATGCTTCCTTATGAACACGTGAATAAAAAATTAAAAAAGGGAATGAGTGCAGGCCACCACCAGGGACCCTTAGGGGTTTCCTAAGGCAGTGGTCGGCAAACTCATTAGTCCACAGAGCCAAATACCAGCAGTACAGCGATTAAAATTTCTTCTGAGAGCCAAATTTTTTAAACTTAAAACTTCTTCGAACGCCACTTCTTCAAAATAGACTTGCCCAGGCCGTGGGCCAAAGAGCCGCATGTGGCTCGCGAGCCACGGTCCTATGGAAACCAAACAGCCACCAGCATCTTTGTCCAGAGAGGAAGAGGGATGAGTGTCCCCTTCCCCTCCCCCCTACCTCCCCAGGCCCTCCCTCTGCCCTTCCCCCCACAGCCTGCTGCCCTGACCCAGGGGATGGGGGTCAGTGATGGGGTCAGTGGAGGCGCCAGCTCAAAACCAGCTCTGTGGCTCCGGGGGAATTTAACCCTCTTCCCGCCAGCTCGCGGCCACGCACCCTGACAGGCCTACCTGCACGGGGGCGGGAAAGTGCGGAGCATCTAGGCAGCGGGGTGAGACTTCCTTCTGCGTGCACGGGGAAGGAAATCAGCCCTGGAGCTGGAGGCGGGCCTGAGCACACGCCCTGGCTCCGCCGCCATCGGTCTTAATTCTCTGAACCTGGGCTTTCCCGTCAGGAAACGGGGAGCCAGACCACCACCAGCTTGCTGGGAGCCTTGGCTGAGTGGTTTTCTAAATGCCAGAGCACTCGGTGGCCTCGGTGGTTGGTTTGCAAAACCCCATATGCCCGAGGAGGGGATGGATCCGGGACACCCCACCACCCCGCCTTCCCAGCTCTCAGGCACGTGGAACGAGGTCTTCCTTCTCCCCCAGAGACAAACAAGGCTGCCTGCGGGGGAGGCGCCTCGGCCTCTGATGCTGTGAAGTGGATACAGGTGCTGCCGAGCCCCTGCCTGCACCTCAGGGTGCGGCCAAGAGGGAGAAGGATGCTGACAGCACCTGCGCTTCCTCACCGTGATCACCACAGGCGCTTTCAGCACCGACAAAACCCGTTGTGTAGACAAAACCCGTTGTGTAGATGAAACCCGTTGTGTAGACGCGGCGACCGAAGCCAGGAGAGGAGGCAGAGTCCCACTCCAGGTCCGCCTGGCCCCGAGCTCGGAGCCACCCACAGCACACGGACCTGGGGGAAGGGGCCGCTACCCACAGGCGCTCCAAGCCTAAGGTGACCAAACGATTTTTTTTTAATATATATATATATATATATATATATATATATTTTATTGATTTTTTACAGAGAGGAAGAGAGAGGGATAGAGAGTTAGAAACATTGACGAGAGAGAATCATCCATCAGCTGCCTCCTGCATACCCCCCCCCCCCACCGGGGATGCGCCCCCAACCAAGGCACATGCCCTTGACCGGAATCGAACCCGGGACCTTTGAGTCCGCAGACCGACGCTCAAACCGGTTTTGGCACAGACGTCCTGATTTTTAACAATGTGTCCCGCGTCCCGCGACGTTTTAAAAAAGTCCCGATTTTTGGCCAAAAATCGGGACTTTTTTAAAACGCCGCGGGACACATTGTTAGAAAGCAGGACGTCTGGCCACCTTATCGAGCCCCATGAGCCCCGGCGCTGTGGGCATGGGTGCGACCGGGTGGCCTTCGCTTCCTGCCAGGCTCCCGAAGGCGGTTCCCGGGCACCCGGAGTCCAAAGATCAGCGACAGACAGGCTGCTGGCGACGATGAATTATTAAAACCCACCGGCAGCTGGGTGTTATGACTCGTGGACGTTCCGGGCTTTAAAGCGATTCCCGACGACATGTGAACTTCTTTGGTTTGTTTTGTTTTTTTACAAAAATCCATCCTGCCTGGTGTAGAGGACCCGCCTTCGTGACCGGTGTCAGTGAAGGGGCCGCACAAGGCGGAGTGCTCTGAGCCACACTGGCATTTCGGCTCCTCCAGGCAATGCCCTGCCCGAAGCTAGTGTAATGTGTTCCCTGTTCTGGGCTTCTCCCCAGCACCAGCATGCAAGGCCCCTCCAGCCGCCCCCACCCCAAGCTCCCAGCTCCGGAATGGGGAGAGAGAGCAGCTCTGGCCCTTTAAGATGGCTCCCTCCAGGTACAGAACACCACAGCACCAGCGCCAAACACCTGGGCAAGAGTCCCACGGGCCAGCCAGCGCTGTTGGGCACACCTCCCATGGAATCCTCTTTAGTCCTCCCCAACAGGCAGGCCTGGCTGTCCACAGCACGGCGCAGCTGAGGAAGCTGAAGCACAGAGAGGCTGAGTAACTTGGCCAAGGCCACACAGCACGTCCGCGTGTGGAGGAGGAATACTGGGGGGCGAGGCGGACAGTCTGTCCCCACCACACTCTGAAGAGGTGTGCCTCCTCCTTTCCCAGATCCAGAGGCCATACTCCTGACCCCAGGGAGGGGCTGCCCCCCACCCCCATTCCAGGCAGCCCCAGGAGAGCCACACCCCCTGCACCCGCCACCAGCCGCCATGATTCTAGTGTCGGCTCCCCACTCTGCGGCCCCCCTCCTCCAGGCCCTGTGATACACAGGTGCTATACACAGCACTTCCCCAGGTATTAGCACCCTTTTCCCACTCTGTAAATGAGAAAACTGGGCTCTCGGAAGGTTCTGGTATTTGCCAGGAAGCACGCACCTTAGAAGAAGCATAACCAGCAACTCAAACCCGGTCTGAGGCTCCGGCTGGTCCCCAGCCTCCACCCCAGGCTGCGGGGACGGAGCTGCCACCATCCGCCCCGGGGCCCCGGCCAAGTGGGGTGAAAGGCTTTGTTCCCACAATGCAGCTCCGTTTCCTAGGATTTCGCCTCCCCAGACAGATTTCAGCTTCCCTGAGGACAGGGTCTGGTCCTCGCCCGGCCTCACCCCGTGGACTTACATGAGGACTTGTCCATTCCCTATCTCATTGGTCCAAAACGCCTCTTAAAAAGACACCCAGAGATCAATTCCTACTCCTCGATCCTGAGCCACATAAATCTGCCCGCCCATCGATTTCCCAGGAGAGCCAGCCACACGCATTCACCTGGGCCCAGGACCGAAGCCCGGGCGGCAGGGCTCAGGGCAGAGGGGGAGAAGGAACAGCCATCCCACTGCCCAGGGTGCCAGCGCGGCCCACAGCCGTCCCCATCCCGGCTGATGTGGCACCATTTGAAGGCAGCAAACAGGTCTTACAGGAAAGAAAGGGAGCAGGGGTCTATGGGGAATGTCCTAGGACCGTGGTCGGCAAACTGTGGCTCTCGAGCCACACGTGGCTCTTTGGCCCCTTGAGTGTGGCTCTTCCACAAAGCACCACGGCCTGGGCGGGTCTGTGTTGAAGAAGTGGCGTTAGGAGAAGCTTAAGTTTAAACAAAGTGGCTCTCCAAAGGAATCTCGATCGTTGCCCTGTTGCTCTTCGGCTCTGCGGACTGATGAGTTTGCCGACCGCTGGCCTCGAACAATGCGAGAAGGTCCAGCCCGAAGGAAGGGGCCCGGGTTCCGGGAGCTCTGAAACTTTCTCGGGTCCCTCCTGGCCCACGTTCCCGGCGGCCCCGGCCTCCCTGCAGGCTAGGCCCCGGCCCTGGGTGTGCCCAGCGGGACCCGCTCCGCACCCGCTACAGAGGAGCCGGCGTGTGCCTCCCCAGGACTGGGGGTGCTAGGGGAGCCCCGAGCCCCGAGGCTGGTGCTGGGCCCGGAACGCGTGCTCCACACTCACGCTTTACTGAACTGCGTCTCCGAGTTCATCCTTCCATGACCCCTGGCGAGAGCCTCGAGCCGGCCAGCGAGGAGAATGCCAACCCAGAGGACACGTCCCCGCCCAGGCGGCGTGAGCATGACAACACGGTAACCGGCCAGCCCTCACCGCTGGCAGCCAGGCCACTCACTGCCCAGCCCCCCTCCCACCCCATGCAACGTCCTCTGCCCTGGAACTCGGACCCAAGGACACCTCATCTCCTCCAGAGAGCCTGCCCTTCCCAGCCAGGCGACCCGCTGGATGGCAGGGTTCGACGGCGGAAGAGGTGCACGCTCCTTAGAGACCGGGGACCCTCCCCGCCTGGAGACAGAAGCCAGGGGATCGGGCACCACCAGCCCTCACCCTGAGAAATCCCCCCATTTCCCCAAAGAAAGGCTAACGTAGCTGCATCCGAGGAGAAGGAGGGGAAAACGAGGAAAGAACGAGACCCAACTTAGGTGAGCGGCGGGTGGGGAAAGGGGACTTGATCCCAGGAACGGGGACTGGTGACAACCCCGAGGAAGCGCGGAGGCCAGCCTGGTGGAGGGGGCGCCCCAGGTGCAGCTCCTGCCCTCTCCATCGTCTTCCGGGAGCCCCACATACCACCTCGCGCGCGCGCACACACACACACACACACACACACACACACAGTGCCTGGGCACCGCAGCCCTATCTGCTGCCCCCATCTCTCTGCGGCCGCGGGCTGAGTTCCACTGGCTCAGCACTTCTGCAGACAGGGGGGCGTTTGGCGTGTGCGCCCTTCTTTCCACAGAGGTGTCCATCGGGCCCGCTCCCCCTCCTCCTCCTTCCGGGGTGCTCTCACGCACAGCTGTAGAGTCTTCCCGGGCCCGCCACCGAAATAAACTCTACAGCGACTCTGTTCCGAATGTCAGGGCCCTGACTCCCATTTCACGGAGAAAAACCTGGAGCCCAGGGCCCGAGGGCAGGCGTGTGAGAAGACAGCCGCCACCCTGCTCACAGGAGCCACTGGGTTCACGGGGGAGGCCATGCCGTCCGGAAGGGTGTCTCCCCCACACAGAACTGGGCTCAAGCCGAGACTGGTTTGGCTCGGTGGGTAGAGCGTTGGCCTGCGGACTGAAAGGTCCCAGGTTTGATTCCGGTCAAGGGCATGGACCTTGGTTGCGGCAACATCCCCAGTGGGGGGTGTGCAGGAGGCAGCTGATCGATGTTTCTCTCTCATTGATGTTTCTAACTCTCTGTCCCTCTCTGTGAAAAATCAATAAAATGGCCGAAACCGGTTTGGCTCAGTGGTAGAGCGTCTGTCTGCGGACTGAAGGGTCCCAGGTTCGATTCCGGTCAGGGGCATGTACGTTGGTTGCAGGCACATCCCCGGAGGGGGGTGTGCAAGAGGCAGCTGGTCGGTGTTTCTCTCATTGACGTTTCTAGCTCTCTATCTCTCTCCCTTCCTCTCTGTAAAAAATCAATAAAAATATATATATTTTTAAAATCAATAAAATGTATATTTAAAAAAAAAAAAACTGGGCCCCAAACTAAAACGGTCCCCGCGCCCAAGCCAAGACACCACCGTCCATCACAGAACTGTTGATTTGTCTTCTTTCCTGCTCAGCCTCGAGCCCGCCGTGGTCCCTGTGTCTCCCCGACACTGGGGAACAGAATGTGCTTGGCTGGAGACCTGGATGCCATAAATTATGCTAATAACAGATCCTCAGTCTGGAAAACAAAGTCACAGAGGGCCTGGCCCTTCCTTTCTGCTCCTCTCACCCCCAACACTACTTCCTGCGAAGCCCGAGGAGAAAGCCATGCCCCTCTGGCCACAGTCGGAAGGAGAGGGAGATGGACCCCACCACCCCAGGACCCCAGGGGCTCCCCGCTCCCCACCAGCCGCTCCAGTCCTGGGCACAAAACCAGGCCCCAAGCAGCAGCTTCGCTGTTGTCTCATCCTCACATTCACTGCACACCTGCTAAGTGCCAAGCCCTGTGCCCCGGTCCCCACGCACAGAGGAGGGCTGCCTCTGGGCATGGGGACAGCAGGCCTGGATGTCCCTGCTGCGGAGCGGTGTCTGGCCCAGCCCAGCCTGAGCAGACTCCGTCCCCAGTCACCTGCCCTCTGAGCGAGGGTCAGGGGAGAAACGGGGCGGGAGGGAGAAGGCGAAAACAAGGCCACACAGCCAGGAGCAGCCATCTTCACGAAGAACAGCAGCATAAAAGGCAACTCTGAGTGTGCTTGGAGATAGACTATAAAGTTGGTTCGGAGTTCTGGTTACATGCAAATTGCATGTAAATATGTACATGGACCTTAAGGAAATCCAAGGGTCACTGCAGCTAGGAAGCCGTCTGCCCAGCTGCCGGGGCATCCCAGAGGACTGTCCCCTCCGCGTCTCCCGGCAGCCCCTCAGCACCCCGTTCTCTTCTCGGCCGCACCCCGCCTCACAGCCCCCGGGGAAACCTGAGTGCAGGGAAGGAGGAGAAAGCGGAGGTGCCGCCGTGCGGGGCACAGCCAAAGCGGCAAATGAGAGAGGAGACAACGGTGGCCCCTGCCCAGGCAAACACACCTCCGATCGGGTCTCGGGACGGGCGCCCTGGAATGGGCTCCAGATATTCTCCAGGGCCCCTCGCCCTTCCCGTCACCGAGTCCTCAAAACCAATGGCAGGAGGCCTGGGGGCAAATCCCAGGGTGGTTCCACCGGCTCTGCTCAGGGTCAAACACCACGCGGAACAGCTGTCCTGCACACCCACAGCCACCACAGCCCGTGGGACAAGGGAGCTCCACCGCTTGGACGAGTCCCCATCTCCAAACCTCAGTCTCCTCATCCACAAAACGGGCAGACACTCTCGGCCCTTCCTGACCCGCGTTGGGAGGCGCCCGCGGTCGGCCGTGGGGAGGGAGGCACACCAGGGGAGGCACTGGGCCAAGTGCAGATGTGGGACTGCGGCGAAGGTCTGGCTACACATCTGGAGCTTGAAATGACCAGAGTGGCTATCCTCATCCTCAGCAGCGCGGGTGGGGTCCCGCTGGGCCTTCCCAAGTGGCAGATGGGAAAAGCGGGGTTCCAAGCGGCCAAGGGACAGGCCTGAGGGCACCCAAGCTGGAGGCCGCAGACACCAGCACTGCAGTCACAGGAAGGTGTCCGAGGTCCCCGGAGAACCTCCCCCCGGAGCAAAGGCAGGATGGGGGCCCACTGCCCACACAGGCCCCCTGCCACAGCCACTGGGGCCAGCTCCCTCCACCGCGGTCCCTCAGGCCCAGTGCTGCCCGGGGAGGCCAGCCAGGCCCTCTGGTCCCGGGCCTCCCGCTGACTGATTGCCCATAGCCCCCTGCCAGTTCGGAATCACGGAGGGAAGGAGACGCACAGTTGTTTCATATTACAGATAGAGAGAGGCCCCGATAGAGAGACGGAGGCCGCAATAGAGAGCCGGGTGCTGATGCCGGCAGGCCCACCCGGAGGGGCCCTCACAGCTCCCGGGTGCACAGCAGACGTGGCACAGCTTTCTCTCTCACACTCACCACCACCCGGCCCCGGGGGAGAGCAGATTACACGGCTCCAAGAAATTAGGTAAATGGCCCCAAATCGAGATTCAAAATCCAAAAGCTTCCAATTCAGAACTTTCTGACCCTAAAACTCAATGGTGTTTTCACGAAACAATCCTGCTTCTCTATACACTGAAGACTAGTCCAGAGCGAGCGAGACGGAATTTTCCAGAATGGATCGGAGTCGGGGGGCAGAGGAAAGACGGTTGTGACGACTCGAGTTGCCAGCTCACCCTGCAGAAGCTGGGCTGAGCCTCCTCTTTCGCCTGCCCTGCAGCCCCTTCTCAGCCTAGCACACTCCCCCCCCCATCCTTCCAGCTGCTGTCCTCACAAATCTATAATCCTATAAAATAAAAGCCTAATATGCAAGTTGTCCCCTCCACTGGGAGTTCGGCCAGGGGGCAGGGCCAGCCAACCTCGGGAAGGGAAGCCCAGGCCGGCAGCCGGCAGCCACTAGGGCCCCTACCCGTGCATGAATTTCGTGCACTGGGCCTCTCTTATGGACATAAATATGTGCTCTGTGCGCTGGCTCACCCGGTGCCCCTGCCTAGAAGGTCCACCCTACATTCCTGATTGGAAAACTCCTACCCCTCCCTCAACGCCCCGTTCAAATGCTCCCCACCTTCACAAGTCCCTCTCTGACCATCCCAGCAGAGTGAGGCCCTCGGACATCCTGGTCTCTCGTACTCGGCCCCAAGGCCATTATTTCTTACCTGTCTGCTTCCCAGGCTCAGGCTGCTCTGAGTCAGGGACAATAGCGGCCTTATCTTACACAGTCCTCACCGTGAAACGCGCACCTCTTCCCACACTGAACCACCTCAGCAGCCCCACCGGCAGCGACTGTCCCCTCCCCCACGTTCCAGGCGAGAAGACCAAGGCGTGGCGATTATTACCAAGAAAGACCGATTATTACCAAGAAAGACCGCACAGGCAGCCGGCCCCAGGATCCGCCCGTCTGTGCTGGCCCTGTGTTCTGCGTCCCTGCCTCCCCGAATCCGAACACAGGGCAGGTGCTCAGTGAAGGTCTGTCTCCTAACGGGGCACGGAGGGAGGAGGGCGTTGCCACAGCCCAGCCACCTGCAACCCCTCGGCCCAAGCCGCCCTACTTCTCGCCCCACTTCCAGCACCACCGCCATGGTTCTTGCCTGACTACCTCCTCGATCTCCAGGTCTTTAAGTTTCCTCTCCAGAGCAGCAAGTGCCCTTCCCACCCCCCACCCTGTCCCTCCTTGGGCACCCCGAGGGGGTGAGGAGTCCTGCAGGCCTTCAGGTGGGACAGACTCGCAGTGGCCTGGTGGTGGGTGGGACTAGTGGGGCCGCCTCCCCCTCTACCTTCCTGCACGCAGTCAGCACTGGTTTCACCTCATCTCGGGCAAGAAAAAACAAGCACCCAGGGGCAGGGGGCAGGGGGGTCTGGAGGTCAGCACCTGCCCCTCCCTCACCCCCAGCAGCCCCTGGCTGACATGACCCCGGGTGCTGGGCTTGGAGGAGGGGGCTGCTCCCCGGGGCCGAGGGGGGAGGAGACAAGAGGCCCTTTGTGTCTGCCTCGCTCCTAAGACACCTGTTCTCCCTGCTGCCTGCGGCCTCCCGGCAGCCCGCCGGCCGCCTGTGTGCGGCCGTGTTTATCCTGCAGCCTGGCAGCCAGGCCCAGCCCGCTCCCGGCGGGGCTCCCCAGCCCCTGCCAGCACCTGCCCAGTCCTGGCAGCCCCGGAGGCTGCTGGCCAAGCACAATCACCCTGCTGTTGACACAGTTGTTGATTCTGGGGAGGGGAGGGGCGGGCAGGGAGGAGAGGGGAGGGGAGGAGGGAAGCAGCAAAGGCATTTCACGCCAGCCTGGCTCATTTGCAGTTGGCCCTGGCAATCCTGCCACGGAGACCCTCCCACCCCGACACCCTTTCCTACCAATACCCGGGCCACTCGGGCCACACACCACACTGCGCCTGAGTCCACTGTACCCGCAGCATCACACTGAACCACAGGCAGCCAACACCGCCCCCCCCCAAAAAAAAAAAAGCCCTATGCTCCCTGCCGAAACTGGTTTGCCTCAGTGGATAGAGCATCAGTCTGTGGACTGAAGGGTCCCAGGTTCGATTCCGGTCAAGGGCATGTACCTTGGTTGCGGCTACATCCCCGGTGGGGGATGTGCAGGAGGCAGCTGGTCGATGTTTCTCTCTCATCGATGTTTCTAGCTCTCTATCCCTCTCTATCCCTCTCTGTAAAAAAAAAAAAAAAAAAAAAAATCAACAAAATCTTTTTTTTAAAAAATAAATAAAAAACAAAACAAAACCTATGCTCCCCCTGGGCTGGCACACACAGCTCACAGCGGAAAACAGCCTCTGGGTGCCGGGGGCCGCTCGCCACCCCGTCTTTGAACGCCCCACACTCACCCCCCTCCCCAAAGTCAGGGTGACTGGTTCCCGCCAAGCTGTCTCCTCCTCCTCCTCTAGGTCCTTGTTTCCTCTGACAGGGAGCCTTCCCTGACTGCCCACATCTGGTTGTGGTGCCCCCTCTTGGGTGCTCCTGGAAGCCCTGAACCCCCGCACCTCCCTACCTTCACTTCTGTCAGTCAGGATCCAACCAATTATTCTTTTTATAATATATATTTTATTGATTTTTTTATAGAGAGGAAGAGAGAGGGACAGAGAGCCAGAAACATCGATGAGAGAGAAACATCGACCAGCTGCCTCCTGCACACCCCACACTGGGGATGTGCCCGCAACCAAGGTACATGCCCTTGACCGGAATCAAACCTGGGTCCTTTCAGTCCGCAGGCCAATGCTCTATCCACTAAGCCAAACCGGTTTCGGCCCAGCTGATTATTGACTCCTCTTTATCTTCCTCAAAACTGTGCAGCAGCGAGGCTGCTCTCACAGCCCCGGGGGAGGGGGAGCGGGCCCGAATGCTGGGTGCCCGGGTGAACAGAGCAGGCCCACGCACACCCCAACATCCACTCCGCCCCACACCTTCCCGCGCTGTCAATCAGCTCTGGGCTTATGAAGGCGCGTGGCTGCTTAAGAGGCCCAGGTGCTCAGGGGTTACCTGCTGATGTGTCACCAGGACGTGAATTCAGGTTGGTAAACCCCCATGGGTGAGATCAAGGGTCCTGAAGGGCAAGGGGTGGGTGAGGTTTGATGACAGGAGAGGGAGAAGGAAGGAGGCAGCGGAGACCCTTGGGTTGGAGACTGGCTAAAGGACCTGTCGTCAGTCTTTCCCACCCCCTCCTAAACTAAGGTGACCAGACGTCCCGCTAAAATCGGGACTGTCCCGCCAAAAGCGGGACGTCTGCAACTTAGGAATCACAGGGCCCTTTGTACCTGTGGCCACCTTTCCAACGCCACGGACAGTGGGGACAGTCCACCTCGAGACCCCCTCTAAGCCGCCCAACACACTCGCACCCGCGCCTGCACGCAATTCTGGTCCCCGCGCTGTGTCCGGCAATAGCCTAGAACCACCTCCGGACTGGGGGTGGCCTGTGGGGGAGGGTGGCTCTCAGTCCAGGTGGTGGGAGAGAAGAGGATTTACATTATGAAAACCATAGGTCCCAACCTCACGCCGGTCAGACAGCTCTCACCAAAAAAAGGCAATAAATAAGGAGTGTTATCGAGGACACGGAGAAGAGAGAACCCTCGCATACTGCCGGCGGGAATGTAAATGAGTGCAGCCACTATGGAAAACAATATGGAAGTTCCTCAAAAAATTAAAAACAGAACTACAGTATGAGGCAGCAATTTCACTTCTGGGTATTTATCCCCCCAAAAAAGCAAAAGTGCTCATTTAAAAGGACATACCCACACTAATGTTCATTATTACAAGCATTTTTTACTGAAGCAACCTGTGTGTCCATCAATAGATGAATGGACAAAGATGTGGTATACAAACAATGGACTATTACTCAGCAATAAAAAAGCATGAAATTTTCCATTTGCTACAGCATGAATGGACCCAGAGGGCATTTTACTAAGTGAGATAAGTCAGACAGAAAGACAAATACCTGCCCGGCCTGTTCGGCTCAGCGTGACACGAACCAGGAGGTCACAGTTCAATTCCCAGTCAGGGCACATACCTGGGTTGCAGGCTCAATCCCTAAAGGGGGTCATACAGGAGGCAGCCAATCATTGATTCTCTGATCATTGATGTTTCTCTCTCCCTCTCCCTTCCTCTCTGAAATTAAATATATATATATATATATATATATATATATATATATATATATACACACACACACACACACACACACATATTTAAAATAAATAAATAAAAAATTGCATACACAAAACAATGAAAGACAAATACCTTATCTTTTCAGTCATACAGGAGGCAGCCAATCAATGATTCTCTGATCATTAATGTTTCTCTCTCCCTCTCCCTTCCTCTCTGAAATTAAAAATATACATATGCACACATTTAAAACAAATAAATAAAAATTGCATACACAAAAAAAGAAAAGACAAATACCTTATCTTTTCACTTATATGGAGTGGACAAAAGTAGAGTCACAGTTGTTCATATGGAAAATAATACAATTAATAAATAAACTCTGCTTCACATACAACTGTAAACCTACTTTTGCCCACCCCGTATGTAGACTAAAAAAACAAAATAAATGAATAAGCAAACGAAACAGAAACTCCCAGATACAGAGAACAAACTCCTGGCTGCCAGAGAGGGGGGGGTTGGGTAGGGAAGGGGAAGAGGATTAAGAAGTACAAACTTCCAGTTACAATGTAACGCATAAGGCACAGAGTCAATAGCATGATCAGCATGTATGACGACAGACTTCGTGGGGGACCACTCTGCAAGGTATACAGATGTTGGTTCACTGTCTCGTGCACCAGAATCTAATATGTTATTGTGTGCCAACTATAATTAAAAGTAATATTTACAAATTAAAAATCAACGACAAGAAACAAACATCAGTGGCATGAGAGCAATGGGCCCCCGATGCTGAGCCAGTTCCAGCAGAGCCGTCGGGAACAGCTGTGCAGATGGCCCGGCACAACCCACAGAGCCTCATGCACCTGGACTCGTGTCCTTGCTGCAGTCACGCTCTGGCAGACAGCAGTCAAGTCCATCCCTTCACTTCCTCCGAAGAGGAAGCTCTCCCGCTACGTACACACTCTGCCCCAGGCCCGCTGGGGCTCAGGCCCCTTCCTCTGTCCTCTGACCTGTTTCCTGGCGAGGGTGCGGGTGAGTGAAGGCTGAGCTGAGCCCATCTCCCGAACCAAGGGGAGAGGCCGCCCTCTCTGCCCCGCCCCCAGCCCCAGCCAGCAGAGCCCACAGCCCCCACCACTAACCCTTCCCCTCCCACCCCACCCCCACCTCTCTCCGGCCCCTCACCTGGCCAGACTCCCGCCCCACCCACTCCTGGAGTGAGGGCGGCCGTGGTTCCACGCTCCCAGGACAGCAGCAGGAGGCTGAGCTCAGAGACGGGAGGGAAGGAGGTGCTGCCCACGGCCTGCTGCTCTCCAGATAGACTGGGACGGGAACCCCAATTGTGTGCGGCCCAGAGGCTGCTGGGGACTGGAACTCAGTGAGGAGGGCGGAGAGGAGGGTCCCCCCTCTGCCTCTCCTCAGCAAGGCCCCACACCACTGCCTGGCTCTCCTCCCAGTCCGCTCTCCCCTGTGCTGCCTGGCCTAAGGTCTCCACGGTCTCCCGGGGTCTCTCAGAGACACTGCCCCCCCTAGGCACCAGAAGGGGCTGACTGAGCCCCCACCGGCTGCCTACACACACACACACACATGCATGCACACCCTCTCCGCCAGCCGAGAAACAGGGAGCCAGGTAAGCCAGGGAATCGGCCGGGCTGGAGGGGCCACTCCCTTCTGCTTTCAACAGCTCTATTCACTCCCCATCCACTCCCCGCACCCACCAGCCTCACCCCACCTGCCTCGGAGGGAGGGCCTGGTAGTACCTGCACCGGGTGTCCTTCCAGCCCCTCCCACTAACCTTTTATTCCCCTTCCTTCCCCACCCACTGCACCCTCTGGGACAGGCCCAGGACAGAGGCCTCCCAGCGTGAGGGAATGGATGGCTTCAGGCTCTCAGGGCGGGGAGGGGCCAGGTTTCCAGAGAGCTCCACCCCACCCCACCCCCCCGAAACAGAACTTCCCTCACTCTGCACGCTAAGGAGGGCGCAGGGCCGGCCTCGTGTGGCAGGCAAGGGTTTGTTTTTATTTAATCCTCACAGGAGGACATGCTGAGAGAGAGAGAGAGAGAGAGAGAAAGAGGGAGGTGAGAGTCATCTATTGCGCCCTCTGTACGTGTCCCAACTGGGGATCGCACCCCAACCCAGGCATGCACCCTGATCCGGAATAGAAAGGGCAACCTTGTGGTGCCCAGGACAACACTCAACCGACCGCCGCTGCAGCCGGGCCGGGCGAGAGTTAATTCTTTGGAGTCACGTGAGGTCAGCTTCAGCCCAGGCTTCTCTCCATTTCCTCGCTCCTCCCAGGTGCCAGGGCCAAAGCAGGAGTCTCGAGGGCCTGGGCACCGGGGCCGCCCACCCCAGCTGAGCCCACTCTGGGGCCCACTCAATTGTCACCTGAAGGAACCCGCCCGGTCTTACAGGCTTCTCCTCCTACCCGTCCCCTCTCCGCCGGTCTTACAGGCTTCTCCTCCTACCCGTCCCCTCTCCGCCGGGCCCTCTCTCTGCGGGAGATCCTAGCGCTGGTCAAGCCCCGGCTCCTTTGGGTCTCCCAGGGAGTCCACTGGTGACCACTTTTTCTGTCCCGCTGTCAGTTCTAGACAGATTTCAAATTCTTTCCATCCTGATGACAAAAGTACATGGTTTTACTACTTTTGGAAACTATAGGAATAATAAGTATGAGCCACAATTTTTAAAAGTCACCCCTCTAACCAGTTTGACTCAGCGGATAGAGCGCCAGCCTGCAGACTGAAGGGTCCCAGGTTCGATTCCGGTCAAGGGCATGTACCTTGGTTGCGGGCACATCCCCGGTGGGTGGTGTGCAGGAGGTGGCTGATCAACATTTCTCTCTCATCGATGTTTCTAACTCTCTCATCCTCTCCCTTCCTCTCTGAAAAACATCAATAAAATATATTTAGAGAGAGAGAGAGAGAGGAGTCACCAAAGGCTGTGGGACCAGGGCAGGCCACCCCAGCTACTGGAGGTGGGGAGGGGGTCTGTTTTGCCTGTTTCACCCTGGCCTCTAAGTGGCCACCCACCCTCCTCTTGGACTAACCCCCTTCCAATGGCCGACCCTGGGCCCCTGTGGCATGTACCTCTGCCCCCGCTCCGCACAGGGTCTGGGGCAGCCAGGGGCACCTCTAGCCCAGCTAAGGACCTGGAAGGGCAGGAGGGGGCCGGGTCAGGCCCTCGGGGAGCCAGTTTTTACTCCGTCCAGTTCCACAGGCTGCACATTCCATTCTGAGTCAAGCAGGGGCGGGGATGGGGGAGTCAGGGCCAGGGGCGGAGCCCGGTCTGGCCTCCTCTGGGGCGGATCCCCCGGGGAGCTCCGGGCCTGGCAGGGAGCACAGAGCTGAGCCACCAGGGAAGGAGGCCGAGGGCTCCTGCTCAGTCTGTGGGCCCCTCCCAGGCTCCTCAAGTTCAATTACTGACAGGCACCCAACCTTGGACATCTCCCCAGAAGACATGGGAGGGACACGGTGGGTGTGGACTCGAAGCCCCTCCCCCCAAACCGGGCCACAACCCCCCAGGCTGTGTATGGGGCTTTCTGCCAAGGCCATTCAAATGCTAAGGCCACTTCTGCAGGGAGGGGAGCAGAATGCCGGGCTGTATCAAGGACGAGGGAACCCAATTCCTATTTCAGGGCCTGCTCAGGCTTCCTGGTGACAAAAGCACCTGGGCAGTGATGCTATTTAGGAAAAAGGGGAGAGAGACTGTGCCCCCCATCTTCCTGCCTCTCCTGTACTATCCCATACACACCTCTCCCCCCGCCTCCCTGCCCCCCTCCCCAGCCCCATAAAACATCTCTGGCTGGAACCTTCAATCTCTGGGTACAAGTCCCAGTCCCCGTCCCCCTGGCTGGTCCCCATGTGCACACGGCACATCCTGGGGTTGCCCACAGGTGACCCTGGGAGGAGGCAGGGGAAGCCCCAGCCACTTCCCACTCACCTCCCCGCCTCTGGGTCTAACCCCTGGTGCTGTCCCTTCTCTGGGGCCACCCAGGCGAGAGCCGGGGGGCCCAGGCACCCGGCCCCTCCCAACTACGGCAGGTCACCACACCGGGGGGGCGGGTCAGGGGCAGCCGAGCCGCCGGTCCCTGCGGGGTCCGTGCTATGGGCCCCACAGGTGGACGAAACCTCTTCCTGGGGGAGCCCAAGGGCCTCGGCACCTGGAGGCTGGCGCACAGATGGTCCCGTGGGTTTCTGGGGGGAAGGGGGGTCCGTGGCACTCAGGCCGACCAGCAGGCACTCCTCCCCACTTCACCCCACCCTCAGGAGGGAACTACCGCACCCCCGCTGCTCAGAGAAACTTTCTAAAGAAACTGCTGCCTGTCAGAGCGTGACCCCAGAAACTAGAGGAGGCTGAAGGCGGCCCTGCTGAGCTGCCTGTCACAAACCTGCCCACCACGTCTTTCCCCGGAGCTGGAAGGAGGACCAAAGAAGAGGCACTCGAAACGGGGCTGCCCTCGCCCTAACAGAGTAGCTCCGTTGGTTCGAGCATCATCCTGATAGATGCACCAAGGTTGCAGGTCCAGTTCCCATCACGAATCAAACAGTGAGCCCTGGCCAGTGGCGCAGTGGATAGAGCGTCTGCCTGCAGACTGAAGGGTCCCAGGTTTGATCCACAGTGAGGGCCATGCATGAGGCAGCAGATCAACGATTCTCTCTCATCATTGATGTTTCTCTCTCTCCCTCTTCCTTCCTCTCTGAAATCAATAAAAACATATTTTTTTAAAAAGAATCAACCAACGAATGCATAAGTAAGCAGAACAACAAACCCGTGTTCCTCTTGCTCTCCTCCTCAACCCCGCCCCCTTCCTCTCTCTCTAAAATCAATTAATGATTTTTTTAATTTTCACAATGGGGTCACCCAGGCAGACTCCCATCCCGGGCACGCCTTCCTGTGTGGGAGCAGGAAGGTGTCAGGGTCCTTCCAGTGACCCTCCTGGGCCCAGGCTCCCCGCCTGGCCATAGGCACAGCCGACCTGGCTGGCACATCCGGCTCCAGAGAGGGGAGCAGCAGAAGTTCCGGCAGCAGGGAGCCCTCTTACGCAAACACCACGCACAAAAATAATTCTCAGTCAAAGCACGACCTGCTGTGGGCCTGGCCAGGCCTTCCCAGCACAGAGCCCTCTGCAAACACTCCGCTTTGCCCCTGAGGGTGGCTGGGGGAGGGGCGCAGGGCACAGCTGCATTTCACTCCACCTTTTCCAGAGGCATCCCCATCGGCTGCGGCTTCCTAGTGACCTACTCACTCAGGGAGCTACCCAGAAAGGGCCAGTCTCAAAGCACCCCAAGAGAGGCGGAAACCTTTGCAGAATCAAGGGTAGCCCAAGCAAATACTTGTCCGGCAACAGCAAGCTCCAGACCCCCACCATGCACGGACCTCCTACTGCAGATCCTGACCAGATGTTCTAAGAGATAGGGAGTCTCATTGTTATTGTCCCATTTCACAGACGGGAAAACGGAGGCTCGGAGATGTTATGTACTGCACATACCCCAGGGCCCTTTACACATCACATTGCCCTGAATCTGCTAATAAAGTAGCAAGATATTCAGGAGGGGCCCCAGGTTGTCCTCTCCCACTCTCCCCCCACCCCCCACCCCCAGGAGTTAAAACGGAGATAAGAATGTGGCTGAAATCGGAGTCATTTCCAAAACCAGGGCAGCACTGGAAATGGCCCCTTCACATCACTCATCCCCACACTCCTGGTTACAACATCTCCAGGCAACAGAACATCGTTTCAGTCAAGGGTGTTAGGGAGACCTGTTGGCTTGACCTCCAGAACCATGTCCCGCCGGCCCCCCTCACCCAAGACATCACTCCAGCTCCGAGTCAGCCTCCTAGCAGCTGAAGCAATTTTTTTAACATTTTTTTTCCACCTTATAAAAGCAGATTGGAAAAGTCAACAGAAGATACAAAAGGAAGTAAAAACCACCATATGTCCAGGATCTAGAATTTACCTCTGTAAAAAATTGGCCGTCTAGTTTTCTCTGTGTACATCCTGCACGTGTGCAGACATCTAATTATCTTTGTGAAGTCGGTACTATAGTATGGCGTTATGCCATTTTTACCCTCTTTATTATATAGTTTCCAGTTTACAAACTAACCTTTTTCTAAAGATGCTTTTTGGTTTGGGTTTGGGTTTGGGTTTGGGCTTGGGCGAGGGGAGGTAAGGTTGAAACGTGCACATGGTCCCGCAGTCAGAAAGGACAAAAGAGTCTCTCCAGTGAAAACACCATCTCTCCATCCATCCCTCAGCCGCCGTCTCCCTCCCCTGGGGCAACTCTGATTACCGCGTCTTGTGTACCAACTAACCTTTTAAAACCGTAAATCAGATCTGATCCCATCACTCTCTCTCCAGTGGCTTCCATCGCCCTGGCTGTAAAACTCAGGCTCCTAACCAGTCAGTCCTACCAGGTCCCCGTGCCCAGGCTCCGCACCCCTCGGATCTCCCCGGTCCCCCTCCGGCCACACTGCTGTTGCCAACCCAGTTCTGGCCTCAACCATTTTTCATCTGCTTCCTTCCTTTTTGTGCCACTGGCTCCTTACCTCAGGCTCCTTACCTCAGGCCTCACGGAGCTGTCCTCTCCCCAGGGCAGCTCTCACTGGCTTCCCAAACGAGGGCCACCCCTGCCCACCCCCCACACGTATGTTCTCTATCCTGTCACCCCATTGCTGGCACGTGTAGGTGCTCAGCCAATTTCTGTCAAAGGAATGGCTGGGGATGGTTGCACTGGCTGGTTCTCATCCCCGGACGCCCACCTGCAGGATCTCCGAGCACCAAGAGCCAATCACCTGGCCATCCTCCCTCCTGCCTGGGCTGGGAGTCAGAGGGTCAGGGGAAGGAGAGAGAGCCCATTGTGTGAGAGAGAGAGAGACAGCGTGGGTGGCCGGCAGCTGCCTGCTCTTCCCCTGTCCCCCGCTCAGAGTCCGGAATCCAAGGAGCTGGGACAAACCCACATTCCTAGAAAATACTCTGTATACAAGTGGAGCGTTGGGAGGGGACACTGTGGCCCATCATGTACCCCACATCCCATATCCATTCCACCCGGGGCAGGTTCCAGGTTCCCAAGGGAGCCGCAGCCAGCAGGCAGCACAGACACCACCTTCCCCAGGAACAGCCCTGCCCGCCCGCCCGGCCCGGCCCACCTGCCTCTTCCCCGGGGCCCCAGACACCTGGGCTCTGCTCTCTGGAAATTCACCCAGCCCCGAGACACAAATGCACATCCAATCCCGGAGCCAGCAGCCCGTGCCCTGTCCTCAGGGGGCAGGCCCCCCCGTGGAGACACTTCCTGGGGCCTGATTTCCACTGAGAACACTGCCGTTGGGCCAAGATTGATTTTTTTTAAAGGAGGGAATGAAGTGCCTTTCATAAAAATTGTGAAGAAAGAGAGGGAGGAAGGAAGGGGGCACGAAAGAAAAGATAAAAGGCTTAACAAGATGGAACTAGAAAAAGGAGTAAGGGAGGATTTAACGAGCGGAAAACAGGAAAGGGTGGGAAGTGTGAGGTTTCTCCCTTCTCAGAAGCGGACAATTATCATTGTAATTGATGAAGGGAGCACGATCCAGGAGTGCTCTCTGGGCTCTGGACAAGGTCAGGTTAGCAATAAGGACAAGAACAGCTAACATTTCCCCAGCACTTACTCTGTGCTGGGCACTGTGTGCTTTATTCATAAGCCTTCTGATCCTCGAGACAACCCTATGAAGAAGGTACTGTTCGAATTTAAACCCATTTCACAGACAAGCAAAGCGAGGCACAGAGCAGTCAGATCAAACTGCTCAAGATCCTGTTGCCAGTGGCAATACCGAGGGGATCTACTCCAGAGCCTGGGCTCTCAACCACTAAGCTATGCTGCCTTTCAGAGCTACAATGAGAGGGGTCCCTGCCCTCCTGCAGTTCCTGCCTTGCAAACCACGATTCTTGTTTAATTTTTCTTTCAGACCACTATTCTTTAACTAATTATTGGATGCCAATTCCAAAGATGTGTGCATACCTCTGCCCACTCTGCATAAGGGGAAAATCTAGAAAAGTTAAAGGACACGCTGGTGGGGAACTGGGTCCCCCGTGTCTGTCCTGAACCCCAGCATCTGGAACGCAGCCTCTTCAGGGAGCAGCCCGCGGAAGACAGGGTCCCTGCAAACGCCCCCCGGAGGGAGCAGCAGCATCTTCCCTGGCTGCTTTCGCCGGACCCTTCCCCAGCGCCGGGGCGCCCCGCCCGGAAATTCCCACAGAACCCAGCAAACTTCCCAGGAAGACTCCCCGGCTTCCTCCCTGCCCGGGCCCGGGCCCGCCGCGGCTGCCAAGAGCGCCACTGGAGTCCTCCCAGCTGCCGGCCACCCCGCGGGCGGAGCCGCCGCTGTGCGCTGGGGTCCCCCCGGAAAGGTCCGGGGCTCAAGTTCAACATGCACTTCCCGCCCGAGCTCAGCCCGGGGCTCTCGGGACACCCCGGCCCCCCGCCCCGGCCACTCCGGTCCGCCCCCCGCCCCGGCTCCGGAGGAGTCACCCAGCAGCTGCCGGCTGGTCCCGCAGCTGGAGACCCCGCGGCCATCCCCGCGCGTCTCGGGACTCGGAGCAGAGTGTGTGCACGCGGGTGTGAAGCAGAGGGAGACACAGAGACACCGAGACGGTCAGAGATCGAGAGCAGGAGAGAGACTGTGTGTGTTTACGCACCGGCCGCGCGGGTGGGAAAACAATGGCGAACCGCTGGGAACAGGACTGCCCCCCCCCCCCACCTCCCACCCCCGGGCGCGATGTGCGCGGACGGTGAAACCGGGAAGAAAAGGCTCACCTCCGGCATTCTCCGGCGGGAGGCGGGGGGCGCAGGGAGAAGGTGGGAGGTGGAGGCGGGAGGGGGTGAGGCGGGAGCAGCGGCGCAGAAAACAAACAGGATGCAGCGCCCGGCTGGCCGGCGGGGGGACCGGCCTGGAGGGCGGGCAGGGTGGCTCTGGCGGGAGCCCCGCACCCCACACGCAGGGCGGGGCGAGGGGGAACCTCCGTCTGGGCGCCGGCCCCGGAGACCCGCTCGGGGCGCTCCCAGGTCGCCGGGGCTTCCTGCCGGGAAGTCCTTGAACGGGGCGAGGGGACGGGATGCCGCCGTGCGAGACCCGCCGCCGCGCCTCCCGGAGCGGGCTTCGCCCGGGGCGCACGGGCACCGGCACCGGCCCGCGGCCTCGCCAGCGGCCACCCCGCTCCGCGCCGACCCTGCCGCCGCCCACGAGGAGCCCCGCCGCCGGCCGGCGCTGCTGGGGCCGGGAGGGGACCCATCCTTCCTGGGAAAACTTTGCAAAGGATGGAAAGTCGCAGCGATGAGAGGCGCCGTGTGCCCAGACCCGCGGGGGCGCGAGTGTCAAACTTCCGAGGGCGGGAGGGGGCGCGAGGGGGGCACTTACTACTCCGCCGGGCTCCGCGCTCCGGGCTCCGCGCTCCGGGCTCCGCGCTCCGGGCTCCGCGCTCCGGGCTCCGGGCTCCGCGCTCCGCTGCTGCCGCTGCTGCTCCGCCGCCGTCCTGCGCCGCGGCCGGCTTCCCGCTCACATGCCCGGCGCAGCGGCCGCGCGGGGCGGGGAGGGGCACGCCCCCCGCCGGCGGCCAGCGCCTCGCTCCGGACTCCGGGCCGCCCGGGTGCGCGCCCAGCGGCCGGCGGCGTCCCGGGCGGGGCTCCCGGCGGCCAGGCCGCTCTCCGCTCTCCGCCCTCTGCCCTCTGCCCTCGGCTGCGGCCGCCTTCCTGCCCCGGACGCGGCGCCGGCCCGCCGCCCGCCGCCCGGCTCCCCGGCTCCCCGGCCCCGCGCCCGGGCTCCGTCCCGGACGAGCCTCCGCGCGGCCCGCCGCCCCGGGTGGTGGGGGCACCCGCACCCGCACTTCGCTCCCCGGCGGGTCTGCGAGCCGGCGGCGAGGCGGCTCCACAGCCTCCGAGGAGAAAGAGGGAGGGAGGGAGACACGGCGGGCAAGGGGAGGAGGAGGGAGGGAGGAAGGGTGGGGAGATGGAGGAGGAGGAGGGAGGGACAGAGAGTTCCCTCCTCCTCCCTGCAGCCAGGTCCATCCTGGAGTCGGGAGCTGCAGACGTCGGGTGCAAAGGGGAGAGCGGAGGCTCCCGAGAGGCGGGGGCGGGTGGGGGCAGAGAGAATATTAAAGAGACGTGGATCCTGCCTTCTCCCACGGCCCAGGAAGGAGGAGGGTCCTACAGAAACTCTTAGCTCCTTAGGGCAAGCCCCAAGAAGTTGTCCTCCTCCAGCTCCCAGCGTCCTAACCCCTTCAGACAGATAAACTCGATGTCGGGTTTTTAAAACCCCCATTTCAGAATCTCCCTTAGGAACCTCATCCTTCCGGCAGCTAGACAGCTCCCTGATGCTTCCGACCAGTCCCTAGTCCTGTCATCCTGGTGAGTTTTTCCTGACCTGTTCTGTATAGATAGAGGGGTGGGTTCCTTTAATTCAGTGTTTCCCAAACTTTTGACATATGTCCCCCTTCTATAATTTTCGTATGGCTGAGTACCCCTCCTACTCATGAGAACGTAGAATTAGGTGCAGGTAAGCACGGTGCAGTGCATATCCCCACCCAACTCCGGTGCAACGCGTACCCCTACCAAACTCTTCCCGTACCCTTCCACACTTTGGGAAACACTGCGAGTTTAATTCAATGTATTTTTTAAAATATATTTTGTTGATTTTTTACAGAGAGGAAGAGAGAGGGATAGAGAGTTAGAAACATTGATGAGAGAGAATCATCGATCAGCTGCCTCTTGCACACCCCCCACTAGGGATGTGCCTGCAACCAAGGTACATGCCCTTGACGGGAATCGAACTTGGGACCTCTCAGTCCACAGACCGATGCTCTATCCACTGAGCCAAACCGGTCTCTGCTCAATGTATTTTAAAAAAACAAAACAAAACAAAACCTAGAATACGCCTGGCCCAGCTGGGTGCAGGGGACGCCAGGATGAATGAGAGAGCGCCTTGCCCTGTCTAGATCCCCACTTAGTGAGGGAGACAGATGAGGGAACATATCATGACAGTGTGGAGCAGGAGTGCTGAGACGGGGCGGGTTCAGGAGGCATGGAGCCCCCTTAAGCACCTGGGCCGGAGCGGGGGTCAGCATCTTCCTGGGGAAAGTGTCATGTGAAGTTTGGAAGGACCCGTGGGAGTGGAGCAGGTTAAAGGAGTGCCAGTGGTGGATCTGCAAACAACGTGCCCGGGGTGTAGGTGACCAGGGTCTCAGCAATTGACGGTCAGCTGACCACACAGACCTACTAAGGGCGTGAGATTTCATCATCCCCCATCGCCTTCGTTGCTAACTCTTTCCATTCAACTTTTCCTTCCCGGTGTAGATATCAACTCTCCTGGAGCCTCTCTTGACAGGCCAATCCGGGTCAGGTGCCCCGTCTGTATAAGGGCTCCAGAGCCCCCAGTCGCAGATAGTGTGAAAACAGTCCATTTGTCTGTCTCTCACACACACACACACACACACACACACACACCCCGCACTGGACTGTAAGCTCCACTAGGGCGGGGGTGTGTCCACGGGTTGGCAGAGAGCAGGCCCTTGAAAAGTACTTGCTGCCCAGCCGGCATGGCTCAGTGGTTGATGATCCACCTATGAACCAGGAGGTCATGGTTCAATTTCAGGGCAATGCCCAGGTTGCAGGCACGATCCCCAGTAGGAGGCATGCAGGAGGCAGCTAATCAATGATTCATCATTGATGCGTGCTTCTCTCTCTCTTTCTCCCCTCCCCCCTCCTTCCTCTCTGAAATCAACAAGAATATATTTTTTAAAAATACTTGTTGATCATTTGGTTGATTGAAGGGAACGGGGAGTCCGTAAGGAATTCTAAGCAGGGTCTCTGCAGAGATCATCCTAGCCGGAGACAGGGAGGGCAGGGCAATAACCGGAGGCCGGCGTGGGCTAAGGCAGGGGTAGGGAAGACAGAAAGGAGGGAACAGGTGGCGATAAGCAGGTCAGAGGAATCGGTATTCACTCATCACAACCTGGCTTTTGGGCGACTGTGAATGAAGCCATCTCGGAAACCAGGGGAGTTAGCCAGGGGCCACCAGCCAGCATGCCTGTGTTTGCCATATACTCGGATGTTTTCCTCTGGCTCCTGATCAAGCTTCAGTGGGCAGCTTCGTTATGGGTTCTTACCTGTAGCTGTCCTTAGCCACTGCAGACTGAGAGAGGAAGAGCAGGGAGGTAGGAGATGGGAGGTGGGCTGTCCTCTCTCCAAAACCCCCCACCCATTGTATTTCCCTTCATAGTTGTCCACTCTTCCCTAGCGCTGCCACTAACTTGGGGTATTTTTAGTACCTGCCTTCTATGTTTTATGGGTGGAGCTACTTTCATATACAGTATGCTCTCCCCTGCTGGCCCAGTCACCCCTGACTGTCCTCCCTTGCCAGCCTGTTTGCCCCTAACTGCCCTCCCCTGCACGCCTGGTCACTCCCAACTGCCCTCCCCTGCAAGCCTGCTTACCCACAACTGTCCTCCTCTGCAGGCCTGCTTACCCACAACTGCCCTCCCTTACAGGCCTGGTCCCTCCCAACTACCCTCCCCTGCTGGCCATCTTGTGGCGGCCATCTTGTGTCCACATGGAGGCAGCCATCTTTGACCACATGAGGGTGGCCATCTTTGTGTGTTGGAGTGGTGGTCAATTTGCATATCACCTCTTTATTATATAGGATTTCCTAGGCACACCTATCACATTTACACCATTTAACCCAGCTGCCCACTCCCTCCTTGAAACACTCACTTCACAACTTCACTCTCCCCTCAATTCCCTCTGGCCTCCTGGCTGCCTTCCTCAGCCCCCACCCTCCAACCCCCATTATCTATATCCCTTCCTCTACCCTTGTCTCCTAATGGGTGTTTCCTGTGCCACCTTTTCCTTTCTCTGTACCTTCTATCCCTAGGTTAAATTTTATTAGTTTCCATAGTTTAAATGACAACTATATGTTGATTATCCTTTCCATTTTAAAAATATATTTTTTATTGATTTTTCACAGAGAGGAAGAGTGAGGGATAGAGAGTTAGAAACATCAATGAGAGAGAATCATTGATGAGCTGCCTCTTGCACATCCCCCACTGGGGATGTGCCCACAACCAAGGTACATGCCCTTGACCGGAATTGAACCCAGGACCTTTCAGTCCACAGGCCGATGCTCTATCCACTGAGCCAAACCGGTTTCGGCTATCCTTTCCATTTTTTATTTAAATCATTACATCTGTTTCATGTACTTCAGATGCATGTATCCAACCGCACACTTGACATTCCTACCCAAGGATCTCACACATACCCCCTAAATATCACATGTTCAAAAGTGAACCTGTAGCCCCTACTCCCAAGCCTGCTGACACCCTTCACCATCTGGCCCATCTCAGGAAGAGGTCCACCACCTCCCCAGTGGCTGAGGCCTAAGACTCATCCTTGATTCCTCCTTTTCCATCTAATCCAATCAGTGCCGTTGACCCATCTCCAAAAATACGCGCCAATCCATCCCCTTCCCTTTCCTCGATGCCCCCACACTGGCCCAGGCCTTCATCCTCTCTCAGCTGGACTCCCACAGCCTCCCTGCCTCCAGCGGAGACCACCTGCAGGCGCATCATTGAAGGAAGACTGTTTCCACCCACGTGACTTCAATATTTGGCTCAGAGATTTCTCGTCCGGGAAGATAGGACTGTAAACCAGTAAATAACTTCATTATTTGCTTCCGAAATTTCCTGAAAATCCATTTATCTGAACAATAGACTGCCCCAACAACCCCCTCCCCGGGATAATAGTTTGCTTAACCCAGCAAACCACCAGCTTATCGAACAACTGTTTATTTTTCGAGATCCTTCCCTCGCCGTGTCCTCCAATCCTAAACTGTTATCTCGCAGATTCTGCCCAGCCTCAATCAGATCTTCCATACTGAAAACCTGCCTTAAAGTAGGCGTCAGACCCTGTAAGTACCAGTTTATCTGGGGAGCACACACACACACACACACACACACACACACACCCGCTCCTGCTCTTCCCAGAGCTGGCTCCTCTTCACCCTCTGGTCTCAGCAAATGTGTCCCTTCCTCTGTCCTCTTCCCCACCCGCAATCATCCTCTCCCCTCTTACCCTCCTCGGGCCCTGCTTCCTTCAGCACTTAGCATGCAGTTGGTTTCCTCTGTTTTCTTGTGCTTCTTCTCTCTCCCCTGTAGACTGTGTGTCGGCTGTGAGGGAAGAACCTTGCCTGCTCTAATTTCCGCTTCATTTCCAGAGCCCAGAGGATAGTGAGTTCTCACCTAATGATGTCAATAGATTCTTGGACTTTTTTTTTAAATATATTTTTCTTGACTTCTTACAGAGAGGAAAAGAGAAAGATAGAGAGCTAGAAACATGGATGAAAGAGAAACATCGACCAGCTGCCTCCTGCACACCCCCTACTGGGGATGTGCCCGCAACCAATGTATGTGCCCTTGACTGGAATTGAACCTGGGACCCTCCAGTCCACAGACCGACACTCTATCCACTGAGCCAAACCGGTTTCAGCGATTCTTGGACTTGAAAAATGAGGTGTAGAAGCCAATGTCACTGTAGGCTAATGGATATAAAGAAGAGTTAAGTTCCCAGGACATCTCAACAACCCTATAAGCAAACGACGTTGTCTGAGGGCCTGCTGTAGACGCTCAAAAGATACTTGCTGAAGGGACGACTTTGATTGGCTTCGGTGAGTCTCCGTTTCCTGCGGCTGCCGAGCCTGATCCTGAGACCCTGGTGGGGGCTGCAGGTGCCCAGGGTCCTGGGGTGCCCCGCACTTTTTTAACCTCTGAAGTTAGAGGTAAGACGTAAAACGCAAATTCTCTTGGGAGAAGTCACACCAGGATTAAATTCACCAAATTATGTGAATAGCTCTCCTCAGTGCTCCGGGAGCAGGGTGAGGGCGAGAAGGCTGGGAGGAGGTAGAAGGAGGGAGCCACACTGAAAGCCTTTCTCACTGCTTCGCCTGAAGGCCTTCCTGCTCCCCTCTCCCCTGCCCCCACCTGGCTCTCCCCTAACCAAGGGCCATTTTGTCTGTGACATGGAGAGGAGGGAACTTGCAGGTCAGGCCAGGGGAGGCCAGGGGAGGCCAACCTAGTGGAGCTTGTTTGGGTAGCAACTCTTTGTCCTACTGCCTGGGGAGTGTTGTTTTGTTGTTGTTGTTTTTAAATATATTTTTATTGATTTCAGAGAGGAAGGGAGAGGGAGCGAGAAATAGAAACATCAACAATGAGAGAGAGTCATTGATCGGTTGCCTCCTGCATACCCCCCCCCCCCTCCCGACTAGAGATGGAGCCCACAACCTAGGCGTGTGCCCTGACCGGGAATCGAACCATGACCTCCTGGCTCATAGGTCGATGCTCTCTGTACATTTAGTTACCGGTAGTCCCAAATGCTGGGAGTAAAGACCGGGCTGCATATCTTACTTGGAAATGGGTGCAGTGCAAAGACACACACACACACACACACACACACACACATGTGCATACACACAATGGCTGTTTTTCTTTCTTCTGTCCATTCTCTCCTGTCCTTTCCCATAGCGGGGATGGACACTGGGCCCTACTTGGACAGGAAGCTGATTGAGGCCGGGAGGTGAAGAGGTGAAGAGGTGCTCCCTTCCCAGAAGCCTGGGCCAGTTAAAAACCCTGCGGCTGCCTCCTCTCTCCTCTCTACCTCCCCCTCCACCTGGCTATGTGCCCCACCCCCACCACCTAACTTTTGTTCTTAGTCCTCTTTCCGGTCTTGAGGAGGCCTAGATCCTCATCCTGGGCGGGACTGGCAACAATTAACAAAGGCACCATGGAGAAAAGACAATTAACAATCCAGAAAAGAGGGGAAAGAGAGGCTTTGTTCTGGTCTCCATGGCAACGATGGTGGGGAGAAGAGAGAGAGAGGGAGGAGGAGGAGGAGGAGGAGGAGGAGGAGGAGGAGGAGGAGAAAAGGGCCATCCAGAGAAGCTGATACTTTCACTTTCCTTTTATCCTTCCTCTCAGGGCCACGTGGGAGACAGACTGAGGGGATGGGGGTCTGGAAGAGAACAAGGCTGGAACAGGTCCGGTCGGAAGATGAGAGATGGGGGCTCTCGGGTTCCTGCCCTAGCTAAGACCCCCGGGGGACTTAAGGCGAGCCAGAGAGCCCTGGGGCCTCAGGGAAAGGCTGCCCCCTTCCTCATCCTGTTCTGCAGGGCTTGTCTTGTGCTAACCCTGCACCCACAGCCTCTGCTCCGGACGGCGCATGGGCAGGAGTGTGGGAGGCTGGGCTCCGTCCTCCTCGCAGCGCAGTGGGAAGGGGAGCCGGGGTGGGACGGCCACCCCGCGTGGCAGGGCCCGCTGCAACGTGACACACAGCGCCCCTTGTTCCCCAATGTTTACAAAGTCAAGATGGCGACAGCGGGGCATTCAATCACGCTCAGGGCTCTGCTGAGCACAGGGCCTTATTCAGGCTGAGCTATGAAGCCAGCTCTGTCAGAAGACATCTTGGGGCCTGGGCTCTGCCTGCCGTGTGTGTGCGTGTGTGTGCGTGTGTGTGCGTGCGTGTGTGTGTGTGTGTGTGTGTGGTGTGTGTGCTCTGCCTGCCCACTGTGTGTGTGTGTGTGGTGTGTGTGTGCTCTGCCTGCCCACTGTGTGCGTGTGTGTGCGTGTGTGTGTGTGTGTGTGTGCGTGTGTGTGTGTGTGTGTGTGTGTGTGAGGGGGGGGAGGGACAAGAACACTTATTTTGGGGGGAAGTCTTTCCTTCCTAGATTTCCATTTCTTCAACTACTAACTAGGAACTTGAGCTAGGTCAGTGGTCAGCAAACTGCGGCTCGCGAGCCACATGCGGCTCTTTGGCCCCTTGAGTTTTTAGCCAAGGCCAGCTTAGGAGTACCCTAATTAAGTTCATAACAATGTACCTACCTATATAGTTTAAGTTTAAAAAATTTGGCTCTCAAAAGAAATGTCAATCGTCGTCCTGCTGATATTTGGCTCTGCTGACTAATGAGTTTGCCGACCACTGGGCTAGGTGACCCCATGGCTCCGTGCTTCCTGCACACCGTCCTGAGCTCCACCTTTACAGCAAGAGAGAAACGGAGAACAGAAAGGTCATGCCCCCGAGCGAGGCATTCTGGTGCCCAGCTGTGCCAGGCTTCCCTGTGCGGGCAAGGCTGGCGACAGGGAGGTGTGCAGGAAGCTCCACCTCACCACCAGCGAGCTTGGGTGTCACAGGCGTTTGTAGCCAAAGCAGACGTTCTCCGGCCCAAGAAGCCGAGGGCACTAGCTCAGCCTCCTGTGGGGGCCGCTGTGGGAGCCACAGGGCACCGGCTGCTGGGACAGCTCCCACCTGCAGCAACCCTGACCTCCCGCGAGAAGATGGGTTAGGGATTCCAGAGCCTTATTCCAGGGCTCAGCAGGACCACCCGGTGTGGTTGCAAGTGAAATGAAGAATATTAATCCGAAACTAAAATCAAGGGGGGTTGGGGGGTGGGAAGGGAAGGAGTCAGTTGTGTCAGAGGCCCACCACCAGGCACGGCAGGCACGGGGTCAAAGGTCCTGGTCTGCCCTAACTGGTTTGGCTCAGTGGATAGAGCGTTGGCCTGTAGACTGGAGAGTCCCAGGTTCGATTCCGGTCAAGGGCACGTACCTTGGTTGCAGGCACATCCCCAGTGGGGGGTGTGCAGGAGGCAGCTGATTGATGTTTCTCTCTCATTGATGTTTCTAGCTCTCTATCCTTCTCCCTTCCTCTCTGTAAAAAAAATCAATAAAAATATATTTTTAAAAAATAAAAATGAATCTGTTTCAGACTTCTCTAAATCTAAATAGTTTATGAAAATAAACTTTTAAAAATATAGATATCTGCACGAGGATCAGGCTCAGGGCCTTGCACTGCAGCATTATTTTAACTTGAGACGAACTGAATCTGTGGCACTGCTCCGCGTAGCCATTCTTTTAAATTTTTTATTCCTTGTGGTTTGGGTTTAACACATTTTATTATTTTAATCCCTTGAAGTCTTTTATTTTCCTGGCTTTAATTATTTCACTTATCTCAGTCATTTTTAATCTTCGTTTTGTCTTTCTTCTAGCCGTTTTATATTCTCTCATCTTATCTTCTAGATTTATTGTTATTGTATTCCCTCTTTCTTCTCCATCTTTTATTTCTAACCTTTGCCTTATTATGTCTTTGTTCTATCGTTTCATTTCTTTTAAGTTTATTTGGTTTATTTTTAGGTCATATTATCATTCGCCTGCTGCCTTTTTTTTTTTTTTTTTTACGGTTTTAACCATCTTTTTATTTCTTCTCTGTTTGTTTTATCTTTTTATTGACTGTTGTATTATCTCCCCCATTTTACTGTTTTCGATGCCCTCAGCTTATTAAATGCAGAGGCTGGAAACACGGCCCCCCGGGGAGAGCTGAGAGGCTAGCCCACCTCGGGCTGAGGAGGCCGGGCTCTGCCTGCTCAGCTGGCTCTCCGCACCTCCCCGTAGCTGTCCCAGCCGGCAAGGCTGGCCCCTCCCAGCTAAGAGAATGATCTGTGCAATATAGACCTTGGGATACAATTCTCTCAGGAAGGCACCTGGTTTGCTCGGAGCGATAACACATTAGGACGGCCGGAAGAGCCGGGCTTTCTCACACCATTTGCCATCAAACTGCTCTTTGTGCACTACGTCATCTAAAACCCGCCATGATTAGACATTAGGCCAAGGCCATAAAGAAATCACACTATACCTGTCAGGGTGGGAGTGCCGGGTGGGAAATTTCACTTTGGGAAGAGCTTTCAACATACCTTCTGAGGTTTAATTTTATAGATTTTTTAAAAATATATTTTATTGATTTTGTACAGAGAGGAAGGGAGAGAGATAGAGAGTTAGAAACATCGATGAGAGAGAGTCATCGACCAGCTGCCTCTTGCACACCCCCTACTGGGGATATGCCCGCAACCAAGGTACATGCCCTTGACTGGAATCGAACCCGGGACCTTTCAGTCCCCAAGCCGACGCTCTATCCATTGAGCCAAACCGGTTTCGGCCTGAGGTTTAATTTTAACGAGAAACCAAGTTTTTGTTGTTGTTGTTGTTGTTTGTTTTTTGTTTTAATATGTTTTCACTGATTTGAGAGAGAGAGAGGAAGGGAGAGGCAGAGAGAGAGAGAGAAAAACATCAATGTGAGAGAAACATTGATTGGCTGCCTCCTGCACGGCCGCCACCGAGGATGGAGCCAGCAACCTGGGCATGTGCCCAGACTGGGAATCCAACCAGGGACCGTTTGGTGCATGGGACAATCCTCAACCAACTGAGCCACACTGACCAGGGCAAAACCAAGGTGTCTTTTTAAATATATATATATATATATATATATAGATAGATAGATAGATAGATAGATAGATATAGATATAGATATAGATATAGATATAGATATAGATATAGATATAGATATAGATTTTTTTACAGAGAGGGAGAGGGATAGAGAGTTATTAACATCAATCAGCTGCATCTTGCACGCCCCCTACTGGGGATGTGCCCACAACCAAGGTACATGCCCTTGACCGGAATCAAACCTGGGACCCTTCAGGCCACAGGCTGACGCTCTATCCACTGAGCCAAAAACGGTCAGGGCGAAACCAAGGTGTCTTGATCCTTGGAACAAAAATCCTTGGCAAGAAGCACAAGGAGGGCCTTCTGGAACTCAAATCCAGCTGCCCCTCATTCACTTCTTTACTTGGTAAGTATTTAGTAAGAGCCTGCTCTGTGCCGTGGATTGTGCCAGACAGTGACAGTAAAGTGAAGAGCGAAAACAGCCAGGGTCCTTCCTGTCAGAAGGTTCAAAGTCCAATGAAAGGGCATTTGCCTGCCTAGGACTGATCTCCTTGGCCTTCCTTTCCAGCAAGGTTACCGAAGGTTATTACGTCAGAGGCTGCTAGCTGCCCCCCAGTATCTGTTTTTCCCTTGTAGAATAATACAAGTTTTAGCTTCAAAAATGACAGCCAATCCTTCTTCCCATTCTGCCATTTTCGCTTCTGCTGGCTGGACTGTAAGCATGCTGGCAGGAGCTGTCGTAGCTATCCCAGTCCCTGTGATGAAAGGAGGCAGAGGAAAAGGAGTCTGGTCTCTGATACTATGGAGCCCCGAAAGTTTTGTACCGCTTATTCTTGGACAGTTACAGGAGAGACTAATAAGCTGTTATCTATACTAATAAAAGGGTAAAAGCCATGGTGGCAGGGCCAAGGCAGAGGCGGTTAGGGGCAATCAGGCTAGGAGGGGAGGGCAGTTGGGGTGATCAGGCTGCTAGCTGCCCCCCAGTATCTGTGGAAAAGTTGGGGGCAAGCAGGTTGGCAGGGGGTTCAGTTGGGGACCATCAGGCCAGCAGGGGAAGCAGTTGCGGGAAAGAAGGCTGGCTGGGGAGGGGGGCAGTTTGGGGCGAGCAGGCCGGTAGGCACAGTAGTTAGGGGCGAGGCAGGTTAGCGGTTAGGAGCCAGCAGTCCCAGATTGCGAGAGGGATGTCCAACTGCCAGATAGGGCCTACACCAGCAGTCGGACATCCCCCAGATTTGGAGAAGTTGCAGGCCAAGCTAAGGGACATCCCTCCCCACACCCCTCACCCCCCGCACGAATTTTATGCACCGGGCCACTAGTCTTCCATAAGCCACTGTGACATGGGCTTTTATTGCAGCAACTGAATCGGTTCTCTTTGGCATGTAAGTCTCCCCTAAGACTTTCTCTTATTTTGAAGTGAGTCTGGAATCATATCTTTCCAAAAGCTTTTAGAGAAGAATTAGATACATCGCTACGGGGTTCCTCCTGGAGGTAAGAACCAGAGTCCTTCCTGGTCACCAGGCTGCATGAGGATGGGTGTCAGCTTAGTTCATAGCTGGACCTCTGAGTCCGCCAAGCCTCCCACTGAGTCCCCTTCTCCCGAGGCCTGGGAAAGAAAGCTAGCGCTTGTTCCAGCTTCAGATATCTTTTTCATGACAAAATGTTTTGCAAGCTGAAGAATCTAGTCTGTTAAAAAAAAAAAAAAAAAAAATTTCACCAGTGGAAGCTACACCAATAATGATACTGACCCCACCCTCCTACCGACAATGTGATTCCTCTCCAGTTTCTACTGCTGACTTAGAGCTCCAAGCTGGCCCTTAAAATGTTTACTTCCCTGCTCTCCAGTCACATTTTCAGTCACTTTTTCAGTGGTTGGTGCTCCCTGCCATCAGTCCTGCCCCTCGGCAGACAGAAGCTGTTGGGGAACTCTGATGATTCCTCCTCCAGGGCAAACTGTAGACTCCAAACACTGTGATGTTAGCCTGGCATGTCCTTGGTCAGGTGACAGCAGTCTGCTTGGGCTGTCATAACAAGATACCATAGACTGGGTGGCTTAACAGAAATTTTTTTTTTTAAATATATTTTACTGCCCTGACCAGTGTGGCTCAGTGGATAGAGCGTCAGCCTGTGGACTGAGGGGTCCCCGGTTTGATTCTGGTCAAGGGCATGTTCCTTGGTTGCGGGCTCATCCCCAATGAGGGGTGTGCAGGAGGCAACTGGTGGATGTTTCTAACTGTCTATCCCTCTCCCTTCCTCTCTGTAAAAAAATTAATAAAATATATTTATATATATATATATATATATATATATATATATATATCTGATTTTTTACAGAGAGGAAGGAAGAGGGATAGAGAATTAGAAGCATCAATGAGAGAGAAACATTGATCAGCTGCCTCTTGCACACCCCCTACTGGGGATGTGCCCACAACCAAGATACATGCCCTTGACCGGAATCGAACCTGGGACCCTTCAGTTCTCAGGCTGAGGCTCTATCCACTGAGCCAAACTGGTTCTGGCTGGAGTCTCACTTTTATAACCTCATCTAAACCTACTTATATCCCCAAAGTCCCACTTCCGCATTGGGGGTTCAGGCTTGAACATACAAATTAGGGGGGACATAGACATTCAGTCCATAACACCCCTCATCCCCACTCCCCTCTGTCTTGTTCATTGCTGTATCCTCAGCCTCTAAAAGAAATAGAGTCATAATCCTGCATAATTTTTAAATGTCAAGGGATAATGGTTACACACTTCCAGAAGGTTCATTACATGCTAATATCCAAGGTATTTCTCTCAGTATGGGGCTGGATTTGGTTCTCAGTAAAAACTTTGTACTTGCGGATGTAACAGTGTACTGTTTATAAAGAGGACTAAATTCTACAAAATAATTTCATTGCTAATAATTAGACCCTTTTCTTCACATTTTTATGTGGGAAAATGAGGCAAAGATTAATTGGCTATTTCCATCTTAATGTCGCTAATGTTCCAGATTTTTAAACTGTGGCTAGCTTAGGAGGGTTTCCGTGGTAAGGAAATATCTAAGATGCCCCCAATAATCCCCACCTCTTGGTGTACTCGTTTTCCCTGGTGTAATCTTCTCCCGTGGAGTATAAGATAGATTTAGTGACTCACGTCTAAAGCAGAAGTGATCATGTGTGATTGGAGACCAGGTCATGAAGACAGGATCGTCTGCTCTGGGAGAAGCCACTGCCGTGCCCAGCAGCCCTGTGGACAGGCCCACACCCTGAGGATTTGAGGCCTCCTGCCTGCAGCTCTGTGAGCATCTTGGAAGCAAACCCTTCAGCCCCAGTTAAGTCTTCAGAGATTGAAGCCCGGCCACTAACTTCATGAGAGAGAGAGAAAGGGAGAGGCAGAGAGAGAAACATCAATGTGAGAGAAACACTGATTGGCACAGCCGCCAATAGACACTGATTCAGAAACACTCAGCTAAGCCACTTTTGGCTTCCTGACCTTCAAAAACTCTAAGATGCCTGGCCAGCGTGGCTCAGTAGTTGTGCAGTGACCTATGAACCAGGAGGTCACGGTTGGATTCCAGGTCAGGGCACATGCCTGGGTCGCAGGCTCAGTCCCCAGTGGCATCGTGAGGGAGGAAACTGATCAATGGTTCTGTCTCATCATTGATGTTTCCATCTCTCTATCCCTGTTCCGTCCTCTCTGAAATCAATAAAAATATATCTTTTAAAATATATCTGTAGGATGACAACAAAGTTGTAAAGATTTGGGGTAATTTGTTTGCAGCAACAGGTAAGGAGATAATAGATAAGGACGTCAATATAGATACCTCCACGGCGTCAAGTATATTTACTTCCTATGGATGGGATAGGCCACCTGCAAAAAAGAAAATCTGGAAATGGGAACCCGAGAGAATATTTATTCTCTGGAAATCATGATTCAGTCATCTGTATAATCTGTATTCTCCCGAACCTCCTAGCATGATGCTGGACACAAAAATAGCTAGTTGATTAATTGATGGCTGTTTACTGAAACTTGCATTGTTTTCGATTTGCCTTATTTAAACCAATAGTTAGTAGATTCGCAAAGCTCTTTCTGGGGTAGAGAAGAGTGAATTCATTTTGCTGGTGATTCCATTTTAAAAATGTTCTCTGACATCTACCCCCACCATCCTCTCCTCCAGCCTCATCTTCCTGGTGGCTTTGTCACTCTTTCCTCTGTGCCTTCATGGCGCTCTGAGAGCACCTCTGTCACGCTATTTAGCTCTGTAATTGTCTGATTATTTACTATCTCCCTCATTAGGCAGAGACTGTGACTTATTCATTTGTTCTTAGAGCAGAGCACAGTCTCTGGCATATAGATAAGTTCAACAAATATATCTTACAGGAATGAATAGGAATATATTACTAAAGGAAGGAATAACTACCAAACCAGTTGACCTGGGAAGAGAACTTAGTGGCCTGAGGAAAATGTCTTCCTCCCAGGATTTCTGTTCACCGATGAAATAAAAGAGGTTGGAAAGATCCTGTCTAAGACCCCTTTCCATTAAGACGTCCCATGACTTGTGGTTGAAGATGAGAGAGGGGACTTGTGCCCATCTACAACATTCAAAACGTGATGGGAGGAAGAAAGTCATAAAGATAAGAGTGGAAATCAGTGGACTAGGAAACAGTCCAACAATGAAGGAAATCAATGAAAGCAAAGGCTAGTTCTTTGAACAGATCAGTAAAATCGATAAACCTATAGCTAGATTGAGCAACAACAAAAGAGGAAAGACACAAATTATCAATTTCAAAAATGAAAGGGGGGAATCATCACTTGAGATCCTACAGACAGTAAAAGGACTAAAGGGAGTATTTTTTTTTAATTTTTTAAAAATATAATTATTGATTTTTTACCGAGAGGAAGGGAGAGAGATAGAGAACTAGAAACGTCGATGAGAAACATCGACCAGCTGCCTCTTGCACACCTCCCACCAGGGATGCGCCCGCAACCAAGGTACATGCCCTCGACCGGAATCGAACCTAGGACCTTTTAGTACGCAGGCTGACACTCTACCACTGAGCCAAACCAGTTTCAGCTAAAGGGAGTATTATTAACAACTTTATAGAATATACCTTGCAACTTACATGAAATGGACAAATTATTTGAAACACACATAATAGAAAAATTGGCCCAAGAAGAAATAGAAAATTTGAATAGCCCTTTATTGATTAAAGACTTGAACTTAAAATTGAAAAAAAAAACTGTCAAAATTCTATCAATCATTTATGGGTGAAATAATACTAATCATTCATTAATTGCTTCATAAAACAGAGGAGAAAGGAACACTTCCCAACTCATTTTATGAGCCCACCATTGCTCTGACACCACAACCAAAGAAAACTATAGACTAATATCCCTCATGAACAAAGCCTTAACAAAATGTTACAAATAAAAAACAGAAATATATAAAAAATACAATATATCAGGACCAAGTATCAGTCCAGAAATGCAGGCCATATAGACAGTGAAGGAATAAATGAAACTATCTTTACTCACAGCTAAAATTATACGTATGCAGAAAATTCTGAGCAATTTACAAAAAAACCTGCTAGAACTAATAAGTCAATTGAGCAAGATAGCAGAACACAAGTCAATACACAAAAAATCAGTTGCATTTCTATATACTTGTAATAAACTATTGGAAAATGAAATGAAAAGTTGCCATTTTCAGTAGCATCAACAAAATTTCTAGAGATAAATGTAATGAAAGATGTATGAGACACTTATATGAAAAATTCTAAACTACTGCTGAGAAATTAAAGAAGATCTAAATGAAGAGATGTGCCATGTTCATGGATAGGAAGACTCAATATTGTTAAAATGTTAGTTCTCCCCAAATTTATCTGTAGTAATCAAGTCAGTGTAGTTATAGGTGTAAGAATTAATATATCAGTGAAAAGAATAGAAAGTCTAGAAATAGGCCACACATGTTTTGTTAATTGATTTTATATATATATATATATATATATATATATATATATATATATATATATATATATATATATTGATTTCAGAGAGGAAGGGAGAGGGATAGAGAGTTAGAAACATTAATGAGAGAGAAACATTGATCAGCTGCCTCCTGAACACCCTCTACTGGGGATGTGCACGCAACCAAGGTACATGCCCTTGACCGGAATCGAACCTGGGACCCTTTAGTCTGCAGACTAACGCTCTATCCACTGAGCCAAACCAGTCAGGGCAATAAAGTTATTATTATTTTTATTATTACTATTATTATTATTATTGTCTTGCAGGTACATTTATTCATGCCAGCAAGGAAACGGGACTTCTACAATATACAGAACGTCCCACATTCTCATCTAACAGAGCTGTGATTTTCAGCCAGACCCACGCTCCATCGCTGGACACTCCCAGCTCAGCGGGTCAGTGCTGACCAGAGCAGGCGTGGGACTGGAAGCTTTCAAAGCTTTAGCTCTCTCATCAGCACCCCTGGTTTTGTGAATGCTGGAGCCCATCAGCCCCTTCTACCCAGACCTCTGGGTACACCCAGGTGTAGGAGGGCTTCATGGGATCCAAACATTTTTTTAAAATACATTTTATTGATTTTTCACAGAGAGGAAGGGAGAGAGATAGAAACATCGATCAGCTGCCTCCTGCACGACCCCTATTGGGGATGTGCCCACAACCAACATACGTGCCCTTGACCGGAATTGAACCTGGGACCCTTCAGTCCGCAGGCTGAGGCTCCATCCACTGAGCCAAACCATTTTCATTGGGGACCCAAACCTTTTTAATGAGGCTTTGAAACATCTCACGGAGGGTCCAACGGCTCCAGTCACCCCAACCCACACAGCCAAATATGAGGGAAGGCCACCGAATACCTCAATAAAGTTAATTTTTAGAGGGAAAAAAAAATGCAGTTCTGTGTCCTACGTTGAAGGAGTGAGGTTTGAAGCTGGTCTCAGTGTCCTTCTTCCCATCTCCCTCCAGCATCTGTCCAGCGTCTTCACCCAAAGCCACGGCAGGGATCCTCTCTCTGGAGGGTCTCCCTCCCGCCTCGCCCCGCCAGGACTTCTCCATCAGCCTCCTCCATCCCAGCCAGGCCTGAAGGATGAGCTGTCTGTGCTTCCCCAGGTAAGGGCTGGGGGCCAAAACTGAGCAGCCCTAACAAACTGTGTTCAATTAACCACATTAGCCTCACCAGCTCTTGCTGGGTCTTGGCAAGAACAAGAGACTGCACACGGAGCCGCTGGGACCTTTGCCTTCAGACCTCAGCGCCTCTTCTCCCTGGACCACCTGGGCCAGGCTCCCGGGCTGTGCATCAGGTTGCACAGGCCCCTCCCAGGCTGCTCGGTCTCCCCTGCACCCTGAGTCTCATCTTATTTTTAGATTCTAACTTACTCTGGCCCCGGTTCTCTCCTGAGCTGGAGACATCCTTCCATTTAAGAAACCCCAAATAGAACTGTTTAAAAAGAAATAAACCCAGACCTAGTTGGTCTGGCTCAGTGGATTGAGCCTCGGCCTAAGGACTGAAAGGTCCCAGGTTCGATTCCGGCCAAGGGCACATGCCTGGTTTCTGGGCCTGATTCCCAGTAGGAGGTGTGCTGAAGGCAGCTGATCAATGATTCTCTCTCATCATTGATGTTTCTTTCTCCCTCTCCTTTCTTCTCTGAAATCAATAAAAATATATTTTTAAAGAAGAAAGAAACCCATGTGGGCAGTGACTGTGGCACAGGTCCCTTGAGAAAGAACCCCCTGGGCTGGCCAGTGCTCCTTCCCTCCAGGCAAGGGACCTGCTGGACCACTTCCGGTTGCTCACATGACTGATGGGCCCTATTTCCTGCCTCACGCAGCCCCCACCTGGAGATATGTAAACAACCCTTAGGGAACCTAGGGAGCCATCTTAGCCAAACAGAGAGAAAGGGGTGCCGGGGGGCTGAGATGTTTGGTCAGGGCTCCTTTGCAGCCCCGATCCAGGGAGAGACTGAGGCATAAAATTCAGGTGGGAGCAGAGAGGGTGGCCAGCCCAGGGGGTTCTTTCTCAAAGGAAAGGCAACAGACCTCGGGGCCAGGGGCCGTGGAGACCTGGGCATCCTTCGGGAGCCACGGCTCTCTGCCCCTGGCCCCTGCTCCTCCTCCTTTGGGTGGCAACGAGGATGCCATTGCCCTGGTCATGGGAATGGCTGGCCGCGTCTGACTCGGAGACAATGGCTTGGCCAGAGCACGTGGGCGAGCCGGGGAGACTGGCCTGGGTCTGCGCTTCCTGGAAGGAAGCGAGCATTGTTCCAGGGGCGTGTGGGCCGCTGGAACTCCGCACAATGCAGGGCGCGGCGGTGCCAGGGCCGGCCCACCGCAGCCCAGCCATCCGGGAACTTGTTTATTGCTTTAATGACCCCATGGTGATCCACCTGGAAACAGACCTGCTAATGAGCGGAGACGGAGCTGGCAGGACCCCAAGGGAAGCCAGTCGGGCCAGCTCCCCCGGAGGCGGAGGCGCTATGGGTGTGTGGTCTGAGGCTGGGGGAGCCGGAGGTAGAGACCTGGCTTCTGTCTGGGAAAACCACAGGAGGATCTCATGCCTCTCCATCCCCTCTTGCTGGGGGGGGGGGGGCACGGGAAGGCGGTTCAGTGGGGAGGGAAAGCAGCCGGAGGCTGAGAAAGAGGCATCCTTGGGCTCCCGTTCCAGCCTCGGCTCCAGACTGCCGGAGGCTGGACCCCTCTTCCGGAGCTTTCTGGGCCCGGGCCCCCATCTTTCGGGAAGATACCCAAACCCTACCCACTGTCTCCACACTTTCCCGGGGTGTGGGGAGGATAAGATCAGACATAACAACTGCTTTGAACTCCTTGGAAGAAAAACCCTTTAAGCATGAAGGCTTTGCTTCTCTACCCTGTGGTTGGGCCCCGAGAACGTGGGGAGAGGTCCTGTCTGGGCCTTGGTTTTCCTAGACTGTCAGACACCTGCCAGGGGCTGAGACAAAACTAAGACCTTCCCCTGCGTCAGACATCTGGGAGCCACGCGTGGGCAGCACAGGAGGCTGATGGTGTGCTGGGCCCAGCCCATGCCAGCTCCCAAAAGTGTGTTGAATGTTCGGGAATGTTAGGTAGCTTGCATTAAGCCCGTGGTCGGCAAACTGCAGCTCGCGAGCCACATGTGGCTCCTTGGCCCCTTGTGAGTTGAACATGGGCATCTGTGAGGACACTTGTAGGGGCAGAACTCAGAGACCCCATTAATTATTTGAGGAATTGTTTGCTTGCTTGCTTGTGTCTTAGGGGGTTTCTCTACAGCCTAAAAAGGGGCGCTGCTCAGCTGAAGGCCTCTGCTGGCAGGCCGTAGGGGATGGAACTGTAAAGCTAGAGGAGCAGGCTGCCGTGACCAGGGAGGAGGCAAGGAGCAGCTGTGCATCTGGAGGCCAGGGAACCTGCTCCAGGACCATGGTCGGCAAACTGTGGCTCACGAGCCACATGTGGTTCTTTGGCCCCTTAAGTGTGGCTCTTCCACAAAATACCACGGCCTGCGAGAGTCTATTTTGAAGAAGTGGCGTTAGAAGAAGATTAAGTTTAAAAAACTTGGCTCTCAAAAGAAATTTCAATCGTTGTCCTGTTGATATTTGGCTCTGTTGACTAATGAGTTTGCCGACCACTGCTCCAGGACAAACCACTCCCTGCCTGTGGGCCTCCCTGTCCTCACCAATACCCGTGGCCATCAGTAGGTGACCTCTAGGGGCCCCGCCTGCATTCTGAATTCATCTTTGCTGTTCGTTGCTTTGTCTTATCAATGTCCCTCCTCGAATGGGTGGCACATACGCTTAGATGTGTTACCCCCCACCCCCATCCGGAGAATATCTACTTCGGCACAATACATCTTTTATGGTTAAAGCTTTTGCTCCAGAGCCCAGGGGGACCGGGCTTCTATCTCAGCTCTTGCCTCTCACTAGCGGTGTGACCAAGAGCAGGTTGGCTTCTCAGAACCTATCACCTCATCGCAGAAAGAAGAGTGGCCAGCCCGGCCGGTGTAGCTCAGCTGTTGAGCATCGACGCAGGAACCAAGATGCCGCCAGTTCCATTCCCGGTCAGGACACATGCCCATTTCGGGCTCAGTCCTCTGTGGGAGGGGTGTAGGAGGCAGCCGATCGAGAGTTTCTCTCTCACTGTTTCTATCTCACTCCCTCTCCCTTCCCCTCTCTCTAAAGAAAAAATCAATAAAAATATATGAAAGAAAGAAAGAAAGAAAGAAAGAAAGAAAGAAAGAAAGAAAGAAAGAAAGGAGAGTGATCACAATTCTGGGAGAGGTGTGTGCGATAGTCTGTAAACTCTTGGCACTCAGTGGGTGTTGGTCATGGTGTGATCGCCTCTGCATTCTGAGGGACGCGACTCTCCAGAGCAAGATGCCATGGGTGCGCCCAGGAAGCACCTGCTGCTTTACTTACTTACTTATTATTTTTTAAACATATTTTTATTGATTTCAGAGAGGAAGGGAGAGGGAGAGAGAGATAGAAACGCCAATGATGAGAGAGAATCATTGATCGGCCGCCTCCTGCACATCCCCTACTGGAAATCAAGCCCGCAACCTGGGCATGTGCCCTTGACTGAAATCGAACCCGGGACCCTTCAGTCCTCAGGCCGTCCGCTCTACCCACGGAGCCAAACTGGCTAGGGGAGGACCTGCTGCTTAAAAGAATAGGAGACCTTGCATCCTCTGCCAGGGGAAGCAAAGCACCTCCAGGCAACCTTTTATTATTAGTATTATTATTATTAATATACTTTTATTGATTTCAGAGAGGAAAAGAGATGGAGAGAGATCAAAACATCAGTGAGGAGAGAGACATACTGATTGGCTGCCTCCTGCCAGCACCCGAACCAGGGCCAGGGATCGAGCTTGCAACCGAGGTACATGCCCAGGACCCTTCAGTCCACAGGCTGACGCTCTATCCACTGAGCAAAACTGACGAGGCCCTCCAGGCAATCTTCAACCCAGCAAGTCAAAGCCAGGGCCTCCCTGAGGAGATGCCCATATATCACAGGGAAGCTACAGCACTGAGCCCGGACAGAGAGGCAGGGCCCGGGGCTGGTTTTGACTTGGGCAAGTCACTTAGCTGCTCTGGCCCCAGTTCCCCTGACTCGGATCCCTGCCCTGCCTCATTGCCCCAGACGGATGAGGTCATGCTGATGAGCAAAATGCAATCAGCTCGAATGCTTTAGTGTCCTCGACAACACATACTACTATCACAAACAATAATGTCTCCGCGGCCCAGGACAGCCCTGAGAGGCTCGTCTGTGGGCAGAAGCATTTTTCCTGCCCGTTCTCCTCCTCCGGGGACCCTCTGTACCTTGGAAGCCGAGTGGAGCCGAATGTCCAGTGTAGTTCAGAGTCCCGGCCTCCCGCCTCCCGCTCGCCCCTCCGCTGGGAAATCTAAGTGTATTTTTAGGGAACCTCATTCCTCCGCCCCAGTTTCCTTTCCAGGCCAGGCCTGGGAAAGCGCTTAGAAGTCGGAATGGAGGCTGCGCAGGGCCCTTCGGAAGCCGATTCCTCCCGGGCCCTGGGCTCTGGTCCCCAGGAGGGTGGGTCAGGCAGGAAGGAGGCCCGGGAGCTGAGATGGCCGGGAAGACAAAAGGTGTGGCAGAGACCGGAAACGGAGAAATGCAGGAAAGCCTGGGGGTGGGGGACACGACTGCCGAAGCCCCCGTGGAGAGCAGAGCCAATGAGTCCACAGCCCAGCGCCGCCCCTGGCCGGGGCTCCAGGCCCAGGCAGGTCCCTTCGGCTTGGGCTTCAGCGGGCTGGGGGAGGGGCAGGCGGGGACAAAGGCTCCTCTGGGAGCGGAATAAATAACCTTCCGCGGCAACAATAAAGATCAATTATGACCTAATCACCAGCCCGATTCCCCAGGCCCAGGGGGTGGGCCTCTTCCTCCCGGTCCCTCCAGGTTTAATTATCCCAACAGTCTTTGGACTTTGGGAGCCTGGGAAGAGAAAGAAGACCTGCAAATAATTAAGCCTGGGAAGGGCCTTAGAAGGAGAATTGTCCGTGGGCGTGGGGTGAGGGGCAGAGGCTATGGCAAGCCCCCTCCTTGGGGCCTCGGTGTGGGCGAGGGGCGGGACAGAGATGGAGAGGCAGCCGAGGCAGACAGGAGCTCCGGGGATGAAAGAAACCCGGATGAGCCCTCCGAGTCCTCCAGCTGCCCAGTGAGGCAGCCCCTGGGAGAGCTGCCCTCCGCCTCCTCTACAGGGTTCGTGGCACTTTCGCAAATACTGCAATTGTTGGCGGTATCCTGGGAGGGACTCAAGGAACTCCAAACAACACTAAGCAAGTCAGGGTCACGATTTCACCCACGGCCGCAGTCCACGCAGACGCAGAGGCCAGGGGCGCTGGCCCCTGCCCTCCCAGGTTTGGGGTGAAGCTGTCTCTCCCCGACACCACCCTGGCCGAGTCCGCGTGTGCTCAGCAATGCCACTCGCCTTGATCTGGCGGCAGGTGGTGCCTTGCCCGGTACCCTCTCACACCACCGTCCCAGGCCCTCGTTCTGCGTGACACACACATCACTAAAATGGATGGACACGCACGGCGGGGCAGAGATCAATGTCAGAGATGATCAAACGCTGGAGGATGAATGCCTTGCACACGGGCTGCACATCCTGCTAGGCCCTGGGCCAGACCCATGGGCTTGCTGTCCTCGGAAGAGGTGGGGGTTGCAATCCATTGGCCTGGTCCTTCGTTTCTAACGGGTGCCTTTGATGAGCCCCCAATGGAATTTCCTATGTTTGGCCCTGCATTCTGGAGTGACCCCTTTATTTTATTTTATTTTATCCTATTTTTTATCCTATTTTTATTTTTTTTTAATATATTTTATTGATTTTTTTTTTTTTTTACAGAGAAGAAGAGAGAGCGATAGAGAGTTAGAAACATCGATGAGAGAGAATCATTGATCAGCTGCCCCCTGCACATCGCCCACCGGGGATGTGCCCGCAACCAAGGCATATGCCCCCGACCCGAATCCAACTGGGACCCTTCAGTCCGCAGGCCGACGCTCTATCCACTGAGCCAAACCAGTTTCAGCTAGCATATTTTTATTAATTCAGAGAGGAAGGGAGAGGGAGAGAGAGAGATAGAAACATCAATGATGAGAGAGACTCATCGATCAGCTGCCTCCTGGACGCCCCCTACTGAGAATGGAGCCTGCAACCAGGCATAGGCCCTTGATGGGAATCGAACCTGGGACTCTTCAGTCTGCAGGCCAACGCTTTATCCACTGAGCCAGGCCATCTAGAGGCAGAGTAACCCCTTTGGGATCACGCCTATCAGTGCCTGAAGGAACAGTGGAGGTCACCGAGTCCATTTTCCAGATGAGAAAATGTGTTTTCTCACCCAAAGGTGGGTCTCTGGACTCCCCTTTGCTTTCTAGACTATTTTTTTCCATTGGTGTTTGCTAATCGAGTGTATCTTCATGGATGACAGCTTTACATGGACCCCCAGATCACATGGTCTGGTAACAGGACAATGGAAGTTCACTGTTCACCTTGGATTAGACCGTGGCTCCAAGCAACTTGCACAGAAGACAGAGCACTGGGCCCATCCCCTCCCTGTAGTACCGAGGTTCTGCCGCTTTAAAATTACCTCGGTGTATTTATACATTAGTGCTCTTTTCTATTTTAAAAGCGCGTTCCCATTGTGCTCCGGCTCACTGGGGCAATGCTTTTCGTTCTCTCCCGGTCGTGCCGATAGGCTTTTCAATCAAAAACAAGAGAAAAAACCCACATGTTTCTATGTCTTTCTATCTCCCCGCTTTTTTCAGGAAAATAAATATTTGTTGAATTGAATTGGAAAAATTCTTGAGAAAAATGTTTTTTGTACCTTGTGTGTGTTGCTGTTATTGTTGTTAAAGAAATGCTTTGGGCGACAGGCCTTTTGTTCTGAGAAAGGCCTTTCTCTGTGGGGCGATGCTGTGTGTCCAGGGAGCTGGAGGGGGAGTTTTAAAGTGAAAGAGTCTCTTGCCGAAACCGGTTTGGCTCCGAGGATAGGTGGTAACCGAAGGATCCCAGGTTCGATTCTGGTCAAGGGCATGTACCTGGGTTGCGGGCACATCCCCAGTAGGGGGTGTGCAGGAGGCAGCTGATGGATGTTTCTCTCTCATCGATGTTTCTAGCTTTCTATCCCTCTCTCTTCCTCTCTGTAAAAAAAAATCAATAAAATATATTTTTTAAAAAATAAATAAAATTAAGTGAAAGAGTCTCCAATCCTGCCACGCAGCCATGGCCCTCGTTCTCCTTCTCCTTCCTCCCTTTGTTTCTGCCTCTAATTCCGTTCTCTGCTGTCCCCCATCCTTTCACTGGCACATGCCTTCTTGCCACGATGCGGTCGGAGAGTAGGACAGGCCGTTACACAGTTCATTAATCCCGCGAGGGAGAGCAGAGGCCTCAGTATCTGTGGAAGCTCCGTCCAGCCCATCGGGCCCAGCGGGAGGGGCCGAGGAGACAGTGGCCTCTCCTTGGAGATGAACAGAGAGCTGTTCTGGGGTGCCCGTGCCTGGCCATGGAGCTCGCCCCTCTGCCCACCTCCAGGCTGTTTCCGGTGCCCACAGTCCACCCGGCTCCTAAAGGGTCACGTCACACAGGGAGCTTCACTCAGGTGGGGGCTCTCAAGTCTCTGGAGGTGCAGAATGGGCCCCACCCCTTCCTCACCAGCAGGAAGCAAGGCCCCGCAGGCCCAAAGACCAGAAGCCTTGCCTTCCTTTAGCACCGGCTGTATCTCTAAATCCAGTCCCCGGGAAGTAAAGGCTCTCAGGCTTGGTTCCTTACGTACAGACACAGGAACGCTTCCTCTTCCCGTTAAACAGAGAGAGAAGCCAGCCAGTAGCTCAGCGGTTGAGTGTCAACTTGTGAACCAGGTCACCACTCGATTCCCAGTCAGAGCACATGCTGGGGTTGTTGGCTTGATCCCCAGTCTCTCTTTCTCCTTTTCCCTTCCTCTCTGAAATGAATATATATATATATATTCTGTTTCCCCGAAAATAAGACAGTGTCTTATATTAATTAATTTTTGCTCCCAAAGATGCGCTAGGTCTTATTTTCAGCGGATGTCTTATTTTTCCATGAAGAAGAATATGGTACACATTTATTGTTAAATGAAAATAAAGGAAATTTATTTACTACCGTACCTGTATATGGTACGGTAGTACGGTAGTTGTCAACACAAACCAGACAAACTGTGAATCCTACAGTATCAAGAATTTACTCATTTATTCAATGACAATCATGTCACATCATCTTCTGGAACATCATCATAACAATCCAATGCCTGAATTTCCTGGTGAATTTCTTGTGACTCCATTTCTTTCAGAATCAGTGGACCAAATCTCTCATGTTTAGCCTAGGGGGCCCTTATTTTCGGGGGATGCCTTATATTTCACTCAGAAGGAAACCTGTAAGTTGGTCTTATTTTCGGATGTCTTATTTTCGGGGAAACACGGTATATATATATAAAAGAGTACATGCTATATATACACAAAATCACTTTAAACAAAGAGGTAAGTTATCTTCACCACCTTCGCACCCAATATATAATGTGGGAGAGGTATAAGATAGCTGTTATATAGTGGGTATTAGTGCCATCAAGATATGAATAGAGCCCTAGCCGGTTTGGCTCAGTGGATAGAGTATTGGCCTGTGGACTGAAGGGTCCTGGGTTTGATTCCGGTCAAGGGTACATGTCCAGGTTGCAGGCTCGATCCCCAGTAGGGGGCATGCAGGAGGCGGCTGATGAATGATTCTCTCTCATCATTGATGTTTCTATCTTTCTCTCCCTTCTCCCTTCCTCTCTGAAATCAATTGATCTGATGCAGATGTGCAAGAAATAGCTGGGTATCCGAGGCAGGGGCTCTGGAGGGCCAGGGTTCTAGGAGCTATGAAGCCACAGAAAAGCGTGAGGGGTGAGAGTGCAGAGGCGGAGGAGGGAGGATGACTAGAGGGCAGGCCAGGGGGAGAAACAGAGGTGTCCTTAAGACAGAGAGAAGGAACAGAGTGAGGATTAATTAGGGGATTCACATCCCCTAGCAAAGGTGGGAATGTGATGACATAGTGAAAACTCAGCTCCATTCTGCTTCTTCCCTGGGGCCTGCTCTTTATATTCCAGGCTGCCTGCATCCCCAGAGTTTGTCTGGAAGCCTCCTGGGTGTGTGTGTGTGTGTGTGTGTGTGTGTCTCATGGCTCCCAGGAACCAGGAGAGGGAGGGCAGAGGCACTGCAGACCCATGTGCCTCTGCAGCAGCCCTGCCATCGCCCGGGGAGCGAGGCCCGGGGCTGGCTCACTCCTCAGGAGTGCCCTGTGGGAGCCTCAGGGAACAGGGGCAGAGGGACCATCAGGGTGACGCTGTCTCTTTTAGTTCTTTGGCATGCAGCCCGGAGGCCTAGATCGATCCTGCAGGGTGAGCAACACAGAGCCCTTCATCAGGGGCCGATGAAGGCAGGACGGGCGTCTGAGCAGAGCTCCCTCCGAGGGCCAGGCCCGCTGCGGAGGGGGCAAGCTGCCTCCCGGACATCTCCTTTCCTAGACGGAGGCCTTGGGGACTCATCTCTGTTTGGCTCTGGAGGCTGAGGGCTCTGCTAAGCTTTCCTCCTGATGCAAACATCAACAAGCAAGTTTATCGCTGAGGGGTGCTTTTCTTTTTTCTTTTTCTTTTTAAAAAAAATATATTTTATTAATTTTTTACAGAGAGGAAGAGAGAGAGAGAGAGAGAGAGAGAGAGAGAGAGAGCTAGAAATGTCGATGAGAGAGAAACATTAACCAGCTGCTTCTGCACACCCCCTGCTGGGGCTGTGCCCGCAACCAATGTACATGCCCTTGGCCGGAATAGAACCTGGGACCTTTCAGTCTACAGACCGACGCTCTACCACTGAGCCACACCGGTTTCAGCTGAGGGATGCTTTTCAATGGCAAGACCCAGAGAGGCCAACTACAAAGGTTAAGATGAATCGGGGTTTAATTTCCTTACATCACAGATGTCTGGAGGCTGTCGTAGCGGGCCTTGGTGGAGGGCATTGCACTGTTGGGAGAGCATCTTGTGCTTCCCTCGGCCTTTCTCTCAGGGTCACACTCTGATGCCAGAGCTCTGGGTATCACATTCCCATTCCAGCTGGTCCCCAAGGAGAAGGGATGGTACCAGGTACAAGGGGTTCTCCAAACCCAAACAGGTTTGTGCTTCTGTATCGTTGACCAGGACATTATCAGAAATCGCCTACCGCTACAGAAGACAAAATAAGTGACTTCCGTATTTGCATTTTTTTGGTGAAGACTCTCTAAGTAAAACAGTGTGTGTGAACATCATCTTCCTAGTTCAAATATGTTATCAGTACGTGTCAATGTATTATCACCTATCATTACCCCAGGCGGGGGGGAGGGGGGGAGGGGGGTTATGGGGGGGGGGCCTGCCTTGCACAGGTTGAAGTTTGTGAGCCATGGGGGACAAGACACACCAGGTAAAGGAACATGGGGTCCCATCCACCGGGGCAGAGATCCAGCCTCTTTGCTCGGGTGGCCTCCTGGCACCCAGTTTATTGAGGAGAAGAAATAGAAATTAGGAAATAAAAAATAGTACCATTGTCCATAAAAAAGACGAAGTGAGTGGAAAGAAATAAAAAGATTATTAAAAAGATATAAAAAGCAGTATGCAACGAAGGGATGAAATGAACTAGAGATAACCCCTGTCAGCCCTCCTCTCTTCAGCGGTCAGCCCCGAGGCCGCCTGCACACGGACACCGGGTCAGACCACCCTGCAGCTCCCGGGCAGCGCTCTGCGCCGTCTTTACAGCATGATTTGTCTGAGATTGGCACGGGAGAAGGAAATGTGGAGAAAGACTTGATCTGCATGGAGTTCCATTCCTCGGGTTGTAAAGTCCCATCCCCTTAAGCCAGCCCTGGAACGTGTGCAGCCGGGGCCCCAGGAGAGCTGAAAGCAAGGCCAGTGTCCGGAGCTTCTGCTCCCCAGTGCAGCCAGTTCTAGCTCAGCATCAGGTCATTCAGGTCCACTGGTCCATGGAGTGGATTCTCCCATGGCCACGGGCCACGTGAGCACAGGGGCGCTCACCCCCTGCCACAGGAGAGCCATGAGGCTGGCATGTGAGAGAGAGAGAGTGCTCTCCTTTGCTCAGAAGTTTAAATATTCAGGTTTCCTGTGCATGTATGAGGCTCCAGGTTCATTCCCCGGCATCTCCACCAAATAAAATAAAATAAAATAAAATAAAATAAAATAAAATAAAATAAAATAAAATAGCTGAAACCGGTTTGGCTCAGTGGATAGAGCGTCGGCCTGCGGACTGAAAGGTCCCGGGTTCGATTCTGGTCAAGGGCACGTACATTGGTTGCGGGCACATCCCCAGTGGGGGAGGTGCAAGAGGTAGCTGGTCGATGTATCTCTCTCATTGACGTTTCTAACTCTCTATCCCTCTCAATTCATCTCTGTGTAAAACCAATAAAATATATTAAAAAAATAAAAATAAAAATAAAATAAAATAAAAATTCGGGTTTCCCACCCTTGCAGTGGCCACGCCTACTCTGGCCATTGACTTGCTCCCAGGTGTGATTGGCAGACAGGCCAGCAGCTTCCCACATCCCTCTGTGTCTAACCTGCTTTGGCCCAGTCCCTTCCCCCGGTGGTCAGTGGGTAACCGACCTGGAGCGTGTCAAATGAGCAGAGCTGTGTAAGTGGCATGCCTGTGTTATCTAGTCTTCCCTTCACCCCTTTCCTGATAAACAATAACCCGGCTGTCACAACAGCACCACCACCACAGTCTCTGCGGAGCCCGCATTGTCCTGACTGCACTGACCGGGAGGACGGGCTGGAGGGGCAGGTCTCCACGCAGGCTGCTCCCGCGTTGTGCACAGCTGAGCGGGCGTCGGGAGGGGCTGCTCAGACACAAGCGGGGTGAAGACTTGGGCCCCTCCGAGGGGCCTGAGATGTAGAGAGACCGGTTAGAACCAGATGCACCGAGTCCCCCAACCCCGTGTTCCCTAGGCCTGCCTTCTCCCTCCACAAAGGGCAGATGTGGGTTGGGGGTTGGGAGGCATCAGGCTTTCTTAGAAGGATCCTCTGAGCACCCCCCCCCCTCCCCCAAAGCACTGTCAGGCCCCCGCTCCCACATCTCCCTCCCTCTTGGGGTCTGACCCATCGTAGAACAATTGAGAGAATTGTTCCTTGGGATCAAAGTGATAGTCTAGGACTCGACCCAGCTCTGAACAGAGGGTTTAACCAGCCTCTCTCTCCATTTAATACACTTCCCAAAGTCAGGGTTCTTCAGTCGGCAGCAACCTCCTGAGGAGATGCCAGTATTCTCCCCAGCTGGGCCTTAGGTCCCTCAGTCCGGCTGGTAAAGGGCATCTCTGCCACGTGGGGAGACATATAGTGCTGGCCCTCCTTCTGGCAGCTTCTGTGCCCCATGTAGCAATAGCCAGATAGGGTCCTTCCTCTCTTATGAGTCTCTCTCTCTCTCTCTTTTTTTAAAAAAATATATTTTATTGATTTTTTACACAGAGGAAGGGAGAGAGAGAGAGAGCTAGAAACGTCAATGAGAGAGAAACATCGACCAGCTGCCTCTTGCACACCCCCTACCGGGGATGTGCCCGCAACCAATGTACATGCCCCTGACCGGAATTGAACCCAGGACCTTGCAGTCTGCAGACCGACTCTCTATCCACTGAGCCAAACCGGCTTCGGCCCTTATGAGTCTCTGAGGCTTACAGGAGCAGCATCCTCTCCATCCCTGCAGGAAAGACACACCTGTCACTAGGGGAAAGCTGAAACACATGCTGCTGTGTCCTCACTGCGGAGTATTCTTGAGCTCGATAAAGGGTGATGAGAACTCATATGTGCAGACAGACAAGGGTGTATGCATCTGAGGTCTGTTCTCCCCGAACAAAGAAATATTTGCCTAGAAATAAACGCCCACCCCTTAGAAGAGCTTACTGGCTTTTAGCCTGGATGTTTTCTAAGGCTTTGAAAGTCCCAGAACCAATTTTTGGTTAAGGCCTGAGCTCATATTTTGAGGGCTGCCCACCACCCAGCAATCTCCTCAGAAAGAAACTTTCCCAAGCACAGAGCGATAGGCTCCAAGGGAGGGGCCCCTCCAAACGAGTCACCAAAAAATAGCGCAATAACAATAAAAACAAAAAGATGAGATAGCCGAAACTGGTTTGGCTCAGTGGGTAGAGCATCGACCTGCAGACTGAAAGGTCCCAGGTTCGATGCGTGTTTTGAGCCCTGTTTTAGCCAACTCCAGCTCCCCTCCCAGACCACACCTGACTGCTTACACATCACAGGTCCATTGTTTCTGATTTTGGCTGATATACATAAGGTGGTATCCAATTTGTCTTTATGCCAGGATTTCCCAAAGCAAATGTAATTGGAAACTAGTAAAGTATTGGTTCTCAATTCTGGGACTCCCCCTCATCCCCCAACCCAAAAATGTTATCATCCCTTACATGGAGGCATAACCTGATCTGGCCTGCACTTATTGGGTGGCAAAACCTGAGCTGGACTGGGGTGAAGCTATTTCCAGAATGAATACTCGTGCACTTCCTTGCAGAAACGCCGATGTGTTTGATGACACGGTTCTAGCACAGACTCTGCATAGGGAGCTGCATGCACCTTATTATTTTTCTAAAGTTCTGAAATACAACTGGACCTGATGTTTCAGATACAAGATTGTGGGCCTGATTAAAACCCTCCACCAGATAGAAGAGCGAATATAAAAATTGTGTCAGCCCTGGCTGGTATGGCTCAATTGGTTGGATTCTCATCCCAATCACCAAAAAGTTGCATGTTTGATTCCTGGTCAGGGCACATACCTAGGATGTGGGTTTCATCCCTGGTTGGGATGAGTACAGAAGGTAAATGATCGATGTTTCTCCCATCAATGTTTCTCTCTCTCTCTCTCTCTCTCTCTCTCTCTCTCTATCTCTATCTCTATCTCTATCTCTATCTCTCTCCCTCTCTTGCTCATCAATAGAATATATCCTCAGGTGAGGATTTAAAAACATTGAGGCAGGGGAGAATCCAAGATGGCTGCACAGGTAAACACCTAGCCGCAGCCGCACACAACAATTTCAATAAAATACAACTAAAATATAAAATAGACATTACCCAGAACTACAAAAAAGTCGACTGACTGGAGATTCTACAACAAGAAGCAAGAGAAAACCAGAAGGAAGAGCAGAGGAGCTGTAAAAGCCTAAGGTACGGAGACATGTGGTGCGCGGAGAGGAAGGAGGCTGAGTGCCTGCCTGGCATTCCCTAGCAGGAAGGAGATAAAAACTCCAACTGTGCTGGGCCCCAGTTCTGACTGCTCTGAACCCCAGTTCTGGGCCAGACCCCGGGGACCCAGGCTCATCCATAGGGAGCCGGGCTAAGGCAGAACTCCGGGGGAGCGGCGAAAGGAGGTCCCAGCGGCGCCTGTTGCGCACAGAGAAGGGACAGCCGGCTGTGCCACGGGATTGCCCTGGCGGGAAGGAGACAGGGGCTCCAGACTGCTCTGAACGCCACCTCCAACTCCACTTCCAACTGAACTGAACCCCAATACCAGGCTCATTGGGGAAGAGCCTAGACTGTTTGGTAGCAGGCGAAAATCGAGGGCACCTTTCTCTCAGAGGCGCTTGCAACGAGTACTGAAGGACCCTGAGACCCAGGAGCCGCATAGGGCGGGGCTGACGGAAGCCAAAGCTGTAGGCTGCACCCTGAAACCCTGCCCCATCAGGGAAGTTGCAAAAATGCCAAGACAACGAAATAGATCACAAAAGAAAGAAATGGAGGACAAAAAGCGACTGGATATAGAGTTCAAATCTACGCTTATAAGGTTTTTCAAGAATTTCCTAGAAAAGATCGATAAGACCTATGAGGATATGAAAAGGGATCAACTAGAATTAATAAGGAATCAACAAGAAATGATAAGGGATCAACAAGGAATAAAGAATACACTGTCTGAAATAAAAAATATTATACAGAGTCCTAAAAACAATGGAAGATCGCAAGAATCAAGTCAAAGATTTGGAACATAAAGAGCCAGAAGACACTCCTCCGCAGAAGCTAGAAGGCAAGAGAATCCAGAAAATTGAAGATAATGTAAGAAACCTCTGGGACAACTTCAAGCGAACCAACATCAGAATTATGGGGGTCCCAGAAGATGAGAGAGAGCAAGATATCGAAAACATACTGAAAGCAGTAGTGACAGAAAACTTCCCCCACCTGGTGAAAGAATTAGACTTACAAGTCCAGGAAGCGCACAGAACTCCAAACAAAAGGAATCCAAAGAGGACCACACCAAGACAAGTCATAATTAAAATTCCAAGAGCAAAAGACAAAGAGAGAATATTAAAAGCAGCAAGAGCAAAGCAGGTAGTTACCTATAAAGGAGCACCTATACGATTGTCAGCTGATTTCTTAACAGAAACCATGCATGCCAGACGGGAATGGCAAGAAATGTTCAAGGTGATGAATAGTAAGAACCTACAGCCAAAGATAATCTATCCAGCAAAGCTATCACTCAGAATCGAAGGTCAGTTAAAGAGCTTCACTAATAAAAAAAAGCTAAAGGAGTTCATCACCACCAAACCAGAATTATATGAACTGTTGAAGGGGATTCTTTCAGAAGAGAAAGTAAATAAAGATAAAAATTATGAACAATAAATATGTAACTATCAACAAGTGAATCTAAAAACCAAGGAAATTTAAAAAAAATCTGATGAACAATATTGAATATAATAGAATCAGAGGTATGGAAGGGGAGTGAACTGACAATTCTTGGGGAAAAGGGGAGAAGGGGATGTGGGAAGAGACTGAACATAAACTGTGCACCTATGGATGAGGACAATGGGGGGTGGGGAAAGGGCAGAGGGTGGGTGGGAACCTGGTGGAGGGGAGCAATTGGGGGGAGGGGGGGAAAGGAACATTTGTAATAATATGAACAATAAAAATTTATTAAAAAACAAAAACAAAAAACATTGAGGCAGCCAAACCCAGTTTGGATCAGTGGATAGAGCATTGGCCTGCCATCTGAAAGGTCCCAGGTTCGATTCCATTCAAGGACATGTACCTTGGGTGCAGGCACATTCCCAGTAGGTGGTGTGCAGGAGGCAGCTGATCGATGTTTCTAACTCTCTATTCCTCTCTGTAAAAATCAATAAAACATATTTTTTTAAAACAAACAAACAAACAAACAAACAACAACATTGAGTCATATTTACATAGTGGACTATTATACAGCAAGCATAATGTCGAGAGAAAGAAGCCAGACACAAAAGCAACTGTTGGAAGGCTCAAGACCACCTTGCTTTGGTTTGCTCATCTTTAACATCTATATATAAAGTTCAAACACAAGAAACTTCATCAGGTAGGATTTCTTTCACCAAATATAGGCCACCTCATGAACGCACCGCTGACCCTGTGCTCACAGCCCGCAGCCAGAGCAGGACCTGGTGCTGCGCCCCCTCCCTCACCGCCTTCCTTGCTCGGCTTTGTTGCCAGCTCCTGCTTGCTTTGCCCAGGTGGGCGGCTCAAGGGATGGAGGCAAATCTTGCCTTTTCATGCTTTTGTCCCATCTCCATTTGGGGTCCTGCTCCACCCTCTCCCGGCTGTTCACATAGGCGTTTTATCTTCCCTCCTTCCCTCTCCCCTGGGCCCATGGCTGCGGATCCCCGCGCGGCCTGCTCCCTTCCTGTTCCTGCGTCTCCACTGTCTGATCCTTGGGATCGGCTGGTTTTAGGCTTTTGTTTGGGCCACAGGGCTTCTTGCTGCCTCTCTCCTCCACTCCCCTCCCTCTGCACCCCCTCTTCTCCATGTCCTTTGTGGGATGTGCACTTTTATCTCCCTTTGATTTGCTCTCTCCTCTTTGTACAGGAGAAATAAAAGGCTCGGCTAATTGTAGCAGGAGGGCGGTGAAGCCCAGTTCCCCTTCCCAGCGCCTTCCCCACGAGGCTGAGCAGGAAGGAAAATGAGGGCAGTTCGGACTTCCACCTGCCTCAGGTCAGCTCCAGATCTGTCCCCCATGGGCAGTCCTGGGGCTCCTCACCAGCCGTCCACTGATACAGGGCCGGGCAAAAGTAGGTTCCCAGTTGTACGGATGCAAAACACAGAGTTTGTTCTTGCATGATTATGAATTGTTGTATTATATTTTCTTTTTTTTAAAAAATATATTTTATTGACTTTTTACAGAGAGAAATGGAAAGGGATAGAGGGTTAGAAACATCGATGAGAGAGAGAAACATAAATCAGCTGCCTCCTGCACACTTCCTACTGGGGATGTGCCCGCAACCAAGGTACATGCCCTTGACCAGAATCGAATCTGGGACCCTTCAGTCCTCAAGCCAATGCTCTATCCACTGAGCCAAACCGGTTAGGGTTTATTGTATTATTTTCTATACGAATAACTGCAAACCTACGTTTACCCAAACCTTTGCATTCACTGTGCACAGGTGTGTGCCAGCCATCATACCAGGTGCTGGCGCCCCACAGTGAACAGGAGAGCTGTGCCATCTCTGAGTTCACAACTCACAGCAAGAAAGTGGCCTGGGGCTTGGAAAAGGAAGGGACAGCTGTGGTAATGCCTTCAGCACAGGGACCCAGCTCAGTAGGAGGGCAGGGCCCTCACCGAGGAAGTGACGTCTAACCCCAGGTAGATAGTCGGGTGACAGATGGGGAGCACTGAGTCTAATTGGGGAAAGTGGAGAGTGGAACTGATTGTATGAATTTTTGGAGTATAAACTGCTAGGGACCCAGTGATGGAGTTTTGTAAGACGCTTGGAATTTATCCTAGAGATACAGGAGAATCACAGGAGAGCTTAGATGGGTATGTGAGAGATCATAGTGTGTTTGGGTGGTGTGGAGGACAGACTGGAATAGAGCAAGCCTGGAGGATGGGTTTGGAGGTGTATTCACTTCCTGTTGCAGATGTAACAAATTACCACAAATGTGGTGGCTTAAAACAATATAAATGTACTTGAGGCCCAGTGCACAAAATTTGTGCACAGGGGTGGGGGGAGGAATTCCCTCAGCCCAGCCTGCACCCTCTCCAATCTGGAACCTCTTGGGGAATGTCCAACTGCAGGCAGTCAGACATCCCTCTCACAATTCAGGATGACTGGCTCCTAACTGCTCACCTGCCTGTCTGCCTGATTGCCCCTAACTGCCCCCCTGCTGGCCTAGTTGCCCCCAAATGTGCCCCCTGCTGGCCTAGTTGTTCCTTACTGCCACCTCTGCCAGCCTGGTTGCCCCCAACTATCCCCTCCGCGGGCCTGGTCACCCCTCACTGCCCCCCTCTTCCAGCTGGGTTACCCCTCACTGCCCCCCCCCCCAAGGCCTGGTCGCCCCCAACTGGCCCTACTGTGGGCCTGGTCACCCCACATAGTCAGTCCCGTTGTCCATTCAGTTGCAATGGTCACTTAGGCTTTTATATATATAGATTTTCCTGCAGTTCTGGAGGTCAGAAGTCCAAAATCAGACTCACTGACCCCAAATTAAGATGTTGACATGCTGGTTCTTTCTGGAGGTTTGAGTGGAAAATCTGCTTCCTTGTCTTTCCCAGCTTCCAGAGGCCACCTGCATCCTTTGGGTTGTGGCCCCCTCCTTTATCTTCAAAGGGCATCACACCGATCTGTGCTTCTATCAACACATCCCTTCTCTGTGCCTGCCCGTCCAGCCTCCTCTCACAAGGACCCCTGTGATTACACTGGGGCCCGCTTAGATAATCCACGACAATCTCGAGATTTTTAATTTAGTCACCAATGCAAAGTCCCTTTAGCTATGTTTAGGTGGCGCATTCCTAGGTTCTGGGGGTTAGAACGTGGACATCTTTGGGGGCCACTGATCTGCCATCCATGGAGGCTACTGTGGTTTCTGAGGCAGGAGGCAATGATAGCTTACACTGAGTAGTGGGCGTGGCAATGGAGCCAAGGGAATCGCTTTGAGATAATTTTAGGAAGTTGACTGATGGGATGTGAGAGATGAGGGAGAGGGATGGGTAGGGATCACTTGTAGCTCTCAGGCTCCAACAGTTGACTAGATGGGAATGTCATTTGTAAGAGAGAGAACATAAGAGAAAAACCAGGTGTGGCAATCCAATTCACAGGGAGCTGAGTGTGAGCTACCTCTGAGACATCCAAGAAGAAATACCTAGAGGACAGGTGGGAGTGAATATGGAGCCCAAGAGAAGGGTCTGAGAGAGTGACATAGCTAGCAAGTTAGAGTAGCCGTCAGCAGATTATGGCCAGCAGGCTGGCAGCCCATTTTGCAAATAAAGTATCATCAGCCATTTATTTATGCACTAGAGGCCTGGTGCATAAAATTCAGGGGGGGAGGGGTCCCTCAGCTTGGCCTGTGCCCTCTCGCAGTCTGGGAGCCCCATGATTGATCGCCCTGCAGAGGGAGGCCCTGCCCACCTGCTGTAATGACACCAGATAGTGGCCTGGGCCTTCCTCTGCGGGGCAACCAATCGCAGATCTCTCCCCCCTCCCCAAAAATCGATCTCCCTGCAGAGGGTGGCTGAGCCTCCCTCTTTGAAGTGATCCCAGAGCCCCCCCATTGATCGCCCTGCCGGCTGGTGGCCTGGACCTCCCTCAGCGGGGTGATTGTGAGGCAATGGCGGGGCCCCTGACCAATCACATCGCACCTTTTGGCTGGCCTGGTGCCAGTGTGTGTCATAGCATGGTCATCTGGATGGTTGTTTTACTGTTCAGCCATTGGGTCGATTTGCATATTATGCTTTTATTATTATAGATTGTCTATGGCTGCTTTTGCACTATAGCAGCAGAGTTGAATATTTGCAGTAGAGATCATTTGGACCACAAAGCCATATGTCCCTTTCTTAAAACATATGAGTATGCCAACTCCTGGGTTAGAGAATTATCAGCCCACAGGTGATATGTAGGAGTGTAGGATGGCCCAGAGCAAACATGTGGAGTGAGAACAGAATGCCCAGAAACCCAGCATTCAAACAGGAGGAATAATACAGGAAATCATAGGTGAGCACTGGGAGAGATGCCAGAGACATAGGAAGACAACCAGGAGGGTTGTGTTACTGCAGAAGGTAAGTGTGGCTGTTTAAAAATACGTCCACAAATTCTTTGATACTATAGGGGGTCAGAATATGCCACCCCAAAATATGTCACTTTGGCATAAGAATTATTTTGAGCTGAAGACAACTGAGAAACAGCAAATACCAAAAGAAGCTCTCTGGTAATTTGCCTAAAAGCCCCCACTGTTTGCCTAAAAGCAGGCTTAGGCTCTTAATCACCAGAGACAGCACTGAGAGGAATCTGCATAAGAAACCTTACTGAAATAACTCTTAGCATCCATTAGCATCCCTGGATATTTGTTTGCCCCTCTTGGAAGCCTAAACCCTTTTCCTTTGTCTTCTCTCTTTACTAAGATGTTATTGTTTCTTGCTAAGATGTTACAAGCCTAAGTTCTAACCACCCCTTTGAGTTACTCATCGCTGTTTCTCCTGAATGCATGAGCTCTGCATGTGTTAATAAGCTGTCTGTCTCTTGTTCATCTCCTTTGTCAATCTAATTTGCAGGGGCCCAGCCAATACACCTAAGAGGGTAGAGGGAAAAGTTTGATCCTCCCCTACAATATTCCTCCCTTCAAAGGGCAGAGTCTAATTCTCCTCCCCTTGAGTGTGGGCTAGGCATATAGACTCACTTCTCAGAAATGGAATATCCGAAACCGGTTTGGCTCAGTGGATATAGTGTCAGTCTGCAGACTCAAGGGTCCCAGGTTTGATTCCAGTCAAGGGCATGTAACATGGTTGTGGGCACATCCCCAGTGGGGGGTGTGCAGGAGGCGGCTAATAGATGATTCTCTCTCATCGATGTTTCTAACTCTCTATCCCTCTCTCTTCCTCTCTGTAAAAAAATCAATAAAACATATTTAAAAAAACAACAACAAAAGAAATGGAATAAAGTGGAAATGGCAATATGTTAATTTGGAGACTCCATCATAAAGAGACTGAGAAGTCTTCCTTTTTCTTTCCCGGGGAAATGTTGCAGTGTTGTGAGGACTCACTAACAGCCCGTGGAGACATCCACGTGGCCAGGGGTTGAGGCTTCCTGCCAAGAACCAGAGGGGAACTGAAATCTCCTGCCCCAAAACCATGTAAATGAGGCATCTTGGTAGGTCCCCAGTCCTCGCCAAGTCTTTGGATGACTGCAGTCTCGGCCAACAGCCCAAGAGCAAGTAGATGACTTTTGAAGAAAAGCATTCAGCTAAGATGCACTGGAATTCCTGCCCTACAGAAACTGTGAGGTAATACGTATTTGTTGTTTTAGGTGACTAAAGCATTGGAGTAATTTGTTACACAACACACATAACTAATACAATAGGGAGGAAGAGTTTCAAGGGAAGAGTGGACAAACATGTCCATGCATCTAGGAAGTCAAGCAGAATTTGGCAGGCTGTGCCCATGGTGACCTTCTGGTGGGCACTGGGTTCTGGAGGATTGTTCCAGGCAGTCCAGCTAAGGTTTTATAAAGTCCCTTGGCAAGGAGGAGTACAATCGTGTGAAACTAGCAGACACTTGTTATTTCATTTGTGTAATGTTAGAGGGAAAAAAAAGAAAGGAGCATCTTGGGCTGGTTTAGCATTAATCCTCACTTACAAGATGGTTTGGCCCATCACAGTGTGAATTTGGAAAAGCCTTCTTATTATTATTTTTAAAATTCCTCCCTTGTGCCTTTGGCCAGGAGGCTGATGGAGTATAATCAAATAAATGAATGTTCTCTGCTACCTCTCTGAATTCCTTTGGGTGAAGTCAAGACATCAGTTGATGGCTTTATTATTTGTAGTAAATGACCCTAAATGACTTGTACTTCAGTCAGTCATCACCTGATTGAGCAGTTCCTGAGAAGAAAAGTGTCCCAGGAACCTGACTTTAGTTTCCACCTATCACGTAACGCTTGTCTCTCAAAACATCACGGAACAATATGCCAACTAGACGGATCCTTTCTCATTTGCATACTTTTGGACATAGATCAGCCAGTTGGGTGAGAGAGTTAAGCCCTACTATGTGCAATTCATTAAATTATCTCCTTTGCACTTAAATGGAACTAGCTATGTACCATCCTTGGGACTATTGAGAAAATAGTCACTCAGATATTTTTCTGTTTTTTGGTTCAGATAAGGAACCCTAGTTGAGGAAGACACTCACATAGTATGTTAGATTTTATGGTTGCTTCAGCTTAAGGAACTCTGATTAACTTTAGCATAAGATTGCTAGGCTTTTTTTTTTTTTTTTTTTTACCTTTTTTTTAAATTAAATTATTATCTGTGTACATATTTTAACATTCCTTCCCCCCATACATACAGATTGCTAGGCTTTTGAATTTGTTGTTGCTCCATATTTAGAGTCTTACTATGATTTCTTACTTCTTAGTTTCTTATATTTTATTTACTTTTATTAATTTAGGTTTTAAAAGTTATTTGATTCTTTTAATCATTCACTTTTAAAAATATATATATTTTATTGACTTTTTACAGAGAGGAAGGGAGAGGGAGAGGGAGTTAGAAACATCAGTGAGAGAGAAACATCAATCAGCTGCCTCCTGCATACCCCGCACTGGGGATGTGCCCGGAACCAAGGTACATGCCCTTGACTGGAATCGAACCTAGGACCCTTCAGTCCACAAGCCGACGCTCCATCCACTGAACCAAACTGGTCAGGGCTATGGTTTACCTCTTGATATCTTGTCTTTAATTACAATTTTGATTTTCCATTTATTTTAATCTATCTCTTTATGAATTGCTCTTTAAAATAACTTATTCCTGTTAGCTTATTACCTGGGGGTCATAAATACTGTTCTAAGGCGAGCTGTGGTGTACATGATCCACACCCTGAGCCAAGGAGGCTGAAGGGTTTTCCCCCTCTAGTTCATCCACCTCTTACCACCACCTCTCATCTCCTAACTTGTCTTCTTGCTTTTGACTTTGCTTCCATTCAGTCTACTATTGTTCTCAACACAGCGATCAGATACTGTACACTGTTAAGTCCTAAGTCACATCATGTCACTTCTCTGCTCAACTTGTGCTTCACTCGGGGTAAAGGTAGAATCACCCCCCTGCCCCATCACTTCTTTGACATCTTTTCTTCCTTCCCTCTCATTCACTCTGTTCCCGCTCATTGCACCCTGCTGTCCTCCATGCACACCTGGCATGTGTGTCTGCTCATGTTCTGTGAGCAAATGATCTTCTCCCAGATGTTCTAGAGCTACCCCCTCACTTCCTTCAAGGGTTAATCCAAAGGTCATTTTCTTTTTCCTTTTTTAATTTTTGAAAAATTGATTTCAGACAGGAAGGGAGAGGGAGAGAGAGATAGAAACCTCAATGATCAGAGAGAATCCTGGGGACCAAACCCACAACGCAGGCACATGCCCTGACCAGGAATGGAAACCAGGACCCTTGAGTTTGCAGGCCAAAGCTCTATCCACTGAGCCAAACTGGCTACGGCGGTCGTTTTCTTAATGATCCCCATGTCCTAATGTTTGTAGTCTCGGGTTTTCCTGTTGTCCCCTCCCACGTTGTACCAGGGTTAGTTGGTGTGATGACAAGTGATGGTGTGCCCTTAGGAGTTAGGTTATAAGGGCCTGCTGCTTCCATCTTGAATCACTCTTTCTGCGGGAAAGCAAGGTGCCATGTCATCACCAGTCCTACAGGGCAGCAAGGAATTGGAGCCTCTTGCCAAAAGCCGTGTGAGCTGAATATGGAGCTCATAGCCAAGACCTTGACTGTGATTCCATGAAAGATCCTGAGCCTGAACCATTTCAGGTAAGCCACTCTGTCTTCTTGACCCTCAAAAGTCTGTGATATCGTAGTCTTCAGCTGTTACGTTTGGGGGTAATTTGGTATACAGCAATAAATAATACTGACATCATGTCTGAACCCATTCCCTGGCACATCATATTGACTTCCCCACTTAATTTTTTCTTCTTACCATTGATTACTCTCTAACATACTAGATATTTTATTTATTTACCTTGTGTTGGTCTCTCTCCTCAATTAGGAGGGATAAACTTCTGGAGGGGAGGGATTTTTGTCCCTTTTCTCCCATATTCCCAGCAATTAGAACAGAGTCTGGCTTATAGTGGGCACTCAACAAATATTGGCCAATTGAATGTATACATAAATCTGATTTCTGTCTGAACTTCTCCTAGATAAATTCAGTTATAATATTAATCATTTACTCATGGTACTCCAAGTATTATTTTTATTCTAAAACCTGTATAGTCAGTCCTGCTCTATAATATTATATTAATATTATATTATTAACATAATATATATGCTCCTAAAAATTGTCACACTATTTAAAAGTTATACAATAAAACAGGGCTTAGGGGGGGAAATGGGGTTAGAGATCACAATACTCAAAAACTTTGCCAGTAACAACAACAACAAAATACAGGAACCTAATAAAATGGTAGCACATGTTAATAAATAAATAAATAAATAAAGCACTACACCTTGAAACTGACCCGATTGTTCATATGGAAGTGGTATTGGAAGGGGTGTAGCTTATGAGTTACAGTGAAGTGATTGAAGGAGGGTTGCAAGACTGGAAAGAGCAGGTATGGACAGGTCTGGTTATAACACTCTGAACTTAGGTACAGGTAGGAACTTGAGGGTGTGCTATGTACATGTCACGTATTGCCACCTTCCTTGGTTCCGCTGGGTGCATTTTCCTTCACTCCCTGAGTGTTTCTCAGAGCAAAATCAAACATAGGCAAATGCAGACTTCATATTATGCTCAAGCTACTCCCCAATATATGACTCAGGTTGGAACAAATCATGTTTTAAATACAAACCTTAGAGCAGAACTGCCTTAATTTGTTTATATCATTTCCTGAGGTCATGCTTTGTCTTCTTTCTCCTTTCTGTCTGGCTAATTTCACCTTTGCTTCAAGATCTATTTTCCATGGTCTCTTTAATTACCTACATGGACTTTATTTTTTTTATTATTATTTTTTTTAATCAATCTTTATTGTTCATATTATTACAAAGGTTCCTCATTTCTTCCCCCCTCCACCAGGTTCCCACCCCACCCTCCGCCCCCTCCCCATCCCCCATTGTCCTCATCCATAGGTGCACAGTTTATGTTCAGTCTCTTCCTCCCTCCCTTTCCCCGATAGTAAATCCCTTTTCAGATAGTAAATCTGTTACTTAGCATTATCTCATATCAATAATACCTCCACATGCCCAATGATACACTTCACACAAAAGACATTTCCAAATAGGTCAACCAGCCTCATCCAGGCCCCACCCAAGGCACTTACAGATCAACACCCCAGCGCTATACTAACTCAACACATCCAGATCTAAGCCTTCATCACTTGATTCAGCAGACCCTCAAGTTCCCGCAAAAGTTTCCAGCCATGTCTGAGAGGCAGCCGTGGGCAGGGACAGGCGAGGAGCGAGCTGTTTTGGGCCTGGCTGCTCCGGGCCTGGCCTCTGTTGCTCTGGTTCGTTCCACAACCAGCTGCTCCGGGTCTGGTCACTGCCGCTCCCGACCTAGTTGCTCTGGACTTGGCTGTTGCTGCTACAGGCCTGGCCGCACCCGACCCGGCTGCTCTGGGCCCGGTTGCTCCGGTCCCGGCCGCTCCGGGCCTGGCCGCTCCCAGCCTGTCAGCCGCTGCTCCGGGCCTGGCTGCTCCCAGCCTGGCAGCCACTGCTCCTGGCCTGGCCGCACCAGACCCGGCTGCTCCGGACCTGGCCGCTCCCAGCCTGGCAGCTGCTGCTCCGGGCCTGGCCGCTCCCAGCCTGGCAGCCGCTGCTCCTGGCCTGGCCGCACCAGACCCGGCTGCTCCGGGCCTGGCCGCTCCCAGCCTGGCAGCTGCTGCTCCGGGCCTGGCCGCACCAGACCCGTGTGCTCCGGGCCTGGCCGCACCAGACCCGGCTGCTCTGGGCCTGGCCGCTCCCAGCCTGGCAGCCGCTGCTCCGGGCCTGGCCGCACCAGGCCCAGCTGCTCCGGGCCTGGCCGCACCAGTCCCGGCTGCTCCGGGCCTGGCCGCTCCCAGCCTGGCAGCCGCTTCTCCAGGCCTGGCCACTCCCAGCCTGGCAGCCGCTGCTCCGGGCCTGGTCGCACCAGGCCCAGCTGCTCCGGGCCTGGCCGCACCAGACCCGGCTGCTCCGGGCCTGGCCGCTCCCAGCCTGGCAGCCGCTGCTCCGGGCCTGGCCGCACCAGACCCGGATGCTCCGGGCCTGGCCGCTCCCAGCCTGGCAGCCGCTGCTCCAGGCCTGGCCACACCAGACCCGGCTGCTCCGGACCTGGCTGCTCCCAGCCTGGCAGCTGCTGCTCCGGGCCTGGCCGCTCCTAGCCTGGCAGCCGCTGCTCCGGGCCTGGCCACACCAGACCCAGCTGCTCCGGGCCTGGCCGCTCCCAGCCTGGATTCTTCGTGGTTGTCTACTGCTGTTCTGGGCCTGGCTGCTCCCAACCCGGCTGCTCTGGGCCGGGCTTCTCCGGGCCCAGCCACTCCGTGTCTGGGTGTTCCTGGACTGGCCACCCTGGGCTTGGCCGCCTCTGCCTCAGGCCTGGCTGCCACTGCCCCAGGTCTGGCTGCTCCAGTGCTGGCCGTTGATGCTCTTGTTCTGGCTGCTGCTGTTCTGGGGCCTGGCCACTGCTGCTCCGGGCCCAGCTGCCACTGCCTTGTGCCTGGCCACTCTAGGCCTGGTCGCCGCTGTTCCAACATTCTGTCCCTTTTTTCTCTTCTTTTTTTTTTCTTTTTTTAAAAAAAACAACAAAACGCATTTATGTTGCAATGTTGGCTGGTGCGTTGAGTTCTGACTTAGTCTTTGATTTTTCAAGATCTTCTTTGTATTCTTTCTTAAGTAATTTTACTATCATTTGCTCTCACTTGATTTCTTCACATTGAGAACTTCTTTGGTTTCTTCCTCCGTGTCCTGGGAGCTCAGCAGGTTGGCCTGTGGCACCCCTTTGTTCTCCGCGGGCTCCCGCGCTGCTCCAGCCTGTTGCCGGGGTCGGCGCCGCCCAGGAAGCAGCCCCCGTCCTTGGCTCCGTTGCCAGCGCTCAGCAGTCGAAGGCTCAGGGGCACCCCCCCCACTGGGGGCCCCGTCGCCCGGCTCCTTGCTGGCGCCCAGCTGGCCGGTGTCCGGCAGGGGCTCCTGCTCCTCGTGGCGTTCCTCCAGTCTGGAGCTTTCTTTCTCCCTCCCACTAGGGAAGTCCAGGATCAGAGTCAACAGACTGTCCTCTGCGCACAGTGTGCGCGACTCCGGGGGCTCGGCCTTTCGCCACGCTCCCAGGACTCCACCTCACAGCCCCGTCTCCCCCTGCCCGAGCCTGGGTCCCCAGGGACTGGCCCAGACCTGGAGTTCGGGGAGGTCTGGACTGAGGCTCAGAGCTGCCGCCGGAGGCTTTGTTTCTTCCGGCTAGGGTAATCCAGCATCAGAGTCAACATTCAGTCCTCTGCGCGCCATGTGCGCGCGACTCCGGGGGCCCCGCCTTTCGCCGTCCCCCGGGATTGTCTCCCCCTGCCGGAGCCTGGGTCCCCAGGGTCTGGCACATAACTTGGGGCTCAGCGCTGCCGATTCGGGGGTTCAGCCCAGGCTGGGGGTTCTATTTCCTTCCTGCTAGGGAACGCCAGGCAGCACCCAGCCCTCTCCTCCTCTCCGGCTGCGACCTCTCCGCGCGCGCGTGCGTGCGAGCGCGCAGCATGTCTCCGTACCTTAGGCTTTTTTTCAGCTCCTCTGATTTTCCTTCTGGTTTTCTCCCTCCTTCCTATTGTAGAGTTTTCAGTCAGTCGACTACCTGTAGCTCTGGGCAATGTCCACTCTACATTTTAGTTGTATTCCTTTGAAATTGTTGTGAGCTGCTGCGGCTAGGTGTATACCCGAGCAGCCATCTTGGATCCTCCCCAACAAATCCTACATGGACTTTATCTTGGAACATTCTCCTGCTTTCTTCTCACTTCTGTTTTACTACCATCTTGAAATCTCATAATATCAATTTTCTCTATTACATGTGATTATGCTGATCTCTCTGACTAGATCACATGTGTCAAACACAAGGCCCGCGGGCCAAATCCAGCCCGCCAGGCCTTGCAATGTGGCCCGCACCGCGCTGTCATCACTGCACTCCGCTGTCAGTTTATGACATTGTCAGTTTATGACTGTTCAAACCATTCGGCCCGCGATTTAGGCTGGATTTTAGATTTTGGCCCCTTCTCTGATTGAGTTCGACACCCCTAGACTAGATGTAAACTACCCTCCAACTCATTGTATGTCTTTGCTCATCTCCCAGGACTCATCCCAAGACTGTGTCTTGTACACAATTGCTGTTAAAGAACTTTTTGTTGATTTTTTTTTTTTTTTTTTTCAAACCTGAGGCAGGACTAGATGAGGGATCTTTCTGTCACAGTTCTATGCCTAATGAAACAGGAAGCTAACTCGTAGAGAAAACTTGGTCCAGGAATGAGTAAAAAACAATAACAACAACACCTGAGAGCAAAGATGAATTGGGGCTAGGTAGGTAATGAGTCCCAAGAAAGAAGCTATGTTCAATGACCACAGCTCAGCCAGTTTAGTCAGGGATTTAATCCTAGAATGCCTGCGTTTTCTGTTGTTGTTTTTTGTTTATCTTTTTGTTTAATATATTTTTGTTTTCAGAGAGGAGAGGAGAGGGAGTTAGAAACATCAATGACCAGAGAGAATCATTGATTGGCTGCTTCCTGCATGCCCTGCGCTAGGGGATCAAGCCCACAAGCCAGGTATGTGCCCTTGACTAGAATTGAACCTGGGGCCCTTCAGTCTGCAGGCTGATGCTCTATCCACTGAGCCAAACCAGTTAGGGGAAATGCCTGAGTTTTGAACAGAACTTTGAAGAAAAAAGAGATCATTTTCTCCTATCACCCATGGATTGCATTGAAAATATATCTGCATTTATTTAAATATAAGATAATTTTGACTCAGGATTTGGAACTTCTTACTTAGAGCTTGGTCAGCTGGCTCAGTGGTTCAATGTCAAGCTATGAACCAGATAGATCATGGTTCGGTTCCCAGTCAGGACACAAATCCTCAGTATGGGGTGTGCAGGAGGCAGCCAGTCAATGATTCTCTCATCACTGATGTTTCTATCATTCTCTTCGTCTCCCTTCCTCTCTGAAGTCAATAAAAATGTATTTTAAAAAATAAAACTTCTCACCTAGAAAAATAGTAGTCCACTACCACAGCCTAACTTGCTCCCTCCGGAGAAGTGAAGGGTGGGCTGAGATTTTACTTCTCTTTGAAGATGACAGAGTCACAAAATAGACAATAAGAGCAATCTAGGCACCACAAGTTAGGCTTATGGAAAAGAGCGTGGTGACTTTGGTGCCTCACCAACAGGGCATCAACCTGATAAGCAAAAACGGGGCTAGCGCATCATTGCTCATTCCAGCAGGCGTCATTCAGATGGCAGTCTCTGTGAACCCCCTGTATGCCAGCTGGACACACGTCTTTAAAACTGACAGCCTCCCTGCTCCCAGGTGTCCTTCAGGTCGGGGAGCGAGCAAGAACATGGAGACCGGGAGGGTGCAAATAGTGCACAATGCTAGAACTAGGGGTTTAACTTAGGGGTTTAACTAGGGCAAAACAAACAAACAAACAAACAAGCAAATAAACAAATCCCTGTATTATTTACTCTAAAATAAGAGGTCAGGTTTATAGTTATTTTATGTGTGCCCTACATTTTCATCAGCAGTAGCTGCAATCCCTTTTCCACCTTTCACAACTTTATATATATATATATATATATATATATATATATATATATATATATTCTCTCTCTCTCATTCTCTCTCTCTCTCTCTCTCTCTCTCTCTCTCTCTATATATATATATATATATATATATATATATATATATATATATATATATATATTTTTTTTTTTTTTTTTTTTTTTTTTTTTTTTTTTTCAGAGAGGAAGGGAGAGGGAGAGAGAGATAGAAACATCAATGAGGAGAGAGAATCATTCATTGGCTGCTTCCTGAACATCCCCTACTGGGGATCAAGCCTGCAACCTGGGCATGTCTCCTTGACTAGAATTGAACCTGGAACCCTTCAGTCTGCAGGCCGATGCTCTATCCACTGAGCCAGGGCACCTTTCACAATTCCAAAGGCTCTCTTTTTTGGGGTCACCTTCCCCTCATCTCCATAAGGGACCCTTGCATTTCTCTAACATAGGGGAGGAAAACTTTTATTCTACCATCTTAGGTTAATTGGCTGGGCCCTGTAAATTAGACTGATAAAAGGCAGATTAACAAGAGAAAAACAAATAGAAGTTGATTAATATGTATAGCCGCATGCACATGGGAGTACCCAGTGATGAGTAACTCAGAGGGGTGGTTAGAACTTAGGCTTATATAACATCTTAACAATACATTTTTGGAGAAGCAACAAGACAAAGGAAAAGGATTTTGAGTTTCTAAGTCAGCAATTGGTGGGAAGGTAAGTATATGGAGCACTAATGGATCATAGGGCTGTTTTAGTAAAGTTTGTTATGTAGATACCTCCAGGGCCATTTCTGGGCTAAGGGTCTACCATGTTTCCCCGAAAATAAGACATCCTCCGAAAATAAGACCTACTTACAGGTTTCCTTCTGAGTGAAATATAAGGCATTCCCCCGAAAATAAGGGCCCCCCCAGGCTCTGTCTCAGAATGCTATTGCTAAACATGAGAGATTTGGTCCACTGATTCTGAAAGAAATGGAGTCACAAGAAATTCACCAGGAAATTCACGAATTGGATTGTTACAATGATGTTCCAGAAGATGATGACATGATTGTCATTGAATAAATGAGTAAATTCTTGATACTGTAGGATTCACAGTTTGTCTGGTTTGTGTTGACAGCTACCGTACTACCGTACCTTATACAGGTAATAAATTTCCTTTATTTTCATTTAACAATAAATGTGTACCTTATTCTTCTTCATGGAAAGATGAGACATCCCCTGAAAATAAGACCTAGCACATCTTTGGGAGCAAAAATTAATATAAGACACTGTCTTATTTTCGGGGAAACAGGGTAGTTGTCTCTAGTGATTTACTTCTGTCCTTCCTGATAGAACAGGGACATCTTTGCAAATTTATGTCTGGCTTTTAGGCAAATAGGGGGAGGGCAGAGAGCTTTCCTTGTGTCTGATTCTTCTCAGTTGTCTTCAGATCAAAGTAATCCTTATGCTAAAGTTGCATATTTCGAGGTAGCATATTCTGCTATCTTCATTAACATTCTGTGAGTAGACCTCCCCCCTCCCCCCCCACCCCCAACTCCCGGGTAACTTAATTTCTACTTTGTTGAACTTTCTTGAGGACTTGGAGTCATTGCTTAGCGAGAACTGCTTTGGTCCTATAGGATCGTTCTTAGACTGTGGAAGGCAGTGCCATCCTCTGTGCCCATACCCTGTGTGTGTTGACCAGAGGACTACCTATGGGCCAGAGACAGCCGTTCTGAGATGATTAGGTTATGTCAGAAAACACACAGGAACACACAGGAACATGCTGAAGGGGTGAGAGAGCATATGAGGCTCTAACAAGAACCGCCCAGTGGCTGTGCTGCTGTGTGGTTTAGGAGTGCTAAGAACACAGCTGCTGCTGTGGTTGCCGTGGCTGCTGTGGCTTGCTGAATGTTGCAAAAATGATGATAATGCCGCTATCCCTGTCTTCCGAGGCTGAGAATTCAGAATGAATTATAAATATGCTGAATGGCAGTCTCTCCCAAACCTCAATATTGTTTTCTCTGCTCTGCCTTCCCCTAATCTGGAGAGTGGGGGTGTAGGCCAGTTCAGATAAAGGGCCTAGGAGGAGTCAGAGGGAAACTTCTGCAAAGCTGATTTTCCAGTTTGACTGGTTGGTAGATGGCAAGCCCAGCTATTCTCCCCTCCTTCCCAAACATGGCTGCTCACGGATCATTTCATCCGAGAGAATTAACTGCTTTGACAGAGGAAGACAATCAAATGAACACTTTGCGATGGGAGTCATGATAATCTTTATGGAAATATGATAAAATTTAACATATTAGGATTAAACCAACCATGTGAATGATGCTTTTTATAAGTAGGCACCAACGAAGTTGTTTTGAGTTTGTTTTTAATCTAAACTATGGGAGAGAAAAAATAAACTTTAATTTTAAGTATTTGACTGTATTCATTTGTATCGTTACCTCCTACAAGTTGAGAAGATAGCACCATTGTCTTGCTACCCGATAGAAGTCCTCCTCTCCCCTGGTGGGTTGTTTTCTTGCAATATCCTATTCTCTGAAACTCACATGGGAGAAGGAATGATTTTTATTTGCATGGAAGTAAATCCCTGATTTCCCAAAGTCCCATTCCCCTTACTCCAGTCGTGGAGGAAGTGTAGCTGGGGCTTCCGTAGAACTAACATCAGAGACAGTGTCCAGAGCCTCCTTTCCATGTCTGCACAGCCTAATACATCAGACTAGCTTCTTTTGTGTTTCCCGCTGCAGTTTATCAGTCCATTGGGCCACATGGCTGTGAAGGAAACACGGGCAAATGCAAGGAAGCCGAGAGAGTGAGCTACAGGCAACAAGACAACCAAGAGCCACGAGTGAAGAGAAACAGGAGAGTGAAGTCGTTTGTCTAGGAGAGCACGTATTCCCAAATGTTCACATGCTCGCAATGGCCACACCCATCCTGGCCACTGATTTCTGTACCCAGGTGTGACTGACAGACAAGTACCTTCCTCTGTCTATCTTCCCTTTGTTAGATCCCTTTCCCAGTGTTTTGCAGGAAATAGGCCACCTCAATACTTTGCTTGGAAAATCTCCTCAGCTAAATACCCAATAGTATTGCTTGTAAGCTCTACCTTCCACAAAATACTAGAACGTAGTTCTGCCAAGTTTTTTTTGTTGTTGTTGTTTTTGTTTTTTTTTTGTTTTTTTACCACTTTATAACAAGGATCTCTTTTCCTCCAGTTTTTAGTAGCATGTTCCTCATCTCCACCTGAGATCTCACCTGCCCTTAACATCCATATTTCCAGCACACATGTCAAAAACTCTGCCAACCTCAACCCCGTTTCCAGTTCCCAGTTCCCAGTTCCCCACTTCTTGGTACCAAAAATCTGAATTAGTCAGGGTTCTCCAAAGAAACCGAAGTAGAGAGAGAGATTTAGCATAAGGAATTGGCTCACTGATTATAAGCCCCATCATCTGCAGTGTGCAAGTGAGAGGGCAGGGCGGGGCAAGGATGAGCTCCCGACTCCACCCCGCAGGGCGGAGTTATCCCTGGCCCTCAAAACCCCTGGACTGGGAGAAATTCGCGCTCTTCCGCCATGCTGCCGGCGTTGGTGGGAAGGGCCCATGCTAGCATGGTGAAGGCTCTTTTGTTTATTGCATCGGACTTGGCTCCCTGGTGGTCCTTGGGGGATCACGAAGTCTGGGCATAACATATGGGGGCTCGTCCGGGATCCCCACCCAGGACCATGAGGGACCCCAATCCGGAGAGTCTGACTGGCCGCGGTAGGTGTGTGAGCGCTCTGGAGGGACGTAAAACCCCTCATGGAATTGGTGCCCGAAGACGCCTGGTGGACGCACCATGAAGGCTACGGGCAGGAGGATCAGAAGACGTTCTGACCTCCCTGGAGGGCCCTAGAGGGACCCTCATGGGGAGAGGAATGAATCCTCTCCAGGACGAAGTGAGCGGCGTGAGCCGTTGCCTCACCTGTGGAAAGTGAGCCTTTCCCAGGTCTGAGTTTGGTATCTGTGGGCGACATGGTGCCCCAGGATGGAGCCGGTGAAGTGTGGCCGGCCTGGCGGTGCGGGGCCCCCTGGCGGCGTTGGGTCGGAGGGGGTGCTCCCGCGGGGCTCAGTCTGCGCGGTGGAGCGCGGCTGGGCAGTGGTGGCCTGGCTCGGGGAGCAGGCACCTGGGTTAATTTGCTGGCTGCCCAGAGAAGGGGAAGTGGAGCCGGGAAGCCGCTGGGGCAACCCACGCTTTCTCTCTGGGGGCCGCCTGAATAGCGTGGCTGGGGCTGCAGTGGCAGCAGCCTCGCTCCGGGGGCCTGGGCTCTGGTGGCCTGGGCCGGCATGGAGGCATCTAGTCCCTGGCGACATCGGGTACTGGAGAAGAGCTCAAGGGCGAATCTCTGTGCTCAGTAAAGTGAAAAGGCCAGTTCAAAACAAGTGCGCATAGTTTTGGGCTGTGCTTAAAACTTTTCTGTGTACAGAATGAGCCAGAATGAGGTTTAAAAATGGTGAAGATAACCGGGAGATAAATTAAAACTAGTTTCCCAAGTCATTGTAAGCAGCTTTTGAAATTCCCAGCCTTGAGGCAGAAACTAGAGGATAATGGCTGAGAGGCTTCAGGTAAAGAATGTATTCATTTGCATTTGAAATGCTGCTCCAGCAGCAGGTGATTGGTGGTGAAGCAGCCCACAATGGTTCCTCTTGTCATTGGTATCAACTAAGCAGAGTCATATAGCTACTTAAGTATGAATTGTGATTGACCTTTGATTTTCTGACATTGTCTTAAATCCTAGTAAACTGCCTCTGGTGTGAAGAGGTCTAGGGGAGGCCGGAGAGCGCAAGACTATTAGCTCTCCTACAAAGAGATTATTCAGTGCTTTGTTTGAACTTCAGAAAAAAAAATTTTGAGATCTGAAAAAACTGTATGATTAGATTTGTTGCTGAAACTTTACCCTAAATAAGCAGGATGTATTAGAAATGTAATGTTATTAATCTAAAAAAATGCCAAATATATTTGACTTGCCAGCTTTAAAAGCTCAAAGTATAAATTGAATTAGGAAAAGTTAATTGCAGTAACTAGATGCCTAGAATATGGCAGGCTAAACTGTATTATATGTGTTAAGAATAAGCAGTAATGATCAAAAATCTCAAGGGTTGATTTATTCTCATTTGTCAGATGAAAAAGTATGTAATGCTTACACTTAAAAAATTATTTTAAGTCAGTTTTTCTGAAGTAATGTTTAATGTAACATGAAACTTTTATATTTGATTTGTTTTGTTTTGCTTTTCTCATATGCCATTGCTGTTGAATTTGAGCTTGTACCTGCATCTTGTATTTTGTTTAAAACTTTGGGAATCGTTTTTAGTTTCAATCATGTGTATCTCATGTGTATCTACTTTATAGGTTTGAGTAGACTTCATCACAAAGGTTTATAATTTATTTAGAATTGTGTTAAAACAATGTGAAAACAATTATTTGTATGATTTAACCCCCCAAGACTGCTTGGACAATTTTCACCGATGTTCTGCGTGGGGGGAGTAGAGGGGCTTAGAAATGCTGATAGATCTGTATCTGTAGGAAAAATGTGGCATTTTAAATTTCGAGAGGCCTGGGAACAGGTACTGGACCTGCTCCCTCCTCCCTTGCCTTTTCTTTAAAATTTGAGGCATGGTTATGTATTTTTGGAAGATAAGATTTTTATAAAAATTATAAAGATTATGTCCTGGCAGGTTAGCTAGGCGAGGCAAGCCTGTTAGTTTCCTGATGGGCATTGGGGCACCCTATTTAGTCTTGAGAGAGCCAATAGGACCCGTACATCAGCCCAGGAAGCCACCGGACAAATTGCCTGTTTTCCTTGGACATCAAGAAGGACTGTGGTCCTCGGAAGGAACACGTACTGGGGGAATGCAGCTGTTGAACTGGTCCAAAGTGGAACAACAGATCTTTGAGGAGCTAAAGAAGGCTCTCATCTCAGCAGCTGCCCTAGCCTTGCAGGACGACGTGGAGCCCTTCCACCTCTACGTGAGTGAGGTAAGAGGCATTGCCAAAGGGGTTCTCATTCAGACTCTAGGCCCCTGGAAGAGACCTGTTGCCTATCTGTCTAAGAGATTGGACCCTGTGGCAGCAGGGTGGCCAGCGTGCTCCCAGGCAGTGGCCACCACAGCATTGCTGGTGAAGGAAGGAGGCAGATAAGCGGACTCTGGACCAGGAGCTAACCTGGATGGGTCAGGCTTTTCTCCTGGACCAGCCCTGTGTCTGGATTCATAAGACTCTGACCATCAACCCTGTCAGCCTGCTTCCAGATGATGATGAGGGAACCCATTCATGACTGCACAGAGGTAACAGACAACAAGGTACTGTTCACGGATGGGAGCAGTTACGTTCAGGATGGGACCTGATATGCAGGGGCAGTGGTAGTCACCTTGGACCACACCATTTGGGCACAGTTCCAGAACTTTTGGCCTTAATCCAGGCCCTTTGATGGAGACACTGTGCCATCCACAGAGGAAAGAGGGTTACCAACTGCAGCCAGAAGGAATTGGCTGAACAGAAGCAAGCCACTGAAGGACCAGATGGTTGATGGACCCTTCAGATGACAAGACTGTTGGTCCCAGAGGCTCTAGGTCAGAGTTGCCCGGTGACACCAGGTTAAGTGTCACCAAGACTTCTGAACTTCTGTGAGGCAGAGTTGCTAGAAGTACTGTCTGTGCACAGGTAAATGCTAAGCAAGGTAAGGGGATCCCCCCTGGGAATTCAGGTCCCAGGGAACCTCCCCAGGAGAGCATTGGTAGGTGGATTTCAGAGATTAAACCACCAGCATTAAGGTCTAGTTTTTATAGACACTTCAGATTAGGTTGAGGTGTACCCCACTATCAGATAACAGCCCCACCTTGTTAGCTAAGGTATCTCAGAGTATAGCTCTAGCCTTAGGACAGGTAGGTGCGACTCGGGAGGAAGGGGGTTTAACTAAATGTGTCTTAGAATCGGTGAAAATTGGACCAACCCCCTGTCCTTTGCCCTCTTGAGGGCCAGGTGTACCCCTTACTGGGACAAGGTTCCCCTTTTTGGGAGGGGATCATGTATGGTAACCATTTCCTTGCTCAAGTCCTTACAGGCTCTGCAGTTTGCTTGTTCCAGGTGCACTGCCAGTGCCCACCGCAGACCCTGTAGCCCCGGAACTCAATGTGGGTAAAGAAATTTGCTGCCCAAGGACTCAAAGGGATGCTGCACTGTTATCCTGAGCACGCCCACTGCTGTTGAAGTAGATGGCACCCAGACCTGACTACATGACTCCCAGCTCCTGCATGGCCTGGATCCTGGCAACTACAGGCCAGGAGGAGAACTGATACATGCAGGAGGGGAACTGGACTTCAGTGAGGACAATACTGATGGGAACTGTGGTACTAAGGGTCTTGATAACTGTATTTGTTGTTTATGCTGAAAGGAAGTAGGCTGAGTCAATGATTTGACTAGGCACATTAGACAAGGGGGGAATGAGAGGGCAGGGCGGGGCAAGGATGAGCTCCCGACTCCACCCCGCAGGGCGGAGTTATCCCTGGCCCTCAAAACCCCTGGACTGGGAGAAATTCGCGCTCTTCCGCCATGCTGCCGGCGTTGGTGGGAAGGGCCCATGCTAGCATGGTGAAGGCTCTTTTGTTTATTGCATCGGACTTGGCTCCCTGGTGGTCCTTGGGGGATCACGAAGTCTGGGCATAACACAAGCTGAAGACACAGGAGAGCTGATGGTGTAGTTCTCATCCAAGTTCGAAGGCCTGAGAACCATGAGAGCTAATGGTGTAGGCATTAGTCCAAAAATTGTCAGGCTTAAGACACAAGATGAGCTGATGTTTCAGTTTGAGTCCAAAAACAGGAGAAGACCAATGTGACAGCTCAGCAGGCAGCAGGCAAAGTTCCCTCTTACTCAGCCTTTCTGTTCTCTTCAGGCCTTCAATGGATTGCAGGCGGCCCACCTCCACTGGGGAGAGCAATCAGCTTTACTCAGTCTACCAATTCAGATATTCATTTCCCCCAGAAACACCTTCCCTGACACACCCAGAATAATGTTTGACCAAATGTCCAGGTCAAGTTGACCCATAAAACTACCCATCAGAGAGATTATCCAGGGAAGTCATAGTAGATGAGATAAACCTTTTCCTTAACAAGCTTGGATTGGGCATATGCTAGGTGCAAGGTCACACTCCTTTGACTCTTTGAATGCTGATTTAATTCTGTTTAATCTGATTTGATTCTAGCTGTGGAACAGATTGTTACCACAGATGGTGAGGTCATCTCTACTGAGGTCTTCCTGTAGATGGGATTCAATGGCCCGGTCTGGCTCACAGTTTCTATCATTCTAGGCTCAGGATGGCAACACTGTCATGAAACGGGCAAGAGCTGTGGGGAGGCGGAGAGGAAGAAGCTGTCCCAGATCCATCCTTCTCAAGAACTCTATGAATTACTTGGGGAGTTTGTTAAAATGCAGATCAGAAGCTGTGAGGTGGAGCCTGAGACTCTTCATTTCTAACAAACTCCCGGATGATGCTAATGCTGCTGGTCGAGGGACCACACTTTGAGGAGCAAGGCACTAGGTGAGCTTTAAGGTCCCTTCTGATTCTCTAAATCTGGCCCGATTCAGCAAGTATTTGTTGAGAGCTCATTTCGTGCAATAAGGCAATGAGGAAGCCAACAGAGGTATAAAATGTGTTTCCTGCCTTTGAAGAGCTATTTATATCGAGGAAGCTGAACAAATAGCCACAAGTCCCACAGATTAAGTGATGGCTCAACCTTCTGGGTCAACCTCTACGTGTCTAGTCTCTTAAAAAGACATCCTCCCTGAGCTTTTTCTATCAATGCCTCCCCCCCAAATATTTTTGAGGAAGCCAGGGATCTGAAATGTAGTTTAGCCACTTAGAAAAATAACAACAGAATGAGGACAATACTAAGAAAGATCAGTTCGATGAGAAAGTATAGGTTCTTTCTAATCCCCTGGGGGCAGCCCTGAGAAAACAAAGTGATACTTAGTGGGGAGTGGCTAACCCTGAGGAATGGGGTCATGTTGCTCCAATGGGGATGGCCGTTGGGCCTACAGAAAGTCTAGGGCTACCGATCTATCTTTCCCCGAGCTAGGACTAGTTACCCTGACCTCTTAGGTTCAACGTGGAGTGGCAGAGGTGATGGTGGTGGGGAATTGGGAGCTAGTCAAGGAAACTGGTAAAGCTGTAAACAAAGACAGCTCTTTGGGAGGAGGAAGGAGGAAGGAGGCAGAAGAGCCTTATGGCCTTTGCTATTAAATGAACAACCAGCCACAACAGGCAAAACTCTTGATGAGTGGGCCTTTTCATAGTGAGCAGCTCAGGCTAGCCTTGTGATGGTTGGTAATGGGCAGAACCTATTTCCTGAACAATCCCTACCCACACCCCCCAGTTCTCCAGCCCTAATCCCCGCTCTCTTTCTCCCATGAAGACCCTGGTTGGGTTGAGGGCAACGAAAAGGCCTGGTAGAGACCCTCCCAGCTTGGTCCCTTGGTCCCCTCCCAACACACACACACACACACACACACACACACACACTCATAACCAGGCCAGTGCCTTGAGCTCAGAATGCCTGGAGCCGGTCGGGGCTGGAGACAGGGGAGGGGGAGGGGGAAGGAAGAGGAGAATCGCACAGAAACCTTCTCATCTTTCTATCAGCAGCCATGCAAGGAATATTGTTCCGCGTGGCACAAAAGCGACACTGAAAATAGCTGCAGCCAGTGCGGGGCTGCCAACCACTGCCTGAGATAACGTCTACTGGAGACAGTGGCTCTTTGTGGGGCTGTCAGTGTCCCTATTGTTCCCCAGCCTATTGCCTGGGGAATATTGTTCCCAGCTTTTGTCTCCCCCGGTTCACTTTTGTTTGCCTTTACTTACCATTTCATTCCTCACTCCCTTTGTGCTCTCCATTCCCTCCTTTGTCTCTCCCTCTCTGAGCCCGACTGTGGCTGTGGATTGGTGCCCAGTGAGACAATAGGCCCTACCCCTTCCCAACCTGCCTCCCCACCCAACCACGGTGAACCGCACACAATGCACAGCTCCGTCCCTCCTCTCTCTCCCAAGGGGCACCTCAGAGGTCCCAAAGGTGGGAGGGCCTTCAGGGAGGGTCGGCTCCGAGCTACCCACACCCCCTCCTAAGAGCTGGTGGCATATCTGGTTGCCAGAGGGAGTCTGAAATGCCTGGAGTGGGTCCCTTCCTCTTTCTGGATCTCCTTTTTTTTTTTTTTTTTAATAGGTTTTCAGTCCAGTCGAAGGACTAAGGACACATTCACACTCCAGATTCCCAAACTCTCTTTCAAGTGCCCTGCCCGCATTTCTCTGACCAGGGCACTCCGCCTTCCTCCCCTCCCTCTCAGCCCCGTGGATCAAAGCGACTTCTGTTTATTTGCACATTCAAATCCAGACTGCCTCCAGTAACCCGATCTAGTCAGGCGCCAGGATGGTGCGAGCAGAGCCCTGCCCACCCCCCTCCCCCATCCAACAGCCCTTTGGGCAGAACCGGGTAAGAAAGGGGACAGGGTCTCCTGGGGTCAGAGCTGGGCGTGGAAGAGGAGCTACGCAGTGAGAATAAAGCGAGACCTCCAGTCCCTTCAGCGTGGCCTCTGGTCCCCTCACCTCAGTGGCAGGGGAAACTGAGGCAACGAAAGAGATGAGATGCACAGGACTCAAGCCCCAAGCTTGCCTGTTGGCTCCCAGCTCACTCAGGCGTCTAATTGCAGTTCAGTGAGGATTCCTTCTTTTTTTATTTTTTTAAAAATATATCTTATATCTTATTGATTTTTTTACAGAGAGGAAGGGTGAGAGATAGAGAGTTAGAAACATCAATGAGAGAGAGAAAAATCAACCAGCTGCCTCCTGTACACCCCCTACTGGGGATGTGCCCACAACCAAGGTACATACCCTTGACTGGAATCAAACCTGGAACCCTTGAGTCTGCATGCTGACGCTCTATCCACTGAGCCAAACCGGTTTGGGCTTTTTTTAATTTTTTATTTTTTAAATGTATCTTATTGATTTTTTACAGAGAGGAAGGGAGAGAGAGAGAGAGAGAGAGAGAGAGAGAGAGAGAGAGAGAGAGAGAGAGTTAGAAACATCTATGAGAGAGAAACATCAATCCGCTGGCTCCTCCACAGACCCTACTGGGGATGTGTCCACAACCAAGGTACATGCCCTTGACCGGAACCAAACCTGGGACCCTTGTGTCTACAGGCCGACGCTCCATCTACTGAGCCAAACCGGCCAGGGCGATTCCTTCTTTTTTTTTTTTCTTTTTTTTAAAATATATTTTATTGATTTTGTACAGAGAGGAAGGGAGAGAGAGATAGAGAGCTAGAAACATCGATGAGAGAGTCATCGATCAGCTGCCTCTTGCACACCCCCTACTGGGGATATGCCCGCAACCAAGGTACATGCCCTTGACCGGAATCGAACCCGGGACCTTTCAGTCCCCAAGCCGACGCTCTATCCATTGAGCCAAACCGGTCTCGGCGGCGATTCCTTCTTTTTTAAAAAAATTTTTTTATTGAGTTCAGAAAGGAAGGGAGAGGGTGAGACGGATAGAAACATCAATGATGAGAGAAAATCATTGATTGGCTGCCTCCTGCCTCCTGCTTCCCGCACACCTCCCACTGGGGTTCAAGCCTGCAACCCGGGCGCTTGACCGGAATTGAACCCAGGACACTTCAGTCTGCAGGCTGATGTTCTATCCACTGAGCCAAACCGGCTAGGGCAAGGATACTAGCTAAGAGAGGACAGGCCCCAGGTAGCACTGAGGGGCTGGGGCTGAACTGAGGTTTCAGGAGCAGTCAATAGAAAGTGCTTTTTCTTTCACCTCCCATAACTTCCTGCCTCCTCACAGATGGGGACAGTGATTGGAGAGGAGGAAGCTTTTACTTTGCAGGGGGAAGCCGGGATCAGAGGCTCTCCTTTCTCATTGTTCCCTTTCCAAGGACAATGGGCATAATCTCCAGAGAGTCATTGTTTCCAGCGCTGAAAAGTGGGCAGGGGATTTCCGGGAAGTTTGGATGGAGGCCAGGCTTGGCTGAGAGGAGACCTGAGGGGCAAGAAGGGGAAAAGGAAGGAGAGGGCAGTCTGGGGTTAGGGGAAGCTAGTCCCAGGCCCTGAGGACAGAACTGGCCTCCTGCTCTCACTGCTCTGAAGCCAAGACTGCTTTTGGTTTGTTGAAATCTTCACCCGAGGATATTTTTCCATTGATTTTTTTTTTAGAGAGAGTGGAAGGGGGTGTGAGAGAGAGAAACATTGATGTGAGAGACACACATATGATTGGTTGCCTCCTACACGCCCTCTAGCCCCGACATAGCTGGATGGAGCCTTCAACCAACCGAATACTTGGCCTTGACCAGGACTCATACCCAAAACTCTTCAGTCCTCAGTCTTATGCTCTAACCCCTGAGCCAAACTCACTGGGACCATGACTGCTCGATTTTGTTCTGATTTTTGCTCTGCCCTTCTGCCTAGCCCCCTTCTCTAGCCAAAATTAGCTCTAGATTCTTAGTACTTGAACAGAGAGAGAAGCAAAAACAATTTGTCCATGCCTGGAGGGCAAGAACTGAGTCTGATCCACCTGCAACCCTAGCCCATAGCACAGAACCTAGAGCCCAGAGCATAGTACAAGCTCAGGGAATGTGTGAAAAATGAATAAATGAAGACAGCATAGACTCTTTAAAATATATATATATATATATATATATATATATATATATATATATATATATATATATTATTGATTTTTTTACAGAGAGGAATAGAGGTTAGAAATGATAGATCCTCCTTCCTCCAATTGATGGACAGATGTAAACTCCTCCTGCATTCCCGAGCACTGAACCATCAATCAGCACCTGCCAAATACCCTAAGCCCCCGATTCCTAAGTCCCTAGGTCCCTAATCATGGGCCTTACGTGAAACCACCAATCAGTGTGTGCTGAGTGTCCTAAGCCCCATCCTCTATCCTTCCCTTAAAAAGGGCATTGATCCCGACCCTCGCTCTCTTCTGCTCTCTCTCTCTGGAAGCAGCCAGCAGTGGTACTCTTCTCTTCAATAAAGCCTGTGTCCTGGCATTCCGGTCTCTGGCCCCCGTCTCTATTTCATCTTTCAAGAAACATCAATGAGACATAAATATTGATCTGCCGCCTCCTGCACACCCCCCACTGGGGATGTGCCCGCAACCAAGGCACATGCCCTTGACCGGAATCGAACCTGGGACCCTTCAGGCCGCAGGTGGACGCTCCATCCACTGAGCCAAACCGGTTTTGGCAGCACAGACTCTTGACCCCAGAAAGTCCCTTTGACTATTCCAAGATTCCTAGGAGGGTAGGTAGGAACTGAAAGTTTGAGGTGAGAAAACCTACAGATGGGGATAATGAGGAGATGAGGGCAGGGCAGGCACACGGTACAGAATGGGAACTGGATGTGATTTGGACAGCAGGGCAGTCAATAGTCTGCCTTTAGAATGAAATCCCCTATCTCAAGCCTCTTTCCCAGTTCACCCAACTGCCTGAGCTATCGCTCAGAGATACAGGTGTGATCGCATTTCTCCTCCGTGTAAAACTCTTTGGTGGCTTCCCCCTGCCTCCAGGCACATGTGAGTCTTTGAAATTGGAACTCCTTAAGGACAGAATCATCTTGATTGTTCCCTGTACCCACCACAGGTAACTGGCACCTCGCCAGCCCTGGAGCCATCGGTACTAGTAAACCTGGAACGGAATCAACTGGCAATCGAGCAAGTTAATTTTGCCAATTCTCCCGTGCTCCCTGGATGGTACTGTGAGTCTGGTATAGTCACTGATTTTGACACTGAAATGTCTTATCCATTTTTATAGCTATTGATTTGATCTGGGAAAGGAGCCAAACACTGTGAAAAATCAAAACACTTATATTAATTTTAAAGATTGAGACATGTCCCATTTAACTAAATATAATTGAGATTTAGAAAGTAAGCTAATGGCCAAAACCGGTTTGGCTCAGTGGATAAAGTGTCGGTCTGCGGACTGAAGGGTCCCAGGTTCGATTCCGGTAAAGGGCATGTACAGTGGTTGCGGGCACATCCCCGGTAGAGGGTGTGCAGGAGACAGCTGGTTGATGTTTCTCTCTCATTGATGTTTTTAGCTCTCTATCCCTCTCCCCTCCTCTCTGTGGAAAATCAATAATATATATAGTAGGCTAATGTACAATGTGGAATAACCAAAAGTGGTGGTAGTAAGACACTATATTCAATTTATTTGAGACGACAAAATACTTCCCTTGAACATTGGGATGGCCAATGAAATATAGGTGGAAGAAGTGAGGTGTGTCAGGACTTCTCCTAAAGGGGGTTGGTTCCCGTGGGAAGCATACCTTTTTGCCATTTTCACCTTCCTCTTTTTCCTGCTGGAATGTGGTTGCAATGACTGGAGATGTAGCAGCTACCTTGTGACCATGAAGGGACATTGAGTTTGAAACCTTTAAGGAAAGCCAAATAGAAAAACAGAAAGTGCTTGGGTCCCTAATGATGGAGGAGCCACAATACTAGCTTCAAACTTCCTACCTATGAAGTTTATTCATATGGAGTAAAAATAAAAGATTTTTTTTAGATTACACCCTTTTATTTGGCTCTTAACACAAATCTCTCTTGCGGTAGCATGATTTATATGAGGAGGAAATAAATTTTTATACTATTTCTGCGTGCTGAACTGGTAGAAAAAGTGCAGGAGTCAGAAGAGAGATCCCATTGTGTACTAGAGCACATGAAATCCTGGGGGTTTTCAAAGCGAAGCCTTGGGTTGAGTTTGGAGGAAGGGGCTGGAGAGAGCACCACTGCTCTGCACCGTCCTGAGGTGGCTGGAGCAGTGAGAGGCCAGGGAACAAGCAGATTGCTCAGGGTGGTTACAGGGGCATGAGAAAGAAGAGGCAGCTGGTGGCCTGGAAGAAGAGGAGACCCCTAACTGGTTTGGCTCAGTGGATAGAGTGTCGACCTGTGGACTGAGAGGTCCCGGGTTCGATTCCGGTCAAGAGCATGTACCTTGGTTACGGGCACATCCCCAGTAGGGGGTCTGCAAGAGGCAGCTGATCGATGATTCTCTCTCGTCCATGTTTCTAACTCTCTATCCCTCTCTCTTCCTCTCTGTAAAAAAATCAATAAAATATATATTTTTAAAAAGTCTTAAAAAAAAGTTGTGGTACATTTACACAATAGAATACTATACGGCTTAAAAAGAAAAAAGAAAAAAAAGGAACTCTTACCCTTTGCAACAACATGAGATTAATATGCTAAGTGAGATAAGCCATTCAGAGAAAGACAAATATCACCTGATCTCACTTATATGTGGAATATAATGAACAAAATAAACTGATGAACAGAAACAGACCCAGAGACATAGAAGCATGAACAGGCTGTTGAGCCTCAGAGGGAAGGCAGGGAGGGTGGGTGGGAAGAGATCACCGATAAACTTATATGCTATTGATTTGGTCTTGGAAAGGAGCCAAATACTGTGAAAATCAAAACACTTATATTAATTTTAAAAAATTGAGAGATGTTCCATTTAACTAAATATAAGAACTGCCAGGTTATGCATATACATATAACCTGGACACAGACAATGGGTGGTGAGGGCATGGGTGGTGGTGGTGGTGGGGCGAGCAGGTTGGAAGAGGACCCACTGTAACACTTTCAACAATAATGATTAAAAAAAGCTAAACAAGAGAAAAGCAGCTCGTGAACATGTGCAGAGTGCATACACACTGGGGAAACTCAGTGACGTAACTTAAAGGGGCGGTTAGGACTCAATAAAGAGCGATACGTTTGTGGAAAGTGACAGATGAAAGAAATGAGTTCAGGTTTTAGGGGTGGCAAACTGTGGTAAGGTAAGTATAAGGAGAAACTAATGGAAGATAAAGGTTTTTTCCTTTGAAAGGGTCCACCCTCTGCAGACTCTTTTCAGGGCTGCCTTCATGGCCATAAATCTTCTCTGGAGAGGAAAGTTATGGCAGGACTCACTTTTTCCAAAATGAAAGTCACCAAATAACACTAAGCGCAGAAAAACATGGGACAGTGAGAGGCTCATGAGGAAATACGCTTACCAACAACTCAGGAATTTCCAGTTATCAAGAAAAATTGTGGAAGACTTTGAACTGGATCCAAGAACTGCCAGGTATCTTCAATGTGTTTTTTAGAGCATACCCTTCTAGGCTATCTGATTCCCTGGGGTTTGCATCTTTCATTGTCTTTGAACTGTTTTTACAACATTGCAAATTGTAGATAGCAGAGCAGTGCAAACAATCCTGTTTTATACACATGTGAAACTGTCCAGTGGAGGGACCATTACTCTCTCTTCCTGCCCTCCCAAAGCTAGTTTTGCATCTATTTGTACAATAGATTCATTTTATGACCTACATGTACTAGTATGTCTGGCCTCTGAATTCTTCTTTAAACTGCTTGAAACATCTTAATTATTCCCTCATTAAGTAATGAGTTAAATAAAATTGTCGACTTGTTCTTTTCATATTTATAAGGGTGTATGTTTAATTTTTTTAGTGGTGTGTTGTTGTTTTTTTTAAATACATTTTTATTGATTTCAGAGAGGAAGGGAGAGGGAGAGAGAGATAAAAACATCAATGATGAGATAGAATCATTGATTGGCTGCCTCTTGCACTCCCCCAACTGGGATTGAGACTGCAACATGGGCATGTGCCCTGACCAGGAATCAAAATGTAAATGCCTGGTTCATATATTTTTGCAAACATCCTATATAATAAAGCTTGATATGCAAATTGCTCCCTGGACTGGGAGTTTGACTAGGAGTTCAAGAGGGGGCAGGGCCAGCTGACCAACCTCCCACGTCCCCTCCTCCCCACCCAGCCTGGCCTCCAATCAGTCCGCATCAGGGTGGGCTGGCAAGATGGGCTGGACCCCACCCGTGTATGAATTTGTGCACTGGGCATATAGAATGTTATGAGACAATATTTTGAATTATTAGCTGTTGCCTTTCCCCAAGAGTTTTTCCTTGACTCGCACACCATTTGTCCCAAGCTTGTTCCATCAGGTTATTCCTCTGAGTAACATAAATCCAAAGGCAACTGTAAGTTCTCAAGCTAGGGGGTGAATTGAGGACTTGGCAGTGTTGGGGCCACCATCTTCAGTGGGACTGTGGGTGGGAAGCCAGGGAGGTGAGCCCGGCTGGAGGAGGAGAGGAGCCCTCAACTCTGTTCCAGACCCTGCCTGCATCCAGACTCTCCTGGTGGCCTTTGGTTTCTGAACATTATTCTGCTGGAAGCTATCCATTGTCTACACAATCATGAAAGTGGGAACAGGGAACTTGGAAGGCTGATGGACCTTGAGCTTTCGCAAGGGCTAAACGCTGTGCACTGATTGTTCTGTGGAGACAATGGTGGCTTAAGCAATTTCCTGACCTAATAGTCTCAAAGTAAATCTTTACTAATATTTACTGACCTTTAAGATAGTCTGACTGCTACCAGAACTGCCTGCTTGACTAAGGGCAAGATGTGTATTCTAAAATTGAATAAAAGCTAACAGGGCCTGAGCCCCAGTGAAGCCTTTCCACCAGAGAAGGGTTTTCCGCCTGGCCCCTGTGCCTTCTAAATTCATATTTCTTGTCCAGTGCTCATTTGTGCATGGCCCCTCTCTAGATCCAGAACCCTAGCCATTCTGGTTGTGGCTTCACATTATTCCGAATTATTCATGTGATTTCTCTTATTTGCAATCAGAATAAAACTTTAATCAAAACCAAGTGGCATCCAGAAGGAGGGCATCATCACCCTGGTTCACTCTAAGTCTCTGTCTGTCCTGCCTGGATCCTTACGGCTGAGGAAAAACTCCTAACCTCACTAACTTGTTCTCACTTCAAATCCATGATTATCAGTCTCAGTGAATTTTCATGATGTCCAGGACCACCTTTTCCTTCCCTAGCCCATTCTCTCTCCCACTGTCTCCTCTCTCCTCATACTCCCAATCACTCTTCCACATCAGCACTCTGGGCTGTAAGCCTGCTTACTACACTGAGAAAATGGAAACTATTATAACTTTTACAGATTATCACCACCCTCACTCACACAGCTCCCGAGATGTAATGATGTCTTGGTTTCCTTTTTACCTCAGATTGCTCCTTCTAAATCTCCTTTGCTACTCTCTTCTCCTAAAACTCTAACTCTGTGCTGTCCAGCATGGTAACTGCTTGTCTCGCGTGGCTATAAAGCATTAGAAATGGGCTAGCCTGGATGAGGCTGCTGGAAGTATTCAACACATGCAAAACTTCAAAGACTCACTAGGAAAAAAGAAATATACAACATTTCATCACTAATTTTTATAGCTCAGCTGGCATGTCTCAATGGTTGAGCCTTGACCTATGAACCAGGAGGTCACGGTTTGATTCCTGGTCAGGACCTATGCCCAGCATGTGGCATGCAGGAGGCAGCTAACCAATGATTCTCTCTCATCACTGATTTTTCTATCTCTCTTTCCCTCTTTCTTCCTCGCGAAAATCAATAAAAATATATTTTAATAATTTTTATAGTAATCATATTTTGAAATAACATTTTGGATATCTCAGATTAAATAAAATATAGTTTAAATTAGTTTGACCTATTTTTTTCCTTTTTTTTTTAATGTATTTTATTGATTTTTTACAGAGAAGAAGAGAGAGGGATAGAGTTAGAAACATCGACGAGAAAGAAACATCGATCAGCTGCATCTTGCACACCCTCTACTGAGGATGTACCCACAACCAAGGAACATACCCTTGACTGGAATCGAACCTGGGACCTTTCGGTCTGCAGGCTGACGCTCTATCCACTGAGCCAAACCGGTTTCTGCTGTTTCTTTTTTTTTTAATGTGGCTAGTAGGCAACCTAAACATAACATGGCTCACACTGTATTTCTGTTGCCAGCACTGCTCCAAATGTTGTTGTGCCCTGGGCTCAGACTTCATTGTCTATTCTCTCTCTGCTCTTATGCTCTCATTCAGTTTTATGGCTTTAAATACTTTATATGTGTCAACATATATCCCAGATCCCTCTCCTGCACTTCTGGCACAGGTATCCGATGGCTTGCTCAACTTCTCCACTTGGAAGTCATATGCATCTCACTCTGGCTCTCTCTTGGCCTTCCCTATCCCATAGATGACAACTCTGTCCAGTGTTTCAAGAGAAAGCTGGAGTCATCTTTGACTCCTTTCTGTCTCTCAGATACCACATTCATTTCTTCTGGTGGCTTATATTCAAGCTATATCCAGAATCTAATCAATTTTCACTAGGACTAGGTTCAGGATACACTATCTGAAAATATGACACATTGGCATATGGAATATTTTAAACTGAAGGAGTTTGAGAAACAGCAGAAGTAGGAAGGCCGCTCTGACTCTCCCCTACCCTCTTTTCCTCAGAAGCAGGTGCTACAATTCTCATGTTAGAGGATCCCTCCCTAAACGCTGAGGAAAGGAACATCCTTAACAGAGGAGAGACATGGACAGGAAGAAGGATCTGAAGGAACAGGCCTTGCTCAGTTTTCTCCACTTCCCACACTTAGCTCATACTCTTTGCTCTTTCATATCTTTCCATGACTTTCTGATATTCATATTTTCAAATCTTCATTTCCTCATGAGTGCTCTCCTCCTATTAATTTTATCAGTTTGATTTTCAGACCCAACCAGGGGACCCTAAGAGAGTCAAAGACGCATTTTCCTCTCCTACAACCACTTTCCCTGCTAGGATCGTCATTTCGTGCCTGGCTTACTGTGATAGGAAGGTCTCCCCTTCTATGCTATCACTCTATTTAAGATCCTGCTGCTGTTCCCCATGTCACCCAGAGAAAAAACCAAGGTCCCCCTGTTATCGGCGGAAGTGGGGTTCTTGAGGTGCTGCTGGAATAAGCATTTCCAGAAGCCCCCATGAGAGAATGAGATATGGTGGAAAGCTTTATTTTCATGGGTTTATATGTCTGGATTTCCGAAATCCCATTTCCCTGAGTCCAGTTGTAGAAGTGTAGCTGGGGTTTTAATAAAGCGAGAAGCAGCCCAAACGGGTGAGGTTCAGTGGATAGAGCGTCAGCCTGTGGACTGAAAAGTCCTGGGTTCGATTCCGGTCAAGGGCATGTACCTTGGTTGAGGGCACATCCCCAGTAGGGGGTGTGTAAGAGGCAGCTGATTGATGATTCTCTCTCATCGATGTTTCTAACTCTCTATCCCTCTCCCTTCCTCTCTGTAAAAAATCAATAAAATGTATTTAAAAAAATAATAATAATAATAAAGCGAGAAGCAAAGCCAGTGTCCGGAGTTTCCTTTCCACGTTGCCGCTGGGCTCAGGAGAGCATTAGGCTAGTTACAGCCAAGGAGTCTATTGTGTGTGGGGTCCACACAGCCGTGTGCCTTGTAGTGAATGCAGGGGATGTAGGAGCCAAAGAGCCCCACACAGCCAGAGTCACACGAGTCCCAAGAGAGCCAAGAATACAAGAAGGTGAACGCCTTTGTTTGGGGGTTAAGTACCCAAATCTTCATGCCCTTGCAGTGGCCACGCCCATCCTGGCCAATCATCTCTGTTCCCAGGTGTGATTGATAGCAAGCACCTTCCCTATGTCACCCCCAACTTTATTGGGGATGCATCTATCTTCCCTTTGTCCAGTCCCATTCCCCCAAAGTTTTATAGGGAACAAGTCTATAATGCCTGGCCTTCCCTTCATCCCTTTTCTTTCTTTCTTTTTTTTCTTTTTAATTATTTTATTGATTTTGTACAGAGAGGAAGGGAGAGAGATACAGAGTTAGAAACATCGATGAGAGAGAGTCATCGATCAGCTGCCTCTTGCACACCCCCTACTGGGGATATGCCCGCAACCAAGGTACATCCTTGACCCGAATCAAACCCGGGACCTTTCAATCCCCAAGCCGACGCTCTATCCATTGAGCCAAACCAGTTTTAGCGCTTCATCCCTTTTCTATTATTAATAACTAGCTAATTACTATGGTTTCATTTATACTGGCTAAAGGCCTACAGGATCTGACCCCCATCTCTTCTCTGACCTCATCACTGTTCCCCCTGTTCTAGCCACACAGCCATTCCTTAGATGCCAGGCATGCTCCTGCCTTAAGGTCTTGGTATTAGTCGCTCCCTCTGCCGGGAACGCTCTGCTCCTAGAGATTTACATGGTTGAAAACCTTTGATATTCACATAGCTGAAAATCTCAGTCACATGGATGGGTATCTAATTCACCCCCCTCAAGTTTTTTTTTTTTTTTTTTAAATTTCTTTATTGACTAAGGTGTTACATATGTGTCCTTTACTCCCCCCATCCTCCCACTCATGCCCTCACCCCCATGATGTCTGTGTCCATTGGTTAGGCTTATATGCATGCATACAAGTCCTTTGGTTGATCTCTCCCTCTTACCTCCACCCTCCCCTACCTTCCCTCTGAGGTTTGACAGTCCGATGAATACTTTTCTGTCTCTGGATCTGTTTTTGTTCATCAGTTTATGTTGTTCATTATATTGCATTAATGAGTGAGTTCATGTGATATTTATCTTTCTCTGACTGGCTTATTTCACTTAGCATAATGCTCTCCAGGTCCATCTATGCTGTTGCAAACAGTAAGAACTCCTTCTTTTTTACCACAGCATAGTATTCCATTGAGTAGATGTACCACAGTTTTCTGATCCAGTCATCTGCTCATGGGCACTTAGGCTGTTTCCAAAATCTTTTTTTTTTTTTTTTTTTTTTTTAAATATTTTCAAGATGTGTCTTTCATAGGATATGACATTTCTTTCTTTCTTTTTATTTTTATCCTCACCTAAGGATATATTTCCATTGATTTTATCCCCTTCCCTCTGATCCCAGGCTTGGCCCCTGCTCAAGCCTAAAGCCTCTCCCCCCACCCCCCTGTTTCCAAAATCTTAGCTATTATAAATTGTGCTGCTGTGAACATAGGGGTGCATATATCCTTTCTGATTGGTGTTTCTAGTTTCTTGGGATATATTCCTAGAAGTGGGATCACTGGGTCAAATGGGAGTTCCATTTTCAGTTTTTTGAGGAAACTCCATACTGTTCTCCACAGTGGCTGCACCAGTCTGCATTCCCACCAGCAGTGCATGAGGGTTCCTTTTTCTCCGCAACCTCGCCAACACTTGTCGTTTGTTGATTTGTTGATGATAGACATTCTGGCCGGTGTGAGATGGTACCACATTGTTGTTATGATTTGTATCTCTCGGATAATTAGTGACTTTGAGCATGTTTTCATAGGTCTCTTGGCCTTCCTTCTGTCTTTTTTTGAAAAGATTTTATTTAGGTCCGTTGCCCATTTCTTTATTGGATCATTTATCTTCCTTTTATTAAGTTGTATAAGCTGTCTGTAGATGTTGGAGATTAAACCTTTATCAGTGATAACATTTGCAAATATGTTCTCCCGTACAGTGGGCTTTCTTGTTTTATTGATAGCTTCTTTTGCTGTGAAAAAGCTTTTTATGTTGATGGTTTCTTTTGCTGTGCAAAAGCTTTTTATTTTGATGTAGTGCCATTTGCTTATTTTCTCTTTAGTTTCCCTTACCCTAGCCTTCAAGTTTTTGTTCGGCTGTCACATTCTAAAAGAGGTTCCTCTTTAAGATTGCAATCTACCTCCTTTCTCCCGATCTCTTTACTCCCATCTAGATTTTTTCCTCACAAGTACTTACTTATCACCTTTCAATATCCTATACAATTTACTTATTTATTATGCTTATTATTATCCCACCCACTGTCCATACCACTAGAGTGGAAGCTCTTCTGGGGCAAGGAACTTGTGTGTCTTGTTTCTTGATATATTCAAGTGCTCACACTAGTGGCTGATACATAGTAGACACTCAATACACACGTATCTGTTGAATGAACATTAGGCTAATCAGAGAGGGCTGATTTGCTCCATTCTTGTTTAAGATTGGTTCATACACTTGAGTTAGAAAATGTGGGATCCTGAAAATCTCCCTGGAATATGGGAAAGCACCAAGGGTTGCTGGAATCCTGACGGGGGGGCCCCCTAAGCAGCCTCTTTTCACGCATGCCACCCCTGAAAGAGGCCTCCCACTCCAAGGCTCGAAATGGAATGCAGTTAGTGGGCAAGGGCAACATTCCTGGGGAGATTAGAGAGGATAGGTTCCTTTCTACCTCTTTGTTCCCGGCCTGTGCCTGGAGGCTAAGGCCATTAAGCAGAAAACAATTGGTGATGCTAAGAAATGAATGACCCACCAGCCATCCTGTCCAAGGCCTGATATTTCAGCTCAGTAGGGATTGGGGTACAATGGTAAGACACTGGACTGTTACTAACATTCTTTCATTTATTGAGTTCCTTTTGTTTTGTTTTGTTTTGTTTGAGTTCCTATTATGTGTCAGACATGCTTGACCTTGAGGAAATAATGGCAATTAATATAAGTCCCTGTCTTTGTGGAGCTGATGTTCTGGTTGGGGAGATAGAAAATAAACAAGAGAAATATGACTAAGGTAATTTCAGGTCCTGGAACTTGGTAGGCACTGAGGAGAAAATGAAGGTGAAAGTATGATGGGGACAGGCTGCTTTAGATATATAATATGGAGGTTAGGGAAGACCTCTCTGAGAAGACAACTTTTCGTTTGAGACTGTTAAATGTGAGAAACATTCAAACCTGTAAAGAATGTTTGTGAGTTTATTTGAGGGAAACTGTCGACAGTTGTTGGGAAGCAGAATCTTAACATATTGAATTAATCCTCTGGTTTTTCACCTATTTTTATAAATTACCATCAAAGGAGGATACACATAAGTGAAATCCATTCATGATAGATTAAGGAGGTGGGAAAAAACAAAGGGGGAAAACTCTGGGATTGGGTAAAAAGTAAAGTGAGAAGCACATGCTTCTTTCACATAGGCAGGTACAGGATAGTTAATAGTCAACAATTAACATGATAATAAGAGCAATGAGGGAATTTGTGGTCTCCGCCCAGGCACACCTATATGTTGGCTGTGCCCTGAAGGGTCCAGAAAAAGCGAAGTTATAAATTACCCTGACATTCCAAAGTTATGCTATCATAGATGCAAAAAGACAATAGGCTCAGTTAATCTCACAGTTAATCCTTGTCAGGGAAGATACGGGTCTAGCACATGACTACCCTCCATAGACTGTTTTTTAATTTAAGAAGTTTTCATTTCAGGCCATCCTTGTGGTTACTTTAGATTTCTGAGTTTGCAAGGCCACATGCAGGCCTTCCCTGAGTTAGTCAGGTCAGCATATGGCCCTTTTTTGTCCTTAAGACCTAAATGATGAAAAGGATCCAGGAGCAAATCAGCCCTCTCTGATTAACCTAATGTTCATTCAACTGATACTTATGTATTGAGTGTCTACCATGTATTGAGTGTCTACCATGTAAAGAACACTCCGGTAGAAAGAATAGCAAGCACCAAGACTCTGGGTTGAAAAGGATGTTCATGGAGACCAGAGGAAGCTTATGAGCCTCAAGAGCAGTGAGTGAGTAGAAAAGGAATAAATGAAGTGGGAAAGATCAGATGAGGTCAGACCATCAATGGGCAGACATTGACAGTTATAAAGAACTGAATATCATATTCTGACTTTAATCTTATAAATACTACTCTATATTGTAGGGATAATTTAAAAACTAGTTAAATAATTCAGGTGAAATAACAGCTTGGACAAGTGAGGCAGTAGTTGTGATGGAAATAAAATTACATGAATTAATTAAAAAGATATTTGATATTTTGGAGTGTGGAAGACAAAATACAGTGGACAATTAACCAAAGTAACTTCTATTTGATGGAGAAAAGTAAGAGGTGTGTAACTGTGTATTGTCTGTCACACACCAGCATTTATACACTTCCCAAAGGGCAGATATAAACACATTCATTAAAAACCAAAGATATAAACTTTCTGTAACATATAAAAATAAGAAGCATGTAAACGTAAAGTTATACCTAGTAATCAGTAATTTGGTAGTCTATCAGGGAAATAATCTAGGTGTTTAATAAATATAGTTACCAGTTCAAGATTTTTAAGCTCCCTAAGATTTTTGAAATTAACTTAAAGCTAATTATTAATACTGTTTGTCAGAATATTCTATGTGATTAAACACAAATTTATACTTTTTATAATTTTAAACATTAAGCACAGTCATGAGTCACTTAATGATGGGGATACTTTCTGAGAAATTTATCATTAGACGATTTTCTTTGTGTAAATATTATAGAGTGATCTTACACAAACTTAGATGGTTCAGCCTATCACACACCTACCGTGTTTTCCCGAAAATAAGACATCCTCCGAAAATAAGACCTACTTACAGGCTTCCTTCTGAGTGAAATATAAGGCATACCCCCGAAAATAAGGCCCCCCTAGGCTAAACATGAGAGATTTGGTCCACTGATTCTGAAAGAAATGGAGTCACAAGAAATTCACCAGGAAATTCAGGAATTGGATTGTTATGATGATGTTCCAGAAGATGATGACATGATTTTCATTGAATAAATGAGCAAATTCTTGATACTGTAGGATTCACAGTTTGTCTGGTTTGTGTTGACAACTACCATACTACCGTACCGTATACAGGTAATAAATTTCCTTTATTTTCATTTAACAATAAATGTGCACCGTATTCTTCTTCATGGAAAATAAGACATCCCTGAAAATAAGACCTAGCGAATCTTTGGGAGCAAAAATTAATATAAGACACTGTCTTATTTTCGGGGAAACAGGGTAGTCTATGGGGCATAGCCTATTGCTCCGAGGCTACAAGCCTGCACAGCATGTCACTGTATAAAAAACAACATGAGATTAAATCAAGCACAACCGAAAATGATGCAATCAAGAAACCTGGCAAACACATGTATAAGGCTGCTCCTGACATAACTGTTTTACAGCAAACATTTTTTTTATAAGTAGAAAAAGTACATTCTAAAATAACCATAGGAAGTATATTATAGTAAGTGGTAAACCAGTAACTTAGTTGTTTATTAACATTATCAAATATTATATACTGGACGTAATTGTATGTGCTATACTTTCATTTTTTAAAATATGTTGTTATTGATTTCAGAGAGGAAGGGAATGAGAGAGATAGAAACACCAATGATGAGAGAGAATCATTGATCGGCTGCCTCCTGCATGCTCCACACTGAGGATCAAGCCTGAAACATTACTTTCATTTTTAAAAAAATATATTTTATTGATTTTTTACAGAGAGGAAGAGAGAGAGATAGAGAGCTAGAAATGTCGATGAGAGAGAAACATTGACCAGCTGCCTCTTGCACACTCCCTACTGGGGATGTGCCCGCAACCCAGGTACATGCCCTTGACCGGAATCGAACCTGGGACCCTTCAGTCCACAGACCGACGCTCTACCACTGAGCCAAACCGGCTTCGGCTACTTTCATTTTTTTAAATATATTTTTATTGATTTCAGAGAGGAAGGGAAAGAGAGAGATAGAAACATCAATAATGAGAGAGAATCATTGATCGGCTATCTCTTGCATGCTTCCCACAGGGGATCAGCCTGCAGCCTGGGCATGTGCACCAACTGGGTATCAAACCTGACCCCCTGGTACTCAGGTCCACACTCAACCACTGAGCCACTGTGGCCAAGCTGTGTGTGCTATACATTTATATGTCTTGCAACACAGTAGGCATGTTTACACCAGTATCATCACAAACACATGAGTAATGCACTGAGCTATGCTATGATGGCTACATGGTCATGAGGCAGTAGAAATTTTTTTGTCTCCATTATAAATTTTTGGAACCACCATTGTAAAGATGGTATATCATTGACCAAACATCATTGCGTAGTGCATGGCTGTAGAAGTAATGCTAGCTTATTCCGTCAGTAAACCTATATAAGTTTAAGAACATACCGAAGCAAAATATATTATACTTAATGCCTATGGTGGGGGCCAGGGCAGGCCACCCCAAAATATCCCACAATGGCAATTTGGTTACTTTGGATTAAATCTACATAACCAACAGCGGGTGTGAAAAGTCGCACTGGTCCTCCCTTGCTCCTTGAATGCAGGAGGTAATCTCCCCGGTGAACGATGCCCTTGTTGCTCACAGATTGTTGAGGAGGATAACCTTGTTGTAAGAGTTAAGGAATCCTGCCGAGACCGGTTTGCTCAGTGGATAGAGCGTCGGTCTGCGGACTGAAAGGTCTCAGGTTCGATTCCGGTCAAGGGCATGTAACTTGGTTGCGGGCACATCCCCAGTAGGGGGCGAGCAAGAGGAGCTGATTGATGACTCTCATCGATGTTTCTAACTCTGTATCTCGCTCCCTTCCTCTCTGTAAAAATAATCAATAAAATATATTAAAAAAAAAAAAAAAAAAAAGAGTTAAGGAATCCAGGGCTCAAAACCTGTGTACACAAACCTTATTACTCCTTTACTACTTTACTACCCACATGTAAAGTTTGTTTAGATTTCTCTCTATTGAGCAACCAAACCTAAATTTATCCATCCTGTCAATGTTTTACAAATTTATTGTTTGTCTAAAAGTATTAATAGATACCATTTCTCTGAGATTGATTGTCCTTCCCTTATATGGAAATGAGCTCATGAGCCCACCTCTCCAAGCTCCATAACTGTACTTAAGTATCACTTGTAGGAAAGAGGCTTAAAAGTATAAGGCCATATCTGACTATAGGGGAAGCATTTCTTATAGAGGAGGTGCCACAGATCAGATGCCACAAGCTATGAGCATGGTAAAGAGGATTTAACCTCTTTCTGGGTCTAGATCAGTACTGGCCAATAGAAGTGTAATATAAGGTACAAATGTAAACCACATATGCAATTTAAAAAATATTATAGTTCCTCAAAAAGTAAAAGTAAACAGGTAAAATTAAATTTAATAGTGTAGTTTATTTAACATAAAATGTCCAAAATATTATAATTTCAACATGAGAAATATAAAAAAATTAATGAAATTTTCCTTTTTTTTTTTGTTGAGTAGAATGACGCTCTTGACCTAATCCCTGGAACCTGTGAATATGTTACATTACATGGCAAAAGGGACTTTGCAGATGTAATTAAGATTTTAAATAGAGCCCTCACCGGTTTGGCTCAGTGGATAGAGCATAGGACTGAAGAGTCCCAGGTTCAATTCCAGGCAAGAGCACGTACCTTGGTTGCAGGCATGATCTCTCCACCCCACCCTGGTTGAGATGGTGCAGGAGGCAACCAATCAGTGTGTCTCTCTGTTTCTTCCCCTCCCTCCCTCTCTGAGCATCATATATGATCACCTGTGTGCAGATATTAAATTGGCTTTTCTCCTTTAATCTGGTGTTATGTCTACTTCATTATTAGTCCAGCCATAAGGACTCAAGAGGGGTGAAGAGGGGAATTTCCCGCTCTCTGACACATACAGCTCAGAGAAAACATATGTATTTTTATTAAATCAAAATTACTAACCTAGTTTTGTTTGCCAGAGATTTATCTAAATTATCTTGAGTTTTTAAAAAAATGTTTCAGAGTTAGTTTCTACAAAAATGCCTCTTTCTTTCTCATTAAAAGTATTAGAAGTTCAATTTTCTTAATCTCTTAGAATTTTAGGACTCTTTAATTTATTTAAGTGCTTATTATCTCTAAACCAATCAAAATAGAATTCTAACATATTTTACTTTTTAAAATATATTTTTGCCGAAACTGGTTTGGCTCAGTGGATAGAGCATTGGCCTGCGGACTGAAAGGTTCGATTCCGGTCAAGGGCATGTACCTTGGTTGCGGGCACATCCCCAGTAGGGAGTGTGCAAGAGGCAGCTGATCGATGATTCTCTCTCATCGATGTTTCTAACTCTCTAACCCCTCTCTCTTCTTCTCTGTAAAATATCAGTAAAATATATTTAAATTAAATAAAATATATTTTTATTGATTTCAGAGAGGAAGAGAGAGAAAGAGAAACATTGGCTGCTTTGTGTAAACCCCTGCTGGGATTTGAGCCCACAACCTGGGCATGTGCCCTAACTGAAAATTGAACCATGACCTACAGGTTCATAGGCCAACACTCAACCACTGAGCTACACCGGCTGGGCATAACAGATTTTATAGAGGTGGGAAAATATTACACATTTACACAATGGGAAGTAAAGGCCTCCCTGACATGAAAAATACAGACACACCAAAAGAAAAGCTTAGAGCTTCAATTCTGAAATTCAAACCACGGGCCAAGTATAACCATGAAGTGAGCCATGCAGCGTAAGCGTGGGAGAGCCAGGATTCCAACTCTAGCAACTTGACTCCAAATGGTCAAGTGAACCCCTTGCAGTAGTCTTAACTTTCCAATAAGGGAGGCAAGCAGCTCAGTTACAACAAAGATTTATACTTGGAAAAGGAGGACGAACTGCCAGGACAGCTGCACTTTGATAACCAGTCACGCGCACGCCCGATCCTCCTGGACAGGGATACGGAAGTCACAGACAACACCTGCAGGTTTTAATGGTTTTAGGCCAAGCATTTGTTTCCTTGATCAGAGATGGAATATACGTTTCCTGGTCAAAGAATTCAATTGCCAAAAATTCTGTCCCCTTGCCCCATTCCCTTCAGACCATGCCAGCATACTCGGAAGCCTGCTACCTCTAAATGGTAGTATCTTTTGGCCCGTGGCCCAATCAATGGCTGCAAAACTGAAAAAACAATACTTCCTTTTACCAACTAGTTTCAAAACTTGTGGGACTTCTGAGGGACTTAGGTTAAATCTCTGTAACATCTCCACCGCTCTTCCTCCAGGCAGACACCCCTTTGGGAAGGTTCCCACGCTCCAGCATTCTGAATGAGATGTATGCTTCCCAGGATTATGGTTGATTTTCGTTGACAGTTTCTGGTGCCGTAACCTGGACCCTCTGCTGTTCTGCATGGATCAAATACAGTAGAAACTTTTGCCATCTCTCCTCCTGGAAGTCCCAGTGACCGGTCCTCTGAATCAGTCCTATTTCTCATGAAAGTGCCACTCCCTTCTCTTGAGTATCACCTAAGCCACTATTCTTCCTCTTTATTGTCCTTGGTATAAGCTTTTTTTTATATATATAAAAAATATTTTTTTCATTGATTTCAGAGAGGAAGGGAGGAGAGAGAGATAGAAACATCAACTAGCCGGCACTGGTTTGGCTCAGTGGATAGAGCGTCGGCCTGCGGACTGAAAGGTCTCGGGTTCGATTCCGGTAAGGGCATGTACCTTGGTTGTGGGCACATCCCCAGTGGGGGGGGGTGCAAGAGGCAGCTGATCGATGATTCTCTCTCATCAACGTTTCTAACTCTCTATCCCTCTCTCTTCCTCTCTGTGAAAAATCAATAAAATATATTTTAAAAAAAGAAAAAAAAGAAAGAAACATCAATTAATGAGAGAGAATCATTGATCAGCTGCCTCCTGCATGCCCGCTACTGGGCATGTGCCCTGAATAGGAGTCAAACTGTGACCTCCTGGTTCACAGGTCAATGCCGAACCACTAAGCCACATTGGTGAGGCGTTTGTTCCACGTATCTATGCCATTTACTGGTTGATTCTCGCCTGTGCCCTGACAGGGAATTAAACCCACAACCTTGCTGTGGCATATCGGTTATGTTGCCAGGGCAATGCCTCTTCACTTCCCTCCTAACTGGAAAACTATTTGGATTTCTGCCTGGATCAGTGCTTCCCAAATAGTTATTCTTTTGGATCTCAAAGAATAACTATTGGTATAAGCTTTAATAAAGTAGCACAAAGTTTGTGCTATGTTCCTTAAAGTTATTTGGATCTTTCACTTTGGCCTTTCATTTTTAGGTTGATAATGACTACAAGATGCGAAATTGGGTGATTATAGGATTGTTTTGTGATTTATATTATAAATTGTCACCAAATTACTTCTACTATATAAGGAGCAGTTCCTCAAAAAGGGAAGGGATGTTGGACAAAAACTAGAAATCAACACATCACCTGTCAGGTCCCTCTGTTTAGAATGTGCTCATCTAAATCCTACTTGTATTTCAAGATAAAGCTCAGATTCCACATAGAATCATAGACTCTCAGTACTGGAAAGGAGGAGAGGGAAATAATTTATATTGAAATTTATTATTATGTACCTGTTTGGGTATTTGAAATTCATTCACATTTAATCCTTACAGAAAACCAGAAGAATTGGTTTGTTATCCCCATTTCATAGACAAGAAAATTGAAGTTCAGAGAGGCTAAACAACTTACCCACTGTCATCTTACAAGCTAGAGGTAGAGTGAAGACATAAACCCAGATCTTTTTCAGTGGAAATCTATGTCCTTTGCATTTTACTATACTGCCTTAAAGTTCACCTAATCTATATAAACCCTGCCCAGCGTGGTGTTCAAATCCTCATTCAGACACCACCATAAAGTTTATCAGCCAGACCCTGTCCAGGAACAAAGAAATCCACACATTTTAATGCAGCCCATCTCTATTGGCTGCATTAAAACGTTTCTTTCAATATGAAGCTGACATAGTCCTTCGGAAACCCTTACCCATAATCCAGCTCTTCTGAAACTTTACCCATAATCCTAACACCCTTAAATCCTGGAGCACAGTGAGCTGGTGGAAGAGACTATCACTGAGGAAGAGACTATGAGTGGGTACCTACTCTCTCTCTTCCTCCTCTTCCTCCTCCTCCTCCTCCTCCTCCTCCTCCTCCTCCTTCTCCTCTTCCTCCTCCTCTTCCTGCTCTTCCTCTTCCTTCTCCTCCTCTTCCTCCTTCTTCTTCTTTTTCTTCTTTTAATATTTTATTGAGTTTTTACAGAGAGGAAAGGAGAGGGAGAGAGAGCTAGAAACATTGATGAGAAAGAAACATCGATCAGCTGCCTGCTGCACATCCCCGACTGGGGATGTGCCCACAACCAAGGTACATGCCCTTGACTGGAATCGAACCTGGGATCCTTCAGTCCGCAGGCTGATGCTCTATCCACTGAGCCAAACCGGTTTGGGCTCTCTTTCCTTCTTACGTGGGAATAGAATTTCTCCCTCAGCACGGAGGCAGATGTACCGTGAAGTTCAGGAAGCTGTGGCTTGGGGCTTCCCCCGCCTGAGTCCTGAGTGGCTGGGAGCTGTGGAGTGTTCCAGATGGATGGGCAACAGATTGCAATTAGGACGATGTTTGGGAAACTGACTAAAGAAATCTCAGAAGAAAGGGGCCCAAACCTCCAAAGCTCCAGTCGTTTTTGTGATTTATTTCTCATCATTAACACATACTTTCGTACCGGAAACTTGGTGCTACTTTCCTTAAAGAGGGCTCCAAAAATAGCGCTCAGCTCCACAAAATCTGCCCTGACCCTTGGCTCAGCCCATAGCAGTCTTGTTATATTTGTAATACTGTATATATATCTGAGACTTTACCCAAGAAAAATTAATTCCTATCTTCCTTATTATTCTGGCCCTATCATAATAGCCAGACCAATATCTTGTTACCGAACATTCAATTTTTATTCTGCCACCTTCATACATGAGCACCACTTTCTCACCACCTTAGAGTCGAGTGGATTGGTCACGGGAGGGGAGGTCAGGCCAGATGGATAATTCCTTGCCCACAATTTTCAAACTGGGACTGTGAAGAGTCGGTCTCTCTGGTTACCCGCACCTTAAGCATTGGACCACCTACACGTGTTATCTCTTTACAGTTGTGTCGCATAACTTCCACAGAGAGAAGCCAGGAAGTGTTAAGAGAACCTGAGGGAAAGAGAAGAAAGGCTAAGAGCTACAGAACCTCTGTACTGTATTTCAATTGTTCCTTGAGCTCAGATGAATTTCTGTCCTTCTTATAGTTTGGTTCATCAATTCTCCCTTGACCAGAGAATTATACAAATATTATTCCAATAAATTTCCGGTTTTCCTTAAGCTAATTAAATAGGATTTCTGTCTTTTACAACCAAGAAGCCTATTGATTAACTCGTCATGCGCTCTATTGAGGCATATAAGAAGCAAGCCAGGCAAAGGGCCCAGGGAGCTCCCGCCCTGTGCCTTTCCCCGTAACCGTTTGCCTATGACTCTCTCTCCTCATCTAGACCCACAGACCCGACAGTCTGACGGACAGGGTATTACTAATGTACCTCAGGCTCACTGTCCCCTTTCCCCTCAACCCTCTGCCTCCAGGGCTCCCTGCCGCAGCAAACGGCATAACTACTCACATGCAGGTGCTCAAGCCACATACTGGATCAGGCCCATGACTTATAAAACCTGACGTGTCCTGGCCCCTGCCCACCCCTCTAGCTGCACTGCGTGCTGCTCCTGCCTACATCCTCTACCTTTCAGCCGCGCTGGCTTATCTGACACGAATGAAGTAACATTTCCATTTCTTCCTGTGTTCCTCTTTCAAACCTCTTTTGCATAGAACTTTCCTATGCAAAGCCATCTCTCCCAGGAAAAGCACCTACTATGGACAACTATGGAGGTCCCTGCACCTACAGACTCCTCTGCCTTCCCTGGGTCTTCTGTGCGTACCAGACCCAGCTCTGAGAAATAGGGCATCCCAATCCTCATCCTCACAGGGCCCCTCCTCATGGCTTACCCCAGCCAGCTCAGGGCATTCCTCTGGCCATGGAGGGTGCTCTGCAGTTGGCATCTCATCCACTTCAGACCAATGTAGGTTTCAGGGGTTGATGTAAAAGGATATGGGATGGAAGAGTCTCATTCTTTTTATTTCTTATTATAATTTTTTTTTTTTTCCACAGAGAGGAAGGGAGAGAGATGAGAGTTAGAAACATAAATGTCATCAATGAGACAAAAACTTCGATCAGCTGCGTCCTGCATACCCCCCACCGGGGATGTGCCCACAACCAAAGTACATGCCCCTGACCAGAATCGAACCCGGGACCCTTCAGTCTACAGGCCGATGCTCTATTCACTGAGTCAAACCAGTTTTGGAAAGAGTCACATTCTTTAGGTCTACCGTAAGCCAGTTCTCCCTCTTTCTGGACAATTGGATTTCGGGATATGAGGCCTTGAATTACTGCAGCAATTCGGTCATCGTGAGAAAAGCTATGCCCAAGTGAAGTTAGTGCAGTGAGATGCAGAGTGGAGACATGGAAGGCAGAGGGAAACAATTCCACCAGTCCTGAAGCTTTCACACTATCCCTCTGATCTTACAATTAGTCACGTGAGCCAATGCATCGTTTAAGCCAGTTTGTCTAAAAACCGCACACATTGCTGAAACTGGTTTGGCTCAGTGGATAGAGCGTCGGTCTGCGGACTGAAGGGTCCCAGGTTCGATTCCAGTCAAGGGCATGTACCTTGGCTGGGGGCACATCCCCAGTGGGGGGTGTGCAGGAGGCAGCTGGTCGATGATTCTCTCTCATTGATGTTTCTAACTCTCTATCCCTCTCTCTGTAAAAAATCAATAAAATATATTAAAAAAACACACACACACACACGTTTGATAAAGGACTTGTATTTATAGTATATAAACAACTCCCTAAACTCAATAATAAAACAAGCCAATTAAGAAAATGGGGCTGAAGCTGGTTTGGCTTAGTGGATAGAGCATCAGCCTCTGGGTTAAAGGGTCCTGGGTTCGATTATGGTCAAGGGCTTTGGTTGTGGGCACATTCCCGGTGGGAGGTGTGCAGGAGGCAGCCAATCGATGAGTCTCTCTCATCGATGTTTCTATCCCTATCTCTCTCTCTTCCTCTCTGTAAAAAAAAAAAAAAAAAAAATCAATGAAAATATATTAAAAAAAAAAAAGAAAAGAAAGAAAATGGGCAGCTTGGCTGGTGTGGCTCAGTGGTTAACTCATGAACCAGTAGGTTGGGGTTCGATTCCCAGTCAGGGCACATGCCCAGGTTTCGGGCTCACACCCTTGTAAGAAGTAGCGAATCAATGATTCTCTCTTATTATCTTTCTATCTCTCTCTCTCCCTCTCCATTTCTCTCTCTGAAATCAATAAAAATATATTTTTTTAAAAGAAAATGGGAAGAAGATTTGAAGATGCACTTCACCAGAGAAGATATACAAATGGCAAATAAACACAAGAAAAGATGATCGATGTCATTAGTTATTAGGAGCAAATTCAGACCACAGTGAAAAATGACTACACACCTGTTAGAATGTCTAAGAATCAAAACTCTGACAACGCCAGGTGCTCACAAAGCGCGCAGCAACGGGAGCTCACACCGCGCTGCTGGGAATGCGGACTGAACAGTCTGTTTGGAGAACACCTTCCCCTCCTCCTCCTCATTAAAGACTGCGTTTTAGAAGCAGTTTTAGGTTCTCAGACAGTTTCTTTTAAAGTTACACATAGTTACCATATGATCCAGCAATCCCACTCCTCCATATCTGTTTAAGAAAAATGAAAATTTTGTTCCCACAAAAACATGTACATAAATATTTATAGTAGCTTTACTCATAATCACACAAACGCTGGAAACAGCCCAAATGTCCTTCAGCCGGCGAAAGGTTACACGAACTATGGTGTATCATGTGATGGAACACTACTCAGCAATACAAAGAACATGCACTGACATGGCCGAATCTCAAATGCGTTTTGTTAAGTCAAAGAAGTCACACGCAAAAGGCTTCACATGTATGATTCCACTTATATGACATTCTTGAGGAAACAAAATTATAGGGACCGAAGACAAATCAGCAGTTGCCTGGGGGTAGGCCAGTGGTCGGCAAACTCATTAGCCAACAGAGCCAAATATCAACAGTACAATGACTGAAATTTCTTTTAGAGCCAAATTTTTTAAACTTCAACTATATAGGTAGGTACATTGTTATTAACTTAATCAGGGTACTCCTAAGCTGGCCTTTGCTGAAAACTCAAGGGGCCAAAGAGCCGCATGTGGCTCGCGCCAGTAGGCTAGGCCGTTGGAGAGATTGAATACAAAAGGGCAGTGTGAAAGAATAGGGGGAGGTGTGAAACTGTTCTGTATTGTGTTTGTGGTGGTGTTTACATACATACTTGTATACATTTGTCAAAACCTATAGAACTGTTCATACACAAAGAGTGAATTTTACTATATGTAATTTTTAAACGTGAATAAATTTTTCTTTAAACTTCTGTATCTACAGTGGCTCTCAATCTATTGGATGAAACAGTTTTAGTCCTCAAGAAACTTAAAATATATATATATATATATATATATATATATATATATATATATAGATTTCAGAGAGGGAGAGGGTGGGAGAGATAGAAACATCAATGAGGAGAGAGAATCATTGATCGGCTGCCTCTTGCATGCCTTCTACTGGGGATCGAGCCCACAACCTGGGCATGTGCCCTGATGGGGAATTGAACTGTGACCTCCTGGTCCTCAGGTCGACACTCAACCACTGAGCCACACCAGCCATGCCTTAAGAAACTTTTAGTGCAAGGTGACTCTAAGAAACAGTCTAATATAAGATGTGCACATGTAAACACATATGAAAGATAGAGGGACAAGTACAAATGCATGCAACTTCAAAAACTGGACTAAACATACAAGGTGAAGTTAGCGGGAGGAAGCTTTGTGAAAGGGTTAACTCAGGTTATAAAAACACAATCTTGCAAGGCTCTGAAAGCACTTTGGAAAATAGAGAGATCTGTAAAAGTACAGATCTAATCGTCTTCTTGACATCACCTACAAAGCCTCGCGTAATAGTGTGCATTTTGCTGGCATTTGGTTAATAATTTTTTTATTATTGTTGTTACATAGGATTCATAAATAAAATAAATTGTTCAAAGGAGTAGGAAGGCATTCACATCGATGAGGAATGTCCAGAAGTTTCTCGCAGTTCCAGACTGGCTCAGAGCCATTAGGACTTTTCCCTCCTAACGGCAAAGGTTAGAGGTGCCCACCTTGTGTAATGCCTTGGTGCAGGATAACTCACGTCCTGCCTTTAGCTATGGCCTGGTTTGAGCTTAAGTAACTGGTGTCCGTGTTGTGCTCCCTGCTCTGTACAAATAGGACGTTTCTGACGGGGGTAGGGGCATAAACACCCACCTGCTCGGGCGGCCGTACTTCCTGCAGCTCCTCCGTCTTCCTCTCCTGCTGCCTGCTGGCGGCTCACTGCCCCGCAGAAACCAGCCTTGATGCTATCTCGCTTCCCAGATCTGCAAGGGCCTCTCAGCTGCAGATTGGCGATGCGACAATTAACCTTCAAAGGGGCCTGGCCCTAGGTAAGGTGCAAGCCACAGCAGCCACCTCCGGAGAGTTAGCATCTTGCAAGCCCACTAGTTCCTTCAAATCCGGTGTGGCTGTGATTTGCCAGCAGATGAAAACTGTTTAATTAACTGTCTTCACTCAGCCTCCCAGGGCCCTAAAGCCCGTGCCTTCTCCCCATCAGAAGGATCCCTTCCCCAACCAGCTACTGCTGAGCGTGTAGAGAAGTACTTTTATTCCGATAAACCCCGTCATTCCCTCTCTTCGGGACACCTCCTAGCGGAACAGTTCCCTTGCACACCGGACTCTCAACGTTTTTTGTCATTTCCCTTCGCTGTGAACTCAAAAATCTACTCATGCCGAAACCGGTTTGGCTCAGTGGATAGAGCGTCCCAGGTTCGATTCCGGTCAAGGTCATGTACCTGGGTTGCAGGCACATCCCCAGTAGGGGGTGTGCAGGAGGCAGCTGGTCGATGATTCTCTCTCACTGATGTTTCTAGTTCTCTGTCCCTCTCCCTTCCTCTCTGTAAAAAGTCAATAAAATATATTTTAAAAAATCTACTCATTTTTCATGAAAACATCTTACTCTTACTGCACTGTTGTTTTGGTTTGGGTTCCCGGTGATTGCAGGCTGGTCCTTCCTAAGCACACCTACCTCCAAGTACAACACTGGCCGGCTCTGGCAACACATTTTTCCCGCCAATAAGAAACACGTTACATAGATGGGAAAACAAGGGCCTAATGAAAAACATTCACAGTCGCAGACGCCCCCTCTAGCAAAGTCCCATCCTGTATGTAAGGAAGCAGAAGGGGATTCCGTGAATTACCAGGAAGTGTAGGGACAGAAAGATACCCATTCCCTTCTACAAGGTTTTCTGGGTGTTTTTGTTGTTGTTTTAAATCCTCACCCAAGTATATTTTTCCATTGGTTTCCAGAGAGAGTGGGAGGGAGGGAGGGAAGGGAGCAAGAGAGAGAGAAAAACATCTGTGTGAGAGAGACACACCCATTGGTTGCTCCCCGAACATACTCCCACCAGAGCTAGAAAACCTGCAACTGAGATACATGCCCTTGATTGGGAATTGAACCCGAGACCTTTCGGTCCTAGGCCGGGAGCTCTAACCATTGAGCAAACGGCCAGGGCTGGGTATGTATTTTTTTGTTTGTGCTTTTGTTAATCCTCACCCAAGGATATTTTCCATTGGTTTTTAGAGAAGTGGAAGGGAAGGGGAGAGACACACAGAGAGAAACATCGATGTGAGAGAGACACATCAATTGGTGCTCCGACCAGAGCTGGGGTCGAGCCTGCAACTAAGATGTGTGTCCTTGATCAGAATCAAACCCAAACCCTTCAGTCCGAGGGCTGATGCTCTGGGCTGGGGCTGGGTATGAGTTTTTTAAGTGTCACAAGAAGTGGCTTCATCTCTTTTCCCTACTTCATATGCTCAGAACTACAAGGGTTCCAAACAAATGATTCATAGATGAGAAGCCATTTCGCATATATTTATATTCGTTACATATTTTAATTATGTTCCCCATTTAATGCCGAAATACAGACACTGCACCCTACAACCGTATCCACTGCCCCATCCACGCCTAGCATACTCTCCCCCATCCTGCTTTCCTCATGACGAACAGGCAATGCTGAAAGCCCCTGCCTGCCGTTACCTCTTACTTTGCCCCAATTCTACCAATAGGGCTCAAGTGCCCTGTCAGTTCCATCCTCTGGTTGTGACCAGACCTAGGAGATTATCTTCCAAAGGCAGGAAGAGCTGTGGAAGTTTGGGTAGATGTCCCTATCCAACCCACAGAAGAGACGTCGGAAGAACACACAGAGCAACTTGTGGGCTTTAAGCTCATGCATCCCAAACAAAGGCAGCCCCTCACCCCCTTTCCCGCCCCCCAGGACTGCCTCCCCGGGGAACTCAATCACAAGCCACGGAACGGCTGGTAGGAAGTGGGAATTTCCTAGCCAATTGGCTTTCCCCCAGGGCTGCGGGGCCAAGTCTCTGAGGAGAACACCAAATGGTGGAGAATGGAAAACAGCACCTGGGCTAGCGAGCTGCGGGAAGAGCAGGCCAGCCGTCCCCAGGGAGCCGGGGGGCCCTCCCCACAGCAGTGGGATGCACACGTTAACGCTCACCTTTGGAGATCAGTCCACAGCCTAACACATCCAGGCAGGAGGATGTGTTTACAGGGAGGGGACAGGGAGGGCTGGGAGCTTGGTCTCTCATTCCGGGCTGCTGTAGCATGCCTGAGGCAGGCACAGGGGCCTCTGGGCCTCCGTATCTTCCAGGACGGCAGGAACTTCCCAGGCGATGCAGACCAGACCCCGAGTGCTCTGGGTTTGAAATGTTTGGTCCCCGTGTGCTTGTGAGAGGTTAGTCTAACTTCCTAGGGCACTACGGCTCAGCTGGGTTCCACATGGATTCTCTGACGATACCGCATGAGATGGCGACACTTTCCATCTCCCAGGAGAGGACGCGAAGGCTCCGGGGTATTACTGCTCACAGCGGCAGTCACACCCAGAGTTCAGGGCCTAAGATGCCCGGCCTGGCGTTCTCTGCATTACCAGCGTGTTTCACAGTTTTCCCAGGCCTTCACCAATTCCTGGGAAATCCTGTAGGGATCCCTGAAGGTTCTTACAGCAGGTCAGGAACTTTTTAAAAAAATATATTTTATTTTATTTTATTTTTTTTTACAGAGAGGAAGGGAGAGGGAGAGAGAGCTAGAAACATCCATCAGCTGTCTCCTGCACACTCCCCACTGGGGATGTGCCCGCAACCTTGACCGGAGAGTTGTGAGGCCTCGGTTTCCCCTGACGCTACAGCGATTAAGCAGGGCAAGTAACACACAGACAGGGCCTGGGCCTGGGCCTGGGCCTCCGTCCTGTACAGATCCCAGCCCCGGGGCTACAGGGAGAGAGGCGGCAAACGGAGAGGAAGTCTGTTACCGATACTCGGCCACCGAGTGATAATGCAACCGTTCGTCTTCCTGTCGGAGAGTTTGAAGTGCTCACGGTGAGGAAATTCTCTGATTGGTCTTCAAAGATCCTTTAAAACACCTAGTTCTTAAGTGGTTCCAGAAGCTTCCTGCCTGAGCTGGCGAATACATTTCCAGTGGCTGCTCTGGCAGAATGTGGTGTACAGCCTTGTCTTCGTGGCTGCCCACCCTCTGAACCTCCTTCCTGTAGCTGAAGAATCCCTAACCATTCTGCCCCAGCCGGTTTGGCTCAGTGGATAGAGCTTTGGCCTGTGGACTGAAAGGTCCCAGGTTCAATTCCGGTCAAGGGTGTACTTTGGTTGTGGGCACATCCCCGGTAGGGGGTGTGCAGGAGGCAGCTGGTCGATGTTTCTCTCTCATCGATGTTTCTAACTCTCTATCCCTCTCTCTTCCTCTCTGTGGAAAATCAATTATATATATATAAAATTCCTAACCATTCTGCCCCAGCCGGTTTGGCTCAGTGGATAGAGCTTTGGCCTGTGGACTGAAGGATTCCGGGTTTGATTCCAGTCAAGGGCACATGCCAGGTTGCGGGCTTGCTCCCCAGTAGGGGGCAAGCAAGAGGCAGCCAATCAATGATTCTCTCTCATTTATGTTTCATCTCTTTCTCCCTCTCGAAAATCTATCTATCTATATCTATATCTATCTATCTATCTATCTATCTATCTATCTATCTATCTATCTATAATTCCTAACCATCCTAACTCTAGTAAAGAGCCAGGTCCTGCCGTAGACGTGAAAGGACCACGTGCTCCCAGCGCCTGAGGCCGCCAGAGCAGAGGCGTGTGAGCGGAGCACGGCCGCTGGGACGCGCCCACCTGGGATTCTGACTCAGGAAACCTCCGCGCAGAGACAGAAGCAGGAAAACAGAGTTCATTCCGGCAGCAGTATCCAGTTTCCCGCCCAGAGTGGGATGTGTGTCCAGTGCTGGCAGGAGGTGAGGCTTCATCAGATTGGCTCTGTGGTGAGATTTTATCGGCGGTCACACTTCCTCCCTCCTCTTCATGGATGCCCGTTTTCAGAGCTCGGGCCTCCAGGAAATCAGCGGCCTGTCCAACTGCTGCTTTTGGTTGCCTAGGCCCAAACTCTTGGCTGATCATTGTCTTCTCTGTAAGGCTACCCCCAGCCCCTCAGGAAACTCTGATGTGCCCAGCCCTCTGTGGCCCTCCTGGCCCAGCTGCCACTGTCCCTCACTGGATTGCTGCAACAGCCCCTTAGCCGTCTCCTGGCTTTCAACTGTGTTCCCACACAGTCCTGTCGCCACACAGCGATCTTGTAAAATCCTAAGTCAGGATCCTGTCACTCCTCTGCTCAAAGCCATCCTACTGCTTCTCAACTTACTCAGAATAAAATGCAAACTTCCTCTCGGGTCTCTGTGATTGGCCTGCTCGCTGTCTTGCTAATCTTGTCTCATATCGCTTCCTCACTTGCTACTCTGCTCCGGCCACAATGCCTCATTATTCTTCTTCGAATCGGGCGCACACCCCTGTGGCTGGCGTTTAGCCTGCTGTTCCCCCTGCCCCGAATGCTCCTCTGCAAGGTCCCCACGTGACCCGTTTCCTCACTCCAGTCACATCTCCACTTCATGTTACTGTAGCAGATAGGCTTCCTCAACTATTTCATCTAAAAAACATCCTTGCCCTAGCTGGCTTGGCTCAGTGGATAGAGCATCAGTCTGTGGACTGAACAGTCCCAGGTCCGATTTCGGTCAAGGGCATGTACCTTGGTTATGGGCACATCCCCAGTGAGGGGTGTGCAGGAGGCAGCTGATTGATGTTTCTCTCTCATCAGTGGTTCTAGCTATCCCCTCTCCCTTCCTCTCTATTAAAAAAAAAAAAAATCAATAAAATATATAAAAAATTAAAAAATAAATAAAAAAGCATCCTCGTCCTAGCTGGTGTGGCTCAGTGGATAGAGCATCAGCCTGTGGACTGAAAGGTCCTGGGTTCGATTTTGATCAAGGACATATACCTCAGCTGCAGGCTCCTCCCTAGCCTGGGCCCTGGGTCTAGGCTCATGCAGGAGGCTATCTATCAATGTGTTTCTCTCTTCCACTCTCTCTAAAAATCAATGGAAAAATATCCTCAGGTGAGGATTAAAATAATAATAAATAAAATAAAGTATAATAAAATAGCATCGTCTCCTCTGCCAGATTCCTTCTTTATTTTTCTTCTCTAACAGCTGAATTATTCCTCTTTGTTTTTCTTCTTTAACACCTGAAACATAATATATTTATGCATTTGTTCTTGCCTGTCCCCACTGCTACAATGAGAGCGGGACTGTTTTCCGTTTATCCCCAGGGCCTGGAAGAGTGCCTCGCACAGAATGAGCATTTGGTGACTAGACATTAAGTAGATGTGCTGAGGAAATAATATTCCATTTCTGTTTAAATCAGCCAGAGTTGTTTAAGTTGTTTCTTTTTTGTTGTTGTTATTTTAAAAATATGTTTTTACTAGAGGCTCGGTGCACAAAATTCATACACGGGAGGGCGTGTGTCCCTCAGCCCAACCTGCACCCTCTCATAATCCAGGACTGCTGGCTCCCAACCACTTGCCTGCCTGCCTGACAGCCTGATCACCCCCTAACCACTCCCCTGACAGCCTGATCGACGCCTAATTGCTCCCCTGCCTGCCTGATTCCCCCTAACTGCCCTCCCCTGCAGGCCTGGTCTACCCAAATGCCCTCTCCTGCAGACCTTTTTGCCCCCAACTGCCCTCCCATACAGGTCTGTTCCCCCCCAAACTGCCCTCCTCTGCAGGCCTGCGTTCCCCCCAACTGTCTTCCCCTATAGGCCTCGTTGCCCCCAACTGCCTTCCTCTGCTGGCCCAGTCATCCCTAATTGCCCTCCCCTATAGGCCTGGTCCCCCTCAAAGTGCCCTCCCCTACAGGCCTGGGTCCCCCCAACTATTCTCCCCTGCAGGCCTGATCACCCCCAACTGCCCTCCCTTACCAGCCATCTTGTGGTAGCCATCTTTTTTTTTAAAAAAAAATATATTTTATTGATTTTATACAGAGAGGAAGGGAGAGATAGTTAGAAACATCGATGAGAGTCATCGATCAGCTGCCTCTTGCACACCCCCTGCTAGAGATATGCCCACAACCAAGGTACATGCCCTTGACCGGAACCAAACCTGGGACCCTTCAGTCCCCAAGCCAGCGCTCTATCCATTGAGCCAAACCGGTCTCGGCTGTGGTAGCCATCTTATATCCACATGGGGGCAGCCATCTTTGACAACTTGGGCATCTTGTGTGTTGGAGGGATGATCAATTTGCATATTTCCTCTTTATTATATAGGATTGATTTCAGAGAGAGGGAGAGAGGGATAGAAGCATTAATAATGAGAGAGAATCATTGACCACCTCCTGCATGCCCCCTACTGAGGATGGAGCCTGAAATCCAGGCATGAGCTCTGATGGGAAATTGAACCATGACCTCCTGGTTGGTAGGTGAATGCTCAATCATGGAGCTAGCTACACCAGCCAGACTTAGGTTGTTTCTTACAACTTAGACTCCAAAGAGCCATATCTGATAGACATAGTGTAGGACCCAGTACACTGGGAATCAAATTTCAGTCTCACTTAGTAACCTTGGGCAAAGTTGTTTAGTACCCTGCGACTCAGATTCTTTATATGTTGCCCCTTTTGCTCTAAGATAATTTTACGTGTTTTTTTTTAAAGCCAAATTTCCAAGCAATAACAGAATAGTGTTTTTTTCCAAATGACTTCATTCTTCAGCTTTTATAGTTAACATTTATATGCTCTTAGAAATGAGTCCCTCAGCTCACAGTTTATTATTCTCAGTTAATTCTTATATAGTGCCAATGCTTTTTATCACTGTCGCTACCAGTACTACCAATTTAGCAATCACTATATAAAAGTAACAAACTAGCCCTAGCCAGTTTGGCTCAGTGGATAAAGCGCTGGCCTGGGGACTGAAGGATCCCAGGCTCGATTCTGGTCAAGGGCACATTCCTGGGTTGTAGGCTCGATCCCCAGTAGGGGGCGTGCAGGAGGCAGCTGATCAATGATTGATCTCTCATCATTGAAGTTTCTATCTCTCTCCCTCTCCCTTAATCTCTGAAATTAATTAAAAAATAATGAAAGTAACAAACTAAAAGATAATATAGGATTCGAGCTAAATAAATGCTAAAGAAGTTCACAGGGGAACTGGGCTGAGAAATGGATGGGACTGGAGTTAGGTTTTAACAAGAGGTAGAATTAAGGTGAGCAGAGAGGAAAGGTGCTCTGCAGACTCTGCACACGAGAGCAGAACGCTACAGGCACATGCTGAGGTGGAACAGCAGGAAGGAGGCAAGGTCCAGTGTAGCGGGGATACTCTCAAGCTGTGCATTGGCTTCTTTGGATTTCTAGGAAAAGATTTAGATTCCACAGCTTAGAGCTTTGTCTCCTGGCTTTTCTTCAAATTGTACCCATATCTATGTGCTCACCCATCTTGCTTCTTCAATCTTCTTGCCTCTAAAGACTATATAAACACTAGAAGCCTGGTGCACAAATTCGTGCATGGGTGGGGATCTGGCTGGCTGCCCAATGGCAGTCCATTGGGCTGGGCCGGCAGGGTTGGGGGAAGGTCATATGTGGTTGGCCGGCCGGCCCCACCCCCAATCGGGGTATTATGGGCTGAGAGGGGGCTGGGCCGGCCAAGGGGCGGGGGCAATCGGGGCCTGAATCAGGCTGGTTGGCTGCCACAGTGCACATCATAGCCACCAGTCATTCCGCCGTTCCAATCCCTGGGCTTTTATATATATAGTGTTGTTTTTTTAAGTTATTTTGCGTTACTCATTGGCTCCCATAAATTTCTAGGCCTTTTCTTCATGAACTGCTACCAAACCAAGTTTTCCTCATCCTATACTTATACATTTTAATGTATATGCTGGACTTTCCAATTGCTCCCCAAAATTTTTGTGTTTTAGCCTAAAATTATAGCCTCTTAATTAGATTTGGAATCCTAGCTTTTTCTTTAGGTCAGTATAGTAGGTTACAGCTACTACAGTTATATCATTTGAAAGTTTTATAGGTATTTCTCATAAAACTTTATCCACTTTGTTGAAGAAAATATTGAATAAGGTAAGGCCTGGTCCTTTAGAGATCTCTCTCCAAGTTGAAATTTATCTGATCAGTATCTGGGTTTAACTTTTCAATCACCAATAAATAAATTCATCCAACTGTACTTCAGGGAAGAGATTGTGATGTGTAAATAGAGGAATGGACTGAGATTCCTATGAACATGATTCTGACTCAAGCTTTGCCCTGACCTTGTCAAGTCAATTAACTAACCTTAAACTCATTTAGAAAATGAGAGGGCTACACTACACTGATTTCCTGTTCTGGAGTTCAGGGAGTCTATCATCCAATCCATACTTTCCTATAAAAAATAGACAATATTGTACTTTCTCTTTAAAAATCCATTTTCTCTCTCAAAGACAAGGCAATAATATTTCTGTTTGATCTAATTAATGGTATTTTAGCCAAGGTGAGCCTCACAACATTCTCCAGAACAGACAGTCTAATTTTTATTCATTTCCCAAACAAATGTCAAGTAACAAATGTCTAGTGCATGCTGTGCCAAGCATTATACTAAGGGGCTTCTAAAATAAATCACCAACAATAAAAAACAGAATTACTGAATAAACTCTGCATTCCCAAATTTGCTTCCTGCTCATTGATTGTGGATCTGCGCTGTTTTGTGAAACTTCATCTCAGACTCCCTTCCATTGACACTAGCCATTGTTTCCACAGCATCAATCTCTATGCATCTGACTGAGAGAACTATATAGCCCGTACCTGAATTCTCTGAGACACTCTCCCATTTCCGCTGAGGCCACATGCAATTAATCATATTCTTTATTCAATTTTCTTGGTGTTCCCTCTGGAACCGATAGGGAAATGGGAATTATATCAGTTAGGATTAGATCAAGGAAGCAGACCACTCTGAGTGATATAGACAAAGGATTTATTATGGGGATTAGGTCTTTTGTAATCATGGGAGCTATTTAAGCCATCTATATAAGTCTGTTACTTCTGCATGTACTGCTAGGCCTGAAGTCAGCAAGGCCAACTGTCAGAAAGGGAAGATAGACGTGATGCAGGAGAGACAAAGGTCAAAGTGAACCTCCTGAGGACACACTGGAACTGTGTGTCTCTATCACTCGTTCTATTCTAACCCCGCAGGCCATGTGCAGAATAGCTGGTGCTGCTCACTATGAAGGGTAGGTGCACCTGGCCCAGGATTTGGAGAAGATGAAGGAGGAAATCCAGTGGGAAATGCCTTCTGCTCCAAACCAACAAAATGAGCCAGTAGATAACTGGAAAATGTGAGCTCCATCTGCCTACACTGAGCTTCAAAGCACAAAATGACTACTGCTTCACTTTTACCTTTAAAATCTTATGTAACCTAGCTGGTGTGGCTCAGTGGTTGAATGTCAACCTATGAACCAGGAAGTAACGGTCCAATTCCTGGTCAGGGCATATGCTCAGGTTGCAGGCTCAGTCCCCGGTGTTGGGTGTGCAGGATACAGCCAATTGATGATTCTCTTTCATCATTGATGTTTCTATCTCTGTCTCCTTTTCCCTTCCTTTCTGAAACTAATAAAGATATTTTAAAAAATACTTATGTAAATGTCTGTAGACAATTCTAACCAAGAAGCACACAGGGATGGAAATTATGGGGAATGTACCGTAGTTCCAATTTAGCTACTGTTGACACAGTACAAAGCCCTCATAAAAATCAATATGTAACTGGACGGCTCTTACAAATTTTTCCTCCCTTATATTTCAGAGCCCTTTGAGTCCTCATTCTCAATTTTCCTGCTTTTTTCCCATAAGAAATAGGCAATACTGTACTATTTCTATTATCAGCAATGAAAAAAATCTACATTAAAAAAACTTCAAAAATCTTTACAGAGAAAATTCTGAAGCTTTTTTTAAGACTTAAAATAAAACTAATTAAATAAAAAATGCAGTATTCTTATGAATGGGAAACTTCAATATTAAAAGTTAAAAAGAAAGTTAGGCACAATTAATCAAAAAATTCAATGAAATTCCACACCAAATCCCAACACACTTGCTCTGTAGAAACTATACTTCACATGAAGATTGAAGGACCAAGAATAATCACAATAATAAATAAGACAAAGGAGGTAGAGGGGCTTATTCTCCCAGATAGCAGGACTCATAGGTGGTTTCCAGAGGTGGGAGGTAGGAGTGGGAAAAATGGGTGAAGGGGATCAAAAGGTACAAATTTCCAGTTACAAAATAAATCATGGGGATGTAAAAACACACAAACTTATAATAGAAAGATGCTATTGAGCACGATGGTAATAGGACAAGATGATCAAGCCTGCCAGATACATACAAATATGATCAAGGTGGCTTATAAATTTTATAGCAAAAAAGGAATATTAAAAATGTTAAAAATATTAGAATGATTAATAATTCATAATTGAAAATTTATAATAGATCCTTATTTTAAACAGGGGATGTGCAGAACAGGCTGGTGCTCCTCATATATAAAAGAAAGATCCAGGTCAATCAAAGAACTAAATGCACGCCGGGACCGGTTTAGCTCAATGGATAGAGCGTCGGCTTGGGGACTGAAGGGACCCGGGTTCGATTCCGGTCAAGGGCATGTACCTTGGTTGCGGGCATATCCCCAGTAGGGGGTGTGCAAGAGGCAACTGATCCCCAGTAGGGGGTGTGCAAGAGGCAACTGATCGATGACTCTCTCTCATCCCCAGTAGGGGGTGTGCAAGAGGCAACTGATCGATGACTCTCTCTCATCGATGTTTTTAGCTCTCTATCTCTCTCCCTTCCTCTCTGTACAAAATCAATAAAATATATTAAAAAAAAAAAAACAAAGAACTAAATGCAAAAAGCAAAATTTTAACATTTTTAGAAAAAAATATTGGAGAATTTTTTTTATGACACTGGACCTAAACCTTAAGGAAGACCAATTATTTTGATGGTATTGTAACTTAAAACTTCTATAAAATAAGACACCTTAAATAAAATTAAAAACAAGCTATAGGATAGGAGAATATAACTATAATACATATAACTGACAAGGAGTTAATATTTAGAATAAAGAACCCCTATAACACAATAAGAAAATAAAAAATGGCAATAAAAATAGACAAAAAATATGAAAAAACAATTCATAAAACCAAAAGCTCAAGTGACCAATAAACAAGAAACTTAATTTCTCTACTAATAAAAGAAATGCAAATTACAACAGATTTCATTCATATTCATCAGAACAAAAGGAATTTTAAAGTCTACAGAAGCAAGTATTGATGAGGATGTGAAGAACTAGAAACTTACAGACTGCTAGTACAAGGTGAATTGTAAATTGGAACAACCACTTTGGGGAGTGATTTTGCAATATTAACTAATAAAGTTGAAGATGCATGCAACATATAACTCAAGAGCTGTATTCCAGGAGAGTTCTCGCATGGATGTACAATGAGAAATATACAAGAATATTCATTGCAGCATTAAGGTAACATGGAATTTGGTAATAATCTACATGGCCATCAATAGGTAACTAAATAAATGTAAATTAAGGTATATTCAGTCAATAAAAATATTCGATTGTTAAAATGAATGTACTACAGTTACACGAGTAAATATAAAAAAGAATCTTGAATGAAAAAAAGCAATTCGCAGAATGCTATTTAGAGTGTGACACCATTTAAACAAAGTTTAAAAACAGGCAAAACACTAGCATATATGTTGTATATAGGAAACATATAAAGGCATGCATGGCAATGATATATACTAATATAATGAGCACCTCTGGGGAGAAAGCAAGAGGGTACAAAGTGGGTTCGACTATACATGTACGGTAATGTTTAGTTTCTTTAAAAATGAAAATCTGAAGCAAACATGGCCAAATGTTAAGATCTGACAAGCTCATTGGTGGACACATTATTTAAATTAGTCACTATATTTTCCTATGGAAGGAAGGAAGGAGAGAGGGAGAGACGGAGGGAGGGCAGGAAGTAAAGAGAAGGGACAAAAGGAGGGAAAGCAACATCTGTACCCATGTCCTGTCCAAGGCCACAGTTCTGCTGCTCCTCCTCCATTGCCGCGGAGCACAGTGGAAAGGAAAATGCCCTATTAACCAAAGATTTGAGGTTCTGATCCTAACTTGGTCCCTTTTGAGTTGAGTGACCTTACTCAAGAAGGCACAGAGCTAGGATTATTTGAATTAGCACTGAGTCGGTTCCCTTACCGCAAAATAGGAAAAAAGAAAACCCAGCTCTCAAAGCTGTGACAATGGCCTGAAACAGCTTGTGTAAAACCAGAGGCCGATGCAAAATTCGTGCAAGGGGCTCTGAGGGCCACAGCAGCAGCCCCGGCGGTCACCTCTGCCCTTGTAGCCCCAGCTTCATCCGGAAGTCCAGAAGGTTGTTCGGCCGTCTGGTTTAATTAGCATATTGCCCTTTTATTATATAGAAGATACCTAGCAGAGGGCCTGCCATGTAGGCACACAATAAACGCAGCATGAATAAACGCATCACTTGTTTCCAGCTTTCTGCCCCTCCTTTCCCACTCTCAGTTCCCTATCCTCAGCCCAGTTTTTGCTAAAAGGCATGAATTTTCTTGGCTTTCTTCTAAACCTTCACACACACACACACACACACACACACACTCACTCCTAAAGGTAAGGGCAGGTTTGTTTGTTTCCCACACTTTGTAGATGGGGAAGTTAAAGCCCATAAAAATGAAGGCAGGAGCCAAAGTTACATAGGCATTTAGGAGAGTAGCTGGGACCGAATTAGAATTCTCTTGATTCTTGGCCTGCTATTCTAAATGCTCTGCTATAGTATTAAACACACACACACACACACACACACACACACACACACACACAAAAGTACGCAAACAACCAATGAAAAAAGACTTCTGAGATGGCAAAGAGTTACTGCCTCAGACTTCCCATACTCTCCAAGATTATAAAAAAAATCAAATCATTGAAACAAACAAAAATAATCTCGGTTTCAACAGTAAGACTCCAGAAATGAAACTCGAGGCCATTGGATGTACACATGAAAGTAATACAGTGTCTAGAAAAATAACAATACCATATTAGTGCACAATTAACCCAAACATTGAAATCAATGAACCACAAGAACTATTGAAATGCTAAAGCAGAGGTGAAAACTAATTCCTGAAGATGCAAGGGAACATCAGGTCTAGAGAATTCTTATTATATTTACTAAGCAACACCTGGTCAGAATGATGATATTACCAAGTAAGATACAATAATTGTATAAAACGGTGAAAAGCAAAATGGACCCAGCAGAAAAAAGGTAGTCAGTTAAATAAAAAATAATTTAAAGAAATAGATTAGAAAATAAAAAACATAAGTGAATTTTAAAAGAGGGTGAAAAGGGAGGAAAAACCAACCTTTGAATAATACAAGTTTCAAAGAATACAGAAAAATGGGCACAGAGATCAATAGAAGTATAAAAGAAATTTTTTTTTCATCTGAAAAAAGAACTGAGATGGGACACAAAGAGAGTTCAGAGAGGAAATAAAAATTAACTGGCAGAGTCCAAGACCACAGCTTTAGAAAAATAAATGAATTTACTGGTAATAAAGGACATAATTCTAAGCCTTCCAACCAGAAAACAAGTGGGCTATATGCAAATTGGAAAAAAGACATTTATTTCAAATGTAAGTTTTGTTTGTAATGAAAGGGACCAAAAAGCACTATTAGCATGGCACTGTGTTAACAAAGCACAGGAACATATTCCTTGTATATTTGGTGTCTTCAAGAGCACCGAGGGCTCTGGAAACTACTGTTTGAAGAATCACGATGTTGAAGAAAAGTGATGTGTTATGTCAACATGGTGAGGCTTAGACCTGCCGTTATTCAATCAAACACCAACGCAGGTATTGCTTTGAAGGTGTTTTGCAGACATGACTAAGGTTCATAATCAGGACAGGAGGTTACCGTAGATTATGTGGGTGGGCCTGATTCAGTCAGTTGAAAGTTTTTAAAAGCAAAACTGAGAAGCAATTCCGCCTGTTTCAGCTTTCTAGAGAATTCTAGCCTGGCCTTCCTGGTGGCTTACCCTATGGTTTCAAAGACTTTTAGCCAGCCCCCACAACTGCAGAAGACTACTACTTGCAATATAACTCCTAATATTTCTCTTTCTCTGGTGGAAACTTGACAATGGTATTAACTATAGTTATTAATAAGTCTTCTTAATTGATATATTAGAAAAAGATATAGAAGAGAGACTGACTTTAGAAATTATAAAACCCCAATAGTAAGTTAATAAACAATGAGAAAGTGTGAGGTAATCATAAGATAAAGAAGCCTAATGTACTAAATTACTTATAATTTGATATCCCAAGTTATTTTTTTATTAGATTTCTCTATATAGATAAATACAGAGTTAAGGATGTTTTTGGACTTAAGATAGTCACTAGATTTAAAAACAGGGTCGTTAAGGTAGCCAGCTTCCAAGATAGCTCCTAATATCCCTGCTTCCTGGTGTTTACATCCTGTGTTGTCCTTTCCCATATTGCACTAGGGTTGGGCTGTATGATCAATAATTCAGCAAAAGTGGCAGTATGTCATTGGGGAGATTAGGGTTATACTGGCTTCTCTCTTGACCCCGCCCTCTCTCTTTGATCCCTTGCTCTGGGGGAAGCCAGCTGCATGTCATGAGCAGTGCTGGGGATAGGTCCATGTGGAAAGGAATGAGGCCTCCAGCTAACAGGCTCCCGGGAACTAAGGCCTTTTGACAATAACCATGTGAGCGAGCTTAGAAGCAAGTTTGGAAGCAAACTTTGCAGCCCTTGCCAAGTCTTCAGAAGATTCAATCACCAGGCAGCATTGAGACTGCAACCTTGTGATCTACCCTATGCAGGAACTGCCAGCCAAACCACGCCCAGATTCCCGACTTTCAGAAATTGAGTAAGATAATAAATGATTTTTTTATTTTGTTTGTTTGTTTGTTTAGAGAGAGAAAGGGAGAGGGGAGAGAGAGATAGAAACATCAGTGATGAGAGAGAATCCTTGATTGGCTGCCTCCTGCATGCCCCCCATTGGGGATCAAGCCCGCAACACAGGCATGTGCCCTTGTCCAGAATTGAACCTGGGACCCTTCAGTCCACAGGCCGACGCTCTATCCACTGAGTCAAACCAGCTAGGGCAAATGTTTGTTTTTTAAGTAGCTAAATTTCCCTTCCAAATTGATTTAAAAGGCAAAAGGAAACAAAGTGAAATCCATTAAAAAAGGCAGAACTAAAGAAAAATAAGAGCTCTCTCGAGTTTGGCTCAGTGGATAGAGCATCAGCCTGGGGACTCAAGGGTTCCAGGTTCAATTCGTCAAGAGCATGTACCTTGGTTGCAGGCATATCCCCAGTAGGGGATGTGCAGGAGGCAGCTGATCGATGTTTCTCTCTAATCATGTTTCTGACTATCTACCCCTTTCCCTTCCTCTCTATAAAAAAAATCAATAAAATATATTTTTTTTTAAAAAGAAAGAAAAGTAAGAGTTAGGAAGTGTCCATCTTAAAATAAAACAGCCAGTTATTTTCACCAGCAAAATTGGTTTATTCAGAAATATCAGGGAATTGCAATTAGGGACATGCATGCTATAGCAAAAAATTATAGGCATGTTCAACAAGGAAGAGGAATGTTATTTTATAGTGAAAAATGCAGGAAGTTGGGAGAGAGTTCAGGGTGGTGATGGTTTCTCATTGGCTGAATTGCAATAGTTCCCATTGGCTGGGTTTGTTGCTGGGCAACAAGAAAACCTTCCTTCCTCCTTCTGGGGTAGTGAAAATAGAGACATTTCTTATTGGGAATGCAAGGTGGTTTCTTCCTGGTGGGTGTGTAATTGACATTTAGTGGTAGCACACGGGAGTTCCTCCTTCTAGTCTCCTGACTCATTTTAAATTTTATTTTTTATTTTTTTAAATTGATTTTTAACAGAGAGGAAGAGAGAGAGATAGAGAGCCAGAAACGTCGATGAGAGAGAAACATTGGTCAGCTGCCTCTTGCACACCCCCCACGGGGGACGTGCCCGCAACCAATGTACATGCCCTTGACCGGAATCGAACCTGGGAACCTTCAGTCCGCAGACCGACGCTCTACCACTGAGCCAAACCGGCTTTGGCTCCTGACTCATTTTAAATGAGGTTTCTTTTACTCAATTTCACAGAAGCATAAAATAGGAGGTAACAAAACCAAGTATAATAATTCAAATTATTCTAAGCTGTCTATATCTTGCTATTAGAAGGCAAAACAAAATAAATTTAAAAATCAATTAAATAATAAGTTATTAATATACACGTAAAAGCCAAAGGCCTAGAAAGGCTAAACATCACAGAGTAGGCAAAGATAAACTAAAATGATAAAAAGGGAAAGCAGTGATAACAATATTAATGTTAGATAAAGTAGGACTTAGGACAAAAAAGCACTTAAGGCAGGTGGAGTTGTATGCAATAAAAGGTAATAATGAAAATATAATAAGGGATTGATATAAACCAACATGACAACTAAATAAATAATGTAGAGTAAGAGGATTATAATGAGAAAATGATAAATATACAAATATAGTGGGAGATTTTAATTCTCTAATATCAATGACAGATTAAGCAGACAGTATATAAAAGCATGGAGTATCTGAACAACACAATTCATAATGCAGAACATTATTCCAGATTTTATATTCTACAAATAATGACTACACATGTTCATGTATATAAACTGAGCATCCTAGGTTATGGAGAAAAATCTCATTAAAGATAATAAAGGAAAAAATTTTATGGGATATATTTTCTGTTTACAATTAAACATTAATTGGCTTAAATGTGTTCTTGTACTAATAGTACTAATAGTCCCCAATCACCTGTAAAATAAACTAATATCCACAAATTAGAACTTGAACAAAAAGAGAGGAAAATGTGAAAAAAGAAAGCTTTGTGGGCTATAAAAGTGTACGGAAAATACTATTAATTATTATTAAATATTTTAAAAAGAAAATGCCAGCCTCCCTAAATTCTTTGTGATAAAGTCAAACCCATATTTAGAGGAAAATGTATAGTTTAAAATATTATATTCTTGAGAGAGAGAAGAGATAATATAAAAAGCAACGACAGCCTGGCCAGTGTGGGGCATGCAGGAGGCAGCTGATAAATGATTCTCTTTTCATTGATGTTTTTCTCTCTCTCCCTCTCCCTTGTTCTCTATAAATATGTGTATATTTTTAAAAGCAACCCAAAAATTTCCAAAAGTAAATAGAAGAATGGGAATAATTAAGACCAAAACAAACTTAATTAGAAAATAAAAACGTGATTATGCACACATTCTGAAATAGATAAGACTCCAGTAAATCTAATCAAGAAGAAAATATACACAAAATATGAGAAACAGGAAGAAATAAACAAACATGTTAAAATTTTTCTTATCCTAAAAACCTTTCTTTTATTATAGTTTTCTTTCTCTCTCCTTCTGAAAGATTCAAAACCAAACAATTTTTTGGAAATAATGTGTGTTTTTATTATAGAAGTACTGTAAGACTTACATTCCAGTAGTATAGAAGATTAGGCTCTAGAGCAGCGTTTTTCAACCGCTGTTCCACGGCACACTAGTGTGCCGCGAGATGTTGCCTGGTGTGCCGTAGGTGCAGACAAGACAAGAATTTTATAATTTTTCACTATTTTGTTTACTTAATATTTCATAATAAAGTAATTATAAAATACTTTCTTTGTGTTTGATTCCTATTCAAGAGAATTACTTTATATATAGTCAATATAGGCACAGAGTTAAATTTTTTAACATTTTCTAATGGTGGTGTGCCTCGTGATTTTTTTCATAAAACAAGTGTGCCTTTGCCCAAAAAAGGTTGAAAAACACTGCTCTAGAGGACTAAAGCACCTGCTAAAATCAACTAAAATTACTGGATATTTAAAAAGTCTCAAATGTACTCAGAAGCTGCCAAGAAAGAAAAGATGATTTAATGTATAACACGTACTGAAAGAGATATCATTGCTTTATTTACTATCACAAAAGAAGAAAATGCTGTTGATCTATGACATAATGCTTTCTAGTCATTTAAAACTTTTATACTTACTGAAAGTTAACTTCTAGACTTACAAATCACATATAAACAGTAAAATTTCACTTCATATATGCCAAAAAATTCCTCCCATTTCATGTTAACTCTTCTACACAATGCTTTGTGCCATCAAGAACAATTGGTGATGTATTATTTCATAAAAGAATCCTTAAGAGAATGAAGGACCATTGACTCTGGGCTCTGAAGCCTGACTTTGTAATTAATTACAGAGCACTAACCTGCCTCTGACTCATATTCCAGGAATGTTGCTGAATATGTGAGGATGGCTCCACTCCACAGGAATCTGATTCCTAAGGGTAAAAAGAATACTCCTCTGTCAGCCCCGAGATTTTCTTCCAAGCCACCGATGTTCATCCTGCACATTTTAATGCTTTACTTTGATAGTTATATACACAAACAATACATCTTTTTTATGCCTGACCCTGGCTGACAGTGATTGTTGGACACTATCATTTCAAGGTACATACTGATTTCAGAGGGGTCAAAATGTGGGGGTCAAAACACACCTACATTTTAAATAACAAAACATAATAAAGTAAGATTGAAGTGAAATATGGGAGATACATACTAAAATTGGAAGAACTTAGGGTGCACTTTTTTTTGTCATTGTTTTTGCTTTGTTTTTTAGGGTTCATTTTTGATAGTATTATGTGGCATGCAAGTTAGAAATCAAAACCCAGGAGCATCTAAACATAGAGAATCTAAAAGAAGATTCTCCTTTTATCCCCATAAAGTGGAGTCCCAGAGCGTTGTACTGTCAGTATGCGGCACCTTAGACACCATCCTTTCCCCACCACACTTACCATCACCAGGGGTCTCCCACAAAAATTGCTCATCTCAAAATTGGCGCTGAGATGGAAATGAGGAGATTATATCTCCTAAGAATCTGTAACCACAAGCTAGTTTTAATGAGTTTGTAGCACAATCTGGATACTTAAAAAAAAAAAAAATCTAAAGCCAAGAATTAGGTTTAAAGTAGTCCTGGTACAATGATGCCCTCAGGTGCCCAAAAGAAGCTAAAGCAAATCCCTGGAACTCATCTTCATCCCAGCCCTTAAGGACTCCCAAAGAAAATGTCTTTAAAAATCAGTCCACAGTGCCGAAACCGGTTTGGCTCAGTTGTAGAGCGTCGGTCTGCGGACCGAAAGGTCCCAGGTTCGATTCCGGTCAAGGGCATGTACCTTGGTTGCGGGCACATCCCCGGTAGGGGGTGTGCAGGAGGCAGCTGGTCGATGTTTCTCTCTCATCAATGTTTCTAGCTCTCTATCTCTCTCCCTTCCTCTCTGTAAAAAATCAATAAAAATATATTTAAAAAAATCAGTCCATAGTAAAACAACACAACAAAAACACAAAACAAATCTAAAATCACCAGGAAACAAAGCACATTAGCAAGAGCCAGCAGAAATGACAGAAAAGCCCTAGCAAGTTTGGCTCAGTGGATAGAGCATCGGCTTGCGGACTCAAGGGTCCCAGGTTCAATTCTGGTCAAGGGCATGTACCTTGGTTGCGGGCACATACCCATAAGGGAGTGTGCAGGAGGCAGCTGATCCATGTTTCTCTCTCACCGATGTTTCTAACTCTCTTTCCCTCTCCCTTCATCTCTGTAAAAAATCAGCAAAACATATTAAAAAAAATGGCAGAAAAATCATAACTGCAAACATATCACAGCTGTAGTGCTGTCAACAGTAAAAATAAAACACACACAAAAAAGCTGCAAATACATCAGATGTTGAAATTATCAGGCATCAAGTACAATAGAAAAGAATAAAAAGTCTTTTTTGCCCAGCCGCCGTGGCTCAGTGATTGAGTGTCAACTTATGAACCAGAAAGTCATGGTTTGATTCCAGTCAGGGCACAGGACTGGGTTGTGGGCTCCATCCTCAGTGTGAATCGTGCAAGAGGCAGCTGATCAATGATTCTCATCATTGGTGTTTCTATCTCTCTCTCTCCCTTCCTCTCTGAAATCCATAAAAATATTTTTAAAAGCATGTATAATATTTCTAGAAATGATAGAGGGTGGAAAACATGGTTAAAAGTCAATATATCTGAAAAGAAACCAAAAGAACTTATAAAAATGTAATATATCAATTTTAAAATTTCTAGATGTGTTTAAATTTCCTGTATATGTCTTTAGACATGGTAAAAAATGTTAAACTGGAAGACAGACTTGAAAAAATTACACAGAACAAAAGGAAAGATGACAAATATAAAAAAGACAATAGAGGATGTAGTGTAGGATCTAACAAATGCCTACTTAAAGTTCCAGAATAAGGAGAGAGAAAATAATAGGGCAAAGAATTGAAGACATATGCCGAGACTGGTTTGGCTCAGTGGATAGAGCGTCGGCCTGCAGACTGAAAGGTCCCAGATTCGATTCCAGTCAAGGGCATGTACCGTGGTTGCAGGCACATCCCCAGTAGGAGGTGTGCAGGAGGCAGCTGATTGATGTCTCTCTCTCATTGATGTTTCTAACTCTCTATCCCTCTCCTTTCTTCTCTGAAAAAATCAATAAAATGTATTAAAAAAAAAAATTGAAGACATGTGGCTAACACTATTTTCGAACAAAAGAAAGAACTCAGTTCACAGATACAAGAAATCCAATGAAACCCAAACAGTATAAGTAAAAAGAAAGTTAACCCAGAGACCTACAAGGAAACTACAGAACAAAGACAAAAGAAAATACATTTGCAGCAGCCATTAGAAAAAGAGATTACCATCAAACATGTCATAATTAGAATGACAGATGATTAATCAACACCAACAGTTGAACCTACACGTTAGGGAAGTAATATTTTTAAAGTGTTTAATGTGCTGAAATCAATAACTGTCAACCTAAAATTCTGTGACTAGTGAAAATATTTATGTAAAAATGAAGATATTATTCAAATAAAGATATTCAAACAAATGCAGAGTTTGCCACCATAGATCTTCATGAAAGTAAATTCTAGAATGTATACTTTAGGCCGAAAAAGAAAAAAAGAGATTACAACAGGTAGATGGTCTAAGATTAAAGACAATAAGGAAAAACAAAATGATAAATACTGTTGTGGCCGGTGGTGGTAAGTGGTTCTAGGGTCAACCTCCATACCAAAGGGTCTCCAGTTCAATCCCAGCCACCATCAGGGCATCAATGGAGGCAGCCATTTGATTTATCTCTCTTACACTGATGGTTTTCTTTCTCTCTCTCTCTCCCTCCCTCTTTAAAAAAATCAATGGAAAAAATATCCTTGGGTGAAGATTAACAAAAATAAATTACAAATAAATAAATACATACATACATAGGTGAATAAAAACAAACATTGATCACATAAACTATAATAATAATGCTTTATGCAATTAAAAAATATATCATTAAAATACATAACACTAGCATTTAAAATTAGAAGGGAATAATTGGAGTTGAAATGTTTAAAGTTCTTTTGTATTGTTGAAGAGGAAGTTAAACATTCTAATTCAAAATAAAGATTTTATTTATCTCTTCATTTTATTTTCCTTTAAATCCCTGAGTATATTTAAAATAAAATTTAAAATTTGTACTACTAATTCCATCATCTTTATCATTTTTTAAAATATATTTTATTGATTTTTTACAGAGAGGAAGGGAGAGAGATAGCCAGAAACGTCGATGAGAGAGAAACATTGACCAGCCGCCTCCTGCACACACCAGGGATGTGCCCGCAGCCAACGTACATGCCCTTGACCGAATAGAACCCGGGACTTTTCAGTCCGCAGACCGACGCTCCATCACTGAGCCAAACCAGTTTCGGCATCTTTATCATTTTTAAAAATATATATATTTTATTGATTTTTTACAGAGAGGGATAGAGAGCTAGAAACATCGATGAGAGAGAAACATTGACAAGCTGCCTCCTGCACACCCCCCACCGGGGATGTGCCCGCAACCAATGTACATGCCTTTGACCGGAATCAAACCTGGGACCCTTCAGTCCACATACCGACACTCTATCCACCAAACCAAACAGGTTTCGGCATCTCTACCATTTCTTGGATCTGTTGACCATTTTCTTCTCCTGGTTATGGGGTCACATTTCCCTGCTACCTGGCATACTAATATTTTAACTGAATGTCGGACATAGTAATGAGTGATGTTTTGTTGCCTTTTAAAAAATATATTTTTTTATTGATTTCAGAGAGGAAGGAAGAGGGAGAGAGAAACATCAAAGATGAGAGAGAATCATTGATCAGCTGCCTCCCGCATGCCCCCTACTGGGGGGTCATACCTGCAACTCAGGCATGTGCCCTGACTGGAAATCAAACTGACCATTTGATTTATCTCTCTTACACTGATGGTTTTCTTTCTCTCTCTCTCTCCCTCCCTCTTTAAAAAAATCAATGGAAAAAATATCCTTGGGTGAAGATTAACAAAAATAAATTACAAATAAATAAATACATACATACATAGGTAAATAAAAACAAACATTGATCACATAAACTATAATAATAATGCTTTATGCAATTAAAAAATATATCATTAAAATACATAACACTATCAATTTTAAAATTGATATATTACATTTTTATAAGTTCTTTTGGTTTCTCTTCAGATATATTGACTTTTAACCATGTTTTCCACCCTCTATCATTTCTAGAAATACATGCTTTTAAAAATATTTTTATGGATTTCAGAGAGGAAGGGAGAGAGAGAGATAGGTCAATGCTCAACCACTGAGCCACACCAGCTGGGCTATTGTCTTCTTTTAAAGAGTGTTGAGTTTTAAGTGGCAGATAAATTCCTTGAGGATTACCTTGATCCAAGATCGTTTCTAAGCATTATTCAAGTTGTCTACAGGGGAGCCATTACTCAAGGACTGTTTGGTCCTACGAATAAGGCTTGACCTTTCAGCAGTCTCTAGTGAAGGTCCCAGCTCTTTAGAAGTTCCCTCCTTTCTGGCTGGTTGGAATTCAAATGTCCCCCAACTCTACGTGTGCCCTGGACCCTCGGTAGTTCTTTGCCCAGCTTCAAGGAGCTTTACCATATAAATGCACATGATGGTATTCGGTAAAAACAAACCAACCCAGGCAGATTTTCTCTATGTACCGTGTTTCCCCAAAAATAAGACATCCTCTGAGAATAAGACCTACTTACAGGTTTCCTTCTGAGTGAAATATAAGGCATCCCCCGAAAATAAGGCCCCCCTAAGCTAAACATGAGAGATTTGTTCCACTGTTTTTGAAAGAAATGGAGTCACAAGAAATTCACCAGGAAATTCAGGAATTGGATTGTTATGATGATGTTCCAGAAGATGATGACATGATTGTCATTGAATAAATGAGTAAATTCTTGATACTGTAGGATTCACAGTTTGTCTGGTTTGTGTTGACAGCTACCGTACTACCGTACTGTATACAGGTAATAAATTTCCTTTATTTTCATTTAACAATAAATGTGTACCGTATTCTTCTTCATGAAAAATAAGACATCCCTGAAAATAAGACCTAGTGCATCTTTGGGAGCAAAAATTAACATAAGACACTGTCTTATTTTCGGGGAAACAGGGTAGCTACCTCTTCTCCAATACTCCGCTACGTGATTCCAACCGCCCCAGCTTCTCCAAATCCTTGCCTGTCTCCTCAGGAATTTCACTGCACTCTGACGGGGTTCTCCCTCCCGGTACCCTGGTCCAGCCAAGTGCCTCTATGGAAAGCCAGGATGATCTCAGGGCTCAGCTTGTTTCTGTTCTTTCAGGGGTCATAATCCTTCCCTGCCATTGATCAATGTTGGAAGTTATTTCATGTGTCCCCCCCCGTTTTCTTTCTAGTGGTTTGTAGTACATGTAGGGAAGGGACAGATCCAGTACAACCTGTTTCCCCGAAAATAAGACAGTGTCTTATGTTAATTTTTTATCCCAAAGTTGTGCTAGGTCTTATTTTCAGGGGATGTCTTATCTTTCCATGCGCTAGGTCTTATTTTCGGAGGATGTCTTATTTTTGGGGAAACACGGTAGTTACTCTGCCATGGCCAGATCATGATTTACTTTAGACTATGAAAAATTTGGCATGGGCATTAAAAGTTTTAGGGTTATTTCTGAAAATGTTAAGAATGGATAGTGTACTTGTGATAGATTGCAAAGTGGTCCCAAATTCTTCCCATCCCAAAAAGAGGTGAGGACTGTTTCTCTGCGCCTTCAATCTGGGTTGGCTGTGTGATTTGCTTCAGCTTTAGCATATAAAACACAAAGCCATGAAAAGTGTTTGTGTATTGGAGTTCACTCACTCGGAGCTGCCGCAAAAAGAAGTCTAAGCCAGATGGATGGATGATAAGAGATAGTGGTCACCCTTATTGCTCTGGTCAACAGCCTGCCAATCACCAGACATGCTAGTGAGGTCACCTTAGATCACCAACTGCTAACCAATCTGCCAAATGGCCACAGATGCAGAGATCCACTGAGCGAATGTAGACAAGTCGCTTGGTCCAGATGGCCCAGGAATGGTTACTGTTTTAAGCCACTGAGCTGTTTTTGTTGTTTGTTTTTGGAGAGGAGACTGTTATGTAGCAAGCGCTAACTTTATATAAACCCCAAAGACTAGGAGTATAAACTAAAAAGAGATACTCTCTCCAAAACCAGAAAAACAAATAAGAATGATCTTTTTAAAAAATGATTAATCTAAATGTCTGAACTTTCTAGCCAAAGATTGAGAATTTGAAAGAAAAAGATGTTTGTTTCCAGTAATGGGAGTCTAGGTTATTTGGACTGACCCCTACTCCCATTAGTGTTGCCAAATTTAGCAAACAAAAATACAAGATGCCCAGTTAAATTTGAATTTCAAACATATTTATACTAAAAAATTTATTGTTCCTCTGAAATCCAAGTTAAACTGGTGTCCTGTATTTTACTTGGCATTCCCATTCCCTCTCCCACTAAAAACAATTCAAAATGCTGGAGAGCCGAAACCGGTGTGGTTCAGTGGATAGAGCGTCGGCCTGCGGACTGAGGGTCCCGGGTTTGATTCCAGTCAAGGGCATGTACCTTGGTGGCAGGCACATCCCCTGTAGGGGGTGTGCAAGAGGCAGCTAGTTGATGATTCTCTCTCATCGATGTTTCTAACTCTCTATCCCTCTCTCTTCCTCTCTGTAAAAAATCAAGAAAACATTTTTTAAAAAAAAAAAATGCTGGAGAAACACATACAACATATTCATACACGAATCAAGAAATCACAAGGTAAAAAGGGGTTATTGCATAAGTGTCTTTGTATTGTGTCAACAAAGAGTGCAATTTATTAATGTACTCAGAGATAAATGTTGCAATTCCATATAATAAGAGGCAAGCAGCCGAAACCGATTTGGCTCAGTGGTAGAGCCTCGGTCTGCGGACTGAAAGGTCCCGGGTTCGATTCCGGTCAAGGGCATGTACATTGGTTGCGGGCACATCCCCGGTAGGGGGTGTGCAAGAGGCAGCTGGTTGATATTTCTCTCTCATCGACGTTTCTAACTCTCTATCCCTCTCCCTTCCTCTCTGTAAAAAATCAATAAAATATATTTAAAAAAAAAAATAGGTGGAATCTCTATCTATATAGATGGAGTCGTTTTATGACCTTCCCTTGCTCCTTAGGTGGGAGCAGCAGCCTGTGATCTCCAATCCTTCACTGTTTATGGGGAAACCTTGCACTTCTGCCCAGGCGTTTTCATCAGGGGCAGAACTTGGTTTGATGTGCAGAGGAAGAGTATGTGGAATTGAGGCCATAACAGAGGTATCTGACCTGGCAGCCTCCTCTACAGCCATGCTGGTAAGGGGGTTTGGGTTTCCTTTAGATATTTCAGTGAGATCCCTTACAGTGGAGCATGGCTACTTTTGGGGGGACATTTATTACCTCTAGTAGCCTTAGAATCTCTAGGTCATATTTAATAGGGTTGTTTTTGTTTTTTCGCTGTTATTAGTTCCTTCTTCCAAGATGGCAACATGAGCATGTAAAACAAAGAAGGCCTACTTGGAGTCTGTGTATATGCTGCCTCCTTTGTCTTTTCCTACTTAAAGAGCTTGGGTCAAAGCTAGGAGTCCAGCCTTTGGGCCAAAAATTCCAAGGAGTGCGGCTTGGCTTCTGTGGTCTCCTGAGGGCTTAGGATTGCATAGTCTGCCCCCTTCCCTGGTTGACAGAAGTGCTCCCATCTGTGAACCATTCTACCTGGGAACTGCCAAGGGCTACGTCTTTAAGCCAGCTCTACTGGAGAATACCTGTTCAATAGTTTCAACACAGGCATCTAAGAAGTCAATTACGGTAGCCACTCTTAGGGTTTGACACACTTTTAGGGTGAGCTCAGGGAATCTAAGAGAAGGGCCTCCCGTTAGTCCATGGTGACCTTGCGCCACAAGGACAATTTGAACCTGATGTGGAGTTTGGACTCCTACAGTTGGCCTGGTGTCAGTTCAATGGCTTCTTCAGTTAACAAGGCAGTTGCCGATATTGCCATGGGCAGCTCTGCCATTCCATTGCCACAGACTGTTTTGAAAAGTAAGCTACTGGCTAGGGACATAGCCACCAGCCAAAACCGGGGATCCAGATTTGGCAGAAGCCCACCATTCCTAAGAAGGTTCTCAATTGTGTCTTTGTCTGGGAGACTGCAAGATTTAGAATAGCCTTTTTGTTCAAGAACCCTGGATTAGGTGGTAGCCTAAATATCTGCAGGTGAGAAGGAACTCTGAACCTTATTGGGAGACACTGGGAAATTAAGGACTAAAGTAGTGTTATGGTTAAAGTTCTGTTTGGTGGGGCTAAAAAATTAGATTATCATTCACATATTATGATCCCACACAGTAGCTCTAGTTCCTGCAGACTTTCTCTAAGTGCTTGTCCAAAAATATGCGGACTATAGAACCATTGAGTAAGGACACGCTGAGTCTATTGAGCTGTTATGGGTGTCCCACCCGCCAATTCCAAGGCAAACAGAGGCTATCTGGGTGAAGCAGGATGCAAAACAATGAAATCTAGTAAACCATTTGGCCTAATGAGGAACTTGGGATAAGAGAGTATATGGATTGGGTACAACGTGGTGAATGAAAATCACAGCTTCAACAACAGCTTAACCATACGATACTCTCCATTTGTTTTTTGTTTTTTAACAGGCATTACAGGAGTGTTATAAGGAGACTGACAAAGAATTTATAACTCTATGCTGAAAAAACTTGTGAATAAGGGGTTTTAGTCCCCTATGGACTTCTGGTCTTAAGAGGGTACTGCCATATATGGAGGGATCCAACCATTTCTCTTAGTTTAGTATGTACAGGGGGTACCTGGGTGGCCCTCCCAGGTAGTTTCTTGTACTAGACTATTAAGATTGATAGCAGAATATATATGGGTAGGGATGGAGTCTAAGGGTGAGCTGAGTCTTGGTTAAAGACCTAGGAAAGAACAGGAGAAATCTCAGAAAAAGAACTAAATGAAACGAAATCAAGTAAACTAGCAGACACAGAGTTCAAAACAATGGTTATAAGTATCTCAAGGAACTTACTGAGAATATCAACAACATAAAAAAGGGACCATTCAGAAATGAAGGATATACTAACTGAAATAAAGAATAGTTACAGGGAATCAACAATAGAGGACACTGAGAATCAAATCAAGAATGTGGACTATAAGGAAGCAAAACATACCCAACCAGAACAGCAAAAAGAAAAAAGAATCTAAAAAATAGAATAGTGTAAGGAGTCTGGGACAACTTCAAGGGCACCAACATTCACCTCATTGGGGGGTTCGAAAGGAGGAGAGAGAACAAGAAATTGAACACCTATTTGAAAAAACAATGACATAAACTTCCCTTACCTGGTGAAAAAAATATACAAGTCCAGGAAGCCCAGAGCATTCCAAATAAGATGAACCCAAAGAGGCCTACACCAAGACACAACATACCGTATTTTCTGGAGTATAGGACGACCCCCTAATTTTAGTTAAAACGTAGGTTTAGGCCTATATTCGCTGTATAAGACTACCCCCCACTTCCGAGGCAACACCAGTTCTTTTTTAATAGACCGCCTCTCTAACTCAGCCAATCCAAGCAGGCTTTTTTCGTTTCATAAGTCGTCTTATACGCTGGAAAATACGGTAATTAAAATGCAAAAGGTTGAAGACAAAGAGAATCCTTCAGCAAGAGAAAAACACTTAGTTACCTACAAGGGAACTCCCATGATACTCTCAGCTGATTTCTCAACAGAAACTTTGCAGGCCAGAAGTGAGTGGCAAGAAATAGTCAAAGTGTGAACAGCAAGGACCTACAACCAAGATTACTCTACCCAGCAAAGCTATCATCAAGAATTGGTCAGATAAAGAGCTTCCCAAACAAGAGAAAAGTAAAGGGGTTTATCACCACCAAACCAGTATTACAAGAAATGTTTTGTTTTGTTTTTTAAGAAAAAGAAAAAAAATCATGAATAGGATCAAGAAAATGGCAATAAATACTAGTATATACCCATCAATAACTGAATCTAAAAATCAAATAAATGAGCAAGCAAAACGAAAACTCATAGAGAACATTTTGATAGCTACCAGATGGGAGAGGGATTGAGGGAATGGGTGAAAAAGATGAGGGGATTCATGGGATGTAAGGTAAAGCATAGGGAATATAATCAATAATCTTCTAATAAGCAGGTATGGTGTCAGGTGGGTATGAGATTTTTGGGGACAATCACTTAGTAAGTTTTATAATGTCTAATCACTGGGGTATATCCCTGAAACTAATATTCTATGTCAACTGTAATTGAAAAATAAGAAATGATTTTTAAAAATAAGGCTACTTTTCTGGGAAAAATAATCTTTTCTCTGGTTGTCCACCTTCTTTCTAGTTTACTAACAGTCCACCAGGAAAAGGCATTCATTAGCTTATTCTCTCCAGTTCCCTGGTGCAATTTTCCAGCCCAGCAAAACATTTGTAACTTAGGATGGCCCTGGGGGCCAGGCTAATCTGTTAACACTCCAGAGACAGCAGCTTCTGTGGACATGGAATGATGACTCAAGATCATCTTTCTCTGGAATTATTTTAACTAAGGAAGAAGTTTACTGTTATATTGAGAAAAACAACAACAAAAAACCACACACACATACAAAAAACAAACAAAAAGCAGTCACATCACTCCATCTGCATGCCCCCATATAGCCTAATATTTTCACTTCAGTTGCCAACTTACTCAACCTTGGCATTTAACAATTCATCGAACTAATCCCCTTCCAAGCTTAAGAGTTACTAAAGACAGGTATCACTATTCTGACATTTTCTCAGTTACAATGCTTTAGTTACAATAAAAAAAATGCAACTAGGGAATTTTCCTCACATAACAAGTCAATGGTAGGGAAAGTGCGGAGCTGATTAATTCAGTGGTTGAAGTAATCAACGCCCCCCTCCCCTCCTACTCTGGATTCCTTACAATACTGGCAGCTATTATTTCACAGCTGCCTCACAATAAGCCTGAGCATTTCATTAAAACTGCTGCCTAACCCTACCCTGTTTGGCTCAGTGGATAGAGCGTCAGCCCGCAGACTGAAAGGCCACTGTTTCTATTCGTCAAGGGCACCTACCTCGGTTGCAGGCTCAATCCCTGGTGTGCAGGAGGCAACCAATCCATGTCTTTCTCACATCAACGTTTCTTTCTATCTCTCCCTATCCCTTCCACTCTCTCTAAAAATGAATGGAAAAATATCCTTGGGTGAGTACTAACAAAAAAACAAAAAAATCCAACAACAAAAAAACCCTGCCGCCTAATGGTTGGCTTGTATGAGAAAATTAATTTTCCAATTTGTACTCTCAAAGGCAATTTAGAATACCTATAGAATTTTTAAATGTGTATATCCTTTGATCTAGCAATTCCACTTCTAAAAACTATTATCACAGAAAACCTGAGAGAAAAACAGGTATAGAGATATGATTACAAAACTTTTAACAACAAAAAATCAGAAACAGCCTAAAATATCCATCAATGGGGGTGGGTGAATACTTATAGTAAGAGATTCATACAACAGAATACATCTCAGCTGTTTAACAAGAAAATAGTCTAAGTTTTGTTGATAAGAACCAAACTGCAGAAGTATGTCACCACAAAGAAACAAAAATACCTATAATACCAAAAGCATATGCAACAAAAGTAAAAACGGATGAACTGAATCACATTAAAGTTAAGACTGTGCCTTGAAAGAGTGAAAACACAACCCACAAAACGGGAGAAAATATGTAAAAAACCTCTTTTAACTCAACAAAATGATCTGTTTAAAAACGGGCAGTGAACTCTTAAGACATTTTTCCAAAGAGGATATACAAATAACCAATAAACACATGAGGAGGAGGATCCAAGATGGCTGCTCGGGTAGACACCTAGCCTCAGCAGCTCACAACAATTTCAAGGGAATACAACTAAAATGTAGAATGGACATTGCCCAGAGCTACAGGTAGTCGACTGACTGAAAACTCTACAATAGGAAGGAGGGAGAAAACCAGAAGGAAAATCAGAGGAGCTGAAAAAAAGCCTAAGGTACGGAGACATGCGGCGCGCTCGCACGCAGGCGCGCACGGAGAGGTCGCAGGCGGAGAGGAGGAGAGGGCTGGGTGCTGCCTGGCGTTCCCTAGCAGGAAGGAAATAGAACCCCCAGCCTGGGCTGAACCCCCGAACCGGCAGCGCTGAGCCCCAAGTTATGGGCCAGACCCTGGGGACCCAGGCTCCGGCAGGGGGAGACAATCCCGGGGGACGGCGAAAGGCGGGGCCCCCGGAGTCGCGTGCACATGGCGCGCATAGAACTGAATGTTGACTCTGATGCTGGATTACCCTAGCCGGAAGAAACAAAGCCTCTGGCGGCGGCTATGAGCCTCAGTCCAGACCGCCCCGAACTCCAGGTCTGGGCCAGTCCCTGGGGACCCAGGCTCGGGCAGGGGGAGACGGAGCTGTGAGGTGGAGTCCTGGGAGCGCGGCGAAAGGCCGAGCCCCTGGAGTCGCGCACACTGTGCGCAGAGGACAATCTGTTGACTCTGATCCTGGACTCCCCTAGTGGGAGGGAGAAAGAAAGCTCCAGACTGGAGGAACGCGACGTGGAGCAGGAGCCCCTGCCGGACACCGGCCAGCTGGGCGCCAGCAAGGAGCCGGGCGACAGGGCCCCCGGGGGGGGGTGCCCCTGAGCCTTCGACTGCTGAGCGCGGGCAATGGAGCCAAGGTCGGGGGCTGCTTCCTGGGCGGCGCCGACCCCAGCAACAGGCTGGAGCAGCGCGGGAGCCCGCAGAGAACAAAGGGGTGCCACAGGCCAACCTGCTGAGCTCCCAGGACAAGGAGGAAGAAACCAAAGAAGTTCTCAATGCGAAGAAATCAAGTGAGAGCAAATGATAGTAAAATTACTTAAGAAAGAATACAAAGATCTTGAAAAATCAAAGACTAAGTCAGAAACTCAACGCACCAGCCAACATTGCAACATAAATGTGTTTTTGTTTTTTTTAAAAAAAGAAAAAAAAAAGAGAAAAAAGGGACAGAATGTTGGAACAGCGGCGACCAGGCCTAGAGTGGCCAGGCACAAGGCAGTGGCAGCTGGGCCCGGAGCAGCAGTGGCCAGGCCCCAGAGCAGCAGCAGCCAGAACAAGAGCATCAACGGCCAGCATTGGAGCAGCCAGACCTGGGGCAGTGGCAGCCAGGCCTGAGGCAGAGGCGGCCAAGCCCAGGGTGGCCAGTCCAGGAACACCCAGACACGGAGTGGCCGGGTTGGGAGCAGCCAGGCCCAGAACAGCAGTAGCCAAGCACGGAGCATCCAGGCTGGGAGCGGCCAGGCTCGGAGCAGCCGGGTCAGGTGCGGCCAGGCCCGGAGCAGCGGCTGCCAGGCTGGGAGCGGCCAGGCCCGGAGCAGCCGGGTCTGGTGTGGCCAGGCCTGGAGCAGCGGCTGCCAGGCTAGGAGTGGCCAGGCCCGGAGCAGCAGCTGCCAGGCTGGGAGCAGTCAGGCCCAGAGCAACAGCTGCCAGGCTGGGAGTGGCCAGGCCCGGAGCAGCGGCTGCCAGGCTGGGAGCGGCCAGGCCCGGAGCAGCCGGGTCTGGTGTGGCCAGGCCTGGAGCAGCGGCTGCCAGGCTAGGAGTGGCCAGGCCCGGAGCAGCAGCTGCCAGGCTGGGAGCAGTCAGGCCCAGAGCAACAGCTGCCAGGCTGGGAGCGGCCAGGCCTGGAGAAGCGGCTGCCAGGCTGGGAGCGGCCAGGCCCGGAGCAGCCGGGTCTGGTGTGGCCAGGCCCGGAGCAGCGGCTGCCAGGCTGGGAGCGGCCAGGCTCGGAGCAGCCGGGTCAGGTGCGGCCAGGCCCAGAGCAGCGGCTGCCAGGCTGGGAGCGGCCAGGCCCGGAGCAGCCGGGTCTGGTGCGGCCAGGCCAGGAGCAGCGGCTGCCAGGCTGGGAGCGGCCAGGCCCGGAGCAGCCGGGTCTGGTGCGGCCAGGCCAGGAGCAGCGGCTGCCAGGCTGGGAGCGGCCAGGCCCGGAGCAGTGGCTGCCAGGCTGGGAGCGGCCAGGCCCGGAGCAGCAGCTGCCAGGCTGGGAGCGGCCAGGCCCGGAGCATCCGGGTCTGGTGCGGCCAGGCCCGGAGCAGCGGCTGCCAGGCTGGGAGCGGCCAGGCCCGGAACGGCCGGGACCAGAGCAACCGGGCCCAGAGCAGCCGGGTCGGGTGCGGCCAGGCCTGTAGCAGCAACAGCCAAGTCCAGAGCAACTAGGTTGGGAGCGGCGGTGACCAGACCCGGAGCAGCCAGGCCCGAAACAGCTCGCTCCTCGCCTGTACCTGCCCACGGCTGCCTCTCAGACATGGCTGGAAACTTTTGCGGGAACTTGAGGGTCTGCTGAATCAAGTGATGAAGGCTTGGATCTGGATGTGTTGAGTTAGTATAGCGCTGGGGTGTTGATCTGTGAGTGCCTTGGGTGGGGCCTGGATGAGGCTGGTTGACCTATTTGAAAACGTCTTTTGTGTGAAGTGTATCATTGGGCATGTGGAGGTATTATTGATATGAGAAAATGCTGGATAACAGATTTACTATCTGAAAAGGGATTTGCTGTCGGGGAAAGGGAGGGAGGAGGAGACTGAACATAAACTGTGCACCTATGGATGAGGACGGTGGGGGATGGGGAGGGGGTGGAGGGTGGGGTGGGAACCTGATGGAGGGGGGAAGAAATGAGGAACCTTTGTAATGATGTGAACAATAAAGATTGATTTAAAAAAAAAATAAAAAATAAAAAAAAATATATAAAAAAAAAGAAAAGATAGTCAACAACAGTGTTACAGGAAAGCAAATCAAAACACAATGAGATTACCACCTCACAACCATTAGGATGGTTGCAATCAGAAACAGACAGAAGTTTTGAGGAAGATGGGGAGAAACTAGAACCCCTGTGCACTGTTGGTAAGAATGTAAAATGTTGCAGCAGCTGCCCCTCAAAAACACTTCTGGGGACATACTCAGAAGAACTGAAAGCAAGATCTCCAAGAGATATTTGTACACCCAGGTTCATAGCGGTATTCTTCACAATAATCAAAAAGTAGAAGAAACCCAAGTATCAATTGACAACTGAATGTATAAACAAAATGTGGCAAGTATCTAAAATAGTCAAATTCAGCCCTAACCGATTTGGCTCAGTGGATAGTGTCGGCTTGCAGACTGAAGGGTCCAGGTTCGATTCCAGTCAAGGGCATGTACCTTGGTTGCGTGCACATCCCCAGTGGGGAGTGTACAGAAGGCAGCTGATCGACGTTTCTAATTCTCTATCACTTCCCTCTCCCTTCCTCTCTATAAAAAAAAATAAAAAATCAATAAAACAATTATATTTATAAAAATAAAAGTCAAACTCAGAAACAGAAAGTAGAATGGTGGTTGCCACGGGCTGGAGGAGAGAGAAATGGTGAGTTGTTTAATTGGTACAGAGTTTCAGTTTTGCAAAATGAAAAAGTTCTAGACTGGCTGTATAACAATGTAAAAAACTTAACACTGCTGAGCTGTACAACTAAATATGGTTAAAATAGTAAATAGCATGTACATTTTACCAAACCTAAAAAACATTTTTTTAAAAGAAATAACCATCAAATTTTTGGGTGATCATCAATGGAAAATACTGATGGGGAAAGGAAGACTTGTTTTCTACTTTGTATCTTTCTATACTGTTTGCATTTTTATCATAAACATGTAGTAAGCTAATATTTTTAAATTCACTTTTTAAAAATTCCACTGGACATATTTTAAATTAATATTAAACTCTTAACCCTAGCCGGTTTGGTAGTGCTTAGAGCATTGGCCCACAGACTGAAGGGTTTCAGATTTGATTCTGTCCAAGGGCACAAAACTCAGTTGCAGACTTGATTCCAGGCCCGGTTAGAGCATGTGCAGGAAGCAACCAACCGTTCTCTCATATCTTTCCCCGCTCCCTTCCACCCTCTCTCTCTCTAAAAAAAAAAAAAAAGTGGGGGGGAGGAATCAAATGGGAAAATATCCTTGAGTGAGGAATAACAAAAAAATTAAACTCTAGGCACTGACAAGACTTAAATTATCATGCCACCTTAAGAAGTTTTACCATGCATCTCATCTCTTTGCAAAAGCATTCCATAAGCAGGTGGTTATGATTAGTTCTAGAAGGAATAATTAATTTTCAAAAAGCTCCAGTGTCAGTTAGCGTTAGATACTGCCTATTAGGCTTACTCCAGGCACTGCCCATGACACTTCCCGCCCAGTAATGCCTTATCCAAATGAGAGCGCCACTCTCTAATCCTGAGACTGACAAATGCAATACTGGTGCCCATGCAAACACAAAATCCTAGAGAATTCACACCATTTTTATCCTTCCTTCTCCCCACCTATCAAGGCAGGGATGGGAAACGTCCAGCCTGTGGGCCATATAAGGCCCAAGAAATCTTTGGTCTGGCCCTGCCCAAGCATTAGGGGTGTTAATTAAATATTTGACCAAATACAGCAGGTTAATTTTGAAGGTGATAATTCTGCATGGCCCGTGAATGTTATAACAGTCCTTGGCAGAAAAAAGGTTCCCCATCCCTGTACTGAAGGAACACTAAGCCCAGTCTACTTTTTCTCCTCCCCTCTTCAACAAGGTTACAAGAGAGTTAGTGGTTGGTTAGAAGACCCCCTTGGGAACCAACAGCCATTCCAGAAAAGTAACCGCTCACTTACCAAGGGCTGCCAACAAGAGCAGCTTCTCACAGCATGCTTTAACAACCTTAATGCAGGAGAACGCAATGCCTCCTATGTTACAAATCCAGTTGGAAGAAAAAGAAAATCTAGACTGTGGAAAAGTACAACTTAAAAAGCAAACACCACAGGTTATGGTAGAACACAAAAGCAAGCAGATCTCTAAGTACAGAACTCAATTGTAAGAATTCGACTGCACCTTATTTCTCACTATCATCACTTGCTGTCAAAAACAGAACCTTCACATCTTGATCCATTCAGAGTAAGCCACAGCAGGCAGTTTTGCTTACACAGGGCAGCCAGGTCAGAAGGGTCGCACGAGGAAATGGAAGCAGCAGCCGGCATGTTTTCTTAGGGATTACACTGTTCCAGCCTTTATCCTTCTTTCCAGCCACGTTGGTGCCAAGAAAGCTGCAGCCTCTGCTCTCTGCTCTCAGGCAGCTTGCCACCAGAAAGGCTGGCGCAGGCTCAGGGCTGCAGCTCCCTCTGCTGCCCGCTGTTTCCTTTGCATGCTGCGGCAGGTTCAATGAATTTCAGACCCAAACGTTAAGAGCTAAAACAGCCCTTTATTTAAAAATATTACCAAGAGAGCAAAAGGTCAAATAGTAGTGGAACAGCTATAATGCCAAGTTGTAAGTGAGGTCTCTACTCACCTACAAATCTTCTTCACAAAGAGTTTCTTTTACTCAGTTTAAAGAAAAACAGGAAATGGACTTCTTGGTCCTTCCTCACCTCCACTTAATACTGCCCATTACCCGAGTTTTAAGGTAGGCCTATCCCATCCTCTAGATCCAATTTAAATAGCACGCAATGCATGGTACTGAAGCTATTTGTTTGCCAGTCTGTTTCGTTGTGTTTATTTAACTTTGTGTCTAACAGCAGGTGCTCCATAGCTATTTAACAGAATTCTAACTAGAACCATCCTGAGATACTGGGAAAGGAGAGATCCGTCCACATGATTCAATTAGAAAAATAAGCAATCATTGGGGGAGGAACCAAAATTCTTGGAGAAGAGACAGGTGTTTTTCCAACTAACATGATTTATTATTCCACTTAACTTACCAGTGCTGCTTATGGTCTTTTTTTCAGGTTACCAACCCCAGTGTCCCTCTTGTTAACTCTTAACAGAGCTCATTTTAAATGTACCTTGAAGGGATTTCATTCTTTGTCTAAACCCAAGTACTTCTCACATTCGGATCTTGGTGATAAAATAGAAAAGACCTCATACAATGACTCTATTTTTAAATACTGTAGATGTTATATTTCCAACCTATTGTGGTTAGAAACTGTAGTTCCAGCACCCGCAATTAGAACTGATGATAAGGCCAAGACCGGTTTGACTCAATGGATAGAGCGTCAGCTTGGGGACTGAAGGGTCCCGGGTTCGATTCCGGTCAAGGGCATGTACCTTGGTTGCGGGCATATCCCCAGTAAAGGGTGTGCAAGAGGCAGCTGGTCGATGACTCTCTCTCATCGGTGTTTCTAACTCTCTATCTCTCTCCCTTCCTCTCTGTACAAAAATCAATAAAAATATATATATATTAAAAAAAAAAAAAAAAAAAAGAACTGATGATAAGGACATATAATAGTATATTTGCCTTTATTTTTGTGAACCCCCTATTCTCTTCCACCCAATATCAGAAGCTTACCTGTCAAACAGAATTCCTACTCTTTGCCTTAAGAATCTAGAGATCTGGCTATGTGAAAAGCAAGTGCCAGGGCCAAGAGCCACCCTTCAGAAAACTAAAATACCAACAGCTGGCTAATGGTGCCACTATGTAAAAAGTCTCTTCGATTGGCTAGAAAGAAACAATATAAACTTTTTTAACAAAAACAATTAAGCATCATTTATTGTCATCTAGTAGTTACTTAAGGTTATTGTACGCCAATATGAATAAATGGGTAAGACATATTCTCCAAACAAAGGACACCATACAACACAAACTATATTGTCTCTCAGTAACTCCTCACTTAGCATTTAAGTCATTTCTAGGTGGAGACACTTTGGAGCAGAGTAATATTATCTCCTTTCAGCATGATCCGACCTGCAATACAAAATTAAAAGTGCATAAATTAGAGCAATATGCACTTTTCAACTATTACTTAATGAAGGTAGAGAAATGTTATTTTATGCAAAGTACAGTTTCTGTAGACTAAGTTAACTAACTAGGTCTACCCCAACATTTCCCAATGCTCAGTGTTTGCAGAAGTTGCAAAATGAGTTGTATGTCAAGTTTAGAAAATGCAGCAGACTATAACCAATTCTTAGAGATCTTAGTATGTTGAAGATTTCATCATTCAATAAACATACCAGCTTAAGTTTCACCCAACAATTCCTAAACCCATTTGAGCAAAGGATACTTTTTTTCCTGAGAAATATCTACAAATATCTTCAGGAACACTGGTGTTCAGTAAAACAGTTTGAGAAATGCAAATCAACCAAATTATTTCCCTTTCCCAGGCTTCCACTACAAGTAATATTATTTTCTACATTTATAAGACACTACTATGGGCATTTAACATTTCATAAATTATTTATAAATAATATGTCCATAACACTAGCTTGCCTTTCCTGATACATGTTTAAATTTTAAAAATCTAGGTTTTCACAAAAACAGCCTAAGCAGAGCAAAATCTAACACTTTCAGAAACTACTCTCCACATACTGAGTGTGGGCTCAAGAGAATCCTCAGGGTCCAGAAGAGAGACACCGAAGCTCGTGAGCTATGAACAGGCATTAAGCAACTAAAAACACGAAATGCCTACATAAACCTAAGTTAATGGGATTTTGATAAAAATGATTGTTATTCTTGATGAAACCATAAACCCTAAAGACCTTGTTAATTGGGTTAAGAAATTGGGTTCGTTGATCATTGTTCAGGTTTTATTACATGCTGGGCACTGAGCTTATTAAGGAGCAAAAAAGATGGGACACATGCATGCACTTATGGAGGATCTGGTCCAGCGGGGGAGAAATTAATAAAATAATACCCACTAATGAATGCTTTACTACAAACTCAAAGAGCACAGCACACCCTGTCTGTGCACCCGCACATTTTGGATCTTGGTGATAAGATCTGCCCAATTCCCACTCCAAGCAAAACCAAACCAAACCCAAGGAGGAGGTGACATCTCATGTGAGTCCTAAAGACACAGGAGTAGGATATACAAAGATTTATGATAGAGTAAATGTGCAGATTCAAAGAATAATGAGCAGATTCAAAGAACTGGGGAAAAGAAGAAAAAAAAGACAAATGTGGATGAAGCTCAGAAAATGAAGCAAGAGCAGATGGAGACAAGCACAGATCATAAAGAACCTTGCAGAATACATTAAAAACTTTCTTATCCTACAAGCAGCAGGAAGCCATTGAAGGAAGGACATAAACCAAAGGAATGACAAGGTCAGATTGGTGTTTCTAAGACATTAGTGCAGCCCGAGGAGCAAACTGGAGAGGGATAAGGTAGCTGAAGAGAAATCAATTAGTAAACAGAATAGAAATTGGTGCTATCACTGAGGCAGGGAACACTGAAACAGCTCTCAAAGCGTGAGGGGTAGGGACTGACTTTGATTTCTGATATGTTAACTTTGAGGAGCGTTGAGACATTCAATTCCAGTAGAAATGTTTAACAGGCTCTGAGAGGTACATTTAGAGTCAATGTAGTCATTAAGTGATGTCAGAGTTGTGCAAGCATAGAGTGCATTTACACACTATGCTCTACCGCCATGGTACATGCGGTCCATCATTAACCAAAATGTTGTGATGAGACTATATATATAGACGGTAACTGAAAGTGTAGTCTTGAGTGCCTAAGAAAAACAGGAGGGACTACAACCAAAAGCTTTGAGCAATTTAAACATTTAATGATCAGGTCCCAAAGAATGAACATACGGAAGTGTGAAAAGGAACAGTTAACTATAAATGAAAAGTGAAAAATAAGTGTATAGTATCACAGAGCCAAGGGAACAATATATTAAAAAGGGAGTGGCCAAATGCTGTTCAGACAGTAAAATAGGGGTGTCGAACTCAATCAGAGAAGGGGCCAAAATCTAAAATCCAGCCTAAATCGCGGGCCGAATGGTTTACTGAACAGTCATAAACTGACAATGTCATAAACTGACAGCGGAGTGCAATGATGACAGCGCGGTGCGGGCCACATTGCAAGGCCTGGCGGGCTGGATTTGGCCCGCGGGCCTTGTGTTTGACACATGTGCAGTAAAATGAAGACTGATAATGATCATTAGATTTAACTCCATTAGTCTTTGTAACATCGGTGAGAACTAGTTGAGTGAAGAGGCAGAAGTAGAAATGGTGTGGAATAGACAGAGGATGATTTTAAATGTAACCTCTCCCCCCACCAAATACAAGTTTCCAAGGGCAAACTAAATGTAAACATGAAGTAAGTTGCAAATTATTCAATTCTGCAAGTGAATAAAAATTTCTAAAATTCTGTAAGACTATATTCTTACCTAGTTGTTTTCTTGACTTTGTTTTAGAATGAATCTCTTCTGCATCATCTAATACGAGGTTCATATACTCATCAAAACCCTAGAAAAACAAGCATTAACTGTCATCTTTAAGATCACATTCAAACCATCCTATCTAATGAATAATATGCAAATAGACTGTCACTCCAACACACAAGATGGCCAGCAGGAGAGGGCCTAGGAGGGACAGGCCTGCAAGGGAGGGCAGTTGGGGCGATCAGGCCTACAGGGGAGGGCAGTTAGGGGTGACAGGGCCGGCAGGGGAGGGCAGTGGGGAGACCAGGCCTGTAGGTGAGGGCAGCTGGGGCAACCAGGCTAGCAGGAGAGGGCAGTTAGGGGCAATAGGACTGGCAGGGGAGCATTTAGGCATCAATCAGGCCAGTAGGGGATCGGTTAGGGGGATCAGGCTGGCAGGCAGAAGTGGTTAGGGGCAATCAGGCAGGCGAGAGGTTGGGAGCCAGCATTGGGCCTATATGGGCAGTCGGACATCCTCAAGGGGTCCCAGATTGGAGAGGGTGCAGGCTGGGCTGAGTGACACCCCCCTTCCACACGAATTTTGTGCACCAGGCCTCTCTAGTTCTAAATAAACACACCCATTTAGATACAGAAATGCCAACTTCAGAAATTCATCCCTTTACTGATCTTTCAGAGGAAGAACCATCTTCCACTCTAAGCCTTCTTAAATAACAAAGAAAGCCAGAACACACTCCATTAGATCTGGAACCTTTTGGCCTTAAGAAATTCATTAGCTATGCCAAAGAGCCACTCTCCTAACTTTTATAACCTATTGAATATACAGTATGTGTTCAGGCATAAATTACATTCTACCACTGCTTTTCCCATGTTCCCCACAAAACACTATCACCACTAACCATCACTCTTGCTTTTCAACTAATAAACAGGGAAAGTGGGATTATTAAAGAAATATATGCTGCCTAAAGGGCAAATTTTCAGTCATATTTCATCTTTCTTTAAAACATCACTTGAGCCGGGACCGGTTTGGCTCAGTGGATAGAGCATCGGCCTGCGGACTGAAAGTTCCTGGGTTCGATTCCGGTCAAGGGCATGTACATTGGTTGCGGGCACATCCCCAGTAGGGGGTGTGCAAGAGGCGGCTGATCGATGATTCTCTCTCATCGATATTTCTAACTCTCTATCCCTCTCTCTTCCTCTCTGTGAAAAAATCAATAAAATATATTAAAAAAAAAAAAAAACATCACTTGACCCCGGATGGTGCTGCTCAAAGGTTGAGTGTCGACCTACAAACCAGGATAGGAGGTCACGGTTTGATTCAGGCAGGGCACATGTCCAGTTTGCAAACTCAATTCCCAGTAGGGGGTGTGCAGGAGGCAGCCGATCAATGATTCTCTCTCATCACTGATGTTTCTATTTTTCTCCCTTCCTCTCTGAAATCAATAAAAATACACATTAAAACACACACACACAAAAAACATTACTTAAGCGCCAGCTGTGGGGCTCAGTTGGAATGTTGTCCCACACACCAAAAAGGTTATGGGTTAGATTCCGGTCAAGGCACATACCCTGTTCTTATATTAATTTTTTCTCCCAAAGTTGCGCTAGGTCTTATTTTCAGGGGATGTCTTATCTTTCCATGCGCTAGGTCTTATTTTCGGAGGATGTCTTATTTTTGGGGAAACACGGTACCTAGGTTGTAGGTTCAATCCCCGGTAGGGGTGCACATATGAGGCAACCAATAGGTGTTTCTCTTTTACATCAATCTAATCAGTAAAACATATCCTTGGGTGAGGATTTTAAAAAAAAAACCAAAAAACAACAACACACACACAAAAACCCATCTCAAAAAACATTATTCAAGGTATTTTTTAACTAATAATCTTATTTAACTAATTCGATTCAGCTCCATCAGGTATGGCCTAACCCAGATTATGCTCCATCAATCTCAACTCCCTCTTTTTTATCCCTCTCCTTCTAATATTAATGTTTAGATTATTTTTTTATTAAATTATTAACTGTGTACATATCTTACCATTGCCCCCCCTCCCATACATGCCCTTCTTCCCCAGAGTTCTGTGTCCACTGGTTGTACTTATATGCATGTATACAAGTCCTTCGGTTGATCTCTTATCTACCGCAGATCTCCCTACCTTCCCCACTGTAATTTGACAGTCTGCTTGTTGCTTTATTGTCTCTATATCTATCTTTTGGTTCATCAGTTTATAATGTTCTTTATTATCCATAAACGAGTGAGGTCAGGTGGTTGTTTAGATTATTTTTAAAATTAATTTTCCTTCTATTTTATGAATTACCCAATCTCTATCAAGTAAAATAAGCAAGCAAGGGCAGTGGGCCCCGAAAACACTTTCCTTGGGTTGGGTCTTTGACTTTTTTGTACACTGCTCTGGCTGGCCATTTTTTGTGAAATCTTTTTCTTTTTGGTGAGATCTTTTTCTATAACAAACTGCCCTGGATAAAATATCCCGGGTACTCACAATGATACAGCCTTCTATCCGCATATTCACTTGCTCATAAAGCCACACCTGAATCCGAGATCTCTGAAATAATCATAAAAATAGAAATGTTAAAAAGTACACAAAATCCAATCACTGTGCTCAAACATTAGAGAAATATGGTTCCTTAAAAAACCTAAAATAAATTAAATAAAAACTGAGAGTTTTAATCATTTGACTCATATCAGAATTGGTAACCAAGACTACTTGACAAGAAAAATTCTCATGTAATAAATGCTGCACTGGGACCAGACAGTCCCAAGCTAGACACCTAAATCTTCCTGTGACTTGGGACTCAATCGTATTTTTTACTGTTTCTAGTTTCAATACATTTAAAGATTGGTGTCAGTAGAGCACAAAGCAGTAAATTTCAAAGACCAAGGTCTTCTTTCTTAAGTGCTATAATAAAATCCAGCTCTAAAACAGCTTACTCTAGTTTCTCAGTTTTCCAGGCCTCACATTTAATAACCAGGAGAGAAACCTTCAATTCTGATGATTAAAAATTACAACAGCTCTGGATGGTTTGGCTCAGTGGATAGAGGTCGGCCTGCGAACTCAAGGGTCCCGGGTTCCATTCCGGTCAAGGTCATGTACCTTGGTTGTGGGCACATCCCCAATGAGGGGTGTGTGCAGGAGGCAGCTGACTGATGTTTCTCTCTCATCAATGTTTCTGACTCTATCCCTCTCCCTTCCTCTCTGTAAAAAAATCAATAAAAATTTTTAAAAAACATAAAAATTACAACAGCTTGAAATTAATGCTTTTCAATTGTGTTGTCACACACTAAAATTTGTCAGAGCAAAAGGCACTGCGTTTTCTTTCAGAGATAATTTAAACACTCTGTATTGCCAATGCAGACTCTGCTGCTAAATATCCCCAAAAGGAAAGCAGACCGTCCCTTAAATCCTCTAACCCTATCCCTCCCTTCTTCCTTTTGGAGTGTCTTTTCTATACCTGAGTCTCCCTCTACGTGTTAAAACCACTCCTTTATTACATGGTTTAAAGCTAACGGAATTTTCCTCCCAACGTTTCACCCTAGGGGGAAGAAGGAGAAAAGGGCCAATGTTCTGGCCATCATCACCCCCAACAAAAGTACCGATACCCACCACCTCCCCGACACGTCCGCCAATAATGACTTTCTGAAATGAGTACTTTTTGGTCCTGCAAAGCATCAACACAATTCTTTACGTGCTCGCAGTTACCATGGCTCCGCACCGTTGTATCCCCTTCGACTTTCCCTGCACCCCTTCCCCTCGAACACACCCCCATCTCCACAATGCCCTCTTTTTAACTGTAGAACACAGTGATCGGACAGGGCAGGGAAACAAGTTAACGACACAACAACTTACGTACATTTTGCAAGTATCTGAAGATGAGGTTCTGCGCCGACGGTTAAAGAGAAAGCAACAAGCACGGCATACTCTCTGCTCCCAGGAACCGGTCACTGGCTAACCCCCCTCGAATGTTTTCGAGGTCTTGGCGCCCACGCCACGGGAAGCACCCAACTAGGCCCTCCTTAGGATTCCTAGGACCTCAGTGCTCTGCCGGACCGTCTCCTCTCTCTCACTCCAGGAGTTTGCTTTGGCGCCATTTTCCTTCCCCTCCCCCAAACCCACACCTCCCGCTGGCTCACAGTAACTATTAAAACTGCGCCCCTCTGCCCCCCTCCCGAACCCCCGCGGCCCCCGGTGGGGCCTGCCCACGCCGCCCCCTGCCTCCCCCCGGCCCCGCGCCTTGGCGGGCCGCGGCGCCGCGGGGGCTCACGGGAAGTGGAAGGCGCACACCGCTCCTCCGCGCCCGCGGCCCGCCTTCCCGCCCCGCTTTCCGGCCCGAACCTCCCGGTCCCGACATCCTGCGAAGGATACGATGGGCTGCACCATCACCTTCTGCACCTTCTGGCCCTGGCCGCGGTACGCCATGGTGGAAGCTAACAAAGACCACGCTGAGCCCCACGCTAGCCACCGAGCCACTCCGGGAAGAAAGAACCGGAAGCGGAAGTGCGCGGCGCTGGCATAGCGGCCGGCGCAGTTCCCGGGAAGTGCTTCTCTAGCTTTTCTCGGTGCTCTGTGGCCTCCGGGGGAGGCCAAGGGAGGCAACCGCGTTCTGGAACGGGCGTCGGCCCTACGGCGCCATCTGGAGGGAGGCGGGGGAGACACCCGCCTGTTTGTGTCTCCATTTTCTGAGCTCCCCCCCAACTTAATATATTTTTATGGATTTTATATTTCTGATGGCAGGGCTCAAATCCATTTCACTTGTAGTGTATGACCAAGGATCAGTTCTTTAGCTTTGCCATATCTTGGCTTAGTTGTTACCAAAATGGAGACACAAGCGTTCCTTCCTCATGGAACTGAAGTTTTAGGGAAATGGTATGTGTGTACATACTAAGTATGTGCGTACATATAGAGGCCCCAGCGTTCTAACCCACTGTTTCCCAAACTTTTGACATATGTACCCCTTCTATAATTTTCGTAACGCTGAGTACCCCTCGTACTCATGAGAACGTAGAATTAGGTGCAGCTAAGCACGGTGCAGTGCATGTCCCCACCAAACTCCGGTGCAACGCGTACCCCCACCAAACTCTTCCCGTCCCCCTGGGGGTACGCGTACCACACTTTGGGAAACACTGTTAACCTAATTATTTCCTGGGTAACACAGAAGGAGAGCTGGAATTTATTAAGTTATGTCATGGGCTTGTGGCCTGACAGATATTTCATTTAATTGGAATATACATTTTATAGGTGAGGAAACTGGAGCTCAGAGTTGTTAAGCACTTGTCTAAACAGACAAGTGGCAAGTGGCAGAAACATAACCTGCTTAACTGAATGAGGTCTTCTGTTTGAGGATAAATAATATTAATGCCAACCTCATAAAAGTGTTGAGATCAAATAAAATGAAAATGACTTTTAAACTGTAGGGAGCAAGAAAATGCATACGGTATTATTTCTTTTAAGAAAATGTCTTGCCTCAAACCCAATAGAGCAGTGGTTCTCAACCTTTCTAATGCCGCGACCCTTTAATACAGTTCCTCATGTTGTGGTGACCCCCAACCATAAAATTATTTTCGTTGCTACTTCATAACTGTAATTTTGCTACTGTCATGAATTGTAATGTCACCACAACATGAGGAACTGTTAATGAATCGTAATGTAAATATCTGTGTTTTCCGATGGTCTTAGGCTCTACAGCAGTGGTTCTCGACACACAGGCTGTAGAGCCTAAGACCATCGGAAAACACAGATATTTACATTATGATTTATAACAGTTGCAAAATTACAGTTATAAAGTAGCAACGAAAATAATTCTATGGCTGGGGGTCACCACAACATGAGGAACTGTATTAAAGGGTTGTGGCATTAGGAAGGTTGAGAACCACTGCAATCGAGGGTCATGTTGTGCACAGAGGAAACGAGGTAGATTTGCTGCATTCAGAGACAGCGAGGACAGAACACTCTGGTTTAGCTATTCCACCAGAGATGCCTAGCTACTTGTTTTGAATCTTCTTGTTCCTAAAGTCATGATTCCTAAAGTTTTAGGGATTGATCCGTATAAGTGACCATTTGACTGATTATACAGCTTATCAGAAGTGGTTTGCTTTAAAAAATGATTTTGCACCCTAACCGGTTTGGCTCAGTGGATAGAACGTCGGCCTATGGACTGAAAGGTCCCAGGTTCGATTCTGGTCAAGAGCATGTATAATACATTGGTTGTGGGCACATCCCCAGTAGGGCATGTGCAGGAGGCAGCTGATCAATATTTCTCTCATCGATATTTCTAACTCTCTATCCCTCTCCTTTCCTATCTGCAAAAAATCAATAAAAATATATTAAAAAATAAAAAAATGATTTTGCTGTTTTACATTTAAACCTTTGAATGAGATTTAATCTATAATTTATCCCCGTGTATCCTGGAATTGATAACACCTTTATACTTTCCAGACGGCTGCCCAGTTTTCCATCATCTTTACAAAAAAACCACCTTGTTCCCCATTCAACTTAAAATACATTTATAAATACGGTATAACAAGTCTGTGTGTATGTATATAGTTTTGTTCATTTGATCTTTGTATCTATTTATGGACCAGTTACTATCACTGTTAAAAATATTATAGCTTTGTAATGTTTTGTTATTTGGTAGGACTAAAAAGTAGGTAATTTTTTCCTAGCTATTCTTGGTTATTTTCCTCACAAACTTAATTAGCTTCTCTAATTAAAAAAAAAAAAAAAAATCCTTTTGGTATTTTCACTGAGATTAAACTCTAGAACTTAGAATTATTTTTTTAATCTAAATACATGATGTCTTTCTGTTTGTTCATATTTTCCTTTGAGTCTTTGAGAAGTTTTTTCTTTCTAGTTTATCTAGTTTAATCATAGATATTTCATCTCTCATTCTTAAAAATTAAAAAAATATTTTTATTGATTTCAGAGAGGGAGAGGGAGAGGGAGATAGAAATATCAATGATGAAAATCACTGATCGGCTGCCTTCTGCAAGCTTTTGCAAGCTTTGGGGATTAAGCCCACAATCCGGGCATGTGCCCTTGACCGGAATTGAACCCATGACCCTTCAGTCCGCAGGCTGATGCTCTATCCATGGAGTCAGACCAGTATGCTTTTTTATATGAGGGAGACTAGGACTCTAATAAACCAAGGCTGAAGTTACCCGTAAAGGCCTGGAACTAGTCTAATATTCATACCCCAGCCCAGATTCAGAGCTGGAAAATAGAGCCTACCTCTTCACAGGAAGTATGTGAAAGAATTTGCAGTCAGACTTAATCTAATACAAAGACCCAAAATAAAAATTGGCAATGGAAGTGATCAGTTTATAGCAAAGGAAATATAAATGGTTTTCAAATATATGCAGTGTTGCCCCACTATCTATCTACCTATCTATATATCTATCCACTTGTTCAACAAGCAGTTGTCTTATATTTGAGCATTCTTCCTTCTCTGCCTTTAGTCTGAACTTTCTTGTTTTCCCTTACTCTTTTTTCTTTTTAAATTTTTTTTTTTATATTTTATTGATTTTTTTACAGAGGGAAAGGGATAGAGAGTTAGAAACATAGATGAGAAACATCGACCAGCTGCCTCCTGCACACACCCTACTGGGGATGTGTCCGCAACCAAGGTAGATGCCCTTGACTGGAATTGAACCTGGGACCTTTCAGTCCACAGGCCGATGCTCTATCCAGAGCCAAACCGATTTCGGCTACCCTTACTCTTTAAAAAATAAAAACGAGCCGAAACCGTTTGACTCAGTGGATAGAGCGTCGGTCTGCGGACTAGAAGGTCCCAGGTTCGATTCCGGTCAAGGGCATGTATTATACATTGGTTGTGGGCACATCCCCAATAGGAGGTGTGCAGGAGGCAACTGGTCGATGACTCTCTCTCATCAATGTTTCTAGCTCTCTATCTCTCTCCTTTCCTCTCTGTGAAAAATCAATAAAATATATTTTAAAAAAATAAAAAATAAAAACGATTTTATTGCCCTGACCAGGAATTGAACCAGTTACCTCCTGGTGCATAGGATGTTCAATCCACTTGGCTACACTGTTTACCCTTACTCTTAACTCTGCAGATTTTTGCTTTACTCCTAAGGACAAATCAGAGTTTAAAAACAATAACATCCAGAGACAGGCCAATACCAAGTTTTAATACACTGTTTTTTGCTCATTACCATAGACTGGCGTGGGGAATATCCAGCCAGCGGGCTGTATAAGGCCCGTGAAATAATTTGGTCTGGCCCTGTCAAGGCACTAGTAGTTAGTAAATTAAATATTTGACCAAACATAGCAGGCGAATTTTTAAGTTGGTGTTATATCCAATGGCCCTTGGCAGAAAAAAGGTTCCCCACTCCTGTCATCAACTATGACAGCAACAACATAGCAGTTAAATCCAACCAAAATCTAAATACTTTCATAGGCCCTCAGTAAATCCTGGGACTCCTGATTTCTTAAATTCCAGATGGCTGTTCTTATCTAAGGTAATCGCTTATTCTTTGTCCATTTTATTTTACCGTGCTAAGAAAATGGTCAAGTATCTTCTTTGTGCTCATGCCCTTCATTTATCTCATTTTGAAAATTCAAATGGAGCCCTAACTGGTTTGGCTCAGTGGGTGGAGCCTCCACCTGTGGACTGAAGGGTCCCAAGTTGGATCCTGGTCAAGGGCATGTTCCTTGGTTTCGGGCACATCCCCAGTGGGGGGGCATGCAAGGGGCAGCTGATTGGTTTCTCTTCCATCTGTTTCTGACTATCCCTCTCCCTTCCTCTCTGTTAAAAAATTCAGTAAAATGTATTTTAAGAAAATTCAAATGGAATCTGAAAAAATTAATGCAGTCAGATATGTGGGTTGTGGAAACTTGAACCGATTACTGAGTAGCTTTCAAAGATGATTTAAGAAAAAAAGGCTTTTGAAACGAATTGTACCCAATTGCACGTAAGAATATGCCTGTACTTTCTTGTTAAATCTGATCACACTTTGACACTACCATGAAGACAAAAGCAGTGATCTTCAATCCAGTGTAAGATTTAGTATCAAAATGGTTATGTAAAATAAGAGGTAGACACTAATCAATAAATATTAAGCTAGTTTAAAAATGTTACCTATTAAAGAGGTAGCAATTGGTAACCTCAGTTACTGTTGCTAAACTGACAAATTCAAAGAAAATATTTTTAAGAATTGTAAAAACATTCTAGGAACATGAAGCCAGTTTTAGAAAAGGATCATAAAACTTTGGCCAATATAGAATAAGCTTTATTTCTGAAACTATACTAAACATCAGTCTAATCTCTAGTCCAAGATTGGTCAAGATGAAAAGCAGCCCTAGCTGGTTTGGCTCAGTGGATAAAACTGTGGCCTGTGAACTAAAAGGTCCCAGGTTTAATTCCAATCAAGGGCACATGTCTGGGTTCTGGGCTCAAACCCCAGTGGGGGACTTACAGGAGGCAGCCGATCAATGATTTTCTCTCATCATGGATGTTTCTCTCTCTCCCTCTTCCTCTCTGAAATCAATTAAAAATATATATATTAAAAAAAAAACACACACAAATGTATTTAAAAAAAACAAACCTGTTCTGGACCTATCAAAGGACCTATTAGAATTTGAGGTTAAGGCCACAATTTTAGAAATCATTGATCTTGAGACAAATATAGGAATCACAAACTATTTTGAAATTTTTGACTTTAGCCAAACTGTATTATTTGGGCCTTTTTTCTATTTTTAAAATTGCAAATCATCACTCAAAACTAAATATAAATCTTTTGCTTTTTGTGAAAAGCTGATTCAACTTGCTGGTACTACTATTTGGCAAAGAAAAAGAAAAAATCTATGTTCTTCGGTGGCTAACAAATTCTTATGTAACCCCCTAACAAAATATTGGCACACTACTGAAAAAAACTGGACTTTCTAGAATTAAAAATTTTAATTGCCTTCATGCTTGAAAATTCTAAATTGTTGAATCCATCTAAAATCACTTATAAACATTCTCTCCTTTAAGAATTTTAATGGCATTACTTGAGTTACAATGATAATGGCCGAGTACCAGAAAAGAATCCTCACATACAACTAACGTGTATGTATCTAAAATTGAGCAAGCTTATGGTAGGTTTGGCAGTATGTCCTGGTAAAAGATTTCTAAAGCCAAATAATACCGGTGAAATTGGAGCATTTACACAAAAGGCCAACACCATTTCGATTGGGGCCACTATTGAGGCAGATCCTAGGCTGACATGAGGTATGGCCACTTAACTCACAATGTCAAGACTTTCCTACACCAGTTTTATTTAAAACACAAATAAGTATTTCTCTTTGTGTAATGAATGGCAAATGGTTCAAACAATGCTGAACATAAATCATTGACTAATACAAGGGCTTTAAATATGAAACAAAATTATTTAAAAAGCAAATAAAGGTTATATACAAAACGGACCTGGAATCTAAGTTGATTCCAGAAATGAAATGAGTAGAAAATCTGTGGTGAAACCAAACATTCCACCCCTGCTTTGGAGAAGGGCTATGATACAACATTCAGTCAGCTGAAGATGGATTGATAGAGGTGTGTCTATACATAAATTTCAAGTCACTTTTGCTTGTGCAGAATCATCCAGATCTTCCCAAGACTGAATGGGCAGTCCTGTGGCTTTCTTCCTTTTCCACATTCTCAACAAGGCTACATGAAGTTCAACTCTTGATGAGCCGCTTACAATAGCAGTTCCTTAGGAGCCAACATGACAGGTGGGTCAGATTCCCCTATGAGAAACAAAACTGGCCACCTACAGCAAAATATCAAAATGGACAAGTCCTTCTTTCCTCTTTCTTCCGAGTATGTATAATGTCTCCTTTTTAAGACTATTAGCCCCACATACTGTTCACAGTCTAAACCTTGAGGTGATATGAAGGAGGGAGACCAACATCAAAGAAAGAAAATTCAGTTCAGAAATGAAGAAAACTGGACGGTATACAATACACCTCCAGAACATCTCAAATAATCCCTTCTTGTAGTACAAGTCATTGTCCTGCTACAGTCCACACATAAATATTGGCAGCTTGAGTGCGTTCATTTCCCCCCTGACAGTTACAGGACACCAAATAAATACTGGGCAAGAGGAGTTTGCTGGGAGAATTAGAAATATAAAATTAACCAATTTTTATTCCTGTGATAATTCAATGCCAGTAGGAGGCAAGGACTAAAGAGAAGGGACAACTTTCATACTAAAAAGAGAATTCCTCTAATCGTTATGTCACCATCTCTTAAGAATCCAGGGAATCCCAGAAATAGAAAATTAATTTCCGAGAACCCCTGAGGCACTTTAAAGCCTTAAAAAATTACAGTAATAATAAATTAGCTATTGATCTTCAGAGGCTTACTCAGTAGAAACATGAAAATCGGGTCCAAACGATTATGTCCAGATTACAGGCTTCCTGAGCTGCTCAGCTCTAAAGCTTAGACGAATCTCCAAATACTTTAAAAAAGACATACAATTTAACACAGACTGAATGAATTGTTTTGTTTAGTGGTAGCATGAAATTTGGTCCTTATGGTAGCAGCTGTCTTCATCCTTTCCAAACTCAGGTAACAGTAAGCACATTAATACATAAAATAATACAACAAAGGGGAAAAAGCCAAAACTGACAAACACCTCAAGGAGTCACCAAGTTCTCTTGCATCCTTTCACTTGGATCTCTCTCTGTCTTTTTGTGGAGAGAGGGGTAAGAAAGAACTTTTTCTTGAAGATGCTAAACATTGGCATCAAATGGACAAAATGGTTATCAAGGGACATTAAAAATCTGACCCCAAGGAATCTAGGACATATACAAGTAATTCAGAGGTATACTTCTGATGTGGGGCAAATTCTAGACTAAAGAAATGATGATCTTGGGTAAATGTTATAATAGATGAAACTAAGTTCAGTTTTTTGGTGAGTTTTTTTTGTTTTTGTTTGTTTGAAATGTCCTACTATCACCTTCAGCTATCAATCATTTCTGATAGCTCAAGCAGAAGGTCATCTTCATCTTTCCCAGGATCCAGGTCAATCTCAGCTTCTAATTTGCCTCCTGAGATCTCCCATATTAGCTTCTCAAAATCGTCCTCCACAGAGAGCGGGGGCTTTCCTGTCGAAGCAGTGCTGAGTCGGCGAGTTTTCGTGGCCATTTGGGATGAGGAAGGGCCAGAGACTTCTGATGGAGAGGGATCTGATGAGGACTGGGCTGGAGGCAGCACAAGACTGTAAGGAAAAACACACCCAGGAGATTATTAAAAACTGTCCCTTTTCAATGACCAGCTGGACGACCTAGTTTCAGTGATACAGAGTTAGCAGAGAGTTGTTTGAGGACTCACAAAAGGAATTGTTTTACTCAATGGGACAAAGCATCTTCCCTTTAAAGCAGAATTCAGGCAGGCTTTCAAAACATTTTTGAAATAACACAGGCAAAATATAAACAATGGCACCTAAGGAGAATAGCAGCCCTGAGCATTATTTTCTTAAAATTAATTTCAAGTTCAGCAGACTAATTTAGATATGGCTAAATTGTACATGCTTAGAATTATTTAGTAGTTTTATTCTCCAGAGAGCATAAACAACAGTAGTGGCCTAAGGTTGATTTGAAAGAACTGCCAGGTATTATTACCTGTCTCTGGGTCTCTCTGCCTCAGGAACGGTGACTGCTTTGTCCTCAGAAAGGAGCGGAACAACAGCCTACGAAAGGAGAGCAATGGCAGTCAGTGGGGGAGCCAGGCTCTTTAATGTGAGCACATTCACTTTCTTTGGCCACCTTCTTAGAATCATGGCTATCTTTCTTTAATCCTGGGAATCACGAGTAAATAATCCAAAGGTTGGGTGTACAAATAAGCAAAATATTTTAAGCGCCCAAAAATTAGCTTTCAAAAACCTACCCTGCCACTTCACAAATGTCTGACAGTAAACATAAAATACACTAACAACTAAACAAATAGAATGGCAGGAAGCATCACACATGGCTGGGGCGGGAGATACCAGCGTTCCCACCATGGAGACTGTAAGCACCGCGCTCACCATGGCTGCCTTTTTGGCCGGGCTCTCCTGCAGGCCCCCGCTGGCGCTGAGCGGCTTCACCGCTGCGATGACGGCAGGGTGCATCTCCACGGCCTTGCGCTTGGGGGCCAGTTTGGGGGAAGAGACCACTTTGACCACAGATGGCTTCACATTCACTTTGGGCTTAGCTACAAGGAATGGAAAATATTTGATTAATAGTTTTAAATATCCCTATTTTACATGGAGAATAACTCAGAATATCAAAATTTCTTCACAGTGATATACAACATATAATTAAATGATGACCCAAAAAACCCAGATTGAAAATGATCCACAAGCAATCTGCACTACACATGAACATAATGAACATATATACTCAAATGATTCCTTTCCGTGGCTCTTGAATTTGCCACTGCTTTTCTATTCCTTTTCTTCTTCAAAACCAGAGGAAAAATGTACCACAGAAAGCTAGAAAAATTTTCTAAATAGCAATTTTAAATGCTGAGAAAGAAACTCATCTAGATTTGTCTCTTTAAACAGAATTATAAGAACTGTTACTTACTATTCACTTTTGTGTGACCAGAATATAAGATAAATGAAATTCAACCCAATTGCTCCAGGGAATTACTGAAATTTGATAATTCTGAGATCCTAAAGCAAGATACTCACCTTTAACCCTTTTTTCCAAGGTCTGGGCCGCACATTTCACATTTAGTATCGAGTCGCCAATCCCTGCGGTTTCCACCTCGGCCTTCTGGGATGACTTGGTGGGAAGCCGCTTCGGGAGGCTCCGGGTGCCGCTCGGCACAGCGGTGGGCACTGGCGTCTCTGCCGGCTGGGCATCACCAGCGTCCACCTCTCCCCAGAGGGATGCCAGCACAGGTTTTTCCTTCTGGGAGGTTCCCTTCTCTGGCTGCTTCTGTATGTGCTTTTCTCGCATCGTCTCACATTTCTTGATTGGAATTTTAATGCCAACTCCTGCTGTCTCATTTGAAGCCTATGTATAAATTTAAATGACAGAATTAAAATCAAGTATCTCTAGCTCTGTCAGAACGGCTCAGTTGGTTGGGTGTCATCCTGTACCAAAGGTTGCCAGTTCCATTTCCAGGCAGGGCACATGCCCAGGTTGTGCGTTCAATCCCTGGGAGGGACTGAGGCAGTATCAATCAATGGTTTGCTCTCCTATCCATGTTTCTCTCTCAAAAATTCAATTAAAAAAAATGTTAAAAAAAAAACCCCTATATGATAATTACTATTTATAAGTCAAGCAGTGTCTCACATAATTCGAAACACGAGAGCTTGCTTTGCTCTTTGATATTAAATAAAAACCACCTGCCTGACTGGTGTCGCTCAGTTGGCTGAGTGTTGAACTATGAACCAGGAAGTCATGGTCAGGGCACAAGCCCAGGTTGTGAACTTGATCCCTAGTGGGTGCAGGCAGAAGGCAGCTTATGGAAGATTCTCATCTCTCTTCCTTCCTCTCAGAAATCAATAAAAATATATTTAAAAATAAAAACAAACCCACTAAGCTGCTCTGGCTAGTTTTCTCAGTGTTTACAGCGTCAGCCTGTGAACTGAAGGATTTTGGGTTTGAGTCCCAATCATATCTGAGTTTCAGGTTCAATCCCTGGCCCCAGGAGGGGCGGAGGCAACCAATTGATGTGTCTTTATTACACTGATGTTTATCTCTCTTTCTTTCTTTCCCTTCCTTCCACTCTCTCCACTATGGAAAAAAATATTGTTGGGTAAGGATTAACAAAAAAACAACAAAACATACCCCACCAAGCTAAAGAGGAAAGATTAAATATGTGTGCAACAACAACAAAAAAATCTCAGATTCTTTAGGCTAGGTAATCATGGCTCCGAGTCTAATAAAAATGATTTAAAATAATCAGACACTTGCACTAATATACAAAGATGCTCATTATCTTAGGTAAAACGAAGTCCAGAAACAGACTACATTTGTATAAAGAACTCTATGTGGATGAACATCTTGAAGAATTACTAATGGCGTAAAAGTAAAGCAGGCTACAAAATGAGCACTGCCTTTACATTCTAAATACGAGTCAAAGATTAAATGAGTTCACACACGTGTATGTAAACAAAAGGCTTGAAGGAAACCCATGAAAAACAAAATGAATGGTGGGTACATGTAGACTGGAATTACAGGGTTTCTCATTCTTCTAAAAATAAAAACTACCAAATTTAGTACAATGAATTGGCAAAAAAAAAAAAAGCTCAATTTAAAAACACTAATGCCAATTAAAAAACTTTTAAAGGACAGAGGACACTGGTGATATACATAGAAGTACAGAAAACCCCCATTAGAAAAAAAAATGTTTTCCCTGTGGGAATTATACACATAGTGAAAGACTGTTTACACATCAGTGAAGTGTTAAACAGAAATTTATTATAAGCTAAAACTAAAAGGCACATTTTACTATTCACCTAGCCTTCACTTGCCATGGGCAAAATTATAAAATGATTTTAAATAAACTCACCTCTTTAGCTTCTGTTCTAGCAACACTGCTCTGAAATGCAACTTCACTTTCTTCTTGAAGTTTCTTCTCTTCTTTTATACCTAAATTCATATTAAACAGATCTTTAGTTATTTCATTTACGCTCCAACTTCATGACAGATGAAATCAAACAAAACTTAATGAAAATAATGTTAACATAGGGCTAATAAAATTGTAGATAAAGCTATTTAGTACTTATAAACTTTCAAAATGAACATTAAAACATGAAAGGTCTATGGGTGCTGCTGTACAAAAACAGCTTCACTTCGTTCTCTAAATCAAGAGAACTTCACAGAACTCCTGGGAACACCGCAGAGCCCTGCCCTGTGCAAGACTACTTGGGCAAGTGGTACTCCAGACAAGTTCTTTCTCATTACCTGACTTTTTGGCGATTCGTAAAAGCCGCCTGGTCCCCGGGGCGGCCTCGGGCTGAGGCTGGGAGCTGGTGCTGCTCTTGGCGCTCTGCTGCCCCCGCCGGGCCTTCTCCAGTTTAATTTCCTCCAGCGTCTTGATATGCACCTCCTGCATAGACTTCGTTCTCGCCGCAGGCTCCTCCGACTGTCCTTTGTTGGCAACCATTGGTGGCAAAACCGATGTTTTTTTAATCTCACTATCGGTCTTTAACTTTTTGCTTTTTCCTGCTTCTTGCTGCCGATGTTTCTTTTCTTCTTGCTGCCGATGTTTCTTTTCAGCCAGGACCTCAGAGAAGGTTTTGATTCGAACAGTGGAAGAGCTTCTTGCTCCTGAAGTAGAATCATCAGCTTTTGCAGGGCCTTCTGTCTTCAGTTTAGTTTGCAATTCTCCACGTTTCTGACTGGCTCTTTCGAGGAGGATTTCTTCTAATGTCTTCACATGGATCTCACCAACTTTAGTAACTCTCTCTGTTTTCAAAATGAACACAAATCATTTTATTTGGAGTTCATCTCTTTTAAAATATATGTTTTTATTTATGTCAGAGAGAGAAACATCAACTATGAGAATCACTGATCTGCTGCCTCCTGCCCGCTATACAATGTGAATAGCCTTTCTGGAACTGTGTAACACTGGAATATTAGGAAATTCCCTGCTCTTCTTACTGTGCTATATGATCAATTGTAGGAGGAGGGTGCAGAATAGGAAGGAATCATGCTATACTTTGTTCATTTTAGGCAAGATCAGGAATCGAGGTTTTGAGGTTCTAAAAGATTGCAAGGTAATTATCAAAAAAGTAAAAGAATTATCAGTGCTTTAATTAAATGCCAACATTATTTTCAGAACAGATACTGATATTAATACTAACGAAGGATTTCTAAACAAAGTCTCTTCTTCTCAATAAAATATTGTAAGAAAAATTCCACAAAAAGAAAACAAAAAGTTTGTTTCAAAAAGAATAGAATGGCGCTGGCTGGTGTTGCTCAGTTGGTAGGAGTGTCCTCCTGTGCACTGAAGGTTTGGGTTTGATTTCCAGTCCGGACACATGCCTAGGTTGCAGGTTAGATCCCCAGCCCTGGTTGGGAAGTGTGCAGGAGACAGTGGACCAATATTTCTCTCGCCAAAAAAATCAATAAGAATGCCCTCAGGTGAGGATTAAAAAAAAAAAAAAGAAAAAAAAGAATGTTTCACATCAGATTCCCTTTTTATGAATTCTGGTAAAATCTTAATATCCAAATAAGATAAGGATAAAATGAAAAAGAAAAAGCATAGGATAATATCATTCATAAATATATAAAAATTAAAGAGCATTAAATTGAATCCAGCAATGTATAAAAAAAGCTAGATGGTTGAGTAACAGAATGTTCATTTTACTATTCTTTAAATTGTATGCACATATACATTTACATAGTTATATCTTGCAACTTAAAACTTCAACATTAAATTAGAGGGAAGAATATAAAGAAAATTAAAATGATTTAAAACCTCAATACCTAGATAAAACCAATGTTACTATTTATGTATTTTTCGCAGTGTATTTCCTAATCATACAATTTTATCTTTACAAAGTTGAAATTATCTCATACATATGAACTTCTGCCTGAGAATAGGTTTCTATTATAAGAATTTAAAAAACCAAAGATTTAAAGATCAAAAGTGGTATGTTCTTTTGTAACCTTTCTTCATTCAATATGAGAGAAGTTTCTTCCATCACTGTTGTTCATAACATGACTTTTCATGACGGCAATTATTTTAAATGTTTTTTAAATTGATTTTTAGAGAGAGGAAGGGAGAGGGATAGAGAGGTAGAAATATCTACAAAAGAAAAACGTCATTGATCAGCTGCCTCCTACATGCCCCCTACTGGGGATCAAGATGGCAACACAGGCATGTGTGCTGACAGGAAATTGAATGGATGACCTCTTGGTTCATGGGTTGACCCTCAACCACTGAGCCACATCAGCTGGGTGACAGCAATTACAATATATAACTACCTTAATTTAATCTACTTCCTTTTTGTTGGATACTTAGATTGTTTCTAATTTTCTATTACCAATACAATGATGAAAACTCAGTATGCCACTTTTAAAGTACAAAAACAGAATTCATAACTAAGTAACTAATTACTTAAACAAAGAAAGCCACACACACACAAAAAAAACACAAGCCCTAAACTAACTCAACAGATAAATAGGAGAAAAAGTAAAGATTTTATGGCAAGAAAAAGAATATCAGCAGCTAGTCTTAGGGTTTACCTACCTGCTGCCTCCTCATTGTTTTGACCAGCTGACACACCTAAGCGTTCCTTTAGAGACTTGGAAACTTGAACTGTAAATAAAAACCAAAAACCCCAAAAGTTGAACAGAGAATTTTTTAGAGATCAAATATCTTTTTCAAAGTTCATAAATTAGGCTTATATTTCTCTTATAATACAATGTTCTTAAAAATGTTTTAGGTCAACTGGCCAGCATGACTCTATTTTCTTAAACTTTACACGAGGATATTTTTCCATTGAATTTTTAGAGTGGAAGGGAGAGGGAAAGACAGAGAAATATCGATGTGAGAGAAACACATCAATTGGTTGCCTCCTGCATGTGCCCTAACCAGGACCTTGACCGGAATAGAACCCAGGCCCTTATCCTCTGAGCCAAAAAGACTAGGGCTAAAATATATTTTTTTAAAAATGTTTTCAGGTCTTAAACTTTCCTCTCTGTGAATTCCCCAAAGCACTCGGAGAGCTTTAAATATTTTTCTTTAGATTTAAAAAGCAGAAACTACTGAGTTTAGTAAAATAATTTTGTTACCATACAACCTGCTAAAATCTTGACATCAAAAGGCTTTCCCTCCTAAATCTATTTGTAGTATGTTCTTTAGTTAAAGTCTTTAAAATAATTGATTGTGAAGGAGGAATTTGCCTGCAAATTTTGTGCTTTCATAATAGAAATTATCACAATGCATACAAGTATTTCTACTATAATCTCTTGAGGAATGTAATGGTGTTTATTTTATACAATGATGTCTACCTAGAATCTAGTAGAGTAAGCAACTCAAATGTTTGTTGAATGAATAAAATGCGTACCAGAAGACAATCTAATTTACATGCACAAATAAAGTAACAAACTATTGTTAACATTATAGAAGGTAAGTGTCAGGATTACACACACACACACACACAAAGTGTATTACAAAAAAAGGTACCTTTCTTTGGTGTTTTGTCAGTTTCTGAAGCATCAACTTTCTTCCCTAGCCTTTGTGCAAGGCTACGCTTTAACGGAGGATCACTGTCACCATCTACAAATAGAGGGAATTTAGTTTAAGAGTTCAAGTCAACCTTCTCTAAGGTCAAGATATACAAGCAAAAACAGAAAACATAGAATACTTCTTTATTTTTCTTCATTTTTATGGTGTATTCGTTTGCTAGCTTATTCATAACTCAAGGTTAGAGAAGGAATAAAAATGTTCCAAAAGAAGGGACAAAAAATTAGAATGCACAAATTAACATTTATCAAATAACTGACTAAAATTACAAATGTAGGATTATAAATCCTGACTAAGATTGAAAATCAGAATTAGGAATATAGGAAAACAAACAAACAAAAAACCCTCCATGAACCAAAAAACACCAAAAAACTTCACTCCTTGTTTGCTGAATTTTAAGTAAATTAGTGGCTTAATGCACCAGAGATTAGGACAGCAAAAGAATCACAAAATTAGATCCAAAGCCGGAGAATCCAAGATGGCTGCTCGGGTAGGCAACTAGCCGCAGCCGCACACAACAATTTTAATAAAATACAACTAAAATATAAAATGGACATTACCCAGAACTACAGGAAAGTCGACTGACTGGAAATCCTACAACAAGAAGCAAGGAGAAAACCAGAAGGAAGCACGGAGGAGCTGTAAAAGCCCAAGGTACGGAGACATGCGGCGCGCGAGAAGAGGACGGAGCCGGAGAGGAGGGAGGCCGAGTGCCTGGCGGGCGTTCCCTAGCGGAAAGGAGATAAAACTCCGACTGTGCTGGGCCCCCGACTGCTCTGAACCCCAGTTCTGGGCCAGACCCCGGGGACTCAGGCTCAGCCATAGGGAGCTGGGCTGTAAGTCGGAACCCCGGGGGAGCGGAGAAAGGAGGTCCCGGAGGCACGCACACAGCGCGCAGAGAAGGGACGGCCGGCTGTGCCGCGGGATTGCCCTGACGGGAAGGAGACTGGGGCTCCAGACTGCTGTGAACGCCACCTCCAACTCCACTTCCAACTGAACTGAACCCCAATACCGGGCTCATTGTGGGAGAGCATAGACTGTTTGGCAGCAGGCGAAAATCGAGGGCACCTTTCTCTCAGAGGCGCCGGCAGCGAGCACTGAAGGACCCGCATAGGGCGGGGCTGACGGAAGCCAAAGCTGCAGGCTCCACCCTGAAACCCCGTCCCATCTGTAACTGCGAAATACGACAACAAAATAGATCACAAACGAAAGAAATGGAGGACAAAAAGCGTCTGGATATAGAGTTCAAATCTACGCTTATAAGGTTTTTCAAGAATTTCCTAGAAAAGATGGATAAGGCCTATGAGGATATGAAGAGACCATCAAGAAATGATAAGGGAACAACAAGAAATAAAGAATACATTGTCTGAAATAAAAAATATTCTACAGAGTCCTAAAAACAGAAGGGAAGATCGCAAGAATCAAGTCAAAGATTTGGAACATAAAGAGCCAGAAGACTCTCCTCCACAGAAGCTAGAAGGCAAGAGAATCCAGAAAATTGAAGATAATGTAAGAAACCTCTGGGACAACTTCAAGCGAACCAACATCAGAATTATGGGGGTTCCAGAAGATGAGAGAGAGCAAGATATCGAAAACATACTGAAAGAAATAGTGACAGAAAACTTCCCCCACCTGGTGAAAGAATTTGACTTACAAGTCCAGGAAGCGCACAGAACTCCAAACAAAAGGAATCCAAGGAGGACCACACCGAGACACATCATTATTAAAATTCCAAGAGCAAAAGATAAAGAGAGAATATTAAAAGAAGCAAGAGCAAAGAAGGTAGTAACTTATAAAGGAGCACCTATACGATTGTCAGCTGACTTCTCAACAGAAACCATGCAGGCCAGAAGGGAATGGCAAGAAATATACAAGGTGATGAATAGCAAGAACCTACAGCCAAAAATAATCTACCCAGCAAAGCTATCACTCAGAATCGAAGGTCAGTTAAAGAGCTTCACTAATAAAAAAAAGCTAAAGGAGTTCATCACCACCAAACCAGAATTATATGAATTGCTGAAGGGGGTTCTTTCAGAAGAGAAAGTAAACAAAGATAAAAATTATGAACAACAAATACGTAATTATCAACAAGTGAATCTAAAAACCAAGGAAATTAAAAAAATCTGATGAACAATATTAACTGTTGAATATAATAGAATCAGAGGTATGGAAGGGGAGTGAACTGACGATTCTTGGGGAAAAGGGGAGAGGGGGGCGTGGGAAGAGACTGAACATAAACTGTGCACCTATGGATGAGGACAATGGGGAGAGGGGAAAGGGCAGAGGGTGGGGTGGGAACCTGGTGGAGGAGAGCAATGGTGGGGGGGGGGGGGGGGGAAGGAACATTTGTAATAATATGAAAAATAAAAACTTATTTAAAAAAAAAAAAATAAATAAAATAAAATATCCAAAGCCTTTAAAAAAAAAAAAAAAAAAAAAAAAAAAGAATCACAAAATTAAAAATTTTTCTGTGACACGAAGACTCTGAAGGCCAAATAGCACCTGTCTTCGATCCCAGATAAGACATCTAAGGTTATGAAGGATTCTCTATCTTAGCCAAGTCATCAATTATTGATAGAGCCAAAATCTGGACAAAATTTCCTGACTCCTGGTTTATTACATTACACTGTTCAATATAAGTTGTTTAAATGTCATCAATTTGTTTTTTTTGGATTGCTTGACAACCTTTCCAGGGTCCCATTAAAAACTTGAAAGACTCTGCAGAGTATGTTTTTCTCTGTCCTTTCACTGATAATTTAAACATGAAACCAAAAATTCACAATGTTTACATGTATGCTGATATTAAAGTAACTTATTTCTGTATTTTTTACCTAAAATTTATCAGGCAATGAGAATGGTGTCAAAGAAAATTCCAAACAGGTAAGATTTCATATTTGCAAGCACATTTTAAAAGAGTATAAAGTCAGAAGAGACTTTCAAAATAACTTGTCTGAAACAGACACGCTAGGGTAGGTACACAACAACTCAGTAATATGTTAAATACTTCCCTGAATATAATCTAGCACTAATAATCGCAGGGGATGAATTTATACTAACTGGACACTTCTTCCTCTCTAAAATGTCAAATTTTAATTTGTCCATAGAAACAAAGATATACTTTGCTGCTTTTTAAAATGCTGGCCATAATCAAATTAAATTGTAACACAAATTTCTCTGACTTCAATGAAAAGTATAATGCACATGTAGAAAACATGAAAAATTTTTAAATTTGATTTCAGCCAAGAACATAGGAGGATTATAAATCAATTATGACAGGGCACTTATATAAAGAGAAGGTTGGAAGAGGTGCCTTATAAATGCACAAACAAGAAGAAAAAAAGGATATGTACAAAATTTTTCTCACCTACAGAAAATTTTCGTTTCCCCAGTCTCTCAGTGAGACTCAATCTTATTAATGGTTCTTCTCCTGAAATGGCAAAACAGAATTTCTCTATTAGGCAATTTTTCGGTATTCAGTAACTACTAATGGATATAAAGCATGTGCCAATATTAACAAAAGTCCACTTAATTTCTTGAAAATCAGTTCTCAGTCTTAAGACTCTCAATAAAAAAAAATCAGGTGAAACCGGTTTTGCTCAGTGGATAGAGCATCGGCCTGCTGACTAAAAGGTCCCAGGTTCAATTCTGGTTAAGGGCATGTACCTTGGTTGCGGTCACATCCCCAGTAGGGGGTGTGCAAGAGGCACCTGATCAATGACTCTCTCATCGATGTTTCTAACTCTATCCCTCTCTCTTCCTCTCTGTAAAAAATCAATAAAATATATATTAAAAAAAAAAATCAACACGTTAAATAATAAATTTAAGTAGCCAAATGCACAGCCCACAGGGAGGCAATAGCAGTCCTAATTACTAATAATAGCCAATTATACAATGACAAATTATGTTCTAATCAATTGATTATAAAAATCTATACTTTTGCTTGTGTACTTTTAGTATGCTAAAAAAAAAAAAAAATCATACTCCACTCCTATAACCTTCTTTGACCACGCCAAAAGTGTTTTCTTCTGATTCTTTGTTGTTTGAATGGCACAAACATAAAAGATGTATCTGCATATCATAATTACTTGTGTTCTATTCCTTACTATGAAGGAAAATATTTCTATTACTTAAAGTTTGTTGTTTTTTTTTATAGTTCTTTATCCATAATGGGCAGTCAACAAATTTGGTGAATGGATACAAATAAACAGTAAATGAAAAAGTTAAATATACATAAATGTGAGAACTGCATTAAGTATTTCAACCTTTTTAACAGCAGAGTCAAATGCACTAACTTTTTATTTTCATCTTTTTATCCAATCAACATTCTTAACTCCTCCTGCAAACCCACCAAAGGTAAAATGCAGAGGATTTTGCTCGCCCAGATATTTATGGGTCTACAGCCTATCTATGTCTCACCTTGTTTGTTGGAGAGAGTTACTGTCCTCACCACAGTCCGGACATTCTCTTTTTCAGGACTTGGAATGGGCTGAGGCTGGAGTAAAAGACTGGAAATTCCTGAAGAACTTTCTGAATAAAGCAAGTGAAAGAATAGTAAATAATTTGTGAGAAATAAAGCTATCACAAGTCCAGAAATTCGATCTATGACCAGGTAAGTCCAACACAGACCACTGGACTACAAGCCAATCAGTTTCTTTTTTCTAGTTTGCCTAAGGGGGTCACGGTTGGAGAAGGGGAGATAATCCCTATTCTTACCTTCCTTGGACACAAAATGTAAATAAAACAATTGTGTTTTTTTTGGGGGGGGGGGGGTGTAAAAAAATTAAAAAAAAATTGTTCTGAATGACTTAGGCACTCAATCTACTTTTATTGACTAACAAGGCTAACATTATTCTAAAGTTAATCTCAGAAGCACATTAGCTGTCAGGTGTGTCAATTCAATCTTTCTCATCTACATTCAATTATATGCAAAACACAACTCCAAGGTTCCTATAGAAGAAGTTTTACCAAAAGAGAACTGGAACCAACCACATGATTCTCTCTAAATATTAATCTGACACAATAATTTTTAGGGTTGGGAATGTATAGATCAATCAAGCTCCAGAAGAAAGTCCTGGCAGCTTGTGAGAATTCATCAACTACAAAATATATATATATTTTAATACACTTTATTTCTCAAGATAGACAAGTTCTTTTGGGCTCTTTAGTTGTGGTGCTTAGCTGTGAATAGTTAGGAACTGAAACACAATTGAAATGAATTAAAACTAAGTGATTTAAGTTAAGTCTGTTTTAACTTCAAACCAGCCACAGAAGTCAAATTCACTTTGGGTGTTGCCAAGGGTCCTTACCATAGGAAGTATCCTAATTATTCTTCTTTAGCAACATTCAATGATCTAGTCAAAACTGATAACTTACCACCTTGCTTCTTGGACTTTTCCTTCATTTTCTTTGACTTAATTTCCTCAAGAGTTTTTATTCCAAAATTCAAACATTCACCTGAGAAAAGCAAAGAGAAATCACATGAGGACCTAGCAACTTTTTCACCTTTGCATTTTATTTGTACACTCGAGGCCCAGTGCACGAGTTTTGCACACTGAAAGGAAATTATAAGAAATGTTTTATATTGCTATCCACCCTTTCTCTATAACAGAAGTGTCAACCAAATTCACAATTGACAATGACAATTTGAAACACACGCATGCAATTGGTGCAAGAGCTTTATATGTATTGTGCATGCCAAACTCAACTTAGCGTTTTATATATATAGAATAAACTTGCTTAATTAGACCTTTCTGATTTAGCTAATTTTTTTCCAGCCCAGTGAAGCACCCCAACTTCTCTTTCAAGTAATTGTCAGCCAACACAGCAGTAAATATCAACATGAAGCAGATTATTATTGTAGATCACGCAGCGAGAACAAAGGGTAAAATATTTAATTGCAGTAGTGTTTGACTATATTCTGCGCAGTGAGAAAACCTGGTCATTTTCAAGATCCACCATTTCTTACTTCTTTTCAGGCAGGTCAAGTTTCTAAACTTTCTAAATCTCTGTTTTCCAGCTAATGAAAAGAGAATTCCACCAAGTCTCCTATCTACCTATTCCAGGACTTCTGTAAGGATCAAATGAGATGAGGCACAGGAAAATGCTTCACAAACATTTGGTTAAAGTATAAAATGTTTCCACTTGGCTAAAAAGCAAGTTGTGTTCCTGGGCTGAAGAAAAACTCCAAGGAGGCTAGAGGCTAGGAAGAGGAAGCTGGGCGTTGCTACATGGCGTCATTACCCAGCGCCCACAGTCACCATTGCTGGGCTGGCTATGGGCCTCATTTTGCGCCTTAGGGTTTTGGCAGTTAGTGGGGTGTTGCTCTGGGATGGTGGCAGGGTCTGTGTACCACTTGGAGGAAGCCGAGTGTTGATTTGTGGGCACCAGGTCTGTGATGCTCTCTCTATAAATGGCCAGTGTGCGTCACAGCAGCTCCTGCATTGAGCAGCTGCCCCCTGGTGGTCAGTGAGTGTCATAGCGACCAGAGAGACAGCCTATTAGCCTTTTGGATACATAGATAGCAAGTGCTCAGATGTTTTCTAACTAAAAGGAGTAAGTTTGTGTATGTATAACAAGGGTAGGGAAGAGGGAGGGGGTGGTAATGGTGAACTAAATTTTTTTAAAGTTTATCTTTATTGTTGAAAGTATTATAGATGTTCCCACCTTTTCCCCCATTGACCCCATCTACCCTGTACCTGCCCCTCCCAGGCCTTCACCACACTATTGTCTCTGTCTCATATATGCATATAAGTTCTCCAGTTAATCTCTCCTCACCCCCCACCCCCACCCCCACCCCCACCCCCCCTTTCCCTCTAAATTCGTCATTCTGTTCCATGCTCCTGTGTCTCTGGATCTATTTTGTTCATTAGAACATGAATTAAATTTCAAAAGTATTTAAAACAGTTTGGACGTTCAATGGTGTTGCAAGATTTAAGAGTGGGAGCCAGCATCGATACAACCTCCTCTTACCTTGTTTTAAATTGACCCCAGGTTTCCGGGCAGAAGCCCCTCGTAATCCATTATGAACTTCGGGAGTTGGCTGCAGGGTTGGTGTTTTGGTTTCATCACCTTCCTCAGAAAACTGATCTATATTAAACATTTAAGGCAAATTTACAATTAGAAACAGGCCTAGAGATTTAATCCTAATTCATTAAGTGATCCTGATCACGTATTTGCCATAAAGAACTAAAACATACCATCATCATCTTCATCATCATCTGCAGCATTGATCACAACTGGTGGATGAGTGGGGCTAGGAACATTTTCTGAACTTTCTACTTTCATCACACTTCGCAGTTGAGGAGAGGGATTGGACTGGACAGACAATTTGTTTTGTTGAACTGGGAGCTGGGAAGCCTTCACTTCCTCCTCTGGTGACTCAGGCACAGTGGGCAACACAGCTAGATATGCAAAATCAGTCATCAGTAAAAAACTCAGGATATAATCCCAAGTCATCAGAACACCCTCACCAAAAGTTTGGTGCATTTTCCCTTATGAGCACTTAATGTGTTTTTATTTAAGATCCCCATTTTCCCAATTAGGTTCTAAATTTCCAAGGAGGAAAAATTTGGCTTTTAGTTATCTTTTTACTTACTGTATGCAAGTACACTCAAAGTGAACATTGAAAATATAGATTATACAGGAGGTTAGATGCATAGTGACTATAAATTCTAGACATGTAACTTAAATATTGTAATTTTCCTCCCTTAAAAGGTGAAAATATGTAGCCATAAAAATTTAATCACACAGCAAATATAGTTTTCAAATGGCTGATCATTCCACTAGGAAATCACTTTATAAGGGACTCTGGAAATAAATACTAGCTTTTGGTAGAGTGTAGTTTTATTTTATTATTATTTTTTAATATATATTTTATTGATTTCACAGAGGAAGGGAAGAGAGAAAGAAACATCACAGATGAGAGAATCATTGATTGACTGCCTCCTGCACACCCCCTACTGGAGATGGAGCCCGCAACCCTGGCATGTGCCCTTGACTGGAATCGAATCTGGACCCTTTAGTCCTCCAGCTGACATCCTATCCACTGAGCCAAACCAAACAGGGCATGTAATTTTATTTTAGATTACTCTAAAGCAGGGTTAGCAAATCTTTTCTGTAAAAGGCTGGATAGCAAATATAGGCCAGTGGTCAGCAAACTCATTAGTCAACAGAGCCAAATATCAACAGTACAACGATTGACACTTCTTTGGAGAGTCAAATTTTTTAAACTTAAACTATATAGGTAGGTACATTGTTATTAACTTAATTAAGGTACTCCTAAGCTGGCCTTTGCTAAAAACTCAAGGGGCCAAAGAGCCACATGTGGTTCACGAGCCGCAGTTTGCCGACCACTGTTACAGGCTGTACAGATCTCTGTCTCAACTACTCAACTCTGAAGCAGTGGCATGAAATTTGGCCGTAGACAATATGAAAAAGAATTGGGATGGCTTCATTCCAATAAACCTTATTTTATAAAACAGGTGGAAGGAGAGATCTGCCAAACACGCTGAGAGAATCAAGTTTCTTCCATTATGGCTGGGCAGCGGTTTTTGAAAGAAACTTGATTCTCTCAGAGTGTTTGAATTGGTTGGAGCATGTCCCATGCAACAAAGATGTTCCTGGTTCGATTCCCAGTCAGGACACATACCTGAGTTTGGGGTTCGATCCCTGGTCGGGGCACGTGTGGAAGGCAACCAATCTGCTCCTCTCTCACATCCATGTTTCTCTTTTTCTCTCCACCCTCTGCCCTCCTCTTTCTCTAAGCCTGACCTTGGGTGAGGAGTAGAGAGAGAGAAAAAAAGTCAAAAGCCTCTATGGGTCTGATAAGAAAATGGGGAAGCTATCGTAATCTAAACTGTAATGCCAAGAAACACTTATGAGGCACATGACTTTTGGCAACAGGATTGTGACTCTTCTACTTACTGGTTTATAACTGTACAAATCACCTAACCTTAATAAAGTAGGGTTCCTTCATCTGTAAAGTGGAAATACTACTCTCTCACACTAGGAAAATAAGGCAAGTACATAAAGTACTTTGTACAGTGTGCATAATAGGTTTTCATTATATAGCAATTATTCTTTTAAAATTAAAAACATCTCACTTTTGCTTGGAGGTAGAAAAAGGCCATCCACATAACGTCCTCTGTTGTGATGAAAAGCGCAGTTTAGTTTTTGACATCCCACTGGTTGATTTTCCCAATAACAAGGAATCTCACTCCGTTTTTTCTGTAAGAGGGAAAAACATAGTTTTCAAATAAAAATGAAGTGTGACCTGTTTTTTTGGGATTTAGTTAGAGACAATGAAGGGGAAGACCGAGTGTTGGAAATATTCTATTTCTTGATCTAGGTGCTGGTCAAGTAAGTATATTACTCACTTTGTGAAAATTCTTCAAGCACATTTCTATATATACTTTAACAAATACTTCAACAAAGAAAAAGGACCTGGTAAGCATTCTGAAAATTAACTAACCTCTGATTAATAACCAGCATTATTTTGGATGTCTCATCATTAAGAGCCTAATGTTTAAAATTCCCAGAAATAGCAGAAATTTTAAAATACTGAGGAAGGAAACAAAGAAATAATGGCTATTACATAAAGATCCTTAAATTTATAAGAAAGGGCAAAGATCGAAGTCTACTACTCTGAAGACTGATAATTTGATAATACACTGTGTTGTTAGGTATGTGAAAGAATTATGCAATTTCATATACTTATAATAAAAATATAAAGTAACTCAACAGCTTTGGTATATACTTGGTAGAGGGTGCCTAAGCAACCTGCTCCAATAAAAACTTTGGGTCTCTCATGGGCTTCCCTGGGCAGAAACATCACATTTATACTGGTGCCTTTCCACAGCTAGAGAGCTGTTAGCTCTGCATGACCTCTCATAGGAGGGAGATCATAGAGAAGCCCACACATGAATTCCTCCAGACCAAGCATGTCAAACTTGCGACCAGCAGGCTGCATGTTTGACAAGCTTGCTCCAGACTCTGCCTGTGTCCTTTTCTCTTACAATCAGAAAATTACTGTGTCACTATAACACTAGCCAAGAATACAATTAAATGCTTAGTTCCATGAGTTCTCCGAGATAATATCTAAATGTAGTTCTTCTTAGAGACACTAACACTTAGAGATATTTCCTAGAAATTGCGCCAATTTGCAAACTATGCCAGCAGTGTTACAATATGACTTTTCAAAAGTTACCGAGTATTCCTTTCTCTGAATGTTAGTGAATTCCTTGCTATTTGGAAGACAAGCAGCATAGAAGACAGTTAAGAAACGCTAAACCTGGGACCAACCTAGAGTAGCTATATAAGCCCAGACATCCAAATTGCATATTTAGTCTCTTCCTTCCTATACCACCCCTCAAACAATTCAGACCGAAGCCATCAGGAAAGGCTGAGGGGCGGGCATTCATGTGGAAAAGGGAAGGATGTGTGGCCAAGCAGGGAGTTCGAGCCGGACTGAGGTGAGGAGTCTACTGGACAAGGTGGGACTGGCACAGGGTGTCGGAATCCACAAGGAGTTAGTATGACATTTGCATAAGAGGATGTCCTGGCACAGTGTCGAAGCCTGAGCAGCGTGAGAAGGCAAGCAAGACTTCTGTGCAGAACGGATTCCAATGTGGTTAAAGGAAGGTGTACTTATGGAGGGTCTTCCCAGAATCAGCTCCAAGACCAACCAGCGGGAGAAAGGAAGGGTCTTCCTGAGTGGGGACCAGGTGCAGAGTTGAACAAACAGGGTGAGCATCTCACATGGGAGGGCTAATATAGTATCAGAGCCCAAGGGTGTGGAAAGAGCATCCACGGGGGTGGGCATGGGGGTTGGAGGTGGGGCTAGAGGGCTCCAGAATAGAATGCTGAGGAAGGAGTCCTCAGTGAAGCAGTGGGGAGATCTGGAACAGGTGTTGGCACTGACATAAGGTGAGAAAGCTGTCCCTGTGGAGAAGCAGCCTCAGGTGTGATGTCAACACCTGAAGAGAATTAAAAATGGTGGCTGAGTAAGTGGATGCTGCACACTCCCAGGAACAAACTGTAATTACAGCTAAAATACAGAAAAACTTCCTGATCAACGGAAAACTCGCAGGGGAGAACCCTGACACCCAAGGACTGAAAGTGGAGAATGCATAGAGACTGATGGGGGGGGGGGGGGGGGCCCCGCAAAAAAGTTAGCTGGGCACCCACAGATGGAAACTGAAGTTCTGGAGAGATATCTTAGCTGAGTGTGTGTGTGTGTGTGTGTGTGTGTGTTGCCACTGAGAACTCTGGGATCTAATCCCCGAGCTGGGTCTCCCAGCAGAAAGCACTAAAACTGAAGAGGAACCCACATAACATCTGATTGTGAAAAGCAGCGGGGGGCGCTGTCTACCAGGAAGTAACAGATGAAAACATAGGCACCCTCTTAAAGGGCCAATGCACAAAAATCCATGTGGAGCCACCAACTTTGTGCTCCAGCAGAGGAGGCTGAAGTGGACTGGAGCTGTGAGAGCAGAAGCTGGGACAGGGCACTTGGGGGATAGAGCTCAGAAGGCAGATCCCCCAAGTTTCCTGGACTGAGTCATTTCCCACATAGACGTGTGCCTAGCCCGGGTAAAGACAGTTGACACACCCTATTGGAAAACACCTTGCTCAGAAGCCACTTGGGAGATTAAAAATAACAATTAGCCTCCAGGCAGAAGCAACTGCCTAATCCTGTTTAAGAAAACACCTGAGGACAACTGCTTGGGGGGTGCAGGTGGCAATTCAAGTCGGAATCCTATTAGTTTGTAGCCAAAGGTGGTCTCTGGAGGCTTTGTCTTTACCTAATCAGATTAGTCAGAAACAGCCTTTAGCATTGTCCGGCACTAGAGATTGAGAGGTGTAGAGGATCTACCTAATACCAGTCACAAACCCAGACAGACAGCCAAAATGAGGAACCTCCACTCCAGTGTATGAATTTTCATGCACCAGGCCTCTAGTACAGTCATATTAGGGGACTTTAACACCTCTCTGACTTCAGTGGATAGCTCTTCCAAAAACTTAACAAGGAAACAGAGACTCTAAAGGACACGCTGGATCAAATGGACTTAACACCTGAGTGGTAGGAAGAGACTGCAATATTGGATTACATAACTAGGGGACAGATCAAATAAGTAATATTAAGGAGAATGGAAGCTAAGTTTTTCACTTTCAGAAAAGAGAATTATAAGTATGCAAAAATAGAAGACTGTAATGTTTGTGAATTGAAGGTATCTATGCGAACTCATGGCTTTTAATACAAAAGCAGGAAGTAATAAATAATGACATAAATGTGCATATGTATACACATTTATATATTCCCTTCTTCTGTCCACAGTAGGCCTAGAAGCAGTAATACTCCAGGAGCAGCTCAAAGCTTATTTCCATATACTACTTTCACCAAAAGGAACCAAAGCTCCTTGGAGATATGGTTGATTCCAAAACTAGAGGAGGAAAAGTACAGGATGAGCCTAGAAAGTCTTATTTATTAAGCCAGAAAGCAAAGAGGTGTGTAAAGAATTATGGAAATATCCAAAGGACACAAAAACCATCTTGAAGGGCTCTTACTGGCCAAATCTAAGTCTATTTGAGGATAAAATATATTAACAATGGAGTACAACACATTAAATAAAATAGGAAACCATGAATTTGCACAAATAAATCATTGAAAAAAATGGAAAGTTTGATAAGAAATGGGATTATTACAGGTTCTCAAATTACTTCGTTATAAAACACTTATTACAAAAAGAAAAACTTTACAGTAAAGCGGTCTGGTAGATTCACCTTAATGAAATGATCAGTAACATCAGTGGTAATGGGATAATTAAAACTGTATGCCACCTGCCCTGGCCAGGTGGCTCAATTGGTTGGGGCATCATACCAGTCACTGAAAGGCTGTGGGTTCGATGTCCTCAGGTGAGGATTAAAAAAACCCACACTGTATGTCGCCTAATAATGGTATACAATGAGAAGAGTATCAACAACTGATGTTCTTGCCAAAGGTACAAACCCTGAATTTAGTCATGAGGAAATATCAGACTAACCCTAATTGAGGGACATTCTACAAAATAACTGACCCGTAACTAAGTGTCAATGCCAATGAAAGACAAGCAAAGATTGAGCAACTATTCTAGACTGAAGGTGACTAAAAAGTTATGACGACTACATGCATCACTTGATTCTGGACATGCTCCTTCTGAAATAAAAAGCATTACTGGTACAATGGCAAAACTTGAGTTGGATCTGAGGATTAAATGAAGGTAATATATCAATGTTAATTTTCTAATTTTAAAGGTTGTATAATGGTTATATAGGAGAATGCCCTTCCTATTGTAGGAAATACTCATAAAAACATTTGGAAGTGACAGGGAATAGCAGTTATTTATTCCCAAATGTCTTAGAATTTTTCTCTTGTAATTTTCCTCTTAAGTTTGAGATAGTTTGAAAATAAACTGATGTAAATACTCCCAATATACATACTGCCTTTCATAAAAATTATACCAATTTATACTCCATAACATGTAGATATTAAGTGAGCATTATGACAGAAATTTCACTGGATCACTTTTATTTTTATTTTATTTTATTTTTTTAAATATATTTTATTGATTTTATACAGAGAGGAAGAGAGAGAGTTAGAAACATCGATGAGAGAGAGTCATCAATCAGCTGCCTCTTGCACACCCCCTACTGGGGATATGCCCGCAACCAAGGTACATGCCCTTGACTGGAATCGAACCCAGGACCTTTCAGTCCCCAAGCCGACGCTCTATCCATTGAGCAAAACCGGTTTTGGCTCACCGGATCCTTTTTAAAAAATTAAATTACATGTCATTTCCCCATTACATTTTTATAATACAAATTCAAAACTTACATCAATCTCCATGTGCCGAAACCTGCACACCTGTCGAAAACAGCGTCCTTCTTGCCATAATGTGCAAACAGTTTCATTTCCTAGTGCAGCTTCACAGTGACGGAACGGACAGCTGTCACCCTGTCAACAGAGAGAGTAATACAGAAAAGAATTGTGAAACTGAAAGAGATCTCAAGTGAAATATTCGTTATAACAGTTTCCTGGCATCTAGACAAAGAGAAAACAGTAAGGAGAGACAGACAAAGAAGACACCTGAGATGGGATAACAAAAAAATCAGAGATCAACAAATTTATAATTTTCTACAACCTATTTCCTGACACTACCCTTCATCTTATCCGACAACATGAACAACACAAGCTGAGTGATGACATAAGTTAAAAAAGTGGGAGTATTAGATATTCTTTAAAAATACATTATACAGTTCATCTTCAACTGTTTCATATATTCCAATGTGATCAGTTTTTGAAAAAAGGCCAGAAAGGAAGTTAATAGATGAGGATTTAAGTATAATTCTATGCTCCACTCCATACTTTATAAAATGATATCCAAATACTACTATTGTGCAAAGTGCTGTAAGATCAGGGCTTTGCTCAAAACTGTTCATTTTAAACAAAGCACCAAGATGACTAAAGAAAAGTGTTTGTAATAACACGTACATTTATAGAACTGTCATAAGGGAACAACAGAAAATAGCACATTAATCTAAACGGAGCTGCAGTACAACCAAAGAGAAAACAAGGAAGCTTTGATAAAAAACAGAAAAGCTACAAAAGCATATTTAGTAGATGGCTTCAGTATTCAGCAGGAAATCTGAAAGTGAATTGAACTCATAGCAGTTTCTAGAAGTACAATACAATACACAGCGAATAAAATTAAAGTTGGTAAGCCACAGGCCAAAGTGCTCCTAATTCCAAAGGCACCCTAAGCAAGTTCATATAGGTAAGAGGCCTTCACATTTTTGTAGAACATGAAGAACATAAAAACGAAGAACGAATTCACGTAGGAATGCTATCCTTTACTAAAAAGCTGACAGCAGATAATAAACAGTGCAGAAAACAAAACATGAAAACAACTTAGTGTACTGAAAACCATTTCTTACTTTGGTGCACGTAGAATAGAAGAAAAAATAGCAGTCTTCTCCTTGATTAGGCATGCTGGGTAGATCCTGAGATCAGAAATGGCTTCTTGAAAACAAGCCACTGCTTCCTTTAAGGGGAGGACCAGCTTCAAGTCCTTTTGAAATGGATTTAATCTTCCAAATGACAATTCAATCACAGAAATCGCCTTTAAAATGTAATGCTAAAATGGGGAAACAATGAATATTTAAGGTGAAATCTTCCAAGTCCCTCTTCCAAATCATCTAATCAGATAAAACAAAATTTCAATAGTATTTACCTATATAGATGGGATTACAAGATTTCACCTTGGCTATAATGCTTTTACCTTTTTTTAAATTTGCACTTATTATAAAAAAAGGGAAAGGGGGTACCTTTTTTCCCAAACCAAAAGCTTATAAACAATTACAAGAAAAACAATGTTTTGATGATGGTTCATTTCTTACTGATCCAGGAAAATTATGCCTTAAATTATAAAAGTGTTTAGTCCTTTAAGGAAAAAAAAACCAATTTCCACACTTACATTAGCTGGTTGCTCTCAACAGGAACATCTGTGTCTTCACTGAGTTCCAATCTATTACGCCTGTAGGTCGAACCAACACTCAATCCATGAATTAATAATAATGAGGCAGAAAAAAATTTCCTCCTCACATTGCCAAGGAAACCTCTCAGCCACAATTCAAACACAGGATGTGTTTTTAAAACATTTCCCAACTATTGGGAGATTAAGTCCATTCGAACAACCTTGTCAGACTGGAGACAGCTATAGCTAGTTATCTCCTCAAAATAAAAACAAAAACAAAAAAACAAACAAAAAAAGTTCATTTAAAGATGAACTTGGAATTCAAAGGATTATTTTTTTTAAAAAAATCCATCTTCCATAGTCGAACAATATAATTTAAAAAGAAAAAAAGAAAGAGAAAAAATAAAAAAGAACATCAAAATTCAATAAGATCCAATTTCTGGTCTTCAAGATTTCTTCACCTATTAAGAAAAAAACAGAAACCTTCCCCCATCTTTATTATCTGTATAATAAAAGCACACTTGTATGTAAAAATATAGTGTTTTATGTACATAATATACATATATACTAACTGGCTTATACACACATACACACACACACATACACACAAATGTGTAGAAATAAAACATTTGGGTAAGTTTTCCCTTTTAAAATACACTACAAAAGCCTTTAGATTTGGATTCATTATAAAAGTAGTGAACTTACTCTTATACCAAAGTATCATGAAGATGTTACACAAAATTTTGCCCAGCTGGCAAAATAAAGATGAAGTGAATTCTTTACACATATGTCAATGTGTATAATATGGATGCATGTATATCATAATCTTTTTCATCTTCAGGGAGTGTTTAACCAAAAAAGATAGAAACGTATAGTTATAGAGTAACTACAGAGTGGTGCAGCAAGCTGTAGAAGGCAGAGCAGCATTATAGCCATACTGAGCTGGCACTGTCAAAATACAAAAAGCTTCTATTAAGGGAAGATTGTTTTTCTTTTATAGCAACCAGTGTCAACTGGCATGAAATTCAATATTGGCCCTGCAAAGGCTTGCTTATGCAGCCTAATTTCAAATTCTTTACTACTGATGGCTACAACTAAAGACGTTGCAATTATCCATTTACTCTAGTTAATAAAAGGGTAAACTTTTGAAGTTGAAATTTCATTCCACAATGGTACATTTACCATTTAAGAATTAAAAGAAAAAAGGCCAAAAAACAAAAAACAAAACAAAAACCCCACCAAAAAACGATTTGATACATAGAAATGAATCCTAAATTTTGAAACCAGCCCAGTAACAAAGCAATTTTGATTTTCATGTAATAGATACTACATTATTTCTAGGCTAAATCTTGCCAAATACTATCCAAGACAAAACTAAAATAAAAACTTAAAAAAAAAAAGTGGACACCTTTTACTCACACTTAATACTAGTCAATTTTCCAGGAAATTTTTGGGCAGGGAATATCCCCAAATCTAAAATGAAAAAAAGGAAAAATTGGGATCTTACATTAGTTATTCAGTCTAAAAATTTTAATAGACTTTTATTAAAAGTCATAATTTTCTGGCCTCCCAATCAATTATAAAACAGAGTGGAAAGGAACCTTAAAAATCACTGAGATTCATTCTCTCATTTTACCAATGAGGAAATGATTCCTAACACATGAGAATATTAATTGCTTATTTTTAGTTAAGAATTGATGCCAAAACAATTTCATAGTTAAGAATACATAGTTATGAAGAATTCTGTATACATTAAAAAGTACTTAAGATAACTTAATATCAGAAAAACTGTCTTTGGAAAATGGATACTAGGATTGTCAAAGTATGCTCATGTAAGGGACTTAGATTTTAATTCCCATGCAATCTTTTTTAAATTTTGTAAAACGTTTACTATGTCATTTACCCATAATTAGGCAAAAGTACCTATGCAAAAGTACCTATCCAATCACACTATTTTAAAAAAGGTTAAAAAAGGAAATTCAAAGATTAAAAGTAATTTTTCCTAATTGTAATGTTTCCCTTTTATATAGATCCAATCCTTAAAGGGTAAACTCATTAAGCTGAAATTATAAAGCTGACCAGTATGAGGAGGCAATTAGAAATTTCAAAATATAAAACAATTTTGTGAGTTTTGTTTCTGCCACGCTTTAAGTATGATTCAGGGTTTTAAAAGAAATAGAAAAATGGGGGTGAGGGGTAGGAATACCAGCTTAGTATGTATTGTTGTTGTTTTTTCATTATCATTGGTCTTAGAGTAATCAACTTTTCATGTTGGGAGAGATTTTTGTTCAAAACCAATTACTAGGTTCAGTTTACCAGTAAGAAATAGCACAAGGCCTTTCAATGCTGCACTATATTTTTTAAGTTAAAAAATATATTTCAACTGATATAAACAAAATTTCATGTGACAGCCACATTGAATTAGTACTGTAAAATCATTAAAGTTAATCTTCACTTTGCCAACGTTACCTCTGAGAAATTTTCAGTCCTTTTTGTGTTTTCAGGTTCCCCCAGATTCATGTATAAAGAATAATTAGTTAACAATATGTAACAACTATAGCAATTAGAATACAGTAACAAAGCAAGAAGTTGTCCATTTTAAATGGAGAAAGGAAAATTAAGATAATATTTCTTTTTCACTGCTTTGAACAACTTCATTTTCAGGATCCCAGCTCAGAACCAATGTAGAATAATCATATTTAACATTTTTCAAGTTCATTTTCAGAAACATCAGCTGTTCTATATTGTCAAAGTCCAGGCTCATGGTCTGCTTTGGATGAAAGTGGCTATTTGCAGTAAAGATACATTCAGATTGCCAACTACACATAGGGCAGCTTAGATACTGAATGGCAACTTGGGTCAAAGCCGGCCATTCGCTCACCTTCCTCTGCCAGTAAATCAAAGGATCATCACCACCTGAGATCTCTGAATACTTTTCTTTGAAGTATTCATCCACTACTGCTACAGCAGATGGAAACATGAAGCTTTTGCCTCCAATGCCAACAGTATCTGCAGCTGAACTACCAACAGACCCTGAACTGGAGGTGCCTTCTCCTGTAGATGAAGTAAATGAGTCCGTTTGTACTATAGTTGAGGGACCAGAAGCTTCCGAAGTTGCAATATGGCAGACCTCTGGTGAAGATTCCATATAATTACAAACTTCTTCTGCAAGGATCTGCTTATACATTTCTAAATCAGCACCGTGAGGGAAAAAGTCTTCCAAACTATTTTTAAAGCAAGGATCTAACAAAGCAGCCAAGATACAGGGCTTAGATTTGAGCATGGCACTTAGTAGGGCGTCAGTTTCAAGTTTCAGAGATAAACTGTCCACCAGATTGAGGGCCTGTGTAATACCTCTGACTTGAAAATCTTCTCTGAGTTTCTGCAGGGAAAAGTGTAGATGATGGACTGTTGGTAGCACCTGATTCAATCCTGTGGTCTTCACACTGATTTTCTGGGTGGCCTCCTCAAACGGTTTAAGAATATCACAAACGTAAGTCATTAGGGTCCACTGAAGGGAGGTGAGTACAACTCCACTGGCTCTACCAAGACTGTGGTGAACTGAATAGCAATGCTCCAAGAGCCATTTTAACATGTAAAAGGTAGAAACCCAGTGGCCAGGTTCATCCTGCTTCAAATTCTTCCACGGAAGTTGGCGATCATTCTGGAACTCTTGCAGTATCTGACGAGCCTTGACTGAATGACTAAAATGATGACAGGTTTTCCTAGCAGCCACTAACATGTTCTCAATGCTTTTGTGCTCACAGAAGAAATCCTGAATGACTACATTTAAACAATGCAGGAAGCATGGCACGTGGGTAAAGCCACCCTCTTTGATTGCATGTACCACATTAGAGGAATTGTCAGAAACAATGAAGCCAGGAATGAGGAAATTAGGAGAAAGCCACAGACCTATCTGGTCATTTAATTCTTGTAAAATGTTGGTTACCAAACAGTCTTTGGCCAAACCTGTTACACAAAGCACTGCCCATTTTCTAAAATTGGGGATCCAGCCATTACTGGAAGAAGGTACAGTGTCCAAGGAGACCCAGTGTACAGTCACAATAAAATAATCAGTGGACGGGTCATGGGTCCATATGTCCACAGTCAGGTGGATCTTTTGGCTTTGAACATTCTCCAAAGTTAAGAAAATTTTTTCTCTGGCCCAATCATATAACTGAGGTACAGCCTTAGTGAAGAAGTAAGTCTCAGATGGTAACCTATAATCAGGGGCCACAATCTGCATGAACCTCTGAAAGGCTGGGGTTGAGAAGTAGCTGTAAGGATGCATATCTTCCACAATCATTTGAATAATCGCCTGACTTACTTGACTGGAGGCTGCATTTTCACAATATGTTGTTTCTCTCTCGTGGGCATGCATCAGAGTATCTTGCTCTGCAACAGGAATAGGACTCTCAGATATCCTATTTTCCATCTCTAACACAGGAGGTCCATCTGAATCAGAGTCACTAAGGTCCTCAGCTGTTAAATCTTGGCTGCCTGTAGACTTCTCTCCATGTGAAGTATCACTCAAGAGATTTCTGTCTGTCTCAGTCTCATCTAATCCATTTCCAAGCACACCACTGTCTTTGTTGGCAACAGCCCAATGGATGGGATGTGTGGCCTGCAAGTGTCGTTGCAGTGTTGAAGTTCCTAAGTGAGAACCTGGCCTACCACGGCTCACACTTCTTTTACATATATTACACACAGCTCTTGAGATGTGCTGAGGATCAGTATAAAAAAAATTCCAAACTGCAGATGTCTTGGCTCTCGTTCCAGGAATTAAGGCATGCTTGACAAGGTTACTTTTGATGAGAAATCTCCCCCTTTCCGCCCTCAGGGCATCAGATAGTGATTTATCCCGTTTCTTACCCATTCTATTATCATTTAATGGATCAGTAGGAATATAGTCAAAGCTTCCACTGCTTCCAGCAGAAGAGGGAGATAAAGTTACATCCAAAGTAAAGTCCTCCTCCCCACTAGTGACTCCAAATTTGTTGGCCCTCGTCCAGTGAGGGGAATGCCTTGCCTGTAGATGTCTTTGAAGAGTAGATGTCCCAAGATGGCTGCCTGGTTTACCCCTGCTAACACTTTTTTCACAGAGGTTACAGATGGCCCGCCAGGTGTACTGGGGGTCCACGTGGAAGAAGTGCCATACAATGGAGGTCTTGGCTCTAGTACTAGGTAGGTAGATCTGTTTTTCTATATTGCTCTCAAAAAGACTTTCTTCATCCCGCTCAGGAGTACTGGAAGCTAACAAAGCAGGGGGATCTGCAACAGGCCTCCCAGACCCCAAATCCTTACTAAATTTTTTCACAAGAATTAGTTTCTTTCGACGCCTTTTCCCCTTTATTCGCAAGCCCTTCTTTCTTTTCTTTTTAGTAGGCAATTTTGCCTCTCTATCCATTCCTTCTGCCACCATCTTTCTCTCTACCACATCTTCTTTATCTGTATTAGAAAGAATAGGAACACATCCCAGAATTCCAGCACTACTGAACGTGCTGCATCTTCCGCCAGCAGAGAGCGAGGAAACTGGTACACTTAGGGTACATACATTCATTCTCTTTATGCCGCCAAAATTCGTACCAGAATCTGTTGGTGGGTTTATTACTCAAGAAATACAGCTGTTCCTCTCTACTTGCATTACCTGTTCTCCAATTTCTATGGGGAATCAAATTCCCTTTGGACCCATGACTTCCATGCCAGGTTATTTTTGGAGGAAAAGTGACAGCGATGGAGAACATTCCCAAACTCTTTCTCAAAGGGCTTTAAGATCCCTTCCAACTTTCTGAGTTCTGGATTCAAATTGTCCAATCCACTCATGTTATAGAAAAAAGAACTGAGGCCCACTTTCCCAGAGTCATAAAGTTGGTCAGTAGCAGCTAGAAGCCAAGGTTTCCAAATCCCAGGCCCATGTTCTTTCTGCTTCATCAAGAACTCTATCTGCTTAAAATGCTTTCACCTTTAGAAATGTGTTTTTATGAAGCTTCACACAATAGCAACATCAGTTTCCATTAATCCTGAAATGAATTATTTTCAGGAAGTTTAATTTAAACAAAAACATAGTGCATCATTCAACATTGACATTTAGGACTGATTTGTCAATACAACCCAAAAAGTCAATTCTGAAATGGTAAATCAGACTCCACATACTGGTCATTAACAACAAATGCTAGTTGACCCCTCTCAGCTTGAATGAAAAGTAATACAATTTTTTTTTTTAAATGTGGGTGGCTAAAATAAAATGCTTTGTGGGTAAAATTAAAAATCAAGGTCACAAAATGTATTTTCAATTATTTACAATTAATCCAAGTTTAGTTTTCAGACACTTTTAGACTGCAGAAGCTTTCTGGCCTGTAAACGAGTAACTCATAGATTGGACTCTACATGAGCAACAAACACTAAAACGAGCTTTACACTACTTCCATTCCTTCTCGGTTGACCCCTCCCTTTCCCCCCCAATACCTACACACATTTACCCTAAAAAGCATCGCTATCAACTATATCCACAGCCTCCTTCTCAACGTCCAGAACCAAGGCCTGTGAGATGCCAATAACATGGGCCTTCCCCCAAGAGGAATCCGCACCGATTTATGGGAGCTTAGGGGGCGTTCTTCATCAATCCTACAAGGAGAACTGAAGTGTCCCTGTAGCTCTTGACTCCGATGCTGAGGGCTGGGGGGGCGGGAGTATAATTAAAGATAAGGAAGGGGTGGCGGATACCGGAATAAGGTCGGTGGCTTTCTGTATGTGGAGTTTGAGAAAAACCTCCAAAGTAGTGTGAGACCCTGGAGAGGAATGAGAGTAGGTAAATTCAGCTCCTGGCACTCAGGTTCATTTAAGCAGTGGGGGGTCCGTTGAACTAGGGAAATGATGGGGGCCCCCCCTACCCCCCCTAAAGTCAAACTTGCTCCGGGAGTGGAGGAACAAGGGGGCTGCTCTCAGGAGCTGCTCTGGGCTCCGGATTTCGCCAGCACCGGAAGTGGGGGAGGGGAGGGAGGCCGCCCGGGAAGGGAGCCGGCGCGGTGGGGATGGAGGTGGGGTGAGGTGGGCTGGCTGCGCACAGAAGGGGTCCGGGGGCTCCCCGCCCGCCCGGTGAGGGCAGCGGCCGGCGTGGGGGCAGGGGGATGCTGTCGTTACACGGCGGGGGCCGAAGGACCCGCTATGACTTCCCGGACTAACTAGGCCGCGACCCAGGGGCGAGGGGAGGCCGCGGCCACTCCCCTCGCCCTCACCCCAACCTCCCCTGCCCCGAGCCACCCGGGAGTCAAAAAAAACGGGTTTAGTTACCGGAGAACAGAAACTTTACCGAACCGAGGGCACTATCCCCGACCTCCGCTCACTGCCACGTCTTTCTTCTCTCTTAGCCGCTGCCCTCCGCCGTCCTCACGGCAGCAACACCAGCAAGAAATCCAAGACTGCCAGCGTCAAAGATGGCGCCCGGCTACAGGCTCCGCTCGGAGACCGGGCGGTTAAAAGTGCCAGCGCGACGCAACCGCGAGGATTCTGGGAGATGTAGTTCCTCTATGAGGCAGCACGTAAGACGGCGACCCCGCCTCGGGGCCACGTGACAGGGGCGGCAGGCCAGGCAGGCCCTTCCTTTCCCGTGAACGCGTTTTATAGTTAACGGATTTATTGAAACCGTCTTTGATTTAAAAAAACAAAACAATAAAAACGGTTTCTGTTTTGTTTTAAATCAAATGAGGCACTAAGCGAGAACTGTGTCTACCAGACAGTAGGCGCTCAGTTTTTTTCTCACACAAAAAAACTTTTGCTTAATGAATAGTAAATGGTCCCAGCTGTGTAGACATCTAATTTAGAAATAAATTATTTTCCCCATGCAATCTTAAAGGATTTGTGCATTTATTTTTTTATTTGAAGAAGTGAAATTAGGTTTTTGTTTTTTTTTTCTAATAAAAAATAAATTTTTTGTATTGGAAAAACATGTCATAGTCCCTAAAAAACTCATGAGGGTTTGGGGAGGAGAAGGAAGAACATCAGCGTTGGCCTCCTCAATTATTGACATTACCTTGTATTTTCCCATTTGGATGTTTTTACCTTTTTTTCCTCCAGTTATAAAAGTAATACATATGAGTGTGTTTTTTAAAATGTAAATAATACAGATAAATGGATTAGAAAGCTTAAGTCTATTAATCTCATTCCTGGGAAATAATCTCATTAATTTAGCATATATTTTCTCTTTTTTTATAGTCTTAAAATATACTTAAATATATTACTGGTAAATTAGGCGCCTAAAATGCTTCCTGGGTTAGAGGCTCAGCAGAACTTGCTTAGGTGGCTACATTTACTGAATTCCAGAGGACACAGTTATGCTACTAAGAAAGGATACACTTGATGGTAAAGCAGATGGGATTCAGGCACCTTTTATTTCCTCCTGGGCTGCTTCTGCCAGATACCAACTTGGTGAAGGAGTCCAGCCAGCCCACAACTGGGTCCTGAGTCTCCTCACGCTCGGGCTTTTATCTTCTTCCAAAGTAAGAAGTCACAACATTACAATCCTAGACTCAGAGCCTTAATACTCTGTGGTTGCCATGTCAACCAGACCTAATAAGCAAGTTCCACAATCTACATGCCACTTATATCAAGGTATGACCTCTGGCCCTACAGCTTTGGGTCATAATGCCAGATGAGTCCACCCAGTAGGTAACAGGGGTATTTTTGAAAGCCATTTTTATCCTTGCCTGTCTAGCAATAGCAACTCTCGTAAAAATGACTGTAAATCATATAAATATAACCCAAAATAATTGTACCCCAACTCATCTTTCTCTTAGCCAGATCTCAAAAATACCCAACAGCCGAAACCGATTTGGCTCAGTGGATAGAGCATCAGCCTGCGGACTGAAAGGTCCCAGGTTTGATTCTGGTCAAGGTTTCGGGCACATCCCCAGTGGGGGTTGTGCAGAAGGCAGCTAATCGATGTTTCTCTCTCATCAATGTTTCTAACTCTCTATCTCTCTCCCTTCCTCTCTGTAAAAAATCAATAAAAAATATATATTTTTTAAATGCCCAACAAAGGGAAGTTATTAGAGTCTGTGTGAAAAAACAATACAAAACAAATAAGAAAACACATGTCTTTTAAGCATTTTCTATTAAAAGACCTTACTTTTGCAAATTTTATAATGACCACATGAACACATTACTATAGTAGTCCTGCCCAGAGTATCAAAGAAGGCTTCTATAAGAAACGGGCCCTAGAAGTTAAGCTCCATTAGCTTCATTGTAAATCCGCCTCTCTTTGTGTTGACTGACTGTGGAGTCATATGATCTGGATTCCAATCCTGACCTATCCTTTTCCTTGAAACTCTAGTCAACTCTGTGGATCCCACAGGTTTGGAGTAGCCTCGGTTTGTACCTTTTCACATTAGAAAATAGAGTGAAAAAATAACTTCCATACAAATAGTCCATCCTCCAACTTAGTGTCCATCACCACTATCCATCATCCTTTCGCTTTTTCTTTCTGCCCTTTGGTCTCAGCTGTCCTACATGAGTGAGAAAATAGGGACCAACAGATTCTTCCAGCAAGAAGCTTTGGATGAGAGACACAAATACCTACTAACCACAATGGATAAATTTCAAACTTCTTAATCTAGCTGCTATCTCTCAAGTCAACCTTCCTAGAACTGCCTCTCTACTGTCAATGCTTTCTTAGGCTGTTTAATTTCCTCATACAGAACTGTAGTTTTGTTAGGTGATGGGTTAGTTAAGAAAAGGCAGACTAAGTTTTCATTATCAACATCATCATTTACCTGACACTAAGTAGTCTCCTATGTTTAGGTATTGTTGCTAGGCATTGTGAGGATCCCAAGTAGGTATGATAAGTGGAACTTTTCTGAAAGACATGATAAATATAAAGATAAATAACTATCAGCTAGTGTACACCAAGTGTTCATCCATAGTTTGGACCTGGCGTTACTAACAAATGCTTACACAAGCCAGGCACCTGTATACATGGTAAGTATGGTGAGCCAGGTATAAGAATAAAACTTGAGTGCATGCCCTAGCTTAAAAGAGCCAGCTGTTACCACTCAACTTCAACTCATTCTTGCCAGGAGGGAATATAGAACCAGTGTTAATATATTTCCAATTTTTTCAAGAGAAGCTGGAAATTCAGTTTTTTAAATGTGAAAATTTCTGATTTGTACATTTGGAAGCTCACTCAAAACAAAGTAAAAAAAAAAAAAGTCACTTTATAGGCTGGTTTACAACTTCCACTTTAGGTCCAGGAGAGTTAGAAAGGAAGAGGCAGTCATTGGTAAGCACAGTTTCAGGAAATGCTTTTTGAAGGGAGGGAGACTTAAACTGACATTAAGTAGGACAGAGGTGGAAGGGTAGGTGAAGACAAGGCAAGAAGCTATGTTAGGGAGGCCCCTAACATAGTAAGGAGAGAAATTTAATGAGAGAAAAGTCCACAGTTTATGGAAAGAGTAAACTTTGTAAAAGTAGGTTGGAGCAAGATTATGGAGGGCCTTGAATATTGGGAAGGCATTCGAATAATGTTCTAGGGACAATAGGAATTCCTATTGAAGGCTTTGAAACAGGAAGAAAAAAGTAGAGGATGTGATATTTGCAAAGTTGTTTCGGAAAGGCTGAACTAGAGGTAGTGATGGGCAGGAGTGACCATAGTGAAGAGTCAATGGAAACAGCAAAGAGTGGTCTCTTCTTGATCTACCCATTATCCCCTTTGTCTCTTGTAGTTTTAACTTTCTCTCAGATTATTTCCCAAAGCCTAGTAACATAATTGATTTTTTAAAAAGTTGGGTGGGGGAGCATTACCCTCAATTTCTTATTTCCCTCTGGCACATCTAATTTCCCAACTTATCTTCATTGCCAAGTTCCTTGACTATTTTCCCACCTCTCAGGAACTCTTCAATATATTTCATTTGGAATTATATCTCATGGCTTCTCTAAAATTATGTTAGTAGAGGCATTAGTTTTAAGTTAGATGGATCCTTTTTAGCACATATTTCCCTCTTATTAACAAGCATTTATTGATACTTTATTACGGGTATGTGCCAGGTTTCTGTGCTGGCACATAATAAAATATCCAATGGAATCCTTACAATAACTCTATTAGATAATATTATTGATCTTTTTTTAGAAATTATTACAAAGTTCTAGTGATGTGTCCAAGATGTCATTGTTGTAAGTGGCAAAGTCAGCATTCACACCCAGATCTGCCCAACTCCAAATCACGATGCAATCATTGGCACTTATTCACCATATTCTATTTCTTTAAACTATTCCTTCCATGGTTCAAGGACAAAATTCTATCTTAGCCAGTCCTTGTAGCTGATCGGCCTGAGGGTAAATACCTCCCATTGATGTAACAACAACAATAAAGGCTCAACTACAACCAGAGGGTGTACACAGCCCACATGGCGGTATGCACCTTGAGTGCCTAGCTTGGGTAATCAGGAAGGCTGTGCCACTGGGCCCTACAGAATACTTACTTCATAAGGCCACTCTATCAAGCCAGTGAGATATAGCAGCTCTACCTAATACACAGAAACAAACATAGGGAGGCTGCCAAATGAGGAGACAAAGAAACATGACCCAAATGAAAGAACACAGCAGAACTCTAAACAAAATGGAGACAAGCAATCTACTAGATAAAAAGTTCAAAACACTGCTTATAAGGATGCTCAATGAACTTAGGGGAAGAGTAGATTAGCTTAGTGAGAACTTCAACAGATAGGGAACATAAAATCAGAACTAGGTAACATAAAAAGGAACCAGTTAGAAATGGAAGATATATGAAATGGAAAGAAGAATATATTACATGGAATCAACAATGAAGTAGATGAAGCAGAGGATCCAATCAGAGGTTTGAAAGATAAGGAAGCAGAAAACACCCATTCAGAACAGAAAAAAAAAAATTAAAAAAAAAATGAGGATAGTTTAAGGAGCCTCTGGGACAATTTCATGCATACCAATATTCACATCATGGGGGTGTTGGAAGGCGAAAAGAGAGAGCAAGAAATTGAAAACCTATTTGAAAAAATGACAGAAAACTTCCCTAATTTGGTGAAGGAAATAGACATACAAGTCCAGGAAGTACAGATATGGGTTCATCCCAAACAAGATGAACCCATACCAAGACACATGATAATTAAAATACCAATGGTTAAAGACAAAGAGAGAATCTTAAAAGCAGCAAGAGAAAAGCAGTTAGTTACCTACAAGGGATCTCCTATAAGACTATATTTTTAAAAAATACATTTTATTTATTTTTTACAGAAAGGAAGGGAGAAGGATAGAGAGCTAGAAACAGTGATGAGAGAGAAACATCAGATCAGCTGCCTCCTGCACACTCCCTACTGGGATGTGCCTGCAACCAAGGTACATGCCCTTGACCAGAACCTAACCTGGGACCCTTCAGTCCGCAGGCCGAAGCTCTAGCCACTGAACCAAACCGGTTTTGGCCCTGTGTTCTACTTTGATGTTTGCTGGGACTCCCTTAAATTAATACCGTATCTGGTACGCAATCTAAATCAGTGTACCAGGAAACCAGCAAATGTGTCAGGCCTAGCAGCATTCTTCTTCTTTTGAAACCCAGATGTTTGTGTGTGCCTGTGTGTGCACATATCTTTTTAGTTCTTTGACTTTTTTTTTTTAATGCATATGAAATGATCACTTTATGTCAAAGGAAAATCTCTCAGGCAGGCAACAGTGCACACCCTGCTGCATAAAAACGGCTGACATATTACATTACCTCGTCCTCCCCACCCCAGCCCACCGGCACTTTGGTGAACATGCTGATTTCTCAGGACAAAGTCCCCTTTCCCTGAGAAAATGCATAGAAGCAGATGAAGGTGCAAATCCCAGAGGAAGGGCATGGTAGCTGGGAACCCAGGACTCAGCACCGCAGCGAAAGACCGGCCAGTATTGGCGTAGCTTGCCGTCAAAGTGCTTGTCAGAGCTCAGCTGCACGGCTGCCTCCACGGCCGGGATCTCGGCGGCACAGCCCCAGGACAAGCGCTTCCTCCGGGCCCGGCGCGGCTCGCGGGGGCTCTCGGAGGCTCTCGGATGGAGGTCCATCTGCGCATCTTGGAGCGGCGCGCCTGGTAACCCAGGTCACGGTCGGCTTCACGTGGTCCTCCTGGCACTGCGCGTCCAGCCGCCGCCGTCACCGCGGCTCTTCCCTGTGCCTCTCGGGCTCCGCAAAACACAGGCGGAGCTCTTCCGTGACCCCGGTGTGGCTCAGGCCGTCCTCCACCCCATCATCCGGAGCCGGTCTCCCTCCTCCTCTGGGGTCCCAGCGCGGCCTCCGCCTGTGCGGTCCTGAGGATGCTGCCCAGCCCTCGGAGGATGGGAATAGCCTCAGCGGGAGTCCTGGGAGGCCAAGTGATGGTCACAGAGGGCCGAGGAGGCCCACCTTTCTCCGCATGAGCGCTCTATCCACTGAGCCAAGATAGAGCATCGGCCTGTGGACTGAGAGGTCCTGGGTTCGATTCCGGTGGAGGGCATGTATCCAGTGGGGGTGTGTGCAAGAGGCGGTTGATGGATGATTCTCTCTCCTCGAGGTTTCTAACTCTCTCTCTCTTCCTCTCTATAAAAAATCAATAGAATATATATATTTTTAAAAAAGAAGAAAATAAATAAGACTCCCCGGCGTCCCCATAGGCGTTCTGGTGGATACGCACCCAAGCTTCTCTCTTCCTCTCTATAAAAAAAAATCAATAAGATATATATATTTTTAAAAAAAAAAAAAAAAAAAAGAAAAGAAATAAGACTCCCCGGCGTCCCCATAGGTGTTCTAGTGGCTTCGCATCCAAGCCATTGCATTATAGTAAAGTTGTCAGGATCCTTAACAACTTAACCTGGATGCCTAGACCACGGCGTGGCAGGTTCCGTTGCTGCCGCCTTTGCTGTCCTCTCTGAGTGTGAAAGTCCAAACGGGCCCGAAACTCGCTGGCTCTCAGTTTGCCCATCCCGGGCGGTGGGATGCCGGGACCTATTTCCTGTGGGTGGGGAATGGGAGGAGCTGTTGCCGGGGTGACTAGACGTGAGCTTTCGATTGGCCCCTCTGAGCGCCCCTCCTCTGATTCTTACAAGCTTGAGTCAACTATCATCAGAGATAGCAATCTGTTATATATTTGTGGGAGACAAAATAACCCCCCCCCCATATCTTCATGTCTTAATCCCTGGAACCTGTGAATATGTTACCTTACACGGTAACAAAGTCTTTGCAGTGTGATTAGTATCCAGGATAAAAGCTTTTCCCTTTCTTCTTAATGTCTCATGGCATCCCTTACTATTTAATGCCATTCTAAATACAGAACAGTTAGAATTTTAATTTATCAACATGCATTTTACCATTCATCTTTATCTTGCGCAATGCCAGTTTAGATGCAAATATATCAGCATTTAACTCATTTGTAGAACCACCAAAACGACACAATATTTATTTTGTAGCGGGTACATTCATACAGTCGATCCTTATTTGTAGATTCTGTGTTTGCAAATTTACCTACTTGCTAAAATTCATTTTGTAACCTCAAGATCAATACTCTGAGCACTCTTGGTCATTCAGGGACACACCCAGGTGCAGAGCGGGAACATTTTCAATGGGCACATGCACGTTCCCGCACCTGAGACTGAACAGGGAAAAATTCTGCTTTCTCATTTCAGCTCTCCAACTGTAAACAAGTGTCTTTTTTTGCAGTCTCGTTAGCGGCAGTTCCCTCCCGCCTCCATTTTTGTCTTTTTGTTGGTAATTTCATTGTTTTAGATGATCTCCAAATGTAGGGCCGAAGTGCTGTCTAGTGTTCAAAGGGCAATAAGGGTGGAGAGAATGTGCTAACTAAGCCTCATTCAGGCAGGTATTATAACATAGTGAGTGCCAATGCTAATGAGTCCACTGTGTATGTTAAATAAGGTGTCTTTAAACAGAAACTACACATAAAACAAGGTTATGTATTGATCAGTTAATGAAAACGTGACCCGAAGTTCAGACGAACCTTAGGAGCAGTGTGGGTCAGTGTGTTCATTAATTTAGTGTTTATTGTGACTTTCTAGACTGTAACTACCATGAATGACACAAATGAATTGTATTAATTGTATTTTATTCTTACCAAAACAGTGGAAAGACTGCACAAAATATCAGTTTTTACTCATGTGACACTGTGATTTATAATAAGTATATATTTGGAGTTTGCTCCTAAAATACTTGGAATTGTCTAAGTGATGAGAATGACAAAGGCACCTTTTGTTATGTTAAAGTGACTTGATTTTTTGTTGTTGTTAATCCTCACCAGAGGATATTTCTGCATTGATTTTGAGAGAACGGGGAGAGACAGAGAGAGAGTGGAACACTGATATAAGAGAGACACATTGATTGGTTGCCTCCTACACACACACCGATGGGGGCCCAGGAATTGAACCTGCAACCATGGTATGTGCCCTTCACTGGAATTGAACTTGGGACCCGTCAGTCCAAAGGCTGATGTTCTAACCACTGAACCAAACCAGCCAGGGCTTTATAGTGACTTTTGGATCACACCTAAGGAAGGGAGCAATTGTCAGAGAACCAACCATGTGATTAGAGGGTTGCAACTTTTAGTCCCACCCCGCTGACCTCCAGGGAGGAAAGAGGGGCTAGATGTCCAATCGATTGCCCATAGCCAATGATTTAATTAATCATGCTTATGCAATAAAGTCTCTGTAATGCCCATAAGGGCAGTATTCAAAGAGCTTCTGGTTGGTGAACCACAATTTATCCATTTACTTGTTTCGGGATACCTGGGTTATTTCTAGTTTGGGGCAAATGGGAATAAAGCTGCTGTAAACAGTTATGTATGTTTTTTTTGTTTGTTTTGTTTTTGTTTTGTGTGTGTGTGTGTGTATGTGAACACAAGGCTTTATTTTTTATTTTATTTTATTTTTTTAAATATATTTTATTGATTTTGTACAGAGAGGAAGTGAGAGAGATAGAGAGTTAGAAATATCGATGAGAGAGAGTCATCGATCAGCTGCCTCTTACACACCCCCTACTGGGGATATGCCCGCAACCAAGGTACATTCCCTTGACCGAATCGAACCCGGGTCCCTTCAGTCCCCAAGCCGACGCTCTATCCATTGAGTCAAACCGGTCTCGGCACAAGCTTTATTTTTTATTTAAAAGTTTTTTATTGATTTTAAGAGAGGAAGGGGGAGGGATAGAGGGATAGAAACATTGATTGGCTGCTTCTTACATGCCCCCAACTGGGGATCGAGCCCATAACTGGGATATGTTCCCTGTCTGAGAATCAAACTGTGACCTCCTGGTTCATTGGTCTGATGCTCAACCTCTGAGCCACACTGGCCAGGCTGAACACAAGTTTTCAATTCACTTGGGTAAATACCTAATAGTGGAAAGGCTGGGTCATAGAAGTAGTTTATAAGAAATTGCCAAATAGTTTTCCAAAATGAATGTTATGCTTTGCAATCCCATCAGCAGTAAGAGTTCCTGTCATCCTACATCTCCAGCATTGGTGCCCATCCTCATTTTAAAGTGGAAACGGTCCCCTACTTCTACTCTGGCTTCTCCTTCCTGTTCGCCCCTGCTCATTTTACAAAATAGTCTGAATTTTTGCTTTGCAGTCTGCTGGTATTAGCAAAGGTAATGATTTTATTTTAAAAATACATTTCTATTGATTTCAGAGAGGAAGGGAGAAAAAGAAAGAAACATCAATGATGAGAGAGAATCATTGATCAACTGCCTCCTGCAGGCCTCCTGGGAATTGAGCAGGAGACCCAGGCATGTGCCCTTGAGTAGATTCGAACCTAGGATCCTCCAGTCCCCAGCCTGACTATCTATCCACTGAGCCAAACCAGCTGGGCACGAAGGTAATGATTTTAGACTACTTTATATTTCCACTGTGCACTAAAGTACTCTCTTATTATTTATTTATTTATTTATTTATTTATTTATTTATTTATTTATAAATCTCCTAATAGTCCTAAAAGGCAGTTTAGGAAACATCCTTAAGTTGGTATGAGAGATCATGGCCTGTTTGAAAAGAATTTCTTTCTGGCTTTCCCAAACCTCTGCTTCTGTAAACCTCTTAGATCCCTTCGCATCTCAGCCTCTTTGTAGTCTACCAGATAAACCCACTGAAATGCAGGATGGTCAAGGGTCTTCACTTGGACGTGGCAGGAGAGACTAGTACATGTGGCTTCCAAGCTGGGTGGGGAGGCTTTAATTCCTCAGGAAGAGCCACGTGTCTTGTTCCTGCTCAGCGTCGCTGCCTCCTGACGTGGCAGCCAGCACAACGTCATCATCATCGGAGCCCTCGTTTGACATCTCTCCTCCACGTTCCATCTGCCTGCTCTCACTCTGTGCAGATGGCTGATAGGTCCCATAATCCCCGGAAGCCAGGAACCTCTCTGATGGCATGACAAGGTGGACAGGAGTCTCTATCCCCCCTGCCCTGCCCTCCACATGGTTTGTGTGTGAGACTGTCCCTTCTCCCACCGGCTGCTGGCTTCCATTGGGATCTGCTGGAGGGACATTTTCATAATCTCGGCAGCACCGAAAGGGCATCCAGGGCTGCGTCCCCTGGGTGGCCCCCAGGTCCAACTCTGCCGTGTTGACATAGTCATTTGAGGTCTGAGAAGATCCTTCCTCATCGCTGAGTGGATCATTGCTCTCAGTTCCTGGAGGCAAAAACCAGGCGTAGTCATTGGCATGGGCACAGCCCTTGTCTCTTTCCTCAGTAAATCCCAGCTCCCGAGCACCTGGGAGGACAAAGCGGTGCCCAGGGGGGTGGTGGGTAGAAGCCAGCCTCTCATCAATCTCCGCTGCCGGGGAGACATTGACATAGTCCCGGGAGTCCTCTGAGGAAACGCTCGGGTGGTCTCCAGCTGCTCTGACGTTGACGGAGTGCATGGAGGGAGTGAGGTTCTCATACATCCGGGCCCCCGCGGCGTTGTCATAGATGCCCACGGAGTGAGCCTGGGCTCTGTGCACCTGGAGGACATGGCCGGCCCGGGAGGTCTGTGTGCAAGAAGAGAAAGCCAGTGACAGGAAGGAAGCAGAGACGGGGACGAAGCCTTTCCTCTTCCCCACCCGGTACTCTTACCGGATCGTTCCTGCACCCCGTTCTCCACCTCGGAGAACAGTTCTGAATCAGATACAGAGACGTTGGATGCTAGGTAGGCATGAGCAAAACGGGCTGAGCTTAGGGAAAGCAACAATGCAATATGACGATAAACAGTAACTGTACTTTGGCCACAACGTGGGGGTTCGATGGGGAGTGGAGGAAATACTATAAACGGGACAGAGCCTGCCAGGTCAGGGCACATTGAGGGGCGATATAGCCTAGTGGCTAACGGTGGAGACAGGCTCAGACTGAGGGTGCAGACCCTAGCCTCACCCCGCTGCATACTCTCCTTGCAACCTGAAAGGCTAGCCCCACTTGAGCAAGTTACCTCCTCTCTTCATGCCTTCCTTTCCTAAGTAATAAAGTGGGGATGATTATAGTATCTACACTGAGTGGCCACATTATTATGATCTCTGAACACATAATCATCTGGCCACTCAGTGTATATCCTATATAATAAAAGGCTAATATGCAAATTGTCCCCTCAACCAGGAGTTTGATGAGCAGGCAGGCTGGCCAACCACCCATGTCCCCTCCCTTTGGCCAGGCTGGCCAGACCCCACCCATGCATGAATTCATGCACCAGGCTTCGTACACACACACACACACACACACACACACACACACTGAGTGGCCAGATTATTATGCGTTCAGAGATCATAATAATCTGGCCACTCAGTGTGTATTATAATGTTTATGTGAGAAGTAAATGGGTTGCTACATGTGACGTGTTTAGAATTGCTCCTGGCACACAGAAGACACTAGAATGCTTGCCATTATTACCAAAGGAGTTTAAGGGGTAGCTGGCACAAACTAGCTGATTACGGCCATTTAGGAATGCTGGTCTGGTGTTTCCAGAACTTCTGAGTTTTCGAGAAAAGCTGGACATCTGGACTTGCATGTGAGATCTTTTGGATTTTTAAAGGTTGGCAGCTGGCTTAAATGTTCTTCAAACATGACAGAGCCCAAGCTGACCATATGTGTGGGCTGAAATCAGTTCGGGGTCTAAGCTCTGGATGCAGAATCCCCCCAGGACCCACCCACACCCTGGAACTAGCTTTGGCAATGGCGTTTTCTCCTCCCTGCCCTGTCAGGGGAGTCCAGAATGGGCCTTGCAGGAGGAGGAGGAAGCACAGGTGGTGACAAGGAGACAGCCGCAGGGTAAAGAGAGGCTGGGTACCGACAGAAACACCATCAGCAGCAAGACCGCATTTACTCAAGATGACCATAACACCAACGAGACAGACTCTTCAACAAACAAACAGAACTTCTCTGTGGGAATTGGCATCCTGGTCTTCGAATCAGTCCCTCCACTGTCCCTGCCTCTGCCCCACACCATGAGGGAGCTCCCCTCAGCCACAGCGTAAGCCACTTGGGGTTACTGTTACTGATTGTAATACATTTCTTGTAACCTCCAAGGCTAGCTCCCATTTGGTCAAACACTTTTTGAAACTAGCTATGGTTCTCAATGATTGATGACTGTTTCTGCTGGTGGGGATCATTGAAATAATTTGAAAGGAGCTCCAGAAGTAATCTCTAAGGCAGGGTTTAAGTCTGTGTTCAGCACCAACAGCAATGGGGACTATCTGTGACCCACCTGAGACAATTGCTTTGAATAAACATGTGATCATGTCTGTTCAAACAACCCATTGCAGTGCTAACATCAGGCCCTGGAGGACTCATGCCCTGAAAGTCCCAAGCACTTGCTCATCTTTCTGAATTTTCCTCCTTGGGCAGCAGGAGGTCCTGAGGTTAGTCTTCCTGATCTACCAATAGGGCTGCCAGGGTTCGTTTGCAGGGGCACAACACCTGGGACCTAGAGTCCTTTCTCCTCCATCCTTGTGCCAGAGACAGGCAATTTCTCCCAAGGGCCGGGCCTTCCCTCGTGACTTACCACGTGTGCAGAGGGAGGGCTGTCAGAGTTTCTGGAGAGGAGGCTCTCGATACTGAATACGCGGAAACTCCTTGTCTGATGTCTCCCTGGAAGGACAGAGGACAAAGCCTGATGCCGAGGCCAGTCCTGGCGTCAGCCTTTATGCTTCCAGCATCTGGGGGAAGCGGGTCTGTGTGGGGCCTGGTATGTGGGGGCTGGTGTTCTGTGGTGAGGGGGTCAGAGCTGTAAGGATGATGCGCCCTGAGGCCTGAGGCCCTCCTCAGTGTTGGGGGCACCAGAGAACACCAGCCCAGGGGCGGGAGGCCGGGAAGGAAGCGCCTGGTGTGACCCCTCCCTGCCTGGAATGCTGGCGGCCATGATCTTCATTTTTCAGAAGGTCTTCCCCATCCCTAAGCACACCCATCTGTCCTCTGCTACCTTCACATCAAGAAGAATCAACACCCCAAACCTAGCATGTGAGTCAAGGTCTTTTTATACCCAAAGATCCTACTCTTCCCACTGCTGGAAGCTTGGAGTAAGTTGCTTCCGGGTGGTGAGAGGTGCATTCTGGGGGCAGACGTTGTGCAGGTCTGGACGCCATGGATTACAAGGAAATACTTACCTAGCACTCCTTGCCTCCGGGGCACGAGGTCATAAATATTTTTGGCTCGTTGTCTGGACGGGGGCAGAGTCAGCCAGGGCACCGTGGTGACTCGCAGGTAAGGAACCCGCCCTGCAGGGCAACGACACAGAATGGGGACCCTGGGTATGAGATGGCCCACCCTCCCCTGCACCATAAAAAATACCCGTCCGGCTTGACAAATGTCATTTGAGTTACAAAGATGAGGGACTCCATTGACAAGCAGGGAGAGAAAACAGGGCCCTGGGGTAGGAGAGCAGTGACTTTCCAGACGGATCTCCAATCTCTCCGATCAGCACTAAGCCTTTTGGACCCACAACCTAGGACCCCGAGGGAGGCAAGGACCAGGTGTCCGATAAGGACTCCTTGTGGAAAGAGTTTACCCCTGGAGAGTAAACCGGGCTTCAAATGCCATGCTAGATGATTGGCCCTCGTGTGCCTCAACTTTGGACAAGCAGGGGACTCACGCTTCTTCCGTGCTCTCCAGTTCCACAGGACGCAGAGAACCGCGATGACCAGGAGGATGGCAAGGAGTCCCGCCACCCCAGCAAAGATGCTGCTGCTCTGGTCCTTATCTCTGCAAGGAAACGGAGTGCCATGCCCCAGCCGGGCAGGGAGGCTGGAGAAGATGCTTCCCTCAGGAAGGGGAGCCCGGTGGAGGAAGGCCGAGTTGGGTGGGCTGTGTGGTGGGAGAGGGTCACCTCCTTGTGGACACAGAAGGAACTGTCCCATGTGAATGCTCACTGGATGCCAGGGGTTTGCATATGAAACTTATTTTTTTAAAAAAATAAATCTTTATTGTTCATATTATTATAATTGTTTCTCCTTCCTCCCCTCTCCTCCATAGCTCCTCTTCACCTGGTCCCCTGAAACTTATTTAATCTTTGCAACAACCCTACCTCTCTTTGTGACTAAGAAACCTGAGGTTTCGCCCGGCTGATATGGCCCAGTGGTTGAGTGTTGACCTATGAACCAGGAAGTCACAGTTCGATTCCTGGTCAGGGCACATGCCCAGGTTGCAGGCTGGATCGCCAGAGTGGATCGAGTAATGTTTTTCACTTAATTTTTTAATAAAAATGTTATTGAATTTCTTATAGAGTGGAAGAGAGAGGGATAGAGAGAAACATCAATGAGAGAGAAACATTGATTAGCTGCCTCCTGCACACTCCCTACTGGGGATGTGCCCACAACCAAGGTACATGCCCTTGACTAGAATTGAACCTGGGACCCTTCGGTCTGCAGGCTGATGCTGTATTCACTGAGCCAAACCAATTAGGGCCTTAATTAAAAAAATATATATATATTTTTATTGATTTGAGAGAGGAAGGAAGAGAGGGAAATATAGAGGTTCAGAAAGATATCAAAGATCACACAGATAGGAAGGATCAAAGATAGAATGTGAGTCAAGGTCTGTTTGGGCCCCAAGATCATACTCTTCCCACTGCATCACATTGGCCTCTAAACTTGCAAAGGCAAGCTCCTCTGTCCTTGCGTTCCCTTGTTGCTGCTCATGGGCTTTCTGCCTTTCCAGGAGCAAAGGATTACCCAACTGACAGGGAGCGGCTCTGTGACAGGGGCCAGCTTGTGTGCACTGGAATAACCTTCACAGCATCAACGTGTGGAGCTGGTCTCCAAGCAACACTCTGTTCCGTGGAATTGAACCAACACAACCGCCAGCTGCAATTCCCCTGCAGGGATGGGGTGGAGCTGCTGCTCCTTGTTGCTGTTGTAACAGCAAGCAGCCGGTTGAGGCCACAGGAGTTGCTAGCTGACCTATTAGAAACCAGGTCATCTGTCAGGGAAGGCTTTTGTCTTCTTGGGCTCCAGGCTCGTTTATCCAGCTTTATACTGGCCATTTCCACTAGGCTGCCTAACCTATCTTAGCCCAAGTCTGTCTGAAACAGAACTCCCTTTCTCCCCATCTGCCTGCTCCTCCTCTGGTATTTCCCATCATCTAGTGGCTCCATCGAAGTCACCCCTGGCTGCTCTCTTTCTTTCATGTCCTACTCCTAGTCAACCAGCAGATTCTGTTGCTCACCCCTGGGCATCAATTCCAAATGCAGCTACCTCTCACTCCTCCTCTGCCTCCACCCGGCCTAGGCCACAGTGTGCTCCACACGGACCTTTGCAATAACCTTCCTAATGGGTTTCTTGCTTTCACTCTTAGCCCCAACATACCATCTTTACACACGAGCCAGCGTGATCCCCTAAAGTTTAGGGCCTAAACAGTAAATCAGGTTGCACCCTCATCTGCCTGCAACCCTCCATGACTTCCCATCACACCTGGGGTAGCACCCACAGTCCCACCCCCGGGAGGACTTGACGGCACTTATGTTCTGACCTCTTCCTACCTCCTGGCCTCATTTCCTCCCACTTCCCCTCTGACAATTCAGCCAGGACTCCCTGTGTTCCTTGCCCAGGCCAACCACGGTCCTGTCTCAGACCTCTGCTCTCTCTCCCACCGGCCCGCATGGCTCAGCCCCTCATTTAACTCTCATTCTGAGAGGTCACCTACTCACACAGGTCTTCCCTGGCTACACCGTACCACCAGCAGTCCCCTTACTCGGCTCTGGTTTTCCTTCATAGGGTTTATGACTGACATTATTATATGTTCATCTGTTTTTTTAAAAAAAGTATTTGACTCTAAGCTCCAGGAGGTCAAGTACTTGTCTATCGTGTTCACCTGGTGCCTGGGACTGTAAGGGCCTGAGAAATATTTGTTAAATGAAGGAAGGAGCGAATTATTAAACAAATGGATGAATATGGAAATCAGGGGTGGGGTGGGGAGTCCAGGGTTCTGATGTTATGAATTCATTCCCCATCAATGGCCCCCTCCATCTGCAAGTGACATGTGTTTGTCAGGGTAAAAGCTTTTATTTCCCCCCAAACTACAGAGATTTGAAGTTCATTATCGTTGAGTTGTACTGTTACCACAACACCGAAATTTTGCCTACCAGTGTTTCTAAAGTTCCAGCTGCTGACAGACTTTATTTTTGTTAGGAAGACATGGAAAGTAACGAGTGAGCATCCAATTGATATTTGCCATTAGTTCACTGAGATTTTATGACCTAAAGCATATGTTTACCATACCTGCGATTACTTTTTTCATTCATGGCAAGTTTTTAGGATCTTTGGGAAAAGGGAGCCTTTTGATTTTTTTCATGGTGGGACCTAGTGCTTGTTTGAGGAGCTAACTTGGCCAGAAATGGGCCACATATTTGAGGTGGGACTTGAGACAGGAGAGATTGAGGAGAGCAGTCAGAGCCCCGGAGAGGTGGGAAACTCAACCGGGCCAGGCAGCTAGCGCTCAGAAAACCCCGCGTGATCACAGATTTTCCTCTTCCCCCGAGTCCTTTTTCTCAGCACCCACTCATTTCCTCCCAGAGCAAGCTTCTCTGAGCCTCCAGTTTGGTGGTCTCTGTGAGCCTGAGCCTGGTTGGAAGGGGAGGCAGCTGCTGGGTAGAAGCCCCCGGGGTAGACCAGGACCCTCGGGAATTCGGGAAAGGGGGGAAGCTCTCCACCCTGAGCCACTCACCTGTCCAGCCTGCTGAGTGTTACCTGCAGAGTAACACTGGGCTCTGAAGTCCCCCCTCCGAGTTCTGAAAGGGGTTCTGAAAGGGCCGGGGTGAAGACATCCATGGTCCACACGAATCTCTGGCTTCCGCTTCTCCTCCTAAGCCTCCTCTCAATCAAAATCAGCTGCTGGCATATGGGCCACTTTTCCTGGGTGGCTGACTCCCACGAGAAAAGGCAAAATTAGTTTGTATTTTACATATAATCCTGTGCGGGGGTGGGGGTGTGTGTGGAAGGAGGAAGTCATTTGGTTTTTAAAGTTCCAATCTTTCAAACTCCACCTCCCTCCCCCCAACTCCTTACTTGATGTCTATGACTAAAATGTCAGGCTGAGTTGACCCCAAATACAAAAACGACAGGTCCGGTTCTACCTGGATGCGCCTACCTTGCCCGCTGCAGGAGGGCAGAGCTCATCTGGGCGTGGGGCTCCCTGAGGGGCAGTGCAGGCCGAAGCACAGTCTCTGCCCGCTGGTGGGGGGGTGAGGGGCACCGAGGGGGGAGCTGTCAGGAGGCCAAGAGAGGCTCTGCGAGAGGCGCATCTTCCCCAGCCCCCAGAGCGGAGAGGAGAGAGCAAACACTTGGCCGGAATGGAAACAGAGAGTCAGAGACAGGAAGCCACACCACCAACGTGCTCGCGAAGCACGGGCACCGGAAAGTGCTCAGCTCTCAGCAGGATGGCAGAACACACGCCCCCACCGCTGCTGCTCCCCCCGGGGCTGGTGGTGCTCCCGGGCTGCGGGCTCCGTGGTCTGGGGAGAGGGGTTACAGAGGGGCCAGGTGGCAGGTTTCTGAGGCCTCTCGTGTTCCATCAGGCCCCAGGTGCACAGCGGTGTTCGCAGGCCTAGGAGGACTGGACGGTGCGTTTTAGACCCAAATGCGACCTCTGGCACCTGAGGCGGAACCGTGGGCGGCGGGTGGAAAGGGTGTCGTCACGAACGCTGCCAGATGATTCTGATGGAGCTGCTCTGTGTCTCAGTGTTTTGAGATCCTTTGTTCTGGGTGTTGCCAGCATGGGGCTTATGCTGAGTCCGCAGGGCCCCTGGAGTCCACTCTGTCCGCCCCCAAGGCCCCACGGCTGGCTGCCTCGCTCACAGGGCTCCCTGGAAGGATGGGTCGGGTCCTTTGCACACCGGTCTCAGAAGCCAAATAGTTTAGCCCCGGTGTCTACCTCAAGTGTCCCAGCTTTGAGGATTGCTCCACATTTGTTTCTCACTCTCTGACCCTCTTCCTCTGACAAATCTCCTGAAACCCTCTTTGCATCTTGGGAGTCTGAAGACTAGGGGTCACTAAGGCCACTATGAGGGGGTGACGGAGGGCCTCTGACCTCATTCTCCATAAGGAAAGCGACTCAGATAAATGGCAGGGAAGGCAGCAGTGCCTGATCACCATGTCTCTCTCCCACCCCTTCCTGAACTGTCAGCCCCTACCCTGGCCAAGCTCTCCCAGGCTCCTCCCCCGCAGGAGGGCCCCCTGTGGCTCTCCTGAAGCTCTGCCACTCCAGATCCTCACTGCCCCTCCCCACTTCCCTCCTCCTTCCCAAGCAGCCTAACCTGGCAGGAAGCAGAGATGGCTCAGGGGCAGCTGCTTCTAGAACTGGAATTGGGGTCTCTGTCCATTTCTGCTTTGGATCAGGACTTAGTAAGAAGGAGGAATCCTCACTGGGGTTTTGGAGCTCACTGAATCTTCCCCTTGAGTGTGTTGCTTGTGAATGTGTAGAGTTGTGACCTGGTGTGGTGGTCTGAAGCTGTCCACTGGGTGCACTAGCTCTGGTGCCCTCCACCTCTTCCCCCGGAGGTACAAAGTCAACCACTGCCTGTGCCCTGTCTGGGGCCACCCATCAGGAGCTACAGAGCAATCTGAAGATGGCTGTGATGGGCTTGGAAGTGCCAAGGAAAGGCCAAGCTGTGAAGTAAGGCAGGCTGCTGCTAGTGCTGAGCCTAAAGCCTCTTACTGATATTATAGGTATGAGGCATGCTGATGCCAAGTGCTGCTTGTTTGAGAGATTTTTTAGAAAAGTCTGAAGCCTGAGGCAGGACAAGCCATTCAAATGGAAAAGCTGCTGCAAACACCCTGAGTGGGACTGCAAATTGAGTGGGTTGGGTCTCAGGGAATAACCAGGATGGAGCAAACAGTGTGAGCCAGGTGGATGGAAACTCAGACATGGCACCTGCCAGTCAGCTCTGCAATGGGCGAGGTCCCAGCATAGGAACAATGACCCCTGTCTGAGAGAAAGCTGACCCCAAGTTCTTGCCCCAATGCCAGCCAATCCAGTTCATCTCCACATGACCTTAGATCCCCCCAAGCTGCTGCCCCAGTGTAGGAGCTCAGAGGGAGCAAGTCTGAGTAAGTCCATGGGCTGGCCCTTTAAAAGGAACTGCCTGTGTCTCTGACAGCCTCTGTGTCGCTCAGCCACAATCCCTGCTGCTTTTATAGCCTAAAGTTTCAGGCACTTCTCTTCACAGCACTGGAACCTGGGCTTAGGGATCTGATGTGGGGCTGGAACCCACTGCTCCTCACAGGAGGCCTCTGCAGCCTAGATCTCTCTCCTGATTAAACAAATGCTACATGTGGGTGTTGGACCAGCCCTTTCTGCTCCTCTGCCCCTCCTACCAGTCTCAATGTACTTTCTTCTTTACTGCTCTAGCTGTAGGACTCCCTTTCAGCCAGTTTTCAGGTGGTTTTGAATGATGGTTGTCCTGTATTTTGGTTGTAATTGTGATGTGGGAGGCGGTGAGTACCGCATTAACTATGCTGCCATCTTGGTTCCAGAAATGTAATCTTAATCAATCATTCTGGAGTTTTCTGGTCAAGCACCTGTCTCTATCTTTTGCCTCCCTTGCAAAGAAGAAGAGACAACCTGCCTCATAAAATCATTGTATTTCCCTTTTCTCCACCCCCAAAAGATGTCTTGATTTAAAAGTAATTATTATTTTTTCACTGAAAACACCCCTGCCCTGCCCTTCTTCCTATAAACATCCTCCAATTTGTACGGCCCCTCAGAGTACCCTTCTACTTGCTGGATGGGATGCTGCTTTATGACTTTGCCAATTAAATCTTCAAGTTTACTTGGTAGAATTTTGTTCTCTACCAGTATTAGGATTTATTTTTCAAACACCAAGAACCTCTCGAAATCCTCTTTGGAAAGACAGAGGCCCCGTGTTGAGTATCACCAGGAGTTCAGATCCTAAATTACTACTTGGGTGATCTTGGGAAGGCCTCTCATATTGTTAGGGTGTAAAATGACAATAATAACAGTACTTAGGTAGAGCTGTTGTGAGCATTGAAAAATGCTTGACCTCGAACTTGGCATATGCAAGAGCTCATTAAAGGGAGGCTGCTCTTATGTTATTATCTCATTTCTTTTCTTTTTAAAAAAAAAATATATTTTATTGATTTTTCACAGAGAGGAAGAAAGAGGGATAGAGAGTTATTGGGTCGGCAACTAAGTAATTGCGGATTTTAAAAAGAAAATCAAAGACAATTTTTTCATGGAACTAAATAACTTTATTCTGTAATGTATTGCCCATTTTTATCAATGACCTTTTGCCATCTTTCAGGCAGCATCATAATCCCACGTTCAAAAAACTTCTGGTTTTTATTAGCAAAAAACTGAATCAGGTACGATTTGACATCATCATTATTATTGAAATTTTTACCATTCAAGGAGTTTTGTAAAGATCAAAACAAAAAGTAATCAGATGGTGCAAGGTCAGGACTATATGGTGGATGTGGCAAAACATCCCAACCAAGCTCCATTAATTTTTGCCGAGTGACCAAAGATGTGTGTGGCCTTGCATTGTCATGATGGAATACAACACCTTTTTGATTTGTCAATTCGGGCCGCTTTTCTTCAACTGCATTATTTAATTTCGTTAGTTGTTCAATGTAGACATCAGAATTGATCGTTCGGTTGGGTGGTAAGAGTTCAAAGTAGACAATTCCTTTGTAATCCCACCAAACTGATAACAAAACCTTCTTTTGATGAATATCAGCTTTTGATGTTGTTTGAGTTGGTTCACCTGGCCTGCTCCACGATCTTTTCCGCTTGATATTGTTGTAAACAACCCATTTTTCATCGCCAGTTATCAGTCGTTTTAAAAATGGATCATTTTCATTACGTTTCTTTAGCAAATCGCAGCTGCTAATGCGTTGCGTTAACTGTGATTCTTTCAGTTCGTGAGGAACCCATGTATCGAGTTTTTGAACATAGCCAAGTTGTTTTAAGTGATTTTCAATGCATGTATGTGATACATGAAGCTTCTCTGCAATCTCACGTGTTGTACTGTGACAGTCCGAATTGATTATTGCTTTGATTAGGGCGTCATCAACTTCAACTGGACTACCAGAGCGTTTTTCATCTTTGAGTGAAAAATCACCAGAACGAAATTTGGCAAACCAATTTTGACACTGCCGTTCTTTTAAGGCTTCGTCACCATAAACAGCACATAACTTTTTATGAGCTTGCGATGCGTTTTTCCCTTTGCGGAAATAAAAAAGCAAAATATGACGAAAATGTTCCTTTTGATTTTCCATTTTTCAACGAACACCAAACGAAAACTACAAAACAGATCAAAAAACTTTTTTTTATTGATTAACAGCTGAATAGCCAACTATCAAATAACAAAATGTGTTTTACATTTGTACTACGTCTGCAAACCTAAAAATTCAACTGAAGCCATATATGTGTGAAACCCGCAATTACTTAGCTGCCGACCCAATAGAAACGTTGATGAGAGAGAATCATCGACCAGCTACCTCTTGCACACCCCCTACTGGGGATGTGCCCTCAACCAAGGTACATGCCCTTGACTGGAATCGAACCCGGGACCTTTCAGTCCGCAGGCCGACGCTCTACCCACTGAGCCAAACTGGCGCTGGCTTATTATCTCATTTCTTTATATTTATTGGACTGGCCTCTTTGCCTTTCCCTCTTGACTTTTAGGCTGCCTGCCTCCAGTGTGCTACTTTATTCCTTAAGGGCCTAGTGATGACACAGACATGTCCCTGCCCTCATGCAGTGGTCAGCCTGGGCTGGGATCCTTGCAGGTACTCTGCACGCCACCCAGACCCACCCAACTCCTCGCCACTTTTGTACTCTGGGCCTTTGAACGACAAGTTTCTTCATTTTCACAGCAGTTCCTTTTTCTCCAGTAGAATTTCATTTAAACCACATTTAAGAAGGTATACTGGTTATTTCTGGGTTTGGGACTTGAGGTATTTTGTTAGGTTCTTTGGACACTTCTTGCTTGAATTATTACAAAGTTCAAGTGTCATTTTTTTTTTTTTAAACCATTGCCCTAGCTGTCACCTCCTCTGTGAAGCCTTCCCCTCCTGAGAACAGGGTTCTTGCCTTCTGTGTCTCCATGGCCAGGCATGGTAGTGCTTCTCAGTTGTTGGGATTCCATTTTTAAAAAAAATATATTTTATTGATTTTTTACAGAGAGAAAGAGAGAGGAATAGAGAGTTAGAAACATCGATGAAAGAGAATCATCGATCAGCTGCCTCTTGCACACCCCCTACTGGGGATGTGCCCGCAACCCAGGTACATGCCCTTGACAGGAATCGAATCCGGGACCTTTCAGTCCGCAGACCGACGCTCTACCACTGAGCCAAACCGGTTTCGGCATGGGATTCCATTTTAAAATGTCTGTCTCCCCAAGTAGACCTTGAACCCCTTCTGGGCAAGATACAATAGTTGTTGTATCTCTGGCATTTGACACAGTGGCTGACCCTCTGAGAAGCTCCCTGAGTATGTGTTGCTGCTGTGAATTTATGACCTATGTGTGTACAGGGTGAGATATTGAGGAAGAAGTCAGTGTCTAGTCTTTCTTCCCACCCTGCATTCATCAGCCACAGGAAGAAGGCGAGCCAGGCGCCCCCTCCCTGCCCTCCGCGGGAAGGGCACCCTGAGTTGGGTCTTCTTGGCCCTCCGGGGAGATGGGGGGGTTCCTATGGCGTTTGTATTTCTGGGCCCCGGAGAAAGCGCTCCAGCCAGGCTTCCTTGCAGAAGGGTTGGGAGCTGAAGCCAGCAGGCAGGGTCACAACAGGAGCCTCCATGGCGGCCACCTCCCACCCTCCCTGCTCCTGTGCTTCTATCCCGGAGGCCTTCTCCAGTCCAGACAAGTCTGAAACAGAGAGCAACGGCGGAAATACCTCTCTTTTAAGTTCTTTTCAATACTTTTCTTTTAAGTTGTGAGAGAGCAGCAGTAAGACAGATGTAGGAACTACAGAAATATTGCTCATTTCTCTGCTCCCTGTCCCCACTTCACCCAAGGCCCTTGAGAAGAGGGAGGAGATTTGGGAAGCAAAAGGAGTGTGACCAGACTAGCGGGGGATGGTTTCTGTCCCTGCTCTGGCCAAGCCTTCGAAGAGAGCCCTTTCCTTAGGCCTGAGAGCCGGGGGAGCTCGCCTACAGGCGCCAGGGGCCCTCTCTCAGACCGTGGTGAGTGCTCGCTAGTCCCGCGCTACATTTGATCTGACTTCTTGTCCTGCCAGGGCTGGGAAGCAGTGTGTCTTCGTGGCAGGTGTACGTGAAGGCCTGCCTGCACACGTCCCAGATGCGTCCCGGATGCATCGGGAATGCAGGATGCTGCTGTGTTCGTGCACACACAACGAGGCGACTTCCAGTGGAGTTCAACAATGACAGGGAAACGCTAGGTGGACCTTCTCCAATGGTTACTTATTTTTAGGGATGATTTTATTTATTTATTTACAAAATACACACACAATCTAAAGGATGCCTCATTTTACAACAGGCCACTTTATTTCTTGTCATATGCCTAACATCATAAAGCCCAAACCTAGAGGTATTTCTCAACAAGGACTTTCACTTAACAAAAATAAGACTACTTGTGGCATCACTACTACTGTGTTTCCCCGAAAATAAAACATCCTCCGAAAATAAGTCCTATTTACAGTTTTCCTTCTGAGTGAAATATAAGGCATCCCCCCGAAAATAAGACCCCCCTAGGCTCTGTCTCAGAATGCTATTGCTAAACATGAGAGATTTGGTCCACTGATTCTGAAAGAAATGGAGTCACAAGAAATTCACCAGGAAATTCAGGAATTGGATTATGATGATGATGTTCCAGAAGATGATGTGACATGATTGCCATTGAATAAATGAGTAAATTCTTGATACTGTAGGATTCACAGTTTGTCTGGTTTGTGTTGACAACTACCGTACTACCGTACCATAAACAGGTAATAAATTTCCTTTATTTTCATTTAACAATAAATGTGTACCATATTCTTCTTCGTGGAAAAATAAGACATCCCCTGAAAATAAGACCTAGCGCATCTTTGGGAGCAAAAATTAATATAAGACACTGTCTTATTTTTGGGGTAACAGGGTACATATAGCAGTACTTTCTGTTAATTCTCAGCTGAGGATGTTTTTCCCATTGCTTTTTCAGCGAGAGTAGAAGAGAGGAGGAAGGATGGGAGGGAGGGAGAGAGGGGAAAAGGAGAGAAACATCAATGCGAGAGAGACACATTGATTGATTACTCTTGCTTGTGTCCCGACCTGGGATGGGTAGCAAACCTGCAACCCAGGTATGTGCCCTTGACCAGAAATTGAACCTGCAACCTTACAGTGCACAGGCTGACGCTCTAACCACTGAGCATGCTGGCCAGGGCCATATAGCTGTACTTTTCACATCAAGTTGGTTTGTTCTTTGAAGTCTTAATCACTAAAATTTTATAGATCATAGGGCAAGAGAACTAGTTTAACAAATTCAATAAAAATATTTCAGAACAACTATACTGTAGTTTTTGATAGCAATTTTATTCTATTTTTTAAATATATTTTTTATTGGTTTTAGAGAGGAAGGGAGAGGGAGATAGAAACATCAACGAAGAGAGGCAATCATTGATCAGCTGCTTCCTGCAAGCCCCCTACTGGGGATCGAGCCCACAACCCGGGCATATGCCCTTGACTGGAATCAAACCTGGGACCCTTCAGTCCACAGGCAGATGCTCTATCCACTGAGCCAAACTGGCTAGCGCTTGACAGCAATCTTAGAGACTAGAGCAAGAACGGACAGTGTGCGAGTTGGAGGAACCTTGGGTCTCAGCAAAGAAGCAGCAGGTCGCCTCTATTCCCAGCCAGCTCCTTCACCAGCTCCCGTGAGCGGCCCTGCTCTAACGCTAGGCCATTTCAGCGGGATGGATCTCTGGATTCACAGACCACTGCTCTTTCACAGCAGGCTGAACTCTCATTGCGAAATCGTGCATAACGGGATGCCATTGAAACAGGACCCAAGCTTGGCTTCCCACGTTCGAATCATTTCAGCACTGATTATTTGGTTTCTTAATTAGAATCACAGCATTTTGGAGATGGCCAGTTTACAGTGCTCTTAAATTATGTTTTTTATAAAGCTACGGCTCACCTGGAATACAAATACATTAAAAAAAATTTTTGTTGAACACCTGTGTACTGAGTCAACTCTGTGGAAACCTTTCAGATTTTCAAAATGTAGTCTGAAAATTGCCGATGCCATTTAACAGTCTCCGTGTAGAATGGGAAATGAAGCCGGCCGAGAGACGGGTGGGGCTCAGGACACGAGTCTCCTGCTTCCTCCAGCTCCCAGTTCTTCCGTTTTTGATCCTCCACCAGAAGGTGGGCAGGGAATTACTCAAACCCTCTCTCTCCCAACTGATCAGCAGCAGCTGCAGTTCAAAGGTCTGGAAGGGAAGCTGTGGAAATTCTGAAGAGAAGGGCTTTGGGTCATCTTGGGGGTATTTCCCCCCCCCCCCCTTTTTTTTTTGTTTGCCTGTTAATCCTCACCTGAGGGTATTTTCCCCATTGCTTTTCAGAGAGAGTGGAAGGGAGGGGGGGGGGGGAGAAAGGGGAAAGAAGAGAGAGAGAGAGAGAGAGAGAGAGAGAGAGAGAGAGAGAGAGAGAGAGGGGGAAACATCAGTGTGAGAGAGACACATTAACTGGTTGTCTCCCACAGGCACCCTGACTGGGTCAGGCAGTGCACCAGCAACCCAGGGAAGTGCCCTTGACCGGAAATCAAACTCTTGGGTGCACAATCTACACTCTAAACATTGGACTCACTGGCCGGGTTGTTCTCCCTCTTATGTGTGGATGAGGGCAATCACTTGTTCCTAGCACTTCCTTCCCCGGCCTCACTTCCTCTTTCAAGCAAGGTTTCATGCACCTTGCTTTAAATAAGGCCAGCATAGGTAGATCTGGAGTGACAAAACCAGTCAGCCTTTCAATGCAGTATTCCTGGGTCTAACCTGACCCATAGTGCTGTGTGGAGGGTGACCTCCGTGACCTCCATTACAGGGACAACCGAAAAACTAACTGGGATGGGACCGGCTCCATCCCAGCAGAGAGGGCGGTACCTGGCTGAGTGTGATGGCACCAGCCACTCACACAGCGTTTCCCCCGCCTACGATTTCACAAGCAGCAGCCAAACTTCTGATTGTGAGCTGGCTTTCCAAACATGTAGGTTATTCAAGTCCTCTTTGTCAGTGTGACATGGCGTTCTGGTTTCACCAGCAGCCTCTCTGGGACAGCAGTGGGAGGCCACTCCAAGGAGACCGCTGCCTTCTATGCATGTGTCTGCTGAGGACAGGGAGGTGTCCCAAACAAGCTTCAGAGAAGTTAAGACTTGTGGTTGGCTCCACATCAGGATACAGGCAAGCCCAGAACCCAGACTCTGCTGCCTTCCAAAGCTAAAAGTATTACAGGCATGGACCTCCAGTTAGGTTCATGCTGGGGACATGATCCACACAGAAAGGGACACAGGATTGCATGTTTTATTTACAACAGAGTTTTAAAATTATTTGCTGGTACCCAAAGAGTCATCTCTGGATTTTCCAGAGGAATTCAGGTAGTTGCCAGGTTGTATGTGTACTTGGGAGAGAACTAGTCAGTCTTGGTGGAGACTAACCAACAAACCCAGTGACTGTAGGGGGAGGAAATGATGGCTGAGAAAGGGGAGACTCACCAGCTGTTATTAAAGACTAGAGGCTCAGTGCACAAATTTGTGCACAAGTGAGGTCCCTAGGCCTGGCTGCTGATCAGGGACGATTGAGGCCTGCTGGCCAGGGGGAGGGACCGTGGGAGGTTGGCTGGCTGGCCCAGGGGGGAGGAGGGAAGGGCCACAGGAAGTTGGCCAGCTGCAGGAGGTTGGCTGTGGGAGCACACTAACCATCAGGGGGAAGGTCCTGTGTTGAGTGTCTGGGCGTGTCATAGTGACTGGTCGACAGGTTATTCCAGTTTGTCAGTTGTAACAGTTGCTTAGGCTTTTATATGTATAGATTGAGGCCACATAAACTATTCTTTTCTGGAACTGGGGGTAGGGAAAAGGATGGAAGAAAAGAGTGTGGCCTTTTCCACGCGGTAACTCCCAAGGAGCCAAGCTGGCTTTACACCCTATTAAACCAACATCTTAGGAGACACTGGTCTCTGCCAGAAAGCTACTTTGAAGTTCATTCTTCTCAGTGCCTTACTGTGCACTGGGGCTAGGAGCGTGGATCCTTAAGATCCTGTCTGGCTTAGCAGAGAGGTGCAGACCTAGGGCCTAGCAAGGAAAAGGTGAGAGTGGAGGGGAAATATAGGGACAAGCTTTACGAAGGGCTCTGTGTGGATGTGTTTTGCACCCTTTTTGGCAAGGGTAATTGGGCTATGAGGGAATGGGACTAGCAACCAGGGCACGAATCCCTGATGGAGATGTGGCAGAGATGCAGATCAGGGCCCATTAGTAAGCCGAGTTCTGGGCTTGCAGAGAGGGGTTCCCCATAGGGCTGTGACACCCTCTCCCACCTTCAGCAGACAACCGGGGACATCGCCCCAAAGTGAGACACACTGAGGACAGCATGGTCACAAGTGGGCACGGGCTTTATTCTCAGTGCACAGCAGTTCTGCGTTCTGCTCATCAGCAACACGTTTTATTGGTTCCAAAAAAATTATCCCTTTTGTTCCCATCTTTTCAAACTCCTGCTCTTCCCGTCTCAGCCGAACAACATATTTGAATTTCAGATTTGTCAGTTTGTAGCATTTCCCCCCTACGAACCATATAAATACATGCAAAACACTGTACAGAGAGCTTAAATAATATCAAAATGCAAATACAGATTGGGTGCACTGTTAAGCCGAACTGCAAATTATGGCAACACACACTGGGGTACACATTGCTCTGATATCACCATTTGCTTATTGATGTCATGCAGACCGCAGCGGCCTATCTTTTGTTTTTATTATTTTATACAAAAAAACAAAACAAAACACACAAACCAGTGCTTGCTATACTAGTTACAGAAAAAAAAGAAAAGAAAAAGAAAGTCAAAATTCCTATCTCCGTGCTAGTTTGGAAAGAACAAAGTAGTTAGGTTGGTTGGCACATATATATGGCATATTCACATATGGCATATATACATATGGGGCGGAAACATGAACCAACAGCCACTTCGGCCAGGGAGCTCACCTCCCTCCGTCTCTCTTGGTCAAGAGGAAAGGGGACGGCGGGCCTAACCGCAGGGTTGGGAAGGCAAAGGAGACTGGCACTGAGCCACCTGCAAGGGTGTCTGGTCTACTCCGAGGGAGGGGCTGGAATGGCTTAGAAACGGCAGGCATTGGCAACGCCTCACCCCCACCGCCGCGGAGGGGCGGTCCCTGTCCGGAAAGTGAGGAAGTGGGCACTTGGTGACGGTACAGGGGCTGCTTCAGTCGATGGGTAAGGAAGCAGGAGAGAAGGAAAGCATTTGGGGGGAGGGGGGTGTGCAGGGCACAGGTGATCTTGCCATGCCCCTCTGGGTTGTCGGCAGTGAGGCAATCACTCAGATGTAAGTGCACATGCTCCCCTCTGGCACTCAAGGGCAAGAAGAAACCAAAACCTACAGAGTGCCAGAGGGGTTTCTAGAAGGTCTCTCTGCAACTTCCAGGGATGCAAGTCATTTCAGAGGTCAGAGGGCACCTACGGGAGGGACCGAGCCCCAAGACTGTCGGCCAGGGCTAGAAACAGCACTTACAGCTCTATCCCCACTCTATACCTTGCACGAAGCCTTTCTAGGAGAGGGGAGGAAGTCCTGCTCAGATCCTTGCTTAAAAACTCACTGATGGAAAGTTCCAGGGACAACCGGAGGTAAAAGAACCTCTTATTGGAGGTAAGATATGCAAACCCCAAACCAGAGGATCCTTGCAGCCCAAGAGATGTTCATGTCTTGGGCTCCACACTGCCAGCTATGCATCAAGAAACAAGATCCAAGTAAGGCCACTGACCCTTATCCCATCTCCCAGGGGCCCACGCTCATTCGCTGCTGTCCCCTCCACCCCCCTGCCTTCTTGCTGGATGCTTTCCTTCCCATCAGTCTACTACCTGCCGCCCATTTTTCTAGGTTAATCTAGGACACTATTTCCCCCTTCTCCCCATCAGACCCTTTTCAAATCCAAAGCACCGTTTTGGGGAAAAGCTTTAACTTACGCCGTGTTTACTCACTGCCAGTGGGATCGCTGAAATGGAACAGGAAAAAACTTATATAAAAAACATAGGCACATAAACACTTAAACTTAGTTCCGCAGCAACAAAATGTATATTAAAAAAGTCTAGAACCCAACAAGTTCCCCCCCACCCCTAAGTATAAAGATGGCTGTTTGGAGAAAGGAATTACGCGGCATTGGTTTAAAAAAAAAAACCAATGACAAATATACGAAGTCACCTGTCAAGTGCAACAGCTGGTTATGTGCTCCCTCCACAGGGGTTACACGACAGCACTTTATTGTACATCCTTTTAAACAAAATACATATGGCTGACTCAAAAAATACGTTTCTGATCTAAAGAAAACTATATATATATATATATTTTTTGCATAATATTTCTATATTTTTCTCTCCTACTGTGGAAACTAGAATACACAAAAAACCGTTGACTGGAAAAGTAGACGCTGGCTCTCAGGAGTAACCTGGCGGCACCATGAGAGTCTTTTTGGAGCAGGAATGGTAAAAATAGCCTCCAAAGTTTGTTATTGGCTTTTTTTCTTTTTTCTTTTAAAAACTGATCTGAGGTAATAAAAGACAGAACGAAATCTTCCAATGTACTTAATAAATAGACACGTGAACACCGGACACCTCGCGTGAGCAGTCTTTCCTCCCCCATGTTACAGACAGAGAAAAGGTCGCTGACGCAGGTCACCTTTACAAAAACCCAAACCCAACTCGGGGAGACTCTGTAATAACGGGATGTGTCGGGAGCATGCTTCTTTCCTCTTCCTGCCTCGGCCAGCTCAGGTGAGAGTGGGAGAGGGGGTGGCAGCCAGAAGAAAATGCCGGAGGAGAAGACAGGTTCGGGCGCCCTTCCTCTCACAGAGGGACATCTGGCAGTTCGCAAGAGCCTCCAGCCCTTCTCCCTCCTCCCATCGCGCGGCAAAGTGGGGCAGGCTCCCCCAGCTATCCAATGGGAGGAGGGGATTGGCAGACACGAGATAGAAATGGAGCTGCTGCAAACGTGGCTCCACCTTGTCCCATGAAGGAACGCTTAAAAAGTCCCCTAGTAAAGTCCCCAGCTCCTGAGAGGCAGGCGAGAGGGGATGCTTTGGGCAGTGTTCAGGGAGAGAAGGCACAGGGCTTGACTGTGTAGCAGGTGAGCACACGCTGGAGAGGGGCTTGAGTGAGGCACGAGAGGGGAAGGAGGAAAGGATGGAGGAGAGGTTTGCAGGGTGGGTTTTTTTTCTCTCTCCTTTAAGTCAGCAAAATGTCACTGGAGCCTCCCACTTTGGATTCATAATTTCAAAATCAAAGTATTTGAGAAAGGTCGGGACCTTTTCAGAGACTGGACAAGTTAGGGAACACAGCAAGGAACAGAGTTAGACTACCGGAAGGGAATATCCAAGCTGGTACCCAAGCTCAGACCCTAGACGGCCCTTAGGTCTCTCTCAAGGCTTCTCAAGGCTCACTGCCCCCACAACCAGGTCCTGCCCTCCAAGAGCCTTGGCAGGTGGCTTTGAAAGCAGCAGTGGTCACCCCAGGGCTCCATAAGAGCTGGCCAGCTCCTGGTCCTCGATACCAAAGTTCAGTTAGGAGTTGGGGCCATTCTCAACAGACTCATGTACCACCACTTTAGAAATAGGAGGAATCTCAGGATTATGATAAAAACTACACATCACACCTATGCAAGCTTCATGGTCAAGGTTGATCTCCTTAGGACGTAGAAATTACATATACCTGACAAGTTTAGAAGTAGATAACCGATACCAGCTCTCAATTGCTTCAAAAGACCCTAATTAGCAAAGAAAACCTGTGTGCCCATAGAACTAAATCAATGGTTCCATTGGGGCCAGAGGGAGAATGGTCAAAGTTGACTTAATTCAGTCAGGTCCTTTCCACTTTCTTAATCACTGTAACTTAAAAAAAAAAAAAAGAAAAGAAAAGAAAAAAAAAAGGTGTAGGTAAGGAAGACAATAGTTAAAGAGAGTAGAGAAGTTTGACTGGAAGGGTAGAAAGAGTTAGAGGGCTTTAGGGATAAGCTTTCAGAATGGGAAAACAATTTTAACAACGATCACTCTATAGGCTAATTCCATACATTCCATTCCTGCTTCCCACACAATTCATTTGAGAATATTTGTCTTGCTGAACCCTCAACTGAGGTGATACATGACACAGACACATAAGGTACACTCCAGAAGTCAGGAGATGGCAACATAAGCATGAATACTGGGGGACGATTGGGTTGGAATGAATGCTAAGAAGATCATTGCATTTCTTTAAAAAAAAAACACGACAACCCATACATTCCAGGAGTAGGTTCTACTATTCACTGGTCCTGCTACAAACCCCAACTCAAGTTTAAGTTGAAATCCTTGTAGGTTACGTTCTCTTGTCTCTTCGTGGTCAGGCGGGGGGCTCACACATATTTGGGAGCAGCTGACACGACAGTGAAAATTCCCATCATCATCTTACAGATGGGAGAGATGAACAAGAAATAGGGAAAGCAAGAGTGGGGAGTCAGAGGATGAAGTTCAAACGGATGTCTCCAGGCTATGTAGAGGGCTGTCAGGGTGGGAGGGAACAATTTGCACCTGGCTGCAATCCACGGCATTGTTGTTTGTGTTGGCGGATGGAGTGACCTCACCATCCAACAGCAGCACCCTAGTCCCAGGCTTAGGAACCTTTTCAAAACTTTCCTCCTCTTGCTCATCCAGGAGTGGTGTTCGTGGCCCCTCCTCATCTATGGCGAATTCAGGGTGGGTCATGAAGTTGTGGATGGAGTTTTGGTTCCTGGGTTTCTGGATGCTTTCATGGAGGGAACTATGGAATGCTTTGACCACTTTGATCTATACCAGGGGGAGGAAGAGAAGGATAAGAAAAGACAGATGTGAGAATTGGCCAGTAGCACAAGGAACTGGTGGTCTGAGGAGAGAAACAAAATCCAAACTACCAAACCTTATGGATCATCGACACAAAACCATACGATAGGACACTAGAAACATTTACGTGGCTCAACTTTCAAGCATTGGGGTGGGGTGAGGTGAGGAATGGCAAACAACGAGGATGTTTCAAAAGCTGCAGTTAAATAAAAACAGAAAACCCAAAGCAAAGTTAGCATTCCCAAACAATCCACTCTTAAAATGAAACAGAAAACAAAAAGGTTCATTAGTTCTTTTGAACAGAGGGCACTAATGTTGGAACGAGGTGCAAATTAATAGCCAAATTTAAAAGATGAGTCAGACATGTGGGTTTCTGTGTTGAGGCCAAACATTTTGTGAATGTGGGATAAAAAATTACACATTGAGGTTTAGTTATCTGTTTAAAACCCTCAAAGAGCCAAACACATACCGATCTGCACATAATACACTTTGGGTGAGAAGTGGCCATAATTACAATGCAGCAAGGCAGACAAACCAATCTTCATTTGTGTCAGCAGCATGCAAGAAATGAGAACTTATACTGTTCAATTGAAGAATTGCTCTTTCATCAGGTAACACACATATATTTATATCCCACAACTCCACCCTGTCCCCTTCCTTCTGCCCCTCCCCTGGAAGATGTGGATGAAACACAGGTATCAAAGGTATCAAAAGATGCCTTCCTCCTGATACTGGGAGAAGACCTGCCTCTCACACTCAGATGCATGTCTATGTCTCTGACACATGGCAACTCTGCCCAGTCTCATCGCTTCCTCCAGCCGTTTCTAAATTGCAAAGAGAAGCATAATCGCACGTGAAGGAAAAGGATGGGACCTAGGTTGGGTGCAATCCAGGGGGCAGTGCTACAAACAAGTGGCTTTTCTCATGGGGTGGATGAAGAAGATGAAAGGAAAAAAAACCCAATGTGTAGTTTTACTGGGCAAAGAAAGGGATTCAATCAATTTAGAGAAAGGGGAAAAATTGACCATAATTAATCTCGGTGACCAGCCTGTGCCTTACCCAACAGCACCCACTTTGGTAGCCTGCTTTTCTGAACTGCACGTCTCTCCAAGGTGTGGGGAACCTTTTTTTCTGCCAAGGGCCATTTGGATACTTATAATATCACTAGATGCCTGGTGCATGAATTTATGCATGAGTGGAGTGCAGCAGGCCTACCCCGTTTGAGGCCCATTGGGCTGGGCTGGTGGGTTGGGGGGAGGGGCTGATTGGGGCCGGATCAGACTAGTTGACTGCCACAGTCATAGCCACCGTTTGTTCTCGTCATTCTGGCCATTCCACCATTCCAGTTGCTGGGCTTTTATATATATAGATTCTCAGGCCATATAAAACTATCACCTTAAAAATTAGCCTGCTATATTTGGTCAAACATTTAATTAACTCACCCCTAATGACCTGGCAGGGACAGACCAAATGATTTTTCAGGTCTTACATGGCCCACGGGCTGGACGTTCCCCACCCCTGCTCCAAGGGAGGATTTAGAAACTGGTTTAGTAGGATTGGGATTGGGAGAGAAAGTTAAATCCTGAGAAGTTGGAGAGAGAGGCCAAGAGAAAAGAAAGTAGTTATACGATTTTCATTGGTGGCTGATTCTAGTCTTGTTCGAAAATTCTTCCCTTGGAAAAGAAGTGGGAGTAACACAGGGAAAACTATTGAGGTGGGGAGGGGGGATAGGGAGGAATGATGAGTGTTGGGTTAGGGCATCTCATACCATACTCTGCTGTTTAACCAAAGAATACGTTCCTGGAGAAGAGGTAAGAATGTGGAGACAGCAGAGCATACAAAGAGTCAGGCAAATAATTTGGTTGGATTGCCTGTCCCAGCACTTACTATCATTGTAGAGTGCCTTCAAAAATAGCGTGCAAAGAAGGTTCCCTAAAGTCTGTCTCTGCTGGCTAGACTTGCCTTAGTCTATGATAGCCTGGGAGCCCACCAGGACTGAGGGTGCTCAGAGCTTACAGGGCAAAGGATTCTTTGCCACTCAACAGAATCAACTCAACACCCCAACCAAGCAGAATCAAGGAACTAGGGCACTCATTCATCAAGCTGAAGAGAAAGTAAGGACCTACTTTTCCATCCTTCTGTGATCCCTACTGACCATCTGATAGGTGAATTTTACCCATTATGTACTCTTTGATCCAGATCAGGGTGAGATTAGATAGAATAGAGTCTCCACCTGGTCTTCAGGAGGTCCCAAGTTTTAACTGATCTATGTCAGACTTAGAGCAAGGCAAGTTGGTTTGAGTAAACCTAAACTCAATGCCTTCTCCCTTGGCCCTGGTCAAGAGAAGGGTTCAAAGCCATGGCACCGCCTACAGGGGCGACAACATAGGCCTCACTTTCCATCTGCTCTTGAGATCTCAAAATTTCCAAGTGCGGCAGGCGAACAGGTTCCTTTATACCACCCGTTGATCATCTTCGATATCAGTAATTTTCAAACTTCCTGCCTCTCTTGTTTTAAGCATTGAATACTTTATAGAAAGAATGGTATTTGAAGTCTAATATATAAAACAGATTTAAAAAAAACTGGGGTTGTAGTGAGGGTCTGGAGCCCTATTTGCTGGCTTTTCCTCTCACCTGTTGGGGTGATCATAACAGCTGTTACAGGTACACAATAAGGGAGATAAAAAAGTGAATTGGAGCTGGGTAAATGGAAAAAAATAGAAACATTTTCTTCTTTGGGGGGAGCAAGGAACAGCCATCTGGCTAGACTGCAGGACTTCTGGAATCTAAAGGGAAACCAGTCACCTGCAAGGAAGCTCAAGTGAAGTAGAGTCTGGAGGCTGGGGTGGGGAATAGGGGGAGGGGGTAGAGGGCATGGGGCTGGGCCAGAATGCTCCTCAAGCTCCACAGGAGCCTCAGAGAATACATAACTTCCGCTGATGAACAATCACAAAAAATACCCTCCTCACTCCACCCCAGGACCTCTTCCCTGCCTGGGGCATCCTGCATGGTGCATGAGCAGTGTACGGGAAACAAGACATAGCTAGTGAGGCAGGTGCTGTGAGAGTTTTAGGGTCTCTCCACTCAGCCCATCAACCCTTCCTTCCCTGGTCACTATCTCTGAAAACCTTTGGGAAATGTCTCTTCGGTGGTCCCTGTCCTATTGGTAGAATGGTTCACTGAAGGACAACTCTTTCTCATGACTCAGGAGCCCCAACCAGGCTAGACCTTAGTGCTAGCTCAATGAACAGGCAGGTGAACACTCCACTTCCTGGGCTGGTATTCTGTAGTCTTCTGCTCACTTTTCAGAAACCAGGGGAGGAGAAGAGATTAGGGCTTTCCTACAGAGGAAAATCTTTTCTTTTTTTTTTAATTTTTAATATTTTATTGATTTTTTTACAGAGAGGAAGGGAGAGGGATAGAGAGTTAGAAACATCGATGAGAGAGAATAATTGATCAGTTGCCTCTTGCACACCCCCTACTGGGGATGTGCCCACAACCAAGGTACATGCCCTTGACCAGAATCAAACCTGGGACCTTTCAGTCCGCAGGCCGACGCTCTATCCACTGAGCCCAACCGATTTCGGCAAGAAGGAAATCTTAGGGATTTATCTACTGAAAGTTAGATAAATAACTGAATTTACTTGGAGATCTAAAATGGGAAAGGAAGTTTTAAACATGACTATAACTTCTAGGACCTCCAAGGAAGAAGGAGCCAGAGAGAGAGTAAGGATGACCTGTCTCTCCTGCTGGATTTTCTAGTCTTTGATGGTTTGCAGCCTATCGTCTACCAGCAATTCTACAAGAGCCTGGTGGGCTCTGTGTCTTCCGCTTAGCTCCTTCTACCATCGAATTGCTAGGATATCTGATATTAACCCTTCATAGCATAAAAGGGATGATTAAAAAAAAAAAAAAAAAGAACAAAAATTAGTTAGAAGGACATAGCAAAACTAGAAGAAAATGGAAATAAGAGAGGAATATGGGAGAATTAGGGTGAGAGGCTCTTGGATATTTGCAGGGTAAGATTTATTTAGTTCTTTGACTGCCTTTGGGCCAAAATAAATATGTATTTATATAAAATCCCCCCACCTCCCATACCTCCCATAAGAACACTTGCAGCTGGTTAAAAAGACAACAAATAATCTGCCCTGACCCAGGTAGCTCAGTTGGTTGTTGTCCTGTACACCAAAAGGTTTTGGGTCTGATTTCTGGTCAGGGCACATACCGAGGTTGTGAGTTTGAACCCTAGTCAGGTGTGTACACGAGGCAACTGATAAATGTTTTCCTCTCACATTGATGTTTCTCTCTCTCTCTCTCTCTCTCTCTCTCTCTCTCTCTCTCTCTCTCTCCTTTATTGATCAATAAACAAACATATCCTTGGGTGAGGGTTTTTTAAAAAAAGACAACAAATAATCTAAGCCTGGCCCATCTATGCAGCTTATAACCATGCGAACTACAAACAGTGTAACTGTTATTTTTTCATCCCCCACCCCCCAAATCCCTGTGCTAGAATAGGGGGTTAGGAGGAAGGGAGAGACAAACCCTCAGATACTTGAAGCACACAATATACTTAATAGAGAGGGATTCCTTTCCTACCAATACTGTAATAGCACTATCAGCAAACAGACTTCTCTCTCCTCTCTGTATCCCTTTGGGAAAGGTAAAACAACTAGCAAGAATCCAATAACCTACCAATGGGAACACCATTGGTTGAGTGTGGGCAGCATCCCAATGGCTAAGAAAGGGGTTCCTGAAACTTTATGTGCAAAATACGATATGAAGGGCTCGCCATATGTGAGGCAATGGTTTTCAAACTTCCTGCTTCTATCTTTCTATTCTATTTCTAGAAGCAAGAAACAATTAAAAAAAAAAAAGGTTGCTCTTTTTTTAAAAAAAAAACAAAATACAAATATCACTTTCCCTAGATTTTTTTTTATTTACCTATTTTTAAAAAAGCTTGCTCTTCAGAAATTCCTAAATAATAACAGGTGAAGAAAAATGTTATTTTGACCTTTTCTTGTGTTTTCCTCCCTAGATGTGCATTAATTGACTCTTACACCAGAATTTGGTTTAAAGTCCCTGAAAAATGAAAGCACAGGGCGGCTCAGCCCTGGGCATTCGAATTGAACACTTTCACGTCTTCACATTCAGTTCTAACTTTTATGCCAACACTGCCAGCTAATAGAGTGGTCGCCAAAAAGGAGTATTATTAATGGCAAAGTTCAATATTGGTTCATTATGACAGGTCTAGCGGTAAAAAACAAAACAAAAAAACCCCCCAAAAACAAAACTATGGGAACAACAGTTCCCTTTATACCTTTCTTAGGAGACCTCAAACTTGCCCCCAGATGAAGAAGGTCCTGGGTTTCATTTGACCTAACCTTACATCTAGCCTCAGGAAATAGAGTTTAGACTCTCAGGAGCAGATGGAGAGGAACAACAACATATCAGAACAAAGCAAAATACAAAAAAAATAAAGCAAAGCAAAACAAAAACCTCGAGGAAAGAAACAAGCAATGCAGAGGGAACAATTAGAAAACAGGGCTATTGTCTTTAAAATGGCTATGGTTTAATAGATTTTTCAACATTTTAAATAAATAAATAAATAATCAATTAATAGATAATAAATAAATAGGCAGGCACATAGGCTGATTTTTGGAGTGGGCTTTTTATCCAGTTTTTCTTCCCTTCAGTCAAAGATCCAAAGGAAAACCAAAAGAAAAAGATAACCATGGCTGGTTAAAGTGGATGCCACGTGCTCTCTTGTGGTCATTTTTAGCAAATCATGCATCATAATAGACTATCACTCACTGCCCAGAGTAGGAGATGAAACAGCAGCAGCAACAGAAGTGTTGGGGGAATTGACTGGTACAACTGTTACATAGGATGAGCTAGGATCATGTTTTACATCAAGGTGTTGACCCATGGTTGGTCGCTTTATGACTCCCTTAAAATTGGCTCCCGTCTGGAATGTGTTAATTACGTCGATCTGCAAAGAATCAGAGAGTGAAATAGCTTTGCTCCACAGTCAGAGAGAGGTGAAGAGAGAGAAAGGAAGGGTAGGGTGGTGGAAGGTTCGGGAAGGGGGACAGGAGGAGCTGGGGAATGGGGCAGGAGAGAAAAAGCCAGATAGTCCCTCACACACAAGGCAGTGGTGAGGGGCAGGGGGAGACGTGTCCATTGCACATCACACTTTATTTAAGGAACAATTTGCCATGGAGTCCAAATCCCCGGCCAGAACCCAGCCTGCTCTCCCCTGTGAGCCACGTGGAAGGTATTTTATGTATGCCGGTATCCAAAGTGTTTAAAATTTGTAGGGACTTCCACCCTTCATGATGCCTCTGATAGGGACAGCTTATTCACTGTGTTCATCTGTTCTCTTAAAAAATCAGGCGTGCGATTTAAAGTAGAAGGAAAAGTATATATGACTGACCTCTAAACCAATGAAATTGGCTACTTATTTTTACAGATTTTTCCAAGAAAATAACTCATGTGTTTAAAGGAAAAACAGGAGCATGTAGCAGCCCATACTAGTACATAGCGGGCCACGGGGGAAAGGCTCCTGAATTGTGGGTTGCTGGGCTCTCACTCTTACGGGGTTCTTCTCTGAGGCATCCTTCCCTTGGTGTGAGGTGGACAGGGGCTGAGAAGGGAGCTCAGAAATCCAATGGCCAGGCTCTTTAGAGAGGATGCCACTGGCTGCATTAACGCATTAGAGATCCCAAAATGTCTGGCAGAAATGCGGACAATAACCCAGCAGGTAGACTGAAGGAAGGAGGGGCAGAAAGAGTTGTTGCTAGCTGGTGGGTGGTGAGCAGCCTTAAGGCTAGCCCTGCAGAGCGGTCTCTGGTCTCCAGGGCCCTCCTTATCTGCCACAGAGGCGATCCATACCATTTGTTTTCTAACCATGATCTGGGTGTGGGGCCTTGGTCAAACCTACCATCCTTATCCCTGACCCCTAAGGAACAAATCAAAAGGGGTTCCTTTATTCTTCAGAATCTGGTAGAACCATCTTAAAAACGCCCACATGCTTAGTACCAATAGCCAATCTCCCAGGAATGCTGGAGAGGGGCTGATTCCACTCATCTGACTGCATCTCCCAGGAGAGAAGATGGGAAAGCAGGCGCCGTGCGAGTCAGCTACTCTTACTTGGGAAGCTTTTCGAGAAGCCAGGAAGGGAGTAGGGCTAGTTTCTGGATTCTGAGCTAGAACACCACCCCCTTCACCAGTTCTCGGTTCCAGGGACAGAGCAGCCTGATCCCGCAGGAGGAAAAGGGTCTGCATGGAGCGAGGGTTCCGCTACATGGAGAGACACCTCCCTGGGTGCTTTCCTAGGGTTACGAGGTCTCATCTTCCACAAGGAAATCAGATCCCAGTTTGACCTCCCCCAGGTACTAGAAGTTTGTTTCCCAAACTTCTGCTTCCTAGTGCTTTTAGCTCCCCCAGCTAAAGGGACCAGGATGGGACAAAGGCTAGGCAACAGCTCCCCCCAACCCCCCAAATGTTGCCATAGCAACAAGGGTCAGTAATCAGATGGTAGGGCGTTTTGTTAGGACTCTGCTGAGGCTGAAGAATTGTGCCAGGAGAGAGCTTCACGTGCCAGATACAGGTTGGCATAGGCAGCCTCGTTTGCTTATAGTCAGGTGCACGCTGCAATGGCACGGATTTGGTTACTGTGGCATTCCTTAACAGGCTGCCTTTGCTGCCTACGTTTAGGCTTTAATGCCATTCTGGCCCAACTGCCTCACGCTCCAATAGGGAAAGGTGGTATTCTTAAAGCTCCGTAGGCCATGAAACTACACAGTCCAAGGAGTGAACATTGGTGGTGGAGGGGGAAGGAAGGAAGATCCATGAATCTCAAGCCCCAGGAGAGAAGACTGGCCGGGAGCCAGGAGACACTGGAGCAAGGGAATCCTGGCTAGGAAAGAAACCACAGAGCGGAAGAGGAGGCAGAGGATCCTGAGGGGAAGAAAAGCAGACAGGTTATTTCAGAAACAGCAGGTGGAAAGGAAAGCATGGGGCCTTGGTGACAGGAGCCAAAGGTGCCAGGGTTCCCTGGGCACAGAGGCCACTGCTGGATGGGCCAGCAGCCTGGAGAGTGGTGGGTCTCGGGTGGGGACTCGGGATGTCCCGAGGCAGTGTGTGCAGGTCCTGTGGGAATTGCTTTCTCTGGGAGGAGGGACTCGAGGGAAGGGGAGGGAGCCCCAGTGATTTCCTACCTGCCCCCTTTCCCACTCCCATTTCCTTGCCTCTGGGAGACAAGTGCTCAGCAGGTATTTAGTTTAGAATAGCCATTGTACCTCCTCTCTGTGCACTGAGGAGAAAAGGCTAAATATCTGCAAGGCTAATTTTAGAGAGTGACACTTATTTCTGGGTCTTCAGCCAATCAGTAGAGAGGAATAGGCCTGTTCTCTCTGGAGAGCATCCTTGACATCTTGGGATTTAAAGTTTCTTCAAGTGGGAAATCTCAGGACTGACACAACTGAGGCACGTGGGGCAAGAACAGGGAAAGCGATAGGGTTACCAGGGCCTAGTCCAGCCCACTCGCCCAGCAGCAGGTAGACGCAGTGACATAAGGAGTCGGGGAGAGTTTCTGTGAGGCTGCAGGCAGGGGACTTAAGAGCAAGAGGACAGCTTCTCTTCTCTTTCAGAAGTTGCAAGAAAACAAACCTTGAGGAAATGACAGCTTCCTTTCGGGGAAGCAAGTACCTGCAAACGATACTCAGGTATGGAGAGACTACTGTCATTGATACATACTTAGCCATCAGGTTTCCCACCATGACCTTAAGTTCCAAGTGGGGAAGATATAAGAGGGTGAGTTTCTTTTACAAAAATCCCTCTAGGTGGCATCTACATTACCTGACAACGGCTTAAGGATGTGCATTAAGTGTCTGCTGGGGCTGCTGGCATAGAGGCACTGTCTAACTCCTTCCTTCTGAAGGGGAGGGAGGGATTCTGAACTTTCTCTCCCTGGGTTAAGTCTAGTGCTTGCAAGAGACCTCGTGCAGGAAGCCAGCCCAGCCCAACGGAGGGTGGGAAAGGGGCGTTAGAACCAACCCAAAGCCAAAGGACTGAGCTCCCCGTGAGTGTCCAGTGCTCTAGGTCCCACGACTACTCTCCTCTCAGAGGAGTTTGCGCAGCTGCTCTGCCCCTGTCTGTCCTAGAGCCAGGGAGCTAGGGCTGCCATTAGTAGCGGGCCTTGTAAGGGAAGAGATGTTGGCCACCAAGAACTGATGCCCTCCCCAAACTTCCCAAGATGGGGAGACTTCCTCTCCCAGGATGAGGCTAGACCACTATCCAAGTACCTGAGTCTGGATTCGGTTCAGACCACGAAACCAGAGGATCTGGCCTCGGCGTAGCTCCATCTCCGCATGGTCAATTTCGTCCATCCCCTCCGCATCCTTGGTGATCTCCTCTTTGGCAGTGCCATGCCCGGCCTCCTTCAGGAACTTCAGGGATTGGGTAGGTATTGTGGAGATGACCTGAGAACAGGAAAAGGGGAAACACCAGAATCAAGGTCAGGCCCTTGGGGAGGTTTCTCTTTGCCCGATGACCCGTCCCAATGGGAGAAAAGTAGGGAAGCACTTGAGCTGTCAGGACCTCAGGAGGGCTTTCTGTATTTGTGGACATCCAGCAGAGAGCTTATATTCTAGCATTTGACCAGTCATCTGCCTCGTTATAGTTCCTCCTTCTCCTTCTGTCTCAGTTCTTCCTTCCCATTATGCCATGTGTCTTTTCAGGGAAGTAGAACTAGGATGCCTGGTACATAGTGGGAGGGGAAAGAGACTGGGACTTGGGGAAAATAAGTCTGGGGAAAGGATGATCATGTTACATGTGTACGAGTAAGGGGTAGAGAGGGTGTTGGAAAAGAACGAGCCTCTTCTTCGTTACCACCTGCAGAGCAATTCCTCGCTATGAAAGTGTAGTGAAAGGGTACGAAAGGTCTTCTTGGACTTGGGTGAGGAAGGAGGTGGGACAGGCCATGGGAGAAAGGACTATAAGTATGACCAGAAGCCATGGAGCAGTAGGGCAGGCTTGTCATTCAAAATAAATCACTTGGTGAGCTCAGTGCCTGTCAATCAATTGTCTTCCACATACAAGAGGAGGAGTAGACAGGGCTCGGGTGGGAAAGAAGGGCTGTGTGGGCAGTCCATCCAACACAGACCCGTGGGTATTCAAACAGGAAGAATGTCAAAGCTGTGCTTTTGAATTTTGGAAGGAGCTGCTGTGATATAGAAGAAAGGCCACAGTCACAGACTAGACTCAGGTGAGAGCTTCAGACAGTAGGTAAAACACCCAAGCTTCGCCCTAATATAAGCTACTTTAGGGACACACTGGCAAATGACCTTCAGTAAGCAGAACTGGTTAGGAGCTGGGATAAATCCTAATCAGGGAGGATCTGGGAGGTATGAGAGAAACAGCTAGCAGGTCCCCAGGGAGGGGTCTTTGGGGTCAGTTAGAGCAAAGCAGGGGCCTTGCAAAGTGGTGTTAGGACAGGAATGACACTCTTACCAGACCTGATGACATTATTATGATGCGAACAGCTAACATTTATTGCAGCCTTAGAGTAGACATGGTTCTAAGTCATTCTATACAGTAACTGATTTCCTGATTAATTACAATGACCAATGACCCTGTCACCCTAAACTGAGGAAACCGAGGCACGGAGTGGTTAAGAAACTAGTTCAAATGATACAAAGGAGCGCTGGCGTTCAAACTCAGGCAGCGGAGCCAACATCCGTGCTCTGAGCTATGTGCTAGACTGCTTCTCCAGAGAGCTTGTGAGCCTGGACTTCTTTTAGGTGAGAGTCAGGCATTCAACCCAGAGAAGGCCACGGTGAGGAACGGAAGAGTGGGGGAGCCTTAAGCCATTCCAGCCGAGTAGCCAGGGCCAGACTGAAGCCTCATTAGAATAAAGACATATGCTTTGTAAACTCGTCTACTTCTATGACCCTTACTTTATTACTATTATTTTAAAGCAAAATTTCATTTAAATTCTCTACTCCCATCTCAGAGAAGCTCCAGGCCTGGTCAGAGAAAGATCCGAAGCCTCTAGAGTGATGGGCAGTGATCATCCCACCTCGGGACCCTACAGGATGGGAAACATTTGAAAACTTGAGGTCTGCAGGCTGAGCGCGCGCGCAGGGAGGGCGGGCCTGTACTCACCTGGCCCCACAGCAGCTCTCCGATGCCAATGAAGAGGCACCAAAGCCACTGGGACAGGCTGAGCTTCGTGCAGCTGAAAGGTTTCCCCCCAAATTCCACGATGATAATCTTGAAGAGAGAAGGGGGAGCCCGTCATCAGGGAGGTGAGTAAGAGGCAGTTAGCCCTCCCACTGAGGCCATCAGAGCCACACAAGCCCTTGCCCCTGGTCTAAGCCCTGATTTGCTTGTGGGGAAGGAGAAAGAAAAAAAAAAGAAAAAAAAAAACCACAGGAGAGAAGGGGAGAAAGACACAGGCTTAAGCACTCTGACAAGGAGACAGTCTTACCTCTGACTAGAGCAAGAAGGAAGGGCCCCCTCCTCTTACCACCGGGGCGGCCATGCTCTTGACCCCGGTCCCCACAGGAGCCCAAGCCAGGCTTATCTGCTAGCTAGTGCACGCCATCCCATCACTGCCCTTTCTCTGTGAACTGCACGGCATGTTCTACTGAGAGTGCCCACAGCACGTGCATGCACATCTCATGTGTGCTGGCAGGAGGCGTGGGGAGGGGGTGGAAGAGAGTGACCCTCCTTGGGGTCACGTTGTGAGATTTCTGTGTTTTAGGCAGATAACGAAAGGATTCTACACGTCTTGTTTTATTTGTCACCGACGTGCTGCCTTGAGCTGGAGTACGTGACACAGCGGTCTAGAGCCACGTGCAAACGGAAGCCAACGGAGAACCCAGCAGCCCACGGCCCGCGGCCCCATCGCTCCCTCACTCCTTTCCCCAGGTCCTTCGGGAACCCTAGCTCCCAGCGACTGGCCTGTATCACCTCAGACTTCCTAACCCCAACCCCTGCTGGCATCTCACCTGGCTGATGAATGTGCCCATAACCACAGAACAAAAGATGAGATTACGGAAGATGCCTGCAAAGACATTCCTCTCTCCGTGGATCTTGCGTGAGTTGATCTCATTGAAGAGCTGCATCAGCACAAAAGTGTTGAAAATAATGGTGTAGTGCTGGGTGGGCGGGGAATGTAGAGGTGCGTTCCTCCCACTATCAATGTCAAAGAATTTCTCACCTAGTGGAGAGAGGGTAAGAATGAACTCAGCGAGCTCGAGCTCGGGGTGAGTCAGACACGTGGGTGTGGCCGTTCTGCCTGCTGATGGCTGGTGTCCATTCGAAGTGGTCGGTATCTGAGCTATGCTAATTATTAAATATGTCAAATATTAGCTCTGACCCCAACATATCTGACTGTCTCTCAGTATGCTCCAATATTTATCTTGTTGTAGTGCAAACTTTGTGCACTAGAGTCGGGCAGACATAGGTCTGAATCTCAGCGCCGCTATGATGTGGCCTGAGCTTTTGTTTTATGATCTATTAAAAAAGGGTTGCCGGTTTGGCTCAGTGGATAGAGCATTGGCCTGCAGACTCAAGGGTCCCGGGTTCGATTCTGGTCAAGGGCATGTACCTTGATTGTGGGCACATCCCCAGTAGGGGGTGTGTAAGAGGCAGCTCATTGATGTTTCTCTTTCATCGATGTTTCTAACTATTTCTCTCCCTTCCTCGCTGTAAAAAATCAATAAAGTATATTAAAAAAAAAGTTTAATGAAACTCTTATCAGAAGCACATAAGCCGGCATGATGTGTCCTACAGCGGGGTCAGAGGACACGCTCGTGAGTAAGCTGCTGCTCTCCTCGTTTTGTGCTCAGCCTGCTCCCTTCGGCCTTCTGTCCTCGGGCCACTCCCCACCCCATCTCCGCCCAGCACCCCAACCCCCACCTCAGGCCTCCCCACACTCAGCTCACCGGCAAAGACCAGGAAAAAGATGATGGTGAGTTGATAGACCGCGTGGCCCAAGATGTTCTTCATCATAGTCCGTGAGATCAGAGGCTTATTTCGGCCATAGGGGCGGCGCTTCAGCAAAGAGTCTGTGGGGGGCTCCGTGGCCAGGGCCAGAGAGGCAAACGTGTCCATGATTAGGTTCACCCACAGCATCTGCACAGCTTTCAGCGGGGAGTCCTGGGGGGGGCGGGAGGGTGAGAAGAACCGGTGCTTTAGCTTTCCTCAGAAGCCACCCTCTCCTCACGCGTCAGCTTCACCTTTGTCCCCTAAATGGCCTGGCTCCTGCTGTCCCCCTGGACTTGGGGTCTGGCCACTTATCGGCTGCCTCCTGCACACTCGCTACTGGTGATGGGCCTGCAACCTGGCCTGTGCCCTGACGGGGAATCGAACCGGCCACCTTTTGGTGCCTGGGATGGCACTCACCAACTGAGCCACCCCGGCCAGGGCACTCCCCACGTTCCTCAGCCCCTGCCTCATCGCTCCACACACACTCGCCTCACCTGAGTGATGCAGGCTCCGGTGAAGGCCACGATCACGGCCACCACGTTGACGGTGAGCTGGAACTGCAGGAACTTGGAGATGCTGTCGTAGACGTTGCGTCCCCACATCACGGCCTTCACAATGCTGGTGAAGTTGTCATCGGTCAGGATGATGTCTGAGGCCTCCTTTGCCACGTCTGTGCCTGCAATACCCTGAGGGAAGACGGGAAGGAAAGCTGAGAAACTGGATAAAGCTGCGTTTACCGGGATTCTGAACCCAGACTCCGTTTCCTGACTCCCAAGAGGCTTCTGACCTAGGTCTAACGCTAGAGAGCACACCAGCGACACAAATACTAAAGACGAGTTCTTTTCTTTCCCAAATAAACTGATGAACAAAAACAGACCCGGAGACAGAGAAGCAGAAGGAGTTGTATGCATACATATAAGCCTAACCAATGGACACAGATACCAGGGGGGTGAGGACATGAGTGAGGGGGAATTTGGGGGAGATAATGGGGAGGAGGGGTGGAAATGAGGATACATATGTAATACCTTAATCAATAAAGAAATGAAAGATTGGAAAAAAAAAAGAAGAAAGAAAAAGAAAAGAAAACGAAGGGAAAATGTGCCACCGTCACTTTACAGAAAAGAGGGCTGAGGCTCAATGCTCCCACCTCACTACTGAACCCAGATGGCAAATCAGTTATCTTTCCATATTCCTTTCTCTTCCCTCCTACTCTCCCACCTTACAAACGAATTAAAAGATAAGAAACAAGTCCTATCCTACCTCCAAATTCTTACATTTCCTTTGCCACCGTCAGTATCTCATGTAAGTCCTTACCTGCCCTGCAACGTTAAGCAGAAGCAGCCTGACAGCACAGTTCTCAAGTCTTATCCTTGTTCAAACCCTGCCACTGGGCAAGCACCGAAGGCTTCTGAGTAGACGATTGGGGGTTGAAAGCTGTACTTTAGACCCAGTGAGCTTTCTGGCCTGGCAGTCAGAGCCCTCGGTAAGTGAACCCTGAAGCCCTTTCAACTTGCTCTTACGTATCTTTCTGCCCAACACCCGCTGGTTTATTCACAATTCCCTGGATTTCTCATTCATCTTTAGAGCCTAGACATTTACTTACCCCATTCCCCCAAGTCTGGAACCTCCACTTTCCCCATCTACTTAAATCCTACCTGTCTTTAATGTCCCACTCAATTAAGCTCTACTTGGTTTGCATGGCTGCCCCTAACATCCCTGGCCCGTGCTTCTATCCCACATCAAACATGCCTTGTGACTTCTGTAACCCGCAGAGGAGCTTGTGAGGATTAATAAGCACAAAACAAACAAACGAGAGGTTCACTCACCATTGAATAAGGTATAACATTAAAAAGTAAAACAAAGCAATCCCTAAACTGAAAGGCAATATGATGTAAATGAACTGGTGTAACAGTTGGTAGCACAATCATACAAAGGAAAAAATGTCCCAAGTGACTTTTTAAAAAAACATAGTAAGTTGATGGCACATTCTTAGTAGGATGTACCTGCGGGGTAAAAAGAACTATAAGAAAAACCTTTCACTGCCTTTAGTAGAATAATTGTATTGCTCTTTTGAAACCATTATACACAGTACATTTTAGAATAAAGCAAATAAGAGCACACATTCCACATGGAACACCAATTTTCCACGTGTGCCTAGACACACAATACTACCATGGCCACAGGGCAAGTTCAAGTAGGTCTCAGTTCCGGGGAAATGCCACTTCCTCATTTCCCTGCCTGTGTCCCTTAGTCTTCGTACTCAGTGGTCCCCGTTTTTGCATATGATTCCTGGCTGGGTAGGTAGAGGGATGGAGTGAGAGACAGGAGCAGCTGCTTACCATTGCAAAACCCACGTCTGCTTTCTTCAGAGCCGGCCCGTCATTGGTGCCATCGCCTGTGACAGCCACCACCTGCCGCTGCTCCCCAACCATGCTGTCAATGATGCCTGGGAAAAGCAGACACGCGCGGTCAGTCCGCCTGTGCCGTCGGAGGCCATTTGGCAAGCCTTGTCCCCACACAAGATGCTTCTCTGGTCTTCTTCCCGGATCCCGCCATCACCTCCCTTCCCGCTTCCCTCTGGTGGATGCACTAGACCAGTGGTCAGCAAATTGAGGCTCGTGAGCCACATGCGGCTCTTTGGCCCCTTGAGTGTGGCTTGGCATTAAAATAAGGTGACCAGATCGTCCAGGTGTTGGCGGGACGGTCCTTATTTCTAACAATTTTTCCCGAGTCCTGCGGTGTTTTAAAAAAGTCCTGATTTTTGGAAAGAATCTTTCCAATGTTTCCAATCTTTCCAAAAATTGGGACTTTTTAAAAACTCCGCGGGACACAGGAAAAATTGTTAGAAATCAGGACTCTCCTGCCAACACTTGGACGATCTGGTCACCTTACATTAGAACCACTTCTTCAAAACAGACTCACCCAGGCCGAAAACTGACTTCTGCCACAAAGTTTCAATCGCACTGCAGTGTGCACTCGCACGTGGTATTTTGTGGAAGAGCCACACTCAAGGGGCCAAAGAACTGCATGTGGCTTGCGAGCCACAGTTTGCTGACCACTGCACTAGACCATCACCCAAGGGCAGTACGCTGTTTTAAGGGGAGCACTCTGAGCAAGAAAGTCTGTCCTCCTCACACAGCGCCTGGGGCCCCAGGACAGCTGTTCTGTGGCACAGAAGCTCCACCGAGGGTCGAACTACCTACCATGTCCGCACACCCGCGGGGCAGTGTGGGTATGCCACCTGTCTTTTCCGCTTCACACTTAACCTGTCATGCCTAGTTCATAGGATTATTGGCAAACAACACGCAGGGTGGGGCAAAAGCAGGTTTTCAGTTGGGAGTGGGTGACACAGTTTATTCTTATTTATTTATTTATTTTTATTTAAAAAAATATATTTTATTGATTTTTCACAGAGAGGAAGAGAAAGGGATAGATAGCTAGAAACATTGGTGAGAGAGAATCATCGACCAGCTGTCTCTTGCACACCCCCTACTGGGGATGTGCCCGCAACCAAGGTACATGCCCTTGACCGGAATCGAACCTCGGACCTTCCAGTCCATAGGCCGACGCTCTATCCACTGAGCCAAACTGGTTTTCGCTATTCTAATTATTAATTATTGTATTATTTTCCATACAAACAGCTGTCAGCCTGCTTTTCCCCTCACCCTGTATGATAATGTTTAAAAATAACTTTATTATACGTCTTATACTCACAGGGGTTCAGCTTTTGCTACACTGCATGTTGTCCCCAGGACCCACCCTCCTAGGGACAGGGAAGTGGCTTTGGTATATGGTTTCTACCTGTCCCCACCCGGCCCCTCTTCCCTGCCCGTCCCTGCTGCTCAGGGGCTGACCTCACCTTTCACCAGCGTGTGCTTGTCCGTGGGGGACGATCGAGCCAGGACTCGAAGCTTAGGCCAGATCTTGTCCAGTTTTTCTTGCTCTACCTGCCAATACCAGACAACACCTGGGTCAGTCACGTTCAGAAGAGCCCCCCCAGGAAGAACCCTCCTGCCCCGCCCACTCCAGGCTGCGGGGAGGGCTGTGCGCCACGCCAGGGGTGGGGTCGCCTGCCCCAGTGCAGATGCAGCAGGGGACCCCATCTCCAAGGGCAGACTCACTGACGGTGCCCCTCCAGGCCCTGCTTGTCTGCCTTCTCCTCCCAATTCCCTACCTGGAGCCGATCCCCCATTTTTAGAACCTTGATAGGGAGGGGAGGGGTGAGCCAGGGTCAGCTAAATGGCTCAAGTGGGGCTTCTGAGGCCTTAGGTTTGATTTTGACAGAGACCAGGAAGCTCTGGTGTGCTCCACACCCAGACCACGTCCTCCTACAAACCCGTGCCACTGTCAGTCACAGGGCAGTGACCCAGGAGGACAGAGGCCGACTGAAAACCCCTGAAAAATGTGAAAAGTTAGTGACACACCCTCAAAAGTGAGCTTGTGAGTGAAGGTCGTGAGAAGGAAGCTCTTAATTCTGCCGCCTGAGCAGCCCTGGTGGCAGGGGTGTTCGCTGTGAATAACTTCTAGTTTGAAAAGCACCCACGTTCTCCTACGTGCCCTAGGTGCCTAACACGAGACCCGGCCCTTCCCCTGCCAAACGCGGGCCCGGCTCCTCTCACCCAGGACCCACCTCGCCCTTTTCGTTGCGGATGAGCCGGTTGAACTCCTTCCCTTCCAAGCACAGGAACTCGTCCCCAGGTGTGATGATGCCACACTTGGTGGCAATGGCCCGGGCTGTGTTGAGGTTGTCCCCTGTCACCATTCTGACAGTGATGCCAGCTCGTTTGCATTTGGCAATGGCATCTGGGACCTGTGGAGGGCGAGGCGAGAGGAGAGGAGCAGCTGGTGATGCGGGGGAGCGGCCCTGCTCAGCGGCTCCTTCATCGTGGACAGGACGGGGGGCCCCCCCTCGAAGCAGTGCCACCCCCCACTTCTGTCACATTGGAATTAGCCTCGTGTGCCAGGCGTTGAAGGGGAGACTGGCCGCAGGAGCCTGGAGTGAAAGCTCACTCTCCCACGTACCATCTAGACTCCTCAGCAGGGCAGGCACAGATGGCCTTTTGAGATCTGGCCACTGCCTTCCTTTCTAGCAGAAGTCTTTACACTGTCCATCCATGCTCCCTCTACCCTCCCTGGCCACGCCCCAACCACAGCAATTCCTTGTGGTTTCCCGAACACAGGACACCCTTCTGAGCTTTTGGGCCTTGATAATTGATAGCTGATCTCCCTGGACTTCTTAGGAGCAGAGGCTTTTGCACTTCCCTAGTGTCAAGAACAGTGTTGGGCTTTTGGGAGGGGGCTGCGGGGAAGGGGGGATCAACAAAAATATGTTGATTGAAAGAAGGTGGCCAGAGACAAAGCTGGTGTCCTTGTCAGAGAGTGGGGATTTTTGAGCATGCTTCCAGAGGCAGTGGGCCATGCCCCAGATAGAGGTGTCAGTGCTGACACCAGGCCAGGCCTTGAGATATGGTCTCATGGCCCCTTCCTAGTATGTAGGCCTTCTTTCACAGAACACGGTCAGCTTTCTGAAGAACAGGATGACCCTGTGAATAACATGGTCGTCAATGGCATGACCCTGATGTAACTTAGGAAAAACTGTTTTGTCTTGGGTTGCTTGCTCTGCAAGAACAGGATGTGGTTAATGGGTTTGAAAGTGGTCCTACACAAATGGTCGCTGCTGCTCTCTGGTCTCCCTGCGTGGAGAATGGCAGAGCAGTCGCCCGGCTAGTAGCTCGCCCGGCCGGCTAATAAAGGCTCCCTAAATTTTAATTTGGTCTGAGCTCCAATGGTCACTCACTCGAGTTCGCTCCACAACATCCTGATTAGTTCTTCCTCCTGACTGTTCTTACGAACCAAACGATGAGCCTAGTGAACCCTGTGCTGCCCACCTTGAAGCAGTGCCAACGTAGGAATGGCACCTTCTGCCAGCTCAGCACTCGGCAGTTCTGTGGAGCCGGAAGCCCAGAAACAGCCCTCCGTGCAGGTGAGAAGCAATTCGGTAACTTTTGTGGGTCACAACTGGAAGCAGAGCCAGTACCCTCGCTCCCGTGACTCCCGGTGGCTTCCCAGCAGGTCACATTGGGCCCTCACGCGGGCCAGCGGCCACTGGAAGACTTCCACTCATGTGTTCTTGCTCACCTCTGGGCGCACAGGGTCCTCAATGCCCACCACCGCGATGCAGGTCAGTTCAGTGAGGATCTCGCTCTCGTTGTCCCACGGGGGCTCCCCGTCGTTGAAATCTCGATAGGCCAGGCAGATGGTGCGGAGCCCCTCGCTGGCCATGGGCTCGATGACCGTGCGCACGATCTCATCTCGGTCCTTGCTCTTGAATGGCACTGCTTCTCCGTCCTTGTCCAGGATGCGGTTACACCTGGAGAGGCGCACAGTCAGAAAGCAGCCTCCCCCTTCCCACCCAGTGCGTCTCTACCACCCTCTATTGGCATTCTGGCAACTCTGCAGTACCTCTGAAGGCCCTGTGTCCTGGCCAGAAACCTCTATCCACCACCCAGCCGGGCCCCCTTTTCAAGGTGGGGTGGCCTGTAGGTAGACAGGCACATCTTAGGCGGAGCGTGTGACTCTCCCATGTGATCTGTTCCCACTCATGTGTGACGCAGTGCCAAGAGTCACTTGTGGAACTTCTCAAGGGTAGAGAGATGTGTTTTTTTTGTGCCCAGTACCTACAACAGTGCCCAGTGGGTAGGGCATGTTCAACAAGAATGTGTTCATTGACCGAGGTGGCCAGAGCCAAGTTGGGGTGCTGGTTAATTCAGTTACTGGCCCTGGACCTGATAATGGCCTGGGGGGATAACTCAGCCACTCTGAGTAGGTTACTGACTTCCCTGTATTTAGAATGGAGAATAAGAAGGAAGAGGGAACACGGAGCTAATGTTTCTCGAACTTGCCATGTGCAAGGAAGGTGTTTACATACATCGAATCACTTAATTACAGTCACCCCGTGCAATGGGCTTTCAGATTGGGGATGGAGGCTGGAACGGCCTGAATCCTGGCTGTGCCACTATTAGTTGCGACACCTTGAGCAAGTTTACTTCACTTCGCTGTACCTCTGTTCTCTCATTGCTAAAAGAGATGACGACAGCATCTCCCTCACTGAGTGGTGAGGATTGGATAAAATGAGCCACGGAAGGGACTTAAAAGACAATGCTTGGCCTGAGACGGTGCTCAGAGGCTAGGAGCTGGCACTTCGCTCGGTGGGCTCAGCCTGGACCTTCGTGAGGGAGGCTCTGGAAGGGAAGAGTGGGGAGGAGAGCTCACTTGCGCAGAATGATCTCGGAGGCGCCCTTGCTGTACATGCGGTAGCCGCCGCCGGGCTTCTGGATGACCGTGCTCATGGACTTGCGCACCGAGTTGAAGGTGTACACCTTGTATAACTTCTCCTCGGGCACCTCGCTGCGCACAGAGTGGTAGTTCTGCTTCAGGTCGATGACGAAGCCCAGCAGTGAACACTCCGTCTTGTTGCCCACCTGCCGCGGCAGGCCCCCCTCCTGCTCCGGAGGCTGGGAGGGAAACACACATGGCGCTGTGAAGAAGGTGCATTGGCCGGGGAGGACTCAGGGAGGAAAGGAACGCCCCTCGGACCTTTCACACGGCTGCCCGGGTGGAGGGAGGGCGGCATCTGTTCTTTTCAAGGGTAGGTGGCCAGTGGTCAGTGGGACTTGCCCCTGAGCCACCTGGGTTATGGGTGGTCAGTTTGTCCTGGGGTTGGTGCTGGTGGCTCACCCTTTGTGGGTCTCATTCTAATACCCTCTCCGAGTTTCTGGAAAGTGAGTACTTGACTCCTGTTAAGCCCGGACCTGCTATCAGCACAAGGCCTCTCCCTGGAGACATTGTCTTTACGTGGTAATTGGAGGGCATTCCACAGCCATAGATTCCTCCCTGGCACCCCCGGCTGCCACTTCCAATCTCCTCCTGTGTGTTATTCCCTAGTTTCGCCCCAAACGCGTTCACTTAAGAGGATGAAATGCAATGTGGAATGGCAGCTCAGGGAGAATGAATGAGAGGAGATGACTTGTCTCAGAGAAAATGAATGTTCCCTCCAACCGCCCATTCTATATGTGCAGGCAAAGGAAGGGCTTACCAGGATCTTGGAGGTGTAGGCACTGTTGATAGAAATGCCATTGACAAGAAGGTCCAGGACCTTAGGCACGAGGGCATCGGGGCTTGGGATCTGACGGTAGTGGGTGTTCCCGATATAAGCCTGTACCACGGTCATGCGGTTCATGGTCAACGTGCCTGTCTTGTCAGAGCAAATGGCTGTGGCGTTGCCCATTGTCTCACAGGCATCCAGGTGCCGCACCAGGTTATTGTCTTTCATCATTTTCTACGGAAGACAAGAGCAAAGACTCGAGAGGGGACCCACGGAGCTCCCCCAGGGAAGGTCAAAGGCCATTTCCTAGCTAACATCTGTCCACATGCCATTCTCTTGTCCCACAGAAAAATGCAGGATACTCTTCTTGTGAATCCTCTTTAGATTCTACTGGGTCAGTGGTCAGCAAAACTCGTTAGTCAACAGAGCCAAATATAAACAGAACAAGGATTGAAATTTCTTTTGAGAGCCACATTTTTTTAAACTTAAACTTCTTCTATCGCCACTTCTTCAAAATAGACTCGCCCGGGCCGTGGTATTTTGTGGAAGAGCCACACTCAAGGGGCCAAAGAGCCGCATGTGGCTCTCGAGCTGCAGTTTGCTGACTACTGTACTGGATCATTGAAACACTGATGCAGCTATCACAATGGCCCGTCCACAGGGCCCGGGAATGGGGCTCTTAGGAGGTACCACACGGAGTCCGTAGAGCATAGGTGGCCCATCCTTTTGTCAAAGGCGGTGTGGCACTTCCCTCTCCCACCTGTGTCCTGAGGGAAGAGAAAGTGTCATTCTGGTCTCACCTTCACAGAGTAGGCCAGTGAGATGGTGACAGCCAGTGGCAGCCCCTCAGGCACAGCCACCACCAGGACAGTGATACCGATGATGAAGAACTTGACAAAGTACTGGATGTAGATGGGGGTGCACTCGGCTAGCCATGACTTGCCCTGTATCACGAAGTTGTCGATCACAAAGTACAGAATCAGGATGAGAACGGTGATAGCAGACATGATCAGACCTGCACAAGAAACAGCTCACGTGAACCCCGGCACCTGGCCATTCCTAGGACCCGCCCCCAGGCTTGAGTTGTGGCCTTTGTCACCAATTCTCCAAGCCGCTACCTCCAGGAAGTCATACTAGAATCCCCTCCTCATTCTTGTTGCTTGAAGGAGTGTAGGGAGAGACATGGGTTTTGCATTTCAGAGACACGGGCTCTGACTTAGCACTGCAGATTTGACTCTGGCTTTGGTCTAGTCACTCACGCTGTCCGGCCTATTTTCTCACACATAAGTAAGGGGGCGGGCCTAGTGTTCTGAATCAGCATTCTATGATCTTATCTCAGACCTACTCTCTTCCCACGAGTCACAATGCAGTGATTATATTCGCCAGCTTCCTAGTAGTTTCTCAGGGTAGACTTTCCCCAATAGCAGGCTGAGAATGCCAGGCAATTTTGCAACTTGTTTACAGCGATGCCCCCATGGTGCTAGCATAGCACCCCCAAAGTCCAATCTCTAGTACAGAGCCTCCCAGGCAAAAGGAGGCAACCACAGCACATACTTACATAGTGCCTACTCTGGGCCAGGCGGCCCTTCATATTAACTAACCTATTTCATCCTCATGACACCCCGGTGAGATAAGCTACTGTCATTATCCCTTTTCTGAGGAAACAAAGGCACAGAGAGGTTTTTGGTATGGCACACTGGTGGGGGACCAACCATCTGGCTTGCAGGCGAGCAGTTTCCTGGGATGTGGGAGGACTCAGGAGGAAAAGAATTCCCTTTAAAACGTGGTCAACGAGCTAAAATCAAGAAAGTCCCAAGGATGTCAAAACCGGTTTGGCTCAGTGGATAGAGCGTCGACCTGCTAACTGAAAGGTCCCGGGTTCGATTGTGGTCAAGGGCATGTACCTTGGTTGCAGGCACATCCCCGGTAGGGGGTGTGCAGGAGGCAGCTGGTCAATGTTTTTCTCTCATTGATGTTTCTAGCTCTCTATCCCTCTCCCTTCCTCTCTGTAAAAAAAAAAATCAATAAAATGTATTTGAAAAAGAAAAAGGAAGAAAGAAAGAAAGAAAGAAAGAAATAAAGTCCCAAGCAAACTGGGACAGCTGGTCAACCTACACACCAAGGCACATGGAAGGTTCTGCTCAAGGTCTATAAACAACTGGCCCAGGGGTTCCAATGGCGCTGGGGCCAGCATCTGGGCAGAGGCGCCCATGTCTGCGGCATCCTGTCTGCCTCACACTGTGGTCTGGCTGGGTCTTCCCTTTTCCTGAGGGCCTGCTGAGCAAGGCTAGAGGTGGTCAATGCGTACCAATGAGAACATACTCTTTTGCACTTTACTTCATCGTGCTCAGGGCTAAGGTGAGGCAAACAAGATGTCCAGGGTACGAAACGGAATGAGGTATTCCTCTCTGGGGGGCGCAAGGCACCTCATTTTCCTCATCCCAGTCCTGGCCTCGCTTGAAATGTAAAATGAAACAACAGAGGAGACGACTGGCCAGCCACCAGGAGGTCTGTGCTTCCCAGGGCACAACACGGGGATTAGGAGGAAAACAGGAAGGATTAGGTGAGTCTGGTTAATGTTCCAAACCTGTGTGGCAGGCCCAATAACTTGACTCCACACCTGCATTTCATCTCATCCATGGCTAATTTATATTTAAGAGATTTCACGGTAGTCAAGATTAGTTGGGTAAAAGAACTGAATGAACAGGCTAGACCAGTGGTCGGCAAACTGCGGCTTGCTCTTTGGCCCCTGAGTTTTTAGCAAAGGCCAGCTTAGGAGCACCCTGATTAAGTTAATAACAATGTACCTACCTATACAGTTTAAGTTAAAAAAAATTTGGCTCTCAAAAGAGATTTCAGTTGTTGTCCTGTTGATATTTGGCTCTGTTGACTAATGAGTTTGCCGACCACTGGGCTAGACTAGCGCTAACAGAACTCACTGTGATGTTTAAAATATCCTCTATTTACACTGTCCAATATGGTAGCCACCAGCCTCATGTCATTATTGACCCATCAAAATAAGGCTAGTGTGAACTGAGGAACGGAATGTTTAATGATATTTAATTTTAGTTAATTTAACTAGCAACAGCCAAACATGGTTAGCAGCTACGGTAGTGGACAGTAGATTCTAGCCACTCAGTGTGTGCTTAGTGGGTCAGTGGCACTGGCCTCGCCTGGGCTTGCTAGAAATGCAGACTCTCAGGCCCTGCCCAGACCTCTTGAATCAGACACGGTGTTTTCACAAGGTTTCAGGAGAACTGTACACAGAGATGCACTAAGCCGGACTATGACTGTGGTAAGCAGAGGGGTGGGGTCAGGGAGTAATTCAACAGAGGGATATGTCTGTTGAAGAAGCAATCTTCCTTTTTTTCCCCTTTTTTCTTTTTTTCCTTTTTCTTTTTATTAAATTATTATCTGTGTACATATCTTACCATTGTCCCCCCCACTCCCATACATGCCCTCCCTCCCCAGAGTTTTGTGTTCATTGGTTGTACTTATATGCATGCATACAAGTCCTTTGGTTGATCTCTTATCTCCCCAATCTTCCTTTTGTTCCCGCCTCCAAACCCCTCTCCCCATCCCACCCCTGAAAGAATGCAGAGGACAGGCTCAGGGCCGGAAGTCCTGGAGAAGCCACCTCCTCACAAGCGCCATTAGTGACTTCTCCTCTGTAAATGGCCAGGCCACTGCCTCCCCCGTCCCTGCAATCCTTATTTTGCATTTATGAGTTTATGGCTCTGCCTGGCCTGATGTAACTACTCTGCTAGGGAACGATCTCTAACAACCTTCTCTTCGCTTAAGGAATGGACAAGCCCCAAGTCCACACGTGACAGGTAAGCAGTCATTACAGCCTCCCTTCTTGCTAATGTAAATCTCCCGTGTTGTGATATAAGTTCTTTACTTCCCATGTGTTTGGATGAGAGATTTCAGGGCCTTTAAACCTTTATACGCGGGCAAACACTTCTCTCTGAGGGCCTAGGCGGGGTCATGATGTGGCTGCCTAGACCGCACCAGCCTCTGAGAAGGCTCAGCTTCCTCCGCCAGACCTGGCTGGTGTGGAGGGAAAGGAACCGATGCAGTGAGACTCTGGAACAGCCTCGATAGACCACAACAAGCGGAAGGCTCCGCGGGACTCACCAGCTTTCCCGATCTGCACAGCCAAGCGCGTCAGCTTGCCCTGCAGCACCGACTTCTCCTTCTTGGGCAGCTTGACCACCTTCTTCTCCTTCTCCTCGCTGTCGACGCCCTCCTGGCTGTTGAGTGGCTGGATTTCCAGGGCCACTCCATCCTGAGCCTTGGCTAGGGTGCACACACAAATAGGACAGGTGAGCAGGCAGGGAGCAGCGCGGAGCAGCGGGCAGGTGGAAACCAAAACACCCTTCTGTCTTCTTCCTGGATACACCTTGTACCCCCGACATTAGCCCTGACCACTCTCACCCTAGGCCAGAGAGGGCGCTGGCCTTCAACCCCCTATTAGGGCCATGGGGTAATATTCTAAGAGCTGGATAGAAAACAGGGTGCTGTTGGGGTACAGATTTTCTCGGTGCAGCTTCCTGGCACCACCTCAGAGCCCCATGCCAGGTTTATGCTAGGGAGACGATCAGTCATGCCAGTAAGTGCTATTTCCAACCACCACCCTTCCTGGAAGTTAGCACTCGCTATAGTGAATCTTGCAGAAAGGGGCTGAGGGGAAGGCTGGCAGATGTTTCCAGAGCATGAGGGCCCTAGTCTGCTCTGTGAAAAGGTTCATCCCTCTCTGCGCATAGACTGCCAGGGAAGAAACACCTGCCCCAATCAAGGGTGTTGTTCTCCAGCTCCTCCTTCTACCAGGTGAACAACAGGGAAGGGAATCTCTGACAAAGGTGGAGAGACACAGAGTAGGAGCGTGCGTTAGTCTTTTGGGGGGAGAGGGAAGAAGCTGCTGCGAGGGCCCCTGGAAGAAGAGAAAGAAGGGATTAAGACAGACATATACATCCCTTTTGCTTTTTAAAGAAGAGAAGGTAAGTCCTAAAATTAAAGAATCACTTTTGTGCAGCCCTGGCTCTCCGACGGGAAGACGTTCTTTTTAAAGACTGCGGTGACACGGTGACAGAGGCACTGTCTGAGAGCAGTGCTCTTTGGTTCCCACTCCCTCCACCTTCACCCCTGCAGAGCTCGGCCCCTTTGCTTAGAATGCCCTTTCTGAGATTCGGTCTCTGCTGTCAGACTCACAAACAAGACAGAGACGGATGTTAGCACAGCCACCAAGAGGAACACACATCAGATCAGGGGGAAGAAAACAGACTGTGGAGAGAACAAAGAATAGGGTAGGAGAGAGGCACAGAGAAAAGGCTCTCTCCGAGCTCCTGAGACCAGCGGAGGGTTCCAGACCAGAAGAGAACACCGATGAGGAAGCCAGCAAGAGGAGGGTGCAGGGACTGCCCACCCCGGCGCCCTCCACCACAAGGACCCTGAAGTCTTCCAACCCAGATGCGGATGGTTAAATCCAGCCTAGGGCAACGAGGAAAGAGTTCAGCACCCTGGGAAGAGCGACAGGTGGACCCCGCACACTCCCCAAGAGAAACCTTGACAGGAGGTTCCCTGAGCCAACAGTAGAGGGTGCTGTTGTCCCATCTTGGATTGAGACCGGGACCTTGAGACCACCCCACATCTCTGCACCTTCCTCAGGATGAGGCATCTGGGCCACAGCAGCAGATAACAGATTTATGACAAGGAAAAGGGAGAAGGCAGATGGCCTGGAAGGTCTGGTTTGAGTGTAGTCAGGTAGAGATGGGAGATGAGTGGGTGGACAGGTTACCTTTGTTGCGATTTTCGGGGACTCCTTGTTTTTTACCTGTTTGAACAAGAAAGAAAAAAGTGGGGTGGAGACCCAAGGTAACTATTAAGAGATCAGATATCCAACTTGGTGGTCCTGCTCAGAGCCCAAAAGGGCCACAGCAAAGGGACTGAGCTGCAGGGGAGGGGGCGTGAAGGAAGCTCCGTCTCTGCTCCTGCCCCTTCTCACTTGGGCTTCTCATGACACCACGGGGAATGGAGCAGACCACGCATGCAGGCAGCGCACACCCACACAGCGCCGTCTCCCGAGCATGGCTGCATCGCGTGGAGAAATGGGGTGGTGGTGGGGGGAGCAAGAGGGTGAACTGTGTTGGCCTGATGGCAAAGGCTCTGCAGAGTCCCCACGTCATCACCAGCACCAGGCCGCCTCCTCCTCACTCATCTGCAGATGGCTGCAGAGACGCACAGCGTGTTGTTTCCTTTTCATACCCTGCCCTCCACTAACCAGCCAAGATGGCCCTCCGCCTAACGGGTGGAGTCCTTCTCTCCTTCCAGGGAAGAGGGAACACGTAGGGAAAGCTGCAGATGTGGTTTTTCTATGCTTTTCTCAGGTGCCTTCTGTTTCTCCTTCCTTCAAGAACAAGTGAATGGCCAAGGCGGGGCTAACTTCACAGCAGGCATCACCTGTTTGCTCACTCTCCTAGCTGCTCTCTCTCTTCCACTGGCAGCCCAAGGTTCTGCAGGAATCCAGTTTTCCCTTAGTCCCGTGGTCGGCAAACTGTGGCTCGCGAGCCACATGTGGCTCTTTGGCCCCTTGAGTGTGGCTCTTCCACAAAAATACCACAGCCTGGGTGAGTCTATTCTGAAGAAGTGGCGTTAGAAGAAGTTTAAAAAATGTGGCTCTCAAAAGAAATGTCAATCGTTGTACTGTTGATATTTGGCTCTGTTGACTAATGAGTTTGCCGACCACTGCCCTAGCCCTCATGTTTCTTTTGCCCCTCGCTTCCCCCATGTTTGAGGAAGAAGGGGATGGGATCAGAGGACTACAATGAGGGGCATTTAGGGCCAGAGCACTGGCCAGCTCACTTGGGGCAGGCTTTATAACTCACCTCTTTACAACCCACCAATGTGCACAGGGATGGAGGCTCAACTGCAACCTGATTTGGGAGTGAGAGCCAGGATCTGGGGGCATCAGAGCCCCCTAGAGAGCCAGGGGGGACATCTCCGTCTCCGCTCTTCAGCCAGCAGTCTCCCATCAGATCTGCTCCCTTGCCTCCTAACTTGTCCGTGGGGACAGGAGGGAAGAGAGTCTCATTCTGAATGCCTCTTACCTTTCTTCTTCTTCTCCTCCTCTTCTCCCTCACTGGCCCCCAAGAGAGTAAAGATGATTCCAGTCTGGGAGTTGACACCTACAGCAGTCACTAACATCCGGCCAGAACCTTCCATGACATGGGTCCCTGTGGGAGAAAGGAGAAGATGGGAAGAGTGTTGTGTTTTACACCTCACCATGCTCCGGTGTAAGACACAAGCTTCCTTCTTCCCCTATGGATAATGATACTCAGCAGAGAGAAGGAAAAGATCAAGAGCTGGGGCCATTTAAAATAGAATAAGTAGCCTGGCTGGTGTGGTTTAGTGGTTGAGTATCAACCTATGAACCAGGAGGTCACAGTTCAATTCCTGATCAGGGCACATGCCTAGCTTGCAGGCTCGATCCCTAGTTGGGAGTGTGCAGAAGGCAGCTGATCGATGATTCCCTCTCATCATTGATGTTTCTCTCTTTCTCCTTCTCCATTTCCTCTCTGAAACCAATAAAAATACACTAAAAAATTAAAATAGATAAAGTAAATTGGGAGCTAAGGAGATAAGTGTGTCTAACTGCTTTAGGGTAAGGCTCCTTCCCTGACCATCCACCGTCTTCCAGCACTTGCTCCACAGAGAACTTCTGTTAGGTTACCTTAGATCTTTGTATTTAACCCACTCATGCCACTGCCCCAGGGAAAGGGGACAGAGTGGGGCCTGAATCAGGTCTCCGTGGTCTGGCCAGTGGGAAGAGGCAGAATGGAAACCAAGGTGGCCAAAGCCATACCAGAGAGCAACATGGGGTCTCTTTCCAAGGATTTCTTGACATGGTCCGATTCCCCAGTTAGGGAGCTCTCGTCAATCTTGAGATCATTCCCCTGGATCAGGATCCCATCTGCAGGCAGCAGGTCACCTAGTGCACAGAGGGGAAGGGGAAACAGGGAAAGGGGGCGGTAAGAGCCTGGCAGAGGGTGGGGACCATCCAACCCCATCCCAGACCTCTCACCTAGAAGCAATGGCCCAGGGAGTAGCTGGAGAGCCTATTTTCCAGGTATTATAACTTCAAACAACTGTTCATCCCCAAACACCTTCCCATGGCCTGAATATTACATACTTTTAACCCGAAGACACATAAGTCTGACAATCTTTTGGGAGAGTTTCCGTTAGCTCTTTCTCCAAATTTCCTTTCATAACCCTCTTAAATGTGACCGAGGGGCTAACACAGTTTGGGATCATATCTTCTCGGGCCCTCAGCCGTAGGGAGGGTGGCGTGGGGAAGAGAAACCCGGAGCTCTCACCGTATTTGATTTGGGCGATGTCACCCACCACGATCTCAGCCACAGGGAGCTGGATGATGTGACCATTTCGAATAACGGAGAATTTCTGTTCCCTTTCAATGCGGTTCTGCAGCCCTCGGAACTGCTTCTCTTTGCTCCAATCATTGAAGGCCGTGACTAGCACCACGATGATCACCGAGAACAGGATGGCTGCCCCCTCGATCCAGCCAGCTTGTGACTCCCCTTCATCCTCTGGACTATTGATAGGTAGACCACACTCTGGCCCATCGAAAGGAGAGAAAGAGAGGGTCACCTAGGTGCTTTGATTGACATTGAAACAATGGGGGTAGTGCTTCTGCAATCCCTCAGAATGGAACGTCAAGGAAAGAGAATCATAAAAAAAAAATTAAACTCTTGGGTAAGAGAGCTTCCCTCGAGGGATATTGGAGGACAACAGGATTGGGCTTCATTCCATCACTATATGTTAACCCAAGAGTAGCAACTGAATAAATAGTGCAAAACATGTCAATGCAAATCATAGGCAGGTCACATGTAAAGAACTTATGACTCCTGACACAGTCAGGCGCCTGCTGTTATGGTCCCAGATGCCAATATTTGTGTTGGGCCCGCTGGGAAGCAGGTCGTGTTGGTTGGGTGAGGGTAGAGGATTTGTGGCATTCCACATAAGGATTTCACGGGAGAAGGAGGAGAAGACCCTGGGACCAGAATGGGTTGGGAGAATAGCTTATTAGCTACTTGTTGGCTTCCTTTAGAGAACCCATCCTGAATAATGGGGGAAATGACAGATTATTTAAGCTATAATCTGTCAACCACGGAGTGCTTTTTGGTGGTTGGGGAAAGAGCCAGGTCAGAGTTCTGTGGGGCAGTCCAAGACACTCACTTTCATTTTCTTCACCATGGGGGCGGTAGAAGGACAGAACCAGGGAGATGATGGCTGCGATCTCCAGGATGATGAGGGTGACATCTTGAAGGGCTTCCCACACTAATTCTAAGAAGGTCTTGGGCTTTTTGGGGGGGATTAAGTTCTGTCCAAATACTTGTTTACGTTTTTCCAGATCTGCTGGGTTCCCAGAGAGACCTGAAAGGAGACAGGGGAAGAGATGAATGTTAGAGGAAAGCAGTGAAAAGACCTCTTTACAAAAAAAGACCCCCTGAGCCCTAGCAGGTTTGCTCAGTGGTTAGAACATTGGCTTGAGGACTAAAGGATCCTGGGTTTGATTCTGGTCAAGGTCATGTACCACAATTGCAGGCTCGATCCCTAGCCCTGGTTGGGGCGTGTACAAAGGCAACCAATTGAAGTGTCTCTCTCACATTAATGTTTCCTCTGTCTCTCCCTTCCATTCTCTCTCTACAAAAAATAAAAATTAAAAAAAAAAAAAATGGAAAAACACCCTCAGGTGATGATTAACAAAACAAAACAAAACAAAACAACAACAAAAAGACCCCTTGCTTCCTAATATGCCCAAGTATGAGATCCAGTTAGGGTGGCCAAACTGCCCCAATCTGTTCAGGACTCCAGGGGTGTGAAACGTTCAGTAAAAAAAAAAAATGGGTAAACTGCAACCAGGTGGTCACAGCGGCCACTCACCCTCCTTAGTCTCCCGGGGAAGCTAGCTTATTCCTACACTTCATCTCCTTCCTGAGCTATGCACCAGGCTCCAGCTCTAAGGACACAAACATTCTCTCTCATCATTGATGTTTCTCTCTCCCTCTCCCTTCCTCTCTGAAATCAATAAAAATATATTTTAAAAAACGTTTTCTGGGCTCACAGTACTTCTCTCTCATATTAGCATGTATATGCTGGCGATGATTTAAAAACAGAGTTCGCTTCCATCCATCGGCTCACACACAAAGGCCAGAAAGAACAAGCTGTCTGCTCAAGGTCATGCTAGGAGGCGAGGAGACAGCCCCACCAGGTGTCCTGATTTCAGCGGCTGGAGATCCACAGAAAAGAGGCACCGAGACTCCAACCTTGGGCATCCCCTCTGCGCACACATCCCCTTCCCTCTCTGACACACACACAAAGACACAATAGCACACCCCACGAAGAGGTACTGCTATTCTATTAAGTACTACATATCTAGACTAAGTACTAGGTACTAAGAGAAGTACTGCTATTCAGGTGGAATAAAAACAAAACAAAACAAAACAAAAGGTGGAGCTACAAAGTCAGAGAGTACGCCATCCTTGAGAACCAGCATGCTCCCACTAACACAGACATGCTTGCATACCTGTGCCAGTGTGCACACATGTTCTGAGCATGTTCCCAGAGAGGAAACAGAATTATTCCCGGTGCTTTTCTTACAGCTAGGCCTCTCTGCTGGGCCCCAGGGGTTCACACTTTAAGGGAAGTGGGAAAATCCTAAAGTTTTCATTCCTGCCCATTGGCTGGCTTCAAGTTGTTTCCACACAACAAACAGCAAATTGGCCCCTCTGGGCACTTGAAGTCACTGGCTGCACAGTTGGGTGGGTCCTCACAGGCAGGGTGGGGCAACTTTGTCATGAAAAAAGCCAGCAGATGAGGAGGGTGAGAATCAGCCAACAGAGCTTCAGAGAATGCAAAGAACCCAGCCCAGACAGCTCAGTGGTTGAGCGTCGACCTATGAACCAGAAGGTCACGGTTTGATTCCGGGTCAGGACATATGCCTGGGTTGCAGGCTGGATCCCCAGGGTGGGGCATGCAGAAAGCAGCCGGTCCATGATTCTCTCTCATAATTGATGTTTCTATCTCTCTCTCCCTTTCCCTTCCTCTCTGAAATCAATATAAACGTATTTAAAAAACAACATCACAAACAACAGTGCAAAGAAAAGCAGATGACAGGACTCTGCCAGGAAAAAACGGAGACACTGGTGCCAGGGGGCTTCTTCAGACTGAAGCCAACATGCAGGGCTTCCCCTGGCCGCGGGTGGGGGTGTAGCATGAGGGCAAATATCGACTCACCCTCTCCACTGAATAGGCTCCAAGAGTGTTACCTTAGCTAGGCAAGAGGGAAGATGCGGGTTAGACTGAGGAAGGCTTTCAGACAAAAACGGGTTTTGAGAAGGGAGTCGTGTTTACAGGGCCTGAGACAGCCTCTCCGTCACGAGACACTCACCTGCCTGTGAAGGTGGATTTGGGGCCCTGCCTGGATGCAAAGGGAGAGTGAACTGGCATCCACACGTGGGGAGTCTGGGATTCGAGAGCTTGTGTTTAGGGGAGGAAAACAGGAGCTGGTGGGGGGAGTGGTGCCCGATGCTCATATTCCCAGCCTCCTGCCTCCCAGGGCCCAGCGGCACCACCCTGGCCTCTGGGTGGCACTGCTGAGCTCTGCAGGGGAGCATGCCTTGGCAAGAGCATTGGAGGCAAGTAGGCTGCTTCCTAGAGGCTCTGAGAAGTCAGGCTCCCAGCGGGGAAGGAAAGCCAGGGCCTGGGAAAGGAGTGCTCCTGGGCAGGGCATCTTAATCCCCAGGCAGGCAGAGGCAGAGCTGCCAGGGGCAGGGCTTGCTGGTTCCTCCTCCCCAGGGACCCAGGCAGCAAGGCTGTGCCAAGTTGGGACTGCTGTGCTGGAGGGCCAGCCTTGCTTGAGGGAACAGGAGTTCTCATCATCTGCCGGTCTACTTGGGATGCTTCTCAAGGAGGCAGGGTTCACAATATAAAGTCATTCACGATGTCATGGGATTCATGGTGTAACGGGATTCACAAAAAAGAGTGGTCGTTGCCTCCTTTACAAGAGCGAGTACACGCTGTGAGGGCAAACCATGACATCAGATGTTAGGGATCAACATAAGGAACATCACAGTGGCTTAATGAAGGCCCAACAACAACCACAGCAACAACCACAACAGCAACCACCACCCATGTGAGGCGGCTCTGCCTTTCTCTGTTCTCATATTAATACCGTGTAATCATCCTTGACTCTTCCCCTTCTCTTTCCTTCTCCCTCTCCCTTTCCCTTTCTCTCTCTCCCTCTCTCTCATCTATTATAGCCATTCAGTCAGGAAATCCTGTTAGCTTTACCTTCAAAATACATCGCAGGCCTGCTCATTTCTCCTTTTCCATGGCTACCATCCAGGTCTAAAGCATCATCATCATCATCATCATCATCATCACCATCATCATCATCTCTTGCCTGGATTATTACAACTGCCTTCTAACTGGTCTCCTTGCTTCCCCCTCTTGCCTTCTATTCTCATTCTCTTCAATAGAGCAGCCAGAATGATATTCTCCAAACCAACTCATGACACTCATCTCCTCAGAATCCTCTGGTGGCTTTTCCTTGGAGTGAAACTGGGCACTGAAGACCGTATGATGGCCAATAAGACCCCCTAGGAGCCCCCAGATCCCCCATTCCTTACCTCCTACCATCTTCCCCTTGGCCTCGGAGATCCCAGCCAAGCTAGCCTTCCCTTCAGTCTCTGAACGCACTCCACATGCTTCAATTTCGGGGCCCGCGTTCCCTTTGCTCAGATTCCTCTTCACCAGGTAGGGGTCATTCCCTCCCCTCCTCAGGTCTTCGTACAAACGTCACCTTCAGAGTGAGGCCTTCCCTGACCGCTGTATTTAACATTAGGACTCTCTGCTCCAGCACTCCCCGTCTCCCTTACCCTGCTCATGGTCCCCTCTCCTGGCCTTCTCCCCTAATATATGCTAGAACACATTCACTGATTGCTTGTCTATCCCCTCCACGAGGGCAGGATTTCTGACTGTTCCTGAGGTCCGCAGCAGTGCCTGACACGTGGTACCCATCCATATCTGTTGAGTGAGCTGAATAAATGAGCAGTACATAAGTTTGCCAACATTTAAGTGACGTCTGTGTCAGACGCTTCCTTAGGTACTTCTGTGTCTTCTCATGTGAAATAACCCCATGCACTAGCTACTCTTACCCCCACTTTACATATAAGCAAACTAAGACATGGAGCGGTTAGGTAACTACTCAAGCAGAGCATGTGACCGAGGCTGTCGGGCTCCACCGGGAGCCACTGGATGCCAACCTGGCCACAGAGGAGCTGGGCAGAGGCAGCTGCTTCCCTGAGGTTACGTCCTGGGGCCAAGGGCTTGTCTGGGTTTGCCTGGGACTTCCCTGGTGTTTGTACAATGAAGCTCCCGCCTCCTGGGAATGCCAAGAACACCCCCTCAGTCCCAGGCCAACAGAGAGGGTTGGCCACCCCACTTTATCCACCCAGGGCAGTCCCTCAAGGTGCTTTCCTGTGCCTCTAAGCAGATCAGCCCGTAACCACTGCTTACAGTTGGGGTGAGTCAGCTCTGCCCTCAAGGATGGGGTGACACCACGTCTGTCAGAGTCCAACCTATACCCTCTGTATTCATCAAAGGTTCCCTCTGGGCTTTCTTGGACCCAAGCGAACGAAACCAGACACAGCATGGAAAACAGGAAAGGTCAGGCCTTGCTCGCACCTAGAGGCCCTCAGTCCCACACGTACTTCCTTTGTGCCATTTTCTCTCCTCTGTGTGCTCCACCTTAATCACCCTACGCTCTTCACTAGCTACCTTAAGAAGCCACGGGGCTGTCCCAGTTCCCAGCATGCCCCGTGCAGGGAGGGGCAGGCTGGGCTATTAGCATAGTAGCCTTGGGAATCCTCCCTCAGACATGTGGCATGGCACAGGAGGCCATGTGGGGCTGGGAGCCTGGCCAATCCCCGATTCTGGGCTTGCCATTCCAACTCTCCCTGCCCCTGAGAGGCCGCTGGGCCCGCGCCCAGCAGCTGTAATCGCACACTAGTCCTCGTCCAGCCCAGGAGAGGGGTTTAGCCCTGATCTCTGCGCTGCTTCTCAAACGCTGGGCTTCCTGGAGGGGGAGGAAGGCTTGGCAGGGAGAGCATGCTGGGAACATAGGAAAAGGGTTTCCCCTACAAGACGTCAAGAAAAGGAGAGAAACCTTGTCCACCAGGACATGGGAAAGTCTACCCACACAGGAGTGCTCAGCCGGGGCCAGACTGAACACAGGAGCTGGGAGAGGTGACAGGAATGCAGGCTGTGACGTCATCGCCCCCACCCCACGCTGGGAGTGACAGGCCCCTGCCCCGGCGGGCGGGAGATGGAAAATGTGTGTGTGCGGCGCTGTGCTGGGGCCCGGGGCGAGGGCGGGACGCTGCGCCGGCGCTCCATGGCCCGGCTCCAGCAGAAGGGGTCCTAGGAGGCCCAGGACTGTGGGCAGAGGCACCCTTCTTTATCAGAACCAGCTCAGCCCCAGGAAGGGTGTGGCTGGCTGGGTTGGGCCTCACGAGGGACTTCCCAGCTGTCTGAGTGATGACACCTCACCAGAGAGACAGCCGAATCTTCGCCCACACAGGCAGCACAAGGGCGAGGCTTCTCTGGGCTTGACTTGAAGGCAGTCCTCTCTGGGACAGGAGCACAGACATCAGAATGCCTTTCAAGGCCTACCTTAGAAACCCCGGGCGAGGGGCTACGGGGAGGAGTAGCTTCAAGTCAATACAGGAAGCCACAAGCATGCCTGGCCAGTGTGGCTCAGTGGTTGAGTGTCGACCTATGAGCCAGAGGTCATGGTTCCATTCCCAATCAGGGCACATGCCCGGGCTGCGTGCTTGATCCCCAGTGTGGGGCGTGCAGGAGGCAGCTGATCAATGATGCTCCCTCATCACTGATGTTTTTACCTCTCTCTCCCTCTCCCTTCCTCTCTGAAATCAATAAAAATAAATTTAAAAAGAAAGAAAAGGAACCCACAGGCTTTAGCTAGTTCCTGCTGCTGAGCAGAGCTGCTTCCAACTTCAGTTTCTCCAGCTGAACACATCCGCAGGCTGGCCTTCCAGTTAACCCAGAGATGAAGCCTCGTCCCCAGGGGCCGGCAGGAGGAGGCGGGCTTGGGGAAGAATGCCCCCTGCCTCATTCTCTTCCAAAACACCCTGCGGAGGTGGGCGTGTCCCCAGGGAACAGCCCCTTACCTGGCCCTCTGCTCTGGGCCCCTTTTGAACACCCGACTCTGTCAGCGGGAAGCCCCCCAAGGCCCCGCACCTTCTCCTGGGCCGCCTTCTCCACACTGCGTGCAGGTGCTTCCATCCGGGTCACACTCCCAGCTCACACCTCAGAGCTCATCCAGAAGAGCAAAGGCCTCCCTCCAGCGAGAGGCAGCACCGGCCTCAGTCCAGGGTCAAGAGGAACCGACCCCCTCGACGGTTCCATGCAGGGCAGCAACAAGAAGGTGCAATTCAAAACAAACCTCGTGCCAAAAACCGGTTTGGCTCAGTGGATAGAGCGTCAGCTACGGACTGAAAGGTCCCAGGTTCGATTCCAGTCAGGGGCATGTACCTTTGTAACAGGCACATCCCCAATAGGGGTGTGCAGGAGGCAGCTGATTGATGTTTCTCTCTCACTGATGTTTCTAACTATCTCTCTCCCTTCCTCTCTGTTAAAAAAAAAAAAATTATATATATATATATATATATATATATATATATATATATATATATATATATAATTTTTTTTTTAAACAAAACAAAAACAAGAAAAAAATACCGCACAACCGCTTCTGCAGCGCAGAGGGTTCCCGGCTAGTGGGAGGGGAGAGAGCAGGGCAGGTGCTCAGGTTCAGGAAGATGTAGCTGCTCTCCCCAACCAGATTTCTCTGCCCCCCTGCCTGGCAGCTTCATGCCAGCTAACCCAGAAGCCCAGCTCTGGGCAGGGAGGGGCTGGGTAGAAAAGAACCCCCAGAGCCTGGGGCTGAGCTAGCGAGAGAAGGCCCGCTGCTGTCACGCACCGTTGGCCTAATTCAACCTTAGGCAGGAGTGCAAGCCAGACAGAACTCCCAGGATGCACCGTGGAATTCCCTGCAGGGAGGAGGGACTGAGGGCGGCCACGTTTACGCTCCTGTTTTTTTCTCAATCATCCACCATATGGCTGTCGGTGATGCTGCTTCCCCCAGGTTTTGTGAAAATCTTGCCCACCCCTCCACCAAGTACTAAACATTCCTTTTATGGAGCGACTGGGCTTGCCTGGACTACTCACTTCCCAGCAGAGCTGCTTTCTGGTGGTCTGAGCTGGTTTGTTCTCCCCACTCCTCCCCCTCTCTCTCTCCAACATGCTCTGTTGTTTGGAGTTTCTCTCGCATCTTAAATCAGGGCTAACATATCTGCCCCAAAGGTGACCTCTGCAGGCTGTGAATCTCTGCAGCCACAAGCACATACATTACTTTTAGGATAATTTATTTGGCATCTTTAGTAGAAGTGGAGCAAGGGTGCCAGGGGTGGCTACGGGGCAGAGGGCGAGAGGAGAGAGAGGTAGCTCCGCTCTGCTTCTATCCTGAAACCGCTGAGATCCTAACCACGGATATCCTCAAACAGAGAGAGAAGAAAGTCTCCAAGAAGCCAGTTGCTGCCGAAGCCGGTTTGGCTCAGTGGTAGAGCATCTGTCTGCGGACTGAAAGGTCCCAGGTTCGATTCCGGTCAAGGGCATGTACGTTGGTTATGGGCACATCCCTGGGAGGGGCTGTGCAAGAGGCAACTGGTTGATGTTTCTCTCTCATCGATGTTTCTAGCTCTCTATCCCTCTCCCTTCCTCTCTGTAAAAATTCAATAAAATATATTAAAAAAAAAAAAAAGAAGCCAGTTGCCCATCTTATATCTGTTCCATCCACAGTCACTCACTCTCCAGTTCCCTCCACTCCACTCCCCTCCACACTAACGCTCTCTACAGCGGTGGTCTCTAAGGAGTGGGTGTGCTTCCATCTGTCGAGGCCAGGAAAAATACTAGAACTTTTTTATATTACTCCATACACCTTTATTTCTCGAATATCTTATGGAAGTGATATTAGTGCTGGAAGGGCTAATAGTAATGCAGTAGTGTTGTATAGGTGAACACTTATTGGGGGCTAGGTGTTCAGATTGGTTTTCCGGATCGACCATGCTATTAGAAATCCCAAGCTGCCACCACCCCAGGCTGTCCCAGCTTGTGGAAAGAAACGAGCAGTGCTTGGTAGAACATGCCTCCTGAACACGGCAAAAGGAGCCGTGAAAGCCCTAAGGTCTTCACATGGAGGAGACATTAACCTAAATTCTTCGGTTAATGAACCAGAATTGCAATTCGGGCTGATTATCTTATAAAAGATTCTCTCCCCTCCTGCCATTGACTCCCCAAAGGAACTCAGCTCCTTAAGCCTAGTAGATGCTCAGCGCTTGGGCACAGATGCTTATACCGAAAGCCAGGGACATTCAGTAAGGGGTAGCAATTACCTGGGGCTTCAGAACAGCCGCCCAGAGATGCGTTTCTGAGGTGTGTGGATTGTTTTGAGCTAAAGGCAATTTTCGCCTCAGGCTCAGGAGAAACGTACGCCCCTCCCTCTAACCTCCTAGAAGAACTTGAATTAGGGGCTTCCCCAGATATAAGAGATCATCGGAGGTAACATTTTGACTTCTCCAAATGGCAGAACAAACTTTTATTTTTTTCTTCTGATCATCCTGCAATGACCCTTTGAAGCCACAACGCCCCTTACCTCACCCCTAGCTCAGTGTCTTATAACTTCCATGACCCCTTCTGACTCTGAACCTCTCGTGCAAGTGGGGTCTCTAACCCTCTCATGTATGTGGGGTTCCATTCACATGCATGTATTAAGTGTGGTTATTTTCTCATGTCTACTTGATGATTAGACCAGCCAGAAGACTGAGGGTAGAGCATGGCCAACCCAGAGCTTCCTGAGGCAGGCCGATGATACAGGAGTTCTGTCTCCAACTCCTAGGCCTCCTTCCTGTCCCCTGCAATCCCTTCAGCCTAGGTCCCCATACGTGTGTACTCCCGTTAACACCCATCACTGCGCTCTGACAATATTTCTGAAACTGCCTTACTTTCCGGGTATTCTCTTATAGCCTGTCAGTTCTATGGATGGAGGAACTGTGCCTGCCGGGCTCATCATTGTGTCCCCAGCGCCGGCTAGACATTAAGTATTTGTTGAATGTGATTGCAAAGGAACTGTAAGCCCTCTGTATCCCATGTCACACCCTCAACTCTGCAGAGGAGGGAAGTAGAAGGGTAGAGAGGGCACATGAGATATAATTCCCACCAACATTCTTCTAGATGCAAATTCAACAGGAACAGTCTTTACCTTTCAGGACCAAGTCCACAGGTAATGATTTATTCTTTAGTGAAGGCTCCCCTTCTCTGTCCTTTCTAGTCTGGGCATAGATCTTCTCCCTACTGTTGGCTCCTCCTCATAAAACATCTTTCTTTTTCCTAAAAAAGGGTAGCACAGCTGAGGACCAATGTGGGAAAGTTCTTTGGGGAAAGAAGGACACAGCCTGTAATCCAATCACAGAAATTGCTTTCTCCCAACCTCCATGGAACCTTCCTTCCATTCCCTCCTTTAATTCTGAATGAGTAAAAGGAGCTGCGAAACTGTCATTCTCGGAGCACCTGAGAGCTCACTTCCCAGCATGTCAATGGTTTGGCTCAAATAAACTCTCATGAGAATTCTCTACAGGTTTGGATGTTCTTATGTTGATAAATAAAATAAACTTAAATGATCTGTGCTTTGAGTTTCCCTGTTGCTGCTCTAGCATGAGAACTGTGAGTCAGAAAACATAAAACATTCCATTAGGCAACTAACTTAGCACCTTTTGGCCTGTTGAGAGAAAGGGTATATATGACTTAAAAATTTTAAATTAATTCCCACCTTCCTCTAGAATGTGTAAATTTACAAGAATAAAACCATGTTAGAAAAGAGTATAAGTAACAATTGACACCACAGAAATACAAAAGAAAATATTATGAAAACTATATGCCGACAAATTGGACAATCGAGAAGAAATGGTTGAATACCTAGAAGCATACAATTTCCCAAAGTTGAATCAAAGAAAAAAAAACACATAAAATCTGAATAGACTTATTATACCTAATAAAATTGAAGTAGTAATAAAAAAAAAAAACTCCCAACAAACAAAAGATCTGGACCAGATGGCTTCATGGTTAAATTTTACCAAATATTCAAAGAATAACTATCACCTATCCTTCTCAAACTACTCTAAAAAATTCAAGAAAAGGAAAGACTCCCAAGCTCATTTTATGAAGCCAGCATTATCCTAATTTCAAAACCAGATAAAGACCCTACAAAGAAAAGAAAATTATAGGCCAAAATCCCCAACGAACATAGATGCAAAAGAAAAAACCTCAACAAAATATTAGCAAATAAAATTCAGCAATACATTAAAAAGATCATACACCATGATCAAGTGGGATTTACTCCTGGATGCAATGTTTGTACATATCTGAAAATCAATTAACATAATACACCACATAAACAAAATAAAGTATGTAAAATCATATATCATATCAATAGATGCAGAAAAAGCATTTGATAAAATCCAGCATCCATTTATAATAAAAACTTTCAGCAGAGTGGGAATAAAAGGAACATACTTGAACATAAAAAAGACTACATATGACAAACCCACTGCCAACATTTATACTCAATAGGCAAAAACTAAATGTTTCCTTTAAGATAAAAAAAAAAAGAGAAGGGAAGTCTAGTTTTACCACTCTTTTTCAACATAGTACTAGAAGTCTTAGCCAAGCAATCAGATAAGAAAAAGAAATAAAGAACATCCAAATTGGAAAGGAGGAAGTAAAACTGTCATTATTCTCAGGTAACATATAATGTACATAGAAAAACCTAAGGAATTCACCAAAAATCTATTAGAACTGATAAATAAATTTAGTAAAGTAGTAGGATACAAAATAAATGCTCAGATATTGATTGTATTTTTATATACTAATAATAAATTATTAGAAAGGCAAATTAAGAAAACAATTCCATTTATAACTGCCACAAAAAATTACTTATAAATAAATTTAACCAAGCAGATATTTGAAAAATTGTAAGACACTCCAGAAAGAGATATAAATAAATGAAAGCATATACTGAGTTCATGGATTGGAAGAATTAACATATTAAAATGTCCATACTATCCAAAGCAATCTGTAGATTCAACATAATTCCTATCAAAATATCAATGGTGGTTTCATAGAACTAGAACAAATAACCACAAATTTCATATGGAAACACAAAGACTCCACCAATCTTGAGATATCAAACCTGATATCAAACTATACTACAAGGCTATAGTAATCAAAACAGCATAGTACCAGCATTAAAACATACATATAGATCAATGGAACAGACAGAGAGCCCATAAATAAACCCACACTTGTAGGGTCAATTAATATTTGACAAGGAGGCAAGAACATACAATGGGGTAAAGACAGTCTACTCAATAAATGGTGCTGGGAAAACTGGATAGATACACGCAAAAAATGAAACTAGACCACCTTCATATACCATAAGCAAGAATAATTCAAAATGGATTAAAGACTTAAATGTAAGACTTGAAACCATAAATATCTTAGAAAAAAATATAGGCAGTAAAATCTCTGATATTTCTCTTAGCAATATATATATTTTTTCTGATGTATCTCCTCAGGCAAGGGAAACAAAAGAGAAAATAAATAAATGGGACTACATCAGGGAAAAGTTTTTGTACAGCAAAGGAAACCATCAACAAAATGAAAAAAACCACCTACTGAATGGAAGAGGATATTCCCAATGATCTATCCAATAAGGGGTTAACATAAAAAATTTGTGAAGAACTCAACACCAAAAACAAACAAACAATCCAATTAAAAAATGGGCAGAGGACCTAAACAGACACATCTCCAAAGAGAACATACAAATGTGGCAATATACAGATGCAAAGATGCTCAAAGTCACTAATCATCAGAGAAATATAAATTAAAACCTCAATGAAATATCACCTCACACCTGTCAGAATGGCTGTCATCAATAAATCAGCAAACAGTAAGTGTTGGTGAGGATGTGGAGAAAGGGAGCCTGTGCACTGTTGGTGGGAATGCAGACTGGTACAGCCACTGTGGAAAGCAGTATGGGGGTTCCTCAAAAACTTAAAAATGGAACTGCCTTAGGACCCAGTAATTCCACTTCTAGGTACTTATTCCAAGAAACCTGAAATACTAATTTAAAATAATATAAAATAATAAAATATGCTCATTGCAGCATTATTTACATTATCCAAGATATGGAAGCAACCCAAGTGCCCATCAATAGATGAGTGGATAAAAATGCTGTTGTATATACACTGAGTGACCAGATTATTATGATCTCTGAACGCATAATAATCTGGCCACTCAGTGTGTGTGTGTGTGTGTGTGTGTGTGTGTGTGTGTGTGTGTGTGTATTAGAGGCCTGGTGCATGAATTTGTGCATGGGTGGGGTCCGGCCAACCTGGCCAGAGGGAGGAGACATGGGTGGTTGATTAGCCTGCCTGCTGGTCAAACTCCTGCTCGGGGGGACAATTAGCATATTATCCTTTTATTATATAGGATATACACTGAGTGGCCAGATTATTATATGTTTAGAGATCATAATAATCTGGCCACTCAGTGTGTATATACAAAGGAATATTCTTTGGTCAGAAAAAAAGAAAAGAAATATTACTATTGTGACAACATGGATGGACCTGGAGGGTATTATGCTAAGTTAAATAAGTCAGTCAGAGAAAGACAAATATCATATGATTTCACTTATGTGTAGTATCCAAAGAACAAAATAAATGAACAAACAAAACTGGAACAGATTCATAAACACAGAGAACAGACTGATGGTTGCCAGATTAGGGGAGATATTGGGGAACTGGGTGAAAAAGGTGAAGGGATTAAAAAGTACTAATTGGCAGTTACAAAATAGTCATGGGGATGTAAAGTATAGCATAGGAAGTATAATCAATAATACTGTAATAACTATGTATGGTGACAGATGGAACACTTTGTAAAATATTTGATTATGTAACTACTATGCTATACACCTGAAACTAATACAAAATACTGAATATAAACTGTAATTGAAAGATAAAATTAAAAAAATAATGTTATAAACTCCAAGTTCAATAAGGCTCCTTTGTTGCTATGGTAAAAAAAAAAAAAAAAAAAAAAAAAAAAAGAAGTCAACCTATACTACAGATGCTGTCAACTAACAAAAAAAGGAAGGTGAAGGGTCATACTCTAGGAATCCATCTTCCCAGCCTTACTTCATGCTGGTTTCCAAACAACAGAATTCAAGTACCAGACAAATTTATTTATTCATATTATTAGTCTACAGGGGCCGCCCACAAGTGACAAGACTGTGCTGGGCTGTTAGGCACTTCAGTGTGGTCTTCTGTGAATAGGCTGGTTTTTATAGCATCAGCTCAATGGGGTACTTGATAGCAATGGTCTTTTCTAAGCCTGCCCAACTAAACAGCTCTCAGCATTACTGGTGTCTGGGGAGAGACCCCTGAGTCAGAGCTATTTGGTGGTGTGTTTTCCTGCCCCTTTGTTCCTCTCACACATGAGGACGTCATTGCTGGCACTGAGGTGGGGAGGTTAAAGATTACTCAGAGGAAAGTTCTTTTCTGACACCCCAACTCCCAGCTCAACTACCAGCACCATGATACATCTTTCACAGAAATAAATCAGGACACATGTTTGGGAGCTAGGAAGCAGGAGAATGGCAGTGGCCAGCTGTGCCAATGGTAGAGGTATGGGGCTCTAGGCATGGCCAGGGTCTGTGGCCACAGAGGCACCTGCTGTCCATAGAGGAGGCTTTCAAGCTGTCAGCCTGAAACCGGACTGGGAAAGAATCTAAGAGCATTAACTCTGTAACATGTGACATCTGGTATTGAGATTCAAGTAGAATATATGTTGGCCTTTGGGAATGGAAGCTCTCTAGGAATCAGAGAGTAAACAGTAGCAGCTATGACAAAGGATATAGAAATTTGGGGAGAAAGTCTGGATCCTGGGTTCCAGCTTACTTGGACTCCATAGTTTCACTTTGTGAGGGAAACAACTCACCAAAGGGGTCAAGAGCAGGATAGAAAGGTGGAAAAAGAGATCCTGTCTAAATTGTGTTGGGTGCATTATCTGAGTAAAAACCTACCAGGAATAGACTCTCTTGAAGGTCAATGGTACAACCAGGGTGGCAGAATAAAGAAAGTTAGCTAATAAGACTGAGCCACATGAAAGCAACTAAGCCCAGCCAACTCAATCAGATCTCTCTCTCTCTCCCTTTTTTCTTTTTGCTGCTTTTTGTTTTCCCCAACCAGATCTCTTTTTGACATTGGGAGGTGAATGGAAGAAGTGGACAGTGGTTGCAATAACCTTTAGAGATATAACAATGCTCATATTCCAGCAATATCTTCAGACACATGGGATCAAGGTTAATCTGAGACAGCCAACTTCCTGAATCCCCATTATAAATCTGAGCACCATGACATACATTGCATTATTTAATCCCAATAACTCCATGGGCTAGGTATTAAAATCATTTTCAAAGCAGAAACAGACTTAGAGAGGCAGAGTAAACGGTTCCGTGTTATCCAGGTAGTAAATGATAGATAGAGCTGATATGTGAATCAAAGCCTGTAAGACAGGAATCTGAATTCCAGAAGTAAAGAGAACACATAGAGCCGTTCTCAGATTGCAAAGAAAATGAGACATGGGCAATGAACAGATATCGAGATAAAAATCTCCCCCTTTTCCTCCCCGCTTCCCTTTATAATTCCTAAAGAGTTTTTCTTAGAATTGCAAGAAAGATGATGTGGCTGAAACCGGTTTGGCTCAGTGGTAGAGCATCGGTCTGCGGACTGAAAGGTCCCACGTTTGATTCCGGTCAGGGGCATGTACATTGGTTGTGGGCACATCCCCGGTGGAGGGTGTGCAGGAGGCAGTTGGTCGATGTTCCTCTCTCATCGACATTTCTAGCTCTCTATCCCTCTCCCTTCCTGTCTGTGGGGGGAAAAAAAAAAAAAAAAAAAAAAAAGATGATGTGGCCTTTATGGGAGACTCAGAAATAGTACACCTCAAGAGGCTGAAGGCATCTAAAGGACAAGATCTTTATTTCATCTTATGCTACTCAACCATGGCCTGCCTGACTGATAGGACCGAACAAGAGCCTGTAGCATAGATGCTGAAACCAGGCAAAAGTGAGGCGCAAGGTTCGTTTTGTTCTCTCTCCATTTTTGATGAGGCAAAATTTCATATTACCATGGCTCATTGGGCAACTGGGCAACTGAGCCAGGCAAGCATAAAGCTGGATATTTCAGTTTCTTTTAAGTATAGATTGAGAAGAACCACATTAAACGTGCATCAGGCAGGTTGGAAAAGTCATCAATAATTCCATGACAGGAAATAGGAGTAATCCACATATTTGATGGGTACAATTATAATGATATACCTTATGACTTACCACCTTATTTTAAACTGTGTATATTAGAGATTAACACGGTAAGATCAGTGTGGGGGAAAATGATTATCTTAATCCTGTTGCAATAAAAGACTAATACAGAATAAGGGACCTGATGATTATTTACTGATAAAAGCATCTCTAACACAAATGTTTCCAAAATAGAGATAAATACTCTCCTTTCTGTCCATTGATACAGACAAGGGAAGAAAGAATAATTTTCTGAGAATAGCACATTCCCTAAACATCACGAGTGTGTGGGGGAACACGGCTCTGTATGGCCTCACCACCTTTTAGTGCTTCATATACCATACTTTCCCCATAGACACAGGGATACTTTCCCCACTAGACACAGGGATACCAGTCATGGCTCCAGATGCCTCTTTAGAAGCTGGAAAAACACATATTTTTTAACCCTAGCCACTTCCTCCAACTCCCCACTCCTCATATGGCCTTTACCTTCCACGGGGTTGCTTTTCAGTTTACTGCAGAGATTCATTACACCTCCATAGTGGGCCTGGATCTGGGTCAGAGCTTCCGATGAACGCAGCTCCATGAGCTTCCTTAGGTCCATGACTGTGCAGCCAAATTCCCCTTCATGGCTCTCAATCGTCGAGTTGGCCGGCAAGGCATGTTCTGAAGGGTTTGTCATGTTGCCTGCTGTTTCCAAGCCCTTCGGGCAGCCTCAGTCAGAGAAAACGTGGAGTTCCCCTCCAACTGATCAGGGTCTCTTGCTTCTTTGCCTACTTCCTGTTTCTTGCTTCTGTGGGAGCCCAGTTAGGAAATGGATGGGCTCTGTCTTGTGCAATAAGCTTCAGAGCTTCTAGCCAAGATCCTTTTCCCTTGGGAAGCTTGGCAGCAAGAAGAGGAAGAGGACGTGGGGAACTGAGTGGAAGCCGGACCACGTGCCACGATGACTGGTGCCCCCAGGTGGCGACAGAAGTGGTTGTCCAGGGTAGGTAGGTTCCTAGCTTAGACCAGCTTGCCCAGATGGAAGTGTAAACAGCATGCGCATGTTACCATGGAGGCAACCTTAGCAACAACCAGGAACTGCGATGGTAGAGAGGCAGCAGGAGGAGGAGGAGGGCTCCCTGGATACCGATGACAACTGGATCTCTGGAATAAAAGATTCAAAGACAGACAAAAAGAAACAATTAGAGCAGTCATGGTGACCCAGCACCTGCCGAGACAAGAAGAGATACTCGTTCTAGCACGAGGGTTTGGGTGACAGTTGGTGCCCGACCTGAACTGACAGCGGAACCCTGAGCTGAGAGAACTCATTCAGGAGAGGCCCCTTCCCCTGTCAGAGGCCCCAGCAGCCTGTAAAGCCCAACGTAGGTAAGTAATTTCAGATACACCCAGGCTTCCTATCTGCTCTCTCCCGGCCCAAGCAACACAAATCCCGCCACTTCAGAAGCTTGGAAATAAAAGGCATGAGCTCTCATGGCTCTGATGTTCTCCTACTTGTGGGCCCGCTACAGAATCCTTTCATCTTGACCTCACTTCTACGAGGTGAGAAGAGATCAGAAAAAGAGTGCGGACCCGAGTGTTCCTCTGGAGGATGGCCTGCCAGTCTGCCCCTCTCCCTCTTGCTCCATACCCTTCCCTACTCTCAACACACACACTTACACACCAGGAAGGTGACTGATGGAAGAGGCCCTGTGTCCTCCACAGCCCCTCAGAACACCCCGCCTCCAGCTGTATGGAAATCCTGCAGCTTGCAGTTGTCAACAGGCCAGGCAAGCAAGCGCAGGCCTTGGAGCTAAGCCCCTCCCTCCCCCACAAAGCTTCTGGAGGGAAGGGGAGAGTAACGTGCTCTGGCAGTCGATGAAACAGGGTGGGACTTTTTTACCCAAGGGGGGCGGGCAGAAGGACCTCTGAGGAGAAGAGATAGTGAGTTTAAAGCCTGAGTGTTAGTGCTTTCGGGGTGGCAGGGATAAGACAGCGTTTGATTCTGATAGAGCCCAAGCCCACAGCAAGGTCGCAGGGGAACAGAGTTACTCAAAAAGGCATGTGCTGCCTCTCGCACATGCTGGCTGGAGAGGAGCAGGGCGATGGGCAGGTGAGGATAGGGAGGGCTGGAGGACTGAAGGCTTATCCAGAGCCCTGCTCTCGGCTTCAGCTTCGGAGAGGCTTCCGTGTGGCAGGCGGGACCATGGCCACGGACATGGGAAGGGGCTCTTCCTGGACGCAGCACCGGAACCCGGAGGCCCAGCCTTGGTTAAACTGTCCCTGCTGACTTGAGTTTGGTTACCAGGAGGGGAACAAGGAGCTCTGCTCAGCCTCTCTCTAATAAAGACATGGCACCCTCGCTTCTAGAAGGTGAACAAAGCACACGAACTAGCAGATGAGGACTTTTCTCTTTTATCAATTACCGTATTTTCCGGCATATAAGACGACTTTTGAAACGAAAAAAAGTCAACTGAAAATCGGGGGCAAAGACCAAAATTGCACAAAAATTACCTGCAGATCTTGACGGCAAAGTAAGTCTTTTCTTTGAAGTGGGGGGTAGTCTTATACAGTGAATATAGGCCTAAACCTATGTTTTAATAGTAAAATTAGGGGGTCGTCTTATACACTGGAAAATACGGTACTTTTATTTTCTTTTAAATATATTTTATTGATTTTTCACAAAGAGGAAGGGAGAGGAATAGAGAGTTAGAAACATTGATGAGAGAGATACATCAATCAGCTGCCTCCTGCACACCACCCACTGGGGATGTGCCCGCAACCAAGGTACGTGCCCTTGACCGGAATCGAACCTGGGACCCTTGAGTCCACAGGCCAACACTCTATCCCCTGAGTCAAACTGGTTACGGCTATCAATTACTTTTTCAAAAATCACATGTGGCCAAAGTTCCTGTTGATCCCTATCAATCCTGTTCTCAGTAGGATCCCCTGGATAGAGGTGATTACAAACAGACCCCCTGTCCCAAAGGGCCTTCTGCCGCCTCCTTCTATCCCCGATTTTTAGAGCTATCCTGACTTACACAGGGTTAAGCAAGCAGGGTTTTCTTTTGTTGTTGTTATTGTTTTTAATATCACACTCCCTTTACTTTTAGATGTCATCAGAGGATCCTGGAAACAAGGAGGTCTGGAAAAACCCTGAGGCAGTGTGTCCAATTCCCTTCATTCTGACTGGCATAGAGATAATCAGCTCCACAGAATTTCTCTCCAGTTCAGCTTCTCCTCCGAGCTACTCGGAGGCAGTGGAGGGCGAAGATTCTATCGTAGTAAGAAGCCCACCTTGGTCCTTACATAGTCCTCCTTAAGCTTTCAAGAGGATGCTGAAAACAGTGCTGACATGCTAAACTGGACATCAGATCTCTCCTCTGTCTCTGCTCACTACAATGTCTAATCCATGAAGGTAGAGATTTTACTCATCTTGTTCATGGCTTTATCACCGGTGCCTAGAGGAGAACCTGCACATGGTGGGCGTTCAGCTATATGTCTTACTGAATGAACAACAGCAGATTCAGAACCAGATTTACCATCTTCCCAGGCACCCGTTGGGCAAGTCATTTAGCCTTCTTAGGGCTCACTTCCTCCCACCTTAACCTGGGGGAGGAATCAGCCCTACCTTTGCACACCATCCTAAAAAAGGGGTAAAGGAATGGGATTATAGATAGAAATAGTGCTTGGAAATCTTGGAAGGCAGCTATGCTCACCCCTATACCACCAACGCGGACAATGCTTGGAAATCTTGGATAAAAGATGCCCAGTGCCCAGTACAGGACACTCAGCGATTTGAGAAAGCTTCGTTTGATCTCAGTGAACTTTGTTATCTAGCCCTTTAAGCAGAAGGACAATAAGCTCCACGCACGACCCCCCCCTCCCTCTTTCCTTGCCAGAGGGAGAATGGAAAATCTCAAGAATGCTTCACCAGCAATAACTACTAGCCAGGTAATAACCTCTAGGCTACATAGCCTTGGCTCTCAAGAAAAGGAGCAGCCCAAGCCAGAATTCCTTCCTTTGAACTCCTCCTCAAGGTATCAGAGAGGAGAGCTTCTCCCACTCACATAGGCAACCAGAGAGGAAAAAGTCACTGGAGATGAAAACACAGCCCAGTGAGTGTGGCTCTGTGGCTGAGCATCGACCCATGAGCCAGGAGGTTGAAGCTTGATCCCCCATAGGGGGCGTACGGGAGACAGCCGCTTGATGATTCTCTCTCATCACTGATGTTTCTCCCTCTCCCTTCCTCTTTCTGAAATCAATAAAAACATTTTTTTTTTTTAAGATGAAAACACATGAGGCATGTGGGAACAATGAGGTTTGCCTGCTTCAGGTTGCTCAGGAGGTCAAGCACTAAGCTGCTGGCACAAAGTCAAGGGGGCAGTGCCCAGCTGGGAGCCCATTTATTTCTCCATGAACGTTCTTCCGGGATTCAGAGGTGAGGCAGGTGCCCCTGCCTCCCTGAGCTCTGAGCTCTGAGCACATGAGCTCCCTGCAGCTCCTGCCCTTGCCTGGTCCCTAACCTTATTAGGCAGCCAGCAAAGAATATCCAGTCGGTACTCCGCTGCCTGGGCCTCAGACACAGCGCTCTGGGTGGTGAGACCTCCTATGAGGTCAGGATTACTCATTGGGCTCCGGGCATTCTGGGTGAGGTGTGTTCTCACTCCGTGTCTAGCAGTTAGCCAGCCTAGGGGATGACAGGACGGGAGAGCGAAGTCTCTCGTCTCTTCGATGGGGCCAAGAAATCCCATCATTCTACATGACCATAAAATCATTTTACTTTTCCCCCTCCTACAGTCCTGCAATGTGTTCTGCAATTTGTAACGATACGTAAAAGCACTGTCACGTCAATTCTAGGTAGGACAGCTGTGACCGCCGCCTTGCAGAGGAAGACAGTGTGGTCCAAGGAGATAAAAAGTGATTCGGGCTTTGGCAAGTCAGTGACCTTGACTGCCTGGCCCTACTCCTTCCCTGAGTCTGAACCTCCTCATTTTCTGACAAACACCTAAGAGGTTTTAAAAAAAAAAAAAAAAAAAAAAAAAAAATATATATATATATATATATATATATATATATATATATATATATATATTTATTGATTGATTGATTTCAGAGAGGAAAGGAGAGGGAGGAGAGACAGAAACATCAATGATGAGAGAGAACCACTGGCCTTCCACACTCCCCAACACCGGGGATGAGCCTGCAACCTGGGCATGTGCCCCTGACTGCAGTCGAACCTGGGACCCTTCAGTCTGCAGGCTGATGCTCTATCCTCTGAGCCAAACCGGCTAGGGCCTGAGAGGTCTTTTAAAATGCAGGCCTCTCTGGGTTTGTGCTAATAGTTTCCCTATAAACATCTATGGAGCAAGCATTTGTGCTGCACAGCTAATTGGCCACAAGGCAGTTTTGCCATAAAAGATAAAATAACGGGCTGACAGTTAGGCTTACATTTGGCGGATTTCATGTATTGAAGCTGGCTGTCGGCTGGCTTTTATTTCTCCGTGAGTGAAGTTCTTACAGTTACTCCCATTTCACATTGTATAAATCTCCGCCTTCACCGCGGTCTGTACAGTGACAAGTAGACGTGGTGTTCTTAAAATAGTGGGTAACAGCTACGTATAAAGCAGACTGCAAAGCCCCGTGGACGGCCAGACGGCACACTCTACCGGAAAATGATCACAGATCAGCCTGCAAATCCCTCCCTGAGCCAAGGAGCCCTCCCACTTGTCAAAACCAAGTTGATCAGGCTGTGCAAATTGATACCTCTCTTAGGGCAGGAAGAAGAAATTCTAGCAAAAAGGAAAAAGAGCTATGCCTTACAAGGGGATCAACCAGCAAGCAATTTTTTTTAAAAAGGATAATGCTATCATTGGAAGATGTAGTTTCCTTTTTCTCAATAGTCTTAAATTTTGGTTTTAATTTTTCATCTCTCAGAATCATTATGTCCTTTTTTAAAAAATTATTTTACCTTTTACGGGAAAAATTGCTTTAGGCCACCCTGGCCGGTTTGGCTCAATGGGTAGAGCATCTGCCTGTGGACCGAAGGGTCCCAGGTTCAGTTCTGGTCAAGAGCCCGTACGTCGATTGCAGGCTCCTCCTCAGCCCAGGCACTGGTCAGGGCTTGTGCAGGAGGCAACCAACTGGTTTCTCTCACACCGATGTTTCCCTCTGTCTTTCCCTCTCTCTTCCACTCTCTCTAAAAAGCAATGGAAAAATATCCTCGAGTGAGGATAAAAAAACAAAATTGCTTTAGGTCAATTAGTTGTGCAGCAAAAAAGTATCCGGGGGAACACTGTCGCAGGGAAAATATACCCAGAACCCTCTTGGGCACAGAAAATACCCATTTCCATCTAGAGGTAATGCTGACTCTTGCCCTCGCTCTTTGTCTCTCAGAATCGCCTCCATCACACAATACACCGGGCCGTGAGGCCGACACAGACCCCACCTCCCGCTGCCATCCATTCCTGAGAAACAAACCACCCCGCACTTCCTGACAACTCCGTCTGCAGTGGGGCTCAGAGCGAGTCCCAGGAAAGGAGACCTGCCTGGGACAAGAACATCATGGCCTCAGCCACCACACCATAAACAACAGTCAGGTGCTCTGTTTCCTCCAGTTCTGTCCAAAGAATCCCTTACTCTTGGAAAAGTTCCCGGCAGGCTAAAGGAGAGACAGATCTCCAGGCTCTGAGGAAAAAGGGTAACTCCCCTGGAGGAGAGAGACTGGGGTATTTTGAAGATTTAAATGGAACCCACACCCCCAGTCTTCCCTGCCAGCGGCACCTATTAAATCTGGGAGATGAAGCCTGAGGGGAAACGGGAGAAAGGAAACAGGAGGGGCCTGGGGGCTAGGGCAGGAAGAGGAGGATGAGGAGGAGAAGAAGGAGGAGAAAGAGGAGGAGGAGAAGGAAGAGGGGAAAGAGGAGGAGGAGAAGGGGAAAGAGGAGAAGGAAGAAAAAAGGGGAGAAGAGAAAGAGGAAGAGAAGACCTGGGGAGGGGGTAGGTTGGTCCCACCTTAGGATGCACTCACTGAAATCTGAAACCTGCTTCAGGGCACCTCCCTCAAATAAAATTTGTTCTTTTCTCTGATCCAGATGCTCCCTTCCTCATCCCCAAAGAGGCTCTATTTCTCCCTAATTTGAGGCACAACGGTAGGATTGGGCAGGGAGGGAAATATTATTTGTTGAGCACCTACAATGAGTCAGGTACCATGCTAAGCACTTTATGTGAAAATCAGAGAAAAACCATCTATATATATATATATATAAATATATATATATATAGTATATGTACATATATATGCACATACATATATATGCACACACACACACATATACATACAGACACACACACACGTATTCTTACGTAGTACCTAGCATAGTGGCTGATATGTAGTGGTTGGTCCACACAGTAGTTAGTGTCATTATGACGACTATTGTTTCATGGATCCTCACCAACAGCCCTCTAAGGAGGGCACCCTGTCTCATGCAGGAGAATTTCTGGGAGCCAGGATGTGTGACTGTCCTGAACTCAAAGCCACCGTGCCTCAAGTACAAGGACGCTAAGAAAATGGAAACAAGTAACCCTGGAAATACATATAATCTTAACTTGCTTTTGTTTTAATTTCATGTACTAAGGAATTTTTTATGGTGAATATTACTTTTATCTGCTTTGTTTAAATGTCTACTGAGAATCTTCTGCAAATTGTTTAAATAAATGTATTCTTTTACCCCCCCCCCCCCAAAAAAAAAAAGAAAAAAAAGAAAAAAAAGAAAATGGAAACAAAGCTATGGATTTACTTCCTAAAGTTTGATGAGAAGGCCCACTCAAGCATGTCAAACTTGCAGCCGGCAGGCCAACAAGGCATGTGTTTGACATGCTTGGCCCACATACACCTACCTGCTCCTTGGCCATGACCTGGAAAAGCTCAGAAACAGGGAAACGCCTCCTTAACCCTTTGAATTTTCTGGGCAGTGTAGGGCTAGACCCAGGGCTTCTCAAGGTAGACACACTCCACCCAGCCCTTCCTCCACCACACATAGTACCCCTCCTCCCCCCGCCAGAATACAGTAGGCTCTGGACTGGCATGATTCCAAGCATATCCATTTCCCACCCGGAGATGTGGGAATGGGATGAGGGCTACTCCACTCTGTCATTTCTCATTCTTGACCTTGCAACCGGTAGTGACTTGGGAGAGACTCAGAGAGCCTGCTCTAGATCCTCCCTCCTTTCTCCAGCAGGGCACTTCTTTACACCTCTCAGGCACTGCGACCCTCTCCCACCCTCTGCTTTCCCCCCTGCTGGCCCTTCTCTCTGAAGGTTTAAACACCACACAGAGGCTGCTCTACTCCCTTCTCAGACTAGTCATGGTCTGGGGTCTTCCTTTGCTCCCCATGCCTGCCCACCCTCATCGCTTCGCTAACTCCTGCTGGCCTGCAGAAAGCAAACCTGAGCACACACCCTCCCCTCAATCTGCCGAGGCTCCAGGGAGGCCTGTGGGCAGAAGGTCAGAGGCAGAGCACATTGGCTGAAGTTCAGGTGCAGGTGGCACCGCCTGTTATCATCAGCCACCACTAGGCCATGCCAGGAAGCCCAGTAGGGCTGGGGCACCAAAACCAGGCTCTGCATGCCCACGGGATAGCACACCGTAGCCTGTGGGCCTGGGCCTGGAACTTTATGCAAATTCTCAGCACTTCCTAGAGAGAGAACATCACTTCCTGGTTAAGGGGTGGGTCTCACACAACACACACACACACACAAACACACACACACACTCCCTCGCCCTTCCCTGTCTCTCCCCAAAATCAGCTATCCTGACAGCATTTTCTCCCCCCTCCCCACTCCTCCAAGACTTCATTACCCTATCGCCCCTGTCTATGGGCTTTGCATATAAGCATCTAAGTTCTTCGGTTTATCTTTTCTTGTCTCCCCAACCCCACATCGAGTGGGGTTGGGGAGACAAGCATGTCAGTCTGTTCCATACTTCAGGTCTAATTTTGTTGGTCAATTCGTTGTGTTTATTATATTCCATGAATTAGCGAGATCATGTGATATTTTTCTTTCTCAGACTGGCTTATGTCACTTAGCATAATGTTTTCCAGGTCCATCCTGACAGTGTTTTCAATCAAGCAGCAAAATGCAGCACTGAAATCAAAGCATCTGCCTAGAGAAAATGTATCACTCTCAACCTCTGGGATTCAGAAGGGACCCAGAATTCATCCCTTCTCCCAGAACCGCCTGGTACTTCTTGGCCAAGTTAAGACTATGGACCTGAAGGACCCAGTCATCTACTGCTGGGGGCATCGCCCAGAGAGATTCTCACACAGGCCCGGAAGGGGACGCGTGTAACGATGCTCAGGGGGACATGTGTGTGGTGTCAGGGAACTGAAGGCCACTTGGGATCCCCTCCCTTGCGATGGGCAAGCTGATAAAGGGGATATTATACAACAGTTAGAAATACAGGTCACATAAGGTAATACTGGTTAACTTAAAAACAGTGCTTAGTGGGGGTAAAAGGTGCTGTAACAGCTTTTACATAAATTAGGAACACATGCATCTAAAGCAATCCTTCAATGGAGGGTGGAAGAGATCAACCAAAGAACTTGTATGCATATATGTATAACCCATGGCCACAGTCGGGTGGGGAGGGTCTGGGGCGGGAGTGGGAGTGGGGGTGGGCTAGAAGAGGTCAATGGGAGAAAAAAGGGGACACATGTAATACTTTCAACAATAAGACTTAAAAAGAAAAGCAATTCTGTACATTTGAAGGAAAATATTTAAACAAAAGAACACATGAGAATTCTGCTCATGCACAAAAAAGGGAACAGATGTGGAATGTGGGGAAACACTGAGCACAGGAAGGGCCTCGCAGGAGCCAAATGATAAAAATGGGCCACGAGTCCAGTATTGATCAACTCAATACTCTGTGTGTGTGAGGTCCAAAAACTACAAACAAAATTACAACACACCACGATGCTGAACCCTTTCAGACCTGGACTGTCTAAGACATGTTATGACAATGACAAAACTTATCAGCTCTGGCCAGATGCCTTCGGCAGTCTGGGGGAAGGTAGGGCCCACAGACAGCCTAGACATTCTCAAAAGAGTGATACCAAGAACGGGTCCAGGGTGGCCCCTCTGTTCCTCTGGCCTGTTGACCCAGCCCATGTCCGAGACCCCAGGAATCAACACGATGAAGACAAAAGCTTCATGGCATGGGTCAAGAAACCGAACCAGGAATGTGCCAAGAGGCCAGTGCCTCCCGGGCCCCACCTCCCGTCTCCATCCAAATATAGCACCAATATATCAAGATGAAAAAGGTTAGTCCCTCTGCCCCAGAGCCATGGGGAAGGTACCCTCCCCCAGAGAATCCGAGTTGTGCTGGCCCAGGGCACCTCTGTCGTCTCCCATGATTTAGCGGTGGGAGTGTTCACTGCAAGCCAGAGCCAGACAATGTCGAGGATGAAACAGGAATATTGACCTTTCCCTTCCGAGCAGGAGGGGGCGGAGCTGATTTCAGTGGGAGTGGCAGAGCCATCAGGAGGTCGGTTGTTTAAGGAAAGGGGTGCTGGCGGCCCCTCTGGATCCCTCCCACCCGCCTGTGGGAAATGCTCAGGATAGGAGGGAGCTAAGTATCTGTCTTCCACGCTAAGCAAGGCGCAGCTTCTGGGGCCCGGGGACCGGAAGCTACGAGGCTGGCAGACAGGACGCGCGGGCCTTGAGCGGTAACGCTGGGATGTCTGGCGTGGGCGCTCTCTTGGGCAACACAGATTGCCTTTCTTGGGGCTGCTGTGGTTTTTCCACATTTGGGTCCCAAGGGCACAAAGGGGCTTTTTAGCAGCTGGACTGGGTCCTGTGTTATTTTTAGAAACAGATCTCAGCAGAATCGTGCCATGCCCCCGGAGAGGGAGAGGAAGGCCAGTCCGTCTCCCTGGGCTTCTGGGTCGGGATCCTGTTGTTCCCAGGCCACGGGTTCTGCGGAGTGCTCGGGGCCGAGGAGAGAGCTGTCTGGCCTCAGACAGAGGAGGCCACATCCCAGCCGCCGAAAGGGAGTGCCGTGGGCAGCTGCTCTCTCTTGGGGCCCAGCAAGAGAGGAAGCAAAACAGCCTTCCTGTGTGACCCAGGCACTAGCCAGAGCACCACGCACTGGACATCATGCCTGGCCAGTGCTCCATCGCCTCCCTGCGCTCCTTACAGCGTGAGGGAACCATGGCTTTGCCTCGCCCGCCTTCTCTCAGCCCACTGTTCCCTGGAAGTGCCAGGGAATCGGGCAAGAACTCCGTGCTGAGAGGAGGTGTCATCCAGGAGAGAGCTGGGAGCACCCCCTAGCAACCTGTCACCTCACGGCCCCGGCGCCTCTCCTTGTTCACTCGTTGCACAGGCAGGAGCCACTAAGCCAGCCTGGGCTTGGCAAGCAGACTGGCACCCTCCCGTGCGCTTGTGTCGTGTTTCAGAGCAGTGGTTCTCAGGCCTGAGTGAGCACACCTCGCCAGGAGGGCTGGCTGAAACCTCCTGCTGGGCCAGCTCCCAGAGCTTCTGGTTCAGGAGTTGTGGGGTGGCCAGGGAACACGCACTTCTAGTAGGTTCCCTAACCGGGGGATGCTGACGCTGCTGGTTTGGGGACCAGACTTTCTTACGCTGCAGAAGTTATGAGGCATCTCTGCAAACAATGCCATGACAACGCCCAACAACATGAGGCGAACGCTCCTGAAGGCCTGGAGTGGGGTCCGGTCCAAACACTGCCCACATCTAGGCTGACAGGAGAGGCACAGGAGGGTCTCGCCATCTGTTATCTCCTGCTTTCCCTTCTCCCTCCTCCAGCCTTCCCAGGATGCTCTGCTTCCATTCATCTCAGGGCAGTCCCCTTCCCGGAGACCCCTAATCTTCCCAAGGAAAGCCCCCGTCCTGTGAGAACAGAGTGGAGAGGAAGGACCTCCCTGTAGCAGAACCAAATGTATTTTTCAAGGCAAACCGAGGTTCACCCAGGGTCAGAGACACACCGAGACCCTCTCTGGTGGAGGGGGCACCCAGTATCCCCTGCACTCTTATTTCCTTCATCTGCAGGAGACAGGGCTGGAGGGGAGAACGAGAGGACAAAAGACCCCACCACTCACTTCAGGCTCCCCAAGTCTCACCGCCCCTTGGTGCTTCTAAACCCTGGCTGCCTTTTCCCTGCCACCCCCAAAGCCCTGGTCATGACCTCCTGCCACACCACCTACCCTCTGCTCTGAGGGGCACGGGCAGCGGCCTGGGCACAAGCAGCTGGCGGGGCAGCAGCAGCTGCTGTTTTCCAGCCGGCGACGGGCTGCTGTAAACATTCGGTGTAGGTTGCTATGGCAAAGCAAGTGTGCAGCCTGGCCCGGCGCTGCTATTTATGTGCCTGTGATGGCAGAGTGGTCTGTTTTTATTATTTTACTTTTAACGTTTCCCTTTCCCAGCCCCCTAAAACAGCCTCAGAAACAAAAATAAAATAAAAAAAGAGCCACCACAACTTTCTCAGGAACAAAAAGGATAGAGCCGGCAGCACGGCTTAGACAGAAGTGAGCAGTGTGGGGGAGGGGTACGCTCCTCTAAAGAAGGGACGGTGGGCTGCTGGTCCATAGAGCCTGGGCCCAGCTCATCATAGAGAGGCCACGACTCAGCTCTCCTCACCTCTGCACCACCTGCACTCAGTCTTCTCCCTTCCTGGTGAAGCCAGGCTCCAGCCAGCAGCATGCCTCACACCCTCCCCCCTCGCCACCATCCCCACTGTCAGCAGGCTGAAGAGACAGGATCCCATCAGGGGTCATGGGCAGAGAGGCTCAGAGCAGAGTTCCCCGCTCCCAAGGGGGCAGTGCCATCCGCATGCAGCCTGGCCACCCCTGCTGGAGGTCCGAAGGGAATGACCTCAGAGGTGGCTCTGAACAAGGGACCCAGGTCTTTCCTCCACCTGGTCAGAGGGCGGTTCTCCTGTTCTCACTCCTCAGAGAGCTCTGGGGTGAGGGGCACCACAAGATTTCAGTTTCCGTCGGGGTGGTGAGCAGCAGTGAGCATTCAAGATTCAGACGCTGACCTGACCGGTGTGGCTCCGTGGATAGAGTATTGGCCTGCGGACTGAAGCGTTCCAGGTTCGATTCCGGTCAGGGGCATGTACCTTGGTTGCGGGCACATCCCCAGTAGGGGGTGTGCAAGAGGTAGCTGATCCGACGTTTCTAACTTTCTATCCCTCTCCCTTCATCTCTGTAATTAGTCAATAAAATATATTTAAAAAAAGGATTCCGATGCTGAACAAGTATCAAAAGTGAGGCTGATTCCTCTGGGACACGTACGTCTCCAGGGCCCCAGGCACCCAGGACAGGGCTGGGCAGAGGAGGTAGCGTGTGATCAGAAACCAGCCATTGGAGTCACACACACAACTGAGCTGGAAGTGGATACTGACGTTGATAATACGCTATCGGCTGTCAGTCACTAAATGACATCTAAGTGAGAGATGAACCACCTTCCAGAAACAGCTAGTTGGAATATAGAAGATGGTGTGGGGTTTTATCATCCCTCTTCCTCCACCTATTCCAGTGCCATTGGGTTCCTATGGTCCTCAGAGGAGAAACCTACTCCTGCCCTGATTGCTGATGGGCACACAAATCCTTTAAAAGTCAAGTTAGGGCGCCGTTAAGAAGAGCACCATCTCAGAACAAAATTGAATCATGGTGCTATGATGGCTCAGAAACAATATCAATGAGAACGAACCCCACGGGGAGGAGAGAGGGCAGGAGAAGGGGGAGGCTGTTGCTAATTCTATTGGGGAAGCGCCCTCTGCTGCCCTAGGAGCAGTCACAGTCCCAACTGACAGCTGACAAAGTCTTGCTGGGAAAGTCAGGACTTGGGACAGAAATCAGTCTTGGCAGCACTTTGGGGTCAGAAGAGCAGAGCAGGCATGGTTTCTGGGCCTGTCAAACCCACTGTCATCAGCACTCCCCTCTTCCTGTGGGGCGGGAAGGGTCTGGGGGAGGTGAGGGAAGGGTCCCCCGTGGGCCACCATCCTGGACAGCTGGGAGTAGGCTGATGGAGAGACACGGCAGGTGAGCTCGTGTCCCTGACACCAGTGTTTCTGTCCCTGAGTTTCAGGGTATAAACTCACGCTGAGCGGCCATTACTTGGGAACACATGAAGAGAAGCAGACATGTCTCAGAGCCACCGACACAGAGTAAGCTTCCAAAATTCATGGGCTCGAAAGAACATCTCTTCACAACAGGGCTTGGATCCAAGGTGAGGGACAGAGGGCCCATTGTGGAAAGAGACAATGGGTAGGAGACAAAGGCAGCTCAGCCCCAGCTGGTCATTGTGGATGGGAGTCCCAGGGAAGAGAAAGTGCGAGGTACTGTGCCTTCTTCCAAGCGGACAGAAAGGTTGTACCATCTCTCCATCCCAACCTCTGCCCCAGGGCCCGACCTAACAGGAGGAGTTCGTGAAAGAGCCACCCTTCTCTGCCCATCCCCTGAGATAACGTTATCTGGAAGTCCCCAGAACCGCTTCTTCAGCACTCCCCCACCCTCCCTCCACCTTCTCCCTTCTGGGGCCCTCCTGAGGGCCTTCCTAGACTGAGAGGGTTGGAGGCATAGCCCCCTCGTTCTCCAGGACACAGTGCAGGGCTTTTCTGGGTGCAGGGAGAAGGAAGACCAGCTATCACTGTGGGAACTGTCCACCTCTCTAGGGAGAAGAAAAGAGAAACATGAAGAATTTGAGTTCTCTCAAACACCCATTGGATTCTCAACGCCCACACACAGCATTTGAAACACCGCTGCCGAGCCCCTGAGGGAAGACGGGGAGGAGAACCATGGTGATGGTGGTGGTTGGGGGGAAGTCCGTAGGAAGTGGCAAAAAAGGATGCTTTCAGGATTATTTCTGAAGCACTGAGCTGCCGGAAACGATAGGAAGATATCTGCTACCAAACTCTTCCCACCTCCTCACTTTCCTCTGCATACCTCATTCCCAGCTTCTCACTTTGTTTTTCCAAATCTATGTATAACCTTTTCCCCATCTTGTCCTGTCTCCCTAACTTCCTCCCTCCTTCTATTTCCTCTCTCTCCCCACCGCCACTGGTCAACCTCAATCTCAGAATCTCTCCGATTCTCTCTTCTGCACATCACCAGGGACAGCCTACTTGGATGAAATTCTATTCCCCTTAACTGGGTAATCTCTAAAAATCAATCGCCCCCATCTAGTCCATATTAGTTCAAACAGTGGAAGGAACATGGATATGCTGAGAAGCCAGGAGGGCACCAACACAGGGCCAGTCAATGTCACTGGGGTCATGGATGATGGGCCAAGGCACACAGAACGAACTCTATGAGCCAATCGGCACACTCCCAAATCCACTCGGGGCTTGCCTGGCTAAGTCGAATATGTAGCATCTCAGTATGCTTGAAGCAGAGGCCAACTGCTAACACCGAGGACTCAAAGTGAGGAGTCCTAACAGAGATGGAGGGAGAGGAAGGATATGAGACTATTCCTATGAATTTAAAACTAGAGTCAGGACTCGGTATGCTCAGCCAAGTTTCCACTCCTGCATAAATAGGGAAGCGGCCTGATGCAGGAAGGAGGCTGGGAGACTAAATATAAAAGGCACCCAGGACTACAATCCGACTCTGGCTCCTTTCAGCGCTTACAGGGAAGCTGAAAATTCAGGAACTGAGCACGATAAGCTAGCCCTTCCCAACGACAAGCTGCAAGACTGTGGTTCCATGGTCACATCGCAGTTCTACTCTTGAGCCTGGAAAGCTTGGGTAAGGAACAGGCATAGGAGGCTAAAGTCCAGCTCCCCGGTGACATGGCTGCCTTCGTCCAGCTCTCCCCACCGCCATGCAAGACTTCCAGGATTCACAGAAGGGACCAGAGCATCAGGAGGGGCAAAAGGCATCCTAACCCGGCAGAGCCAGACCTTCGTAGGCATCTCCCACTATTTGCTCAACATTTGCTTCTACAAAATGTTTGCAGGAGCACCAGCTGCTCTAGTCTCACACACCCGGGCCGGCTGTCCCAAATCAGTAAGATCTCCATCACCAGAGAGCAAGCCTTTTCGGGGTGCGGGGAGGGATCAGGGCCCTCCCTGCAGGGTTTCAGCCACTGGACTCTCCTCCCCTCTGCAAGCAGACAAGTCCAAAGGGAAGCCGAGGACACGCCAGCCTGCTCTCCCCGCCCTCCTCCACAGCCAGCTGAAGAAAGAGGACTCCTTCTCGGGGGAAGTCCCACGGCAGGGAGGCCATGGAAACTTTGCCGTCTAAGGCTGTGGAATTCTTCGACTGGGCTCCTGCAGTTAATCATCCCGGCGGCCTGGATTCCCAACTTGGGGCTTTAAAAGGTAGCACCAGCGCAAGAAGGACAAACATGTCAAGGAGAAGAAAAAGCAGGGAAGCGCTGGTGGAAGCCGAGAGATAACCACCTCCAACACCCGTCTTGTGAGTAACTGAGTGCGAGGAGGAGAGAGCACGAGAGAAGTTAAGTGTAGACCACGTCCCAGAATACTCTTCTGGCCTCAATCACAGTCAATGGGAGTACAGTCATACCCCAAAAGATCCCACGGAGAACACTTTCCTAACCCACTTGTAAAAGGATTATGTAGGGATCGGTTGGTTTGGAACATTCTCCTTGGAGCAGATCTGAAAAACCAGAGGCTCCTGTCCCCTCTTTGGGGAAAAATTTGTAGAGAACTCACAGCTGGGAGTACGAGGCTTTGGAACATTAACTTCCAAAATGGTAGAAGGGGCTTCTTAGGCCATGTTGCCATGGTTTCCTAGACAACAAACAGAGGTTTGGCCCTAAAGAAGGGGGTGGGAGGGTGAACTGCCTTTTTCTTCCTATGGGAATAGTTTCAAGAGCCAAGTCAGGAGGGGAAGAGGGTAAAATGAGACGATTACAGAGGTTCAGGGGAGAGAAAATGGACAGCCCAGTCAGTTCCCATTCTTCCTGTATGGGCCAGGGTGGAAGGCCCCATTCATAGAATGAGGGGCGAGAGAAGCCGAGGAAGTAAACAGGAAGATGAGCAGCTCTCTATATAAGATGCTCAGCCGACTCTCCTAGGAGGCAAGAGAAACTGAGGCTAAAGTGAGCTGCTCTGGGAAAGGCAAGGCCCTCCAAAGGCTCTGAGTTTTGCCTGTAAGAAGGCAGGTGGGACAACTATCCCCGGAAGTGATGTGCAGAGGAGCTGTTACCCACAACCGAGGCCCACTGCCCTCTGCTACCCTGGCATCAGTGCATCACCTCCCTGGTCCCCTGGCCAGGAGTCTTCAACACTCATTCTAAAGGAGCCAGATGGGCAGAGCAGTGCCAAGCGCCAAATCTACCCTGTCCTCCCAGCAGGAGCTGTCAGCTGAACAGGGCCACCTGGCCAAGGGGTTCCCTTTCATATTCCTGGGCAGCACTGTACCCTCTGGATGCCTTCCCCTCCACCTCCAGAGCTGGTGCCACTGGTGCTTGGCTCCACTGGAGAGATGGAAAGGAGACAGCTGCTCAGGACTCTGCTACCCCCAAAGGCAGCGACGGTGGCGCCATTGGAGGGTAAGGACCACAAACGTCCCGTTATCTTCTCAAAGCAGAGAAGGGCCAGGGGTCAAATGACCAGACCTAATCACCATGTCACCACTAATCATTGCACTAGCGAGGGACCTTTTCAGGGAGCAGGCACCCCAGTTTTTCAACTGCATCAAACATCCCAGAGCATCCCAGAGTCACAGCCATGTGGGAACTTCGGAGAAGGTCTAATACTATTTCACATCGGATTATATTTTACAGTGAAGCATCTATGGATCACTGGGACAAAGAGGTTAGAAAGCAGGATATAGGCAGATGCAGCTGATGCAATGAAATCTGTATTAGGTGTCAAATGAAGAGCAAGATCACCTGGTAGGACACCTCCGGGTCACCCCACAGGCCAGGTGCAGCCATCAGCTGGTGGGGAAGAGCTTGCTCACAGCATGAGCCTCCCGCCTCCCCCAATGGGCTCAGGCTCAGACCCTGAGCTTCCTTAGGGCTTCCCGCAGCTGCTGCATACGCGTGTACAAAATGTGCCTTGAACATGGGCACCAGGTGAGGAGGTTGCTGGGAGACGAAACACCCTTAGCGTTGCTGGACAGACCACGCGGCGATGGGCTGCATTCATCTATCTCAGTGTTTCCCAAACTTCTCTCATGATGAGAATCACCTGGTGGAGTTGTTAAAACACAGATTCCTGAATCCCAACTAAGAAGTGCTAAACTAGAATTTTTGGGAACATATAGGTAAAATTGTATACTTAACTAGTGCTCTAAGACAGATTTTATATACAGAGCACTAAGTTAGGTATGCAATTTTACCTATATGTTCTCAAAAATTCTAGTTTAGCACTTCTTAGTTGGGATTCAGAAATCTGTGTTTTAACAACTCCACCAGGTGATTCTCATCATGAGAGAAGTTTGGGAAACACGGATCTATCTGAAGGGGGCATCTTTCTAACCACTTTATAAGCTGCTATGGGCTAGCAGCTGCAAGAAACGGTCCGATATTGCTGTGGGTCACAGACCCTGCGAAATATCCAAGGAAGAAAACCGGAAGTGAATCCAGTTTGACCAGTGGATGCTCCAGAAGGGCTGACGATGTCAAATCAGCCAGGCCCAAGGGCCCAGGCCACCCCAGAGCTCTGTCTAGGGGCCAGCCTGCCCGTGTGGGCCAGGCTCCTGCACCTCACAGCTCACAGGCTCTCCCATCACAGCTCCTCCATGTTGCACCAGATTGGCCTTCCTCTCAGCATTCCTTCCTCCAAATCCATTCTCCTTGGGCCTTAATTTCTTACCTGAGAGTGGAAATAATGAAAGCAATCTACCTCACACAGAAGTTGGAAACATTATCACTCTTTTCATGTATGAGGGTCCAGTGCCCTTCGCTGAAGATCAACTGAATTAGGAAGCTGTTGAACAACAGAAGCAAAGGGAGGCTGCCCCTCATCAGAGGCTCCCAGTGCCTCTGGCCCCTTCTCCTCTACTTTGCAGGCCTGGCTGCACATCCTGGCCTGTGTGTACCAGGCAGACGCTGATACTGCCATTCATGGACTTGTCCAGCATCTCCAACTTTTGTAGCTATATGTGGGGAATCTGTCTGCCCGAGGTTCCCTCATAAGTGGCGATGCCAAGAAAGGCACAGCCCGACAGGCGTGGCTCAGTGGTTGAGCGTGGGCCTATGCACAAGGAAGTCTCAGGTTCAATTCCTGGTCAGGGCACATGTCTGGGTTGTGGGCTCAATCCCCAGAAGGGGGCGTGCAGGAGGCAGCTGATTGATGTTTCTCTCTCATCAAATGTTTCTATATCTTTCTCCCTCTCCTTTCTTTCTCTAAAAATCAATAAAATCACTTTCTTTAAAAAAAAGAAAAGAAAAAGAAAAAAGTCCTATTTGGTTTTGGCTCAGCAAGTAGAGCATTGACCTGCAGACTGAAGGGTTCCGGGTTCAATTCCAGTAAGGGCATATGCCTGGGTTGCAGGCTTGATCTCCTGTAGGGGGACATGCAGGAGACAGGCGAGCAATGACTTTCATCATTGATGTCTCTCTCTCTCTCTCTCTCTCTCTCTCTCTCTCTCTCTCTCTCTCTCTTTCTCTCTCTCTCTCTCTCTCTCTCTCTCTGTCTCTCTCTCTCTCTGTCTCTCTCTCTCTGTCTCTCTCTCTCTGTCTCTCTCTCTCTGTCTCTCTCTGAAATAAATAAAAATATATTTAAGAAGAAATAAAAAGAAAGGCAGAAAAGTTCATGAGAGTCAAAGAAGGTTGTGGTAAGAACTCTCATCCGGGTAAAGCACTCTGATGTGCTATCTTTGGGCAGCCTTTTAAGACAGCCAGGCCTGGTGACATGACTCCTGCAGATTTTATATCACATGTTCTTTACGGTGATGTGACTCAGTTAAGGCCAGGCAACTGCAGAGAGAGCCTAGAAGAAGCTAAAACATACTCGGTGCTCCACGGTCCCACGAAGAAAGATAAACAGGGATAAGAGAGCAAGGGAGCAGCCAGTATGAAACCATCTGGGAATTTTAGGCCCAACCCAGGCCGTTGGAGCTGGAGGATTCCTGCCCTGATGAGCTCAGAGGATTGATATGGGTTTTCCTACTTCCTCCCAGAGGCAACGGTGACACATGCCGAGGGTGTGAGTAATGTGGTGTGTCATCCATCCTCTTAGGCTGTGGACACCTTGAGGGTATGGACTGTGGCCGGGTCAGAGGCAATGGGGACACCTTGAGGGTACAGACTGTGACCGAGATAGAGGTTATGCAACTCCTGGTGCAGGGAGGGGTGTAAGAGAAACAGAGAAAGGAGAACAAAAAAGGATGGAGGAAGACTGAGAGGAAGGAAGGAAGGGGGTGCTTCCCCTCCAGGAACTCCTAGACACAGAGTCTAAATAAAGAAGACGCTGCACACCCAAATTAGGAAGCCCTGTGATTACAGTGGAGTGGTACAGAAATACCGAAGGGCATCGAAGCCAAGTGGGAGACCAGAAATGACAGAGTTGACAAGGAGAAGAAATATACAAAGCAAAACAAACAAAAGCTCAGAACTATAAACAGGTAAAACGAAAGCTGCTCTCGTCTCTAGGTCAGTGCTTCTCAACCACCCTAATGCCTCGACCCTTTAATACAGTTCCTCATGTTGTGGTGACCCCCAACCATAAAATTATTTTCGTTGCTACTTCATAACTGTCATTTTGCTACTGTTACGAATCGTAATGTAAATACCTTTGTTTTCCAATGGTCTTAGGCTCTATAGCAACCGCTAGCAGGGTCGCCTAAGACCATCGGAAAACACGGGTATTTACATTACGATTCATAACAGTAGCAAAATGACAGTTATGAAGTAGCAACGAAAATAATTGTAAGGATGGGGGTCACCACAACATGAGGAGCTGTATTAAAGGGTCAAGGCATTAGAAAGGCTGAGAACCACTGCCTACAGTCCTGAAAGCAGAGCACCCCAGGCAACGTGGGCTCTGTCCCCCGAAAGGCAAGCAGAGGCGTGGCTGGAGCCCCAGACAACCCCTTCTCTCCTTTCCAACTAGCACTTCTGGGTCCAGGTGGTGTCACTTGTTGAGAGACCTTTGGCAGGGTGACAGCCCAGAAGAGGCTTCAGAGCAGACTTTGCAAACAGGACACTGGGCGTAACTCCTCACCCCTTGGGAGGGTATCTCTCCAGTTTCTTGCTTCAAGGAGAGAGTAGGCTGTTCTCCATGCAAATCTCGATAGCCCCAAATTTGATTGAAGAAAAGAAAGCATCTGCATTATACACTGTAATACAGATTTCATTTTTCAGGAAATGTCTCAATTTTTCTACTTATAAGATAGAGGCATTGATAAATTAAAGAGAGAAAGAGAGAGAGAGAGAGAGAGAGAGAGAGAGAGAGAGAGAGAGAGAGAGAAAAGAGCATACATCCACAGATGAATGGATAAACAAAATATGGTATTATCCCTACAATAAAGTAATATTCAGCCTTAAAAGGGAGAGAAATTCGGATACGTGCCATAACATGGGTGAAACTTGAAAATGTTATGCTATTGTAACCAATGTCATCCCAATAAATTCAATAACAAGTTAAAAAATTTTAAATAAAATTAAATTAAAAAAGAAAAACAAACAAACAAACAAAAAGAAAATGGTATGCTAAATGAAAGAAGCCAGAAACAAAAGGGTCAATATTGTATGATTCCACATAGATGAAGTGCCTACTCTAGGCACAAATTCACAAGGACAGGAAGTAGAGGAGAGGCTGTCAGGGATTGGGGGGGAAGGTACAGGGTGGGGATATTGTTCAATGGGTTCAGTTTCTATTTGGGGTGATGAAAAAGTTCTGTGATGGATCGTAGTGATGGTAGCACAATCATGTGAATGTAGTTAAAGCCATTCACCACCATAAAAATATTTTTTTAAAAGAAGAAAACAGGAAAGCAAATAGAAGAGTGCTGGCATAGAGATGGGAGGAGAGTGGGAAAGTGAAGAGCAGAAATAAACCCAGGGCTGTGAGCCTCGCTCCCACTGTCACCAGGCGCTCAGGACCTCCTTCTATTGGGGGTGGAAGCCCCGTGGGATAGAGGTCACTTACCCCAGACAGTGACCTCTGACCCGCCCAGGCCTGGGAGCCCACAGGGGCACAACATCAGACAGCTCCCTGGCAAGGCTGCGTGGCAACGCCAAGGGGAGGGAAATGCACGGGGCTTCGGAAGACCCTGCTCCGTGTACAGGGGGTGACGGGAGTGGGAAGGTGTTGAGAACAACGGACAAGTCATCTTTTCAAGGAGCAGGGAAAGTCACCCCAGCATCAGCTCAGAGCACACAGGTGTCTGCTTAGGGCTGGTGCCGCCGAGGCCTTCCAGACTCGCAATGGAAATACAGAGTCTACGGTCTTTTTGAATACCTCAACTACTATTTCATTTGATCCTCCCAACAAACTTTGGAAATGGGTAATACTGTCCCCATTTTGTAGAAAAGAAAACTGGTTAAATGCTTTGTCTAGAGCCGCACAGTAAAAAGCAGAGCCAGGACACTTTTTCTGTAAGACCGCCTTAAAGTGCTTTCCAGAAACGAGAACTCTTTTTCTCAGGGACCAGGTCACCTCTAGAGCACAGTTCAGTGACCGAGAGCACAGACTCTGTGGGCCCATGAACCAAGTCCCGATCCACCATCACTACCTGTTTGACCTTGGAAAAGCGAGTCCATGTCTCTGTTCTTTAGCTTGGGCACTGATAAATTTGGGATAACAACAGCGTCCCCATTTGAAATATTTCAGACAATGAACCCATGTACAGGCACACAGTGCTGCTACACAGGAAGATTCCAATGGAAGCGCTGTGGCTATTAAATAACGCGATCCGTCAGTCCCTGCCACCGGGGACCTGCCCATCAGTCAGACTGTGGGTGAGCAGATACAGCCCTACTCCCCTCGTTCTGTTTCCATGAGAAAGGAACACCTCAAGGTTGGAAGAGACTGAAGGTCATCTAGACGAATCTCTTTTCCAATGTTAGAAACCATTTCTTCTTACTGTTACCTAAGAGCCTACACGTTAGCTCTTACTCTTCCTCATACAGGCAAACCTCATCTTACTGGGCCTCACAGACGTTGCATTTTTTACAAGTTGAGGCAAGACCCTCCACCAGCAAGAAGACGATGACACTTTTTTTATTTTTTTTGTGGTCTGGAACTGGACCCATGATGTCCCCAAGGTATGTCTGTACTAAACTGGGGCCTAGCCCTGGTCAGTGCGGCTCAGTTGGTTGAAAGTCGTCCCATGCACAGAGAGGTCACTGGTTCGACCTGGTTTCCAGGCTTGATTCCCAGTAGGAAGCGTGCAGGGGGTAGCCAATCAATCTTTCCTACATTGATGTTTCTCTCTCAAATCATTAAAAACATATTAAAAAATAATAAAATAAATTAGGACCTAATTTGTGGCCACCACCAAAATGATGGGCACACATTCTTGCAATCCTACCATCACCTCTTGTGACAGCTCTTTTGATCCCGTTTCAACAGTTGGAGAAACTAAGGCCCCAGGTCCCAGAGTTAACTAGTGACCAATCTGGGCCACGAACCCAGGTCTGCCTGACTCCAAAGCTCACGTGCTCATTGATCACATGCTACTTCTGCCTTAGAGAGCAGGCTGGTCTACCCCATGGCAGAGGGGAAAGTAGCTTTGGTTGAATCCCAAATACCTGAAATCCAGGTCCTGTGACTGTGAAAAAGTTCCCTGACAATAACATCTATCATTTGGGCTTAATCACAGGAACAGCAACAGCCTGAAATTATTGGAATCGAGAGTCTAGGTCAGTGGTGGGCAACCTCATTAGTCAGCAGAGTGACAAACCTCGGCTCGCGAGACACGCAGTTTGCCGACCATTGATTTAGTGAAGGCCTAGCAGTTAAGGGACATTATTACCTGACAAGCACTCTGACTTACGGTTACAGACGAGAAAACAGCACCACAACATTTCTAAGAAGCAAGTTTCATATTCACACTGTCTGAGGCTTTTCTTCCCGCCATGCTGCTTCTCAGAACTTCAGTTTGCTCATCCTTGGATAAGAATCACTACCATTTAATTCTCTCTTCAATACATGAGTGCCTACTAAGTTCCAGTCCTTGGTTTACGCCCCAAAGTACAGTCATAATGAAACTAGAATTGTGTACCCATTTTGTGCCAGACACTCTTGCCTTTTTTGCATGAAATTATGGCTATGAATGCCTCGAAATGACTAACACGGTAGGTACTCAAAAAATGGTAACATTTATTATTTGCTTCTAGATCACAGCCTTCATTTTTTAACTGCCACATTTCCTATTGTCTTCACATTTCCTTTTTTCTCTTCTTTCTTTTGATTTTCCTCCCCTCTTGTAGTCTGGAAGTTGCATTATTCCTAGTTTTTTAGTGTAAGCCTGGAAACCTAACATCTTTAACCTCTTCCCAAACCATACCAGGGCCTCACACCACTCAGACTCCAATCACAAACTTTCCAACTGACATGCTATTGTTACGAGAGATTTACTTTATTAATTATAGCTTCATTTTATCCCTATAAGTTAGACATGGTTACCTTTATTTTCTTTGCTATCATTATTAATTAGACTTAGCACCACCCTAACAATTTCCTTTGCCTATCATTCCTTCCTGAATCTTAGATGTTTCTTTTAGGTAATGTTTCTTCTTGAACTATTTCCTTTAGTGGAAACCTCTTTTTGTCCGTGTCTCTTCCCTCTCTCCCGTCCCCCCCCCCCCCCCCCCCCCCCCCCCCCCCGCCAACGGGCCTTAATTTTGCCCTCATTCTTGGAAGATTTCCACTGATAATAGAATTCCTTGTTAGCAGTTATTGTCTTGGCTCAAAGCACTTTTCATATCCATTATTTCACGATCTTCTGGCTTTTATTATTGAGCTAGAGAAATCAGTTGTCATTCTAATTTTATCCCCTTGAAGGCAATTTACTTTTGAGTTTACTTTGAAATTATTTATCCTTGGTGTTCTGTAGTTTCATTATGATGTTTCTAGGGGTGAAGTTTATTTCTTCTTCATGCGAATCATTAGGCCTCATAAATATAATAATTATATTTAGTCAACTCTTGACCATTGCTTCTTCGTTATTGTCATACTCCTATTCTCTGTATTATCTCCTTATGGAACATTAGTTTAATGCAAATAGGGACCTTCTTACTCTATTCTGGAAGTGGGCAAACTGTATAACAAATCTGGCCTGCTGTCCGGTTTTGTAAATATATAGTTTTTATTAGCACCCAGGCTAATCTCATACTACAACAGGAGAGTTGAGTAGTTATGACAGAGACCATATGGGCCATAAAGCCTAAAATATTTACTAGCTGGTATTTACAGAAAACAATTTGCCGACTCCTGCTCTCTTTTCTATGCCTCTACACCTCTTCCACATTTTTCCATCTTCTTCTCTTCCGTCTTCTATATAATTTCTCCAGAAATATCTTCCAATTCACTAATCCTGTCGTCACCTTTAATTACACTATACCTTTTCACCAATATTTTAATTTGCTTCACTGTATTTCTTTCATTTCTAGTTCTCTCTGGACATCTGAGACATAAGCGATATCTAAAGAGAACTCCATCTAGTCGATTAAGTTTTGTTTCCCTTCACCATTCTTTTATTATCCTCTTATTTCTTTTAATGTAGTCAATATATATTTTAAATTTCCTACATACAACCACTCCACCCTGGCCGGTGTGGCCCAGTGGTTAAACCGATGGCCCCTGCACCGAAGGGTTGTGGGTTACAACCACTCCAATATCTGCAATTTTTGTGGGTCTGGTCTGTGGAATGTTATTTCTGCTCCTCAACTTCACTGGTAACTAGGGAAATACAAACCAAGACCACATATACCATTCTGGCAAAAATGAAAAAGTTTGTCAACACCACGTACTTGAGAGGGCGCGGGTCAAGAGCATCTCTTACACTTCACTGGGAAGGGCTAAACTACTTCAGATGTATTGGAAACAACCCGTCACTACCATGTACATTTGAATATTTGTATCCCAAGACCCAGCAATTCCCTTGGAGCTCACCACCCAAGAGAAAGTTGCGCACGCACACCAGAAGCCATGGCCAGGAGCGTGTGTGACGGTGCTCTTCAAAGCGGTGAAGAAGGCTGCTGGCCTCACCCATGGCACAGCCGACAGCAGTGACAAGGAATGAGCCTCAGGATGCCATTCCAAAGTACTCCGTTCCTCACTCAAGAGGGAGGCATACAACTTAGTATTACAATATTGAATGAAAATAAGCAAACCCCCCAGAAGACTCTGCATGGTACACCTTTTTAATACAGAATATAAAGCGAAACGAAGTGAAGTATTTGTGTAGGTGAACATGTTTATCGAGAGAGGGATAATCACAACATTCAGGATGGTGGTGGCTATGTCGGGTGAAGAGGTGAGGGGACAGGACAGAAAGGGCACAGAGGTGGGTGCAAGTGATGGTAGTGACCTCACTTTTGGCGTGGGGAGTGGGTTTGGGTGTCTTCATTAGGCTACTGAAGTATATGAACTGCACCTGAGAAATCAAATAAAGGGAAGAAAGAGATAAAGATAGAGATGAGAGAGAGAGAGAGAGAGAGAGAGAGAGAGAGAGAGAGAGAGAGAGAGGGAGAGAGAGAGAGAGAGAGAGAAGATTCCACTATTTCCACCAGCAACACTTAGTAATCAGCACGATCAAAGACAGCCATGGATCTACCAAAAGTTAGCAAGACTCTCTTAGGTGAGACCATCTGTCAGCTTCATGGTCCGAAACTGCCATTTAATACATAGTCAATATACTGCGCTGACCGTATCAGCCTCATAAAAAACACCAATTACTTAGAAATTCTTCTTCTAAGGCTGCGGTGGAGGGAGAGGGGGAGGAAGGGAAACGGGGAGCAGTACACAAAGAGGTGGGGAAGCTTGGCAGCCGCTTGGTCTCAGCTTATTTTTTTTGGGGGGGGGGGGGCGGCCAAGGGAGGCAGAAGAGAGGCATCGCATTTCACCACGGAGGGAAACTCAGGGCGTCAGCACCGGGGACACAGGCCTCTAGCATCCGGAGTACAACACCCCTTCCCATCGCGACTTCCTGGGCCCTAAAACCGACACCAACCTCCCCGTCTCCCCCACCTCCCCCCCTCCTCCCCATACTGGGAGCTCTGGGCGGGGAAGGCCCCTGACAGCGAGCGAGCCTCCCGCCCTCGGGGAGTCCCCCTGGGCCTCGATCTGCAGCTTCCCCCCTCCAGCCCCGCAGCGGAGCTCCCTGCAGGCTGAGACCTGCAGGCGCGGCCCGCCCCCCTCCCCTCCCCCGCGTCCCGGCCTGGCCCGCCCCGCCCGGTGCAGCTGCAGGTCCTCAGCCCCAGCCTCAGCCCCCCGGCCCCCCGGCAGGCGGCCCTGCACCCCTCAGCTCCCCCCCCCCGAGGCCTCCTTCCCCCCCCGCCCCCCCGCACTCCTCAGCCCTCCGCGGGCGGCCCTGCACCGCGGGCAGAACGGGCGGCGCTGCCCCGCCAGCCGGGGATTACTCACGGGAGGGCCATGACTCAATCGGTCCAGCAGCCAAGCTGCCCGCCCACCCTCCGCCCCTCCCCGGACCGTCCTCCCCGCCACACCCCTGGGAGGAATCTCCTCTGCAGCCTCGAAGGCGGGGCCCGCCCAGCTCTCACCCCGCCCTTCACCTGGCTCCCACACGGAGCAAAACCCCGGGTTCCAGAGCTCAGCCACGCCCCGCAGGTTCCTCCCCGCTCCAAGGACTCGAACAAAAGATCAGAGACCAGGGACAAAAACGGGGGTGACTCCGGGATGTGAGGGTGAAAGCCGCTGTTTACATCCGGTGGTCCGCTCAAGGCAGGATGTCACAGCACGTACAGGCGGGGGATCTCATCGGTCCTCGCTCTGCAGGGCTGGGGGACAGGGAGGCAGACTGGAGGGCTCCCCACTTGGCATGGGGGGAACCTGACCCCCGGAATAGAGGGTGAGGCTTGGTCAGGTCCCCCGTGAGGGACCAACCTTGTGGCTTCCTTGGCCTCCATTGGTCTGGCCTGAAAAACGGAGGGCGCTGGGTGACTGGCCCCTTCCAGGTCTAGGGCTTCTAGCCGTCACCAAACCTTGGCTCCTCTCAGCATCCCCAGGGAGACCGGTGAGCCCTAACACTGTCCTCTGGTATATGGCGCTTTTACCCCCGCCAAACACTTTCATTTGGACTCCACTAGAATAGATTATCCTAATAATCCTTTGTGGTTGGAAACAAATGACAAACGAGGAAAGTGAAGCTCAGAGGCTTAGGGACTTGCACAAGGTCACACCTAGTGGCCCGGTCAAGAGTGCAACTCGATTAAGGGGCTCTTCTTTTTTTCAAAAAGTATTTTTTTAAAATTGATTTTAGAGAGGAAGGAAGAGGGAGGGAGAGAGAGAAACATTAATGATGAGACAGCAACATTGATTGGCTGCCTCCTGCACAACCCCTACTGGGGACTGAGCCTGCAACCCAGGCATGTACCCTGGACCGGAATCGAACCCGGGACCCTTCAGTCCCCCAGCCCGATGCTCTATCCACCGAGCCAAACTGGCTAAGGCAAGGGGCTCTTTTTAATGCCTCGAGACTCCCAAATCTTTCACCCACTTTGGGCAAGACATTCACTTCCTGAGACTCAACTCATCCTACCCAACAGCGAGGGCGAACTTTCACATGGGCTGGAGCAATGGCTCTCCAGTCCTCAGAGGAGCCAGGGGCGTGAGCAGGGGCTTCCTCACTGAGGAATCTTCATACGTCACAATCTACATACGTGTAGGCACTCTACGGTATACAAAGTCCTTTCTCTTTCTAAAAACTATTGGTTGATAGATTGACTTTTAGAGAGAAGGAGGTAGAGACACACAGAAAGAGAAACACTGATTTGTCGATCCACTTATTTGTGCACTGATTGGTTGATTCTTGTATGTGCCCTGACCAGGGATCGAGCCCACAACCTTGGCTTATTGGGGCGATGCTCTCACCAACGGAGGTACCCAGCCAGGGCTCAAAGCACTTTCGTATCCATTGTCCCATGCAGTTCTTGTAAAAATACTGAAAGGCAGTCAAGATGATATTATTTGGCATTTTAAGGCGTGAAAAGGCTGAAGTGTAACAGTTAAGTGACACGTGCAACAATAACACTCTGTTCTCTTCTTGACTTGTCTCAGGAGCTTCTAGGGGAACCAATGTGATAATGAAGAATCCTCTGTATTCATACATTCAAAGGACCTCCCTGCACTTCCCTCATCTATCTCTCTAAGGTGGCCCAGCAAGGAGGGAGGTGCAGGGGTGAGGCCTCTCTAGTAAGGAGGGAGGTGCAGGGGTGAGACCTTCCTGTGGGCCAGGGGACAGACTGTGGGCACCGAGTGGTGGAAAGCTTCCCAGAGTCACCCACGAGGTAGTACCAGCTCATGGGTGAACCCAAGACTTTGTGTTCCAGCCCCGGAGCCTGCACTGAGCAAGTGCCAACATTCTTCGGACAAGCCAGTATCTGATGGAGGCCAACAGCACTCACTCTCGAATGTATGAGAGCTGCCTGGTGCAGCCGCCAAGAGGCTGGCACCTCGGAGTGTCATTCCAGAGCATCCTGACCGCTAAGAGTGCTGAGTCACCTACCATAAGCATGGGACCCCTGTCCCTGTCATACACACTGGGCCCTGTCTTTGCCCCAGCCCTACATTTGCTAACTTTTTTTTTTTTCCTCTCTGCACTTCCCTGCTTTTATTCTTGATCATTTTTTTAAGTACCTTTTATTTTTTTATTTTGAAGGTACATTTATTAAAGTTGGGGACACTGGAACAAGGAAGGGCTTAGCATAGAAGAAGCAACAGGAGAGACCTCGGTGGGGCCGCTTTGGTTCCCTAGAAATGTTGCAGGAAAGAAACGAGCCAAGGCAAGGCTGCTTTAGCTCACGATATATTATAGTATTGGTTAGAAAAAAATCTGAGAGGCAGAGAAAAGGGGGATTTGGAGACAGGTTCGGGGAGAGGGGTGTGGGGAGGGGGTTAGCCCAGGACGAGCTGCCGCCACTCATTGTTCCCCTGGTTGCAAGTCTAGTGGGGTCCCTTAGAGTTTAGGGTAGGGGTGTCGAACTCAATCAGAGAAGGGGCCAAAATCTAAAATCCAGCCTAAATCGCGGGCCGAATGGTTTACTGAACAGTCATAAACTGACAATGTCATAAACTGACAGCGGAGTGCAGTGATTACAGCGCGGTGCGGACCACATTGCAAGGCCTGGCGGGCTGGATTTGGCCCGCGGGCCTTGTGTTTGACACATGTGGTTTAGGGGATGCCCTCCTGACTGTGGGGGAAGAAACGGGGAAAGGTGTAGGAGTGCTCCCCAGATGGAGAGCTCACCTTAAAAAGTATATTTTCTTAAGAGATACGCTCTGCCTCTTTCACACATACACATCCCGGAGAACAAAGGCAGGAAAGCCTCCGGGTTCTCTCTAACAATCCCAGCAGGAGCCAGCCTCTCTGACATCCGGTGGATCTGCTCGAATGAGTAACTCTACTCACAGGTTTATAGGGGATTGATGTAGGGTGTTCCACGGCTTCCAGAAAGCCTGGCCCTTAGCTGAGTCCCTGTGAAAGCCACTTTGCATTTTAACTCTCACTTCAAACACAGGCTGGCCTGCGCCTTCATGTGGGATCCAGACACACAAAGGAAGGGAAGGGACTTCTCAAAGGCAGTTCAAGAGCTCCAAGCTCTCTCTCCCTTCTCTGATCTCTTCACCCCACACTCGGACCTCGGCGCTCCACCCAGGCTAGCTCCAGACGGTCCCCTTTCATGGCAAAAGCTGCAGGCTTCAGTATCATTATTTCCCTTCTAAAATCACATTAACCTTTCATCTCTGGTTGTCTGCTATTATTGGATTCCATAACCATGTTTGGGACTGACTGGTGGCCAATTCCTTACGATGTAGGAAAACTCTCACGATATAGTATTGGTTAGAAAAAAATCTGAATAAAAAAATTCAATATTTGCCCTGACTGGGTAGCTCAGGAATTAATCAATGAATGCATAAATAAGTAAAACAACAAATCAATATTTCCCTCCCCCTCTTCCTTTCTTTCTAAAATCAAAAAATAAAATTTAAAAACAATTCAATATTTAATGTGTTTACAAGTTATTGAAACATGTATATATACTCATAACATATAAAAGAATAAAAGGGGCGCCCGGCTGGTATGGCTCAGTGATTGAGCATCCACCCAGGAACCAAAAGGTTGCAGGCTCAATTTCTAGTCAGGGCACATGCCTGGGTTGTGGGCTTGATCCCTAGTAGGGGTGCATGCAGGAGGCAGCTGATGGATGATGTTCCTCTCTAATCAATGTCTCTATCCCTCTCCCTTTCTTTCTCTCTCAAAATTAATTAAAAACAACAACCAAAACCACATTTAAAAAAAGGAAAATCTATAATAATAAAAGTGTAATGTGCTAATTAGACCAGACGTCCTTCCAGACGACCTTCTGGACAAAGCCAGGGCTGTGAGGGAAGCCCGGGTCCTGGGTGCAGAGGGAAGCCGGGGCTGGCAGCCGGGGGAAGGAAGGCCTACTCTTGCACGAATTTCGTGCATGGGGCCTCTAGTAAGAGAATAAAGTGGAGCATACCAAAATGTTGTTATCTCTGGACTTATAGAAATCTTGTTTTTTTCCTTTATGTTTTTCTGAATTTCCCAAACTTTCTAGAAAGATCTTGTATGAAAGCAACAGAGTTCAGACTTGAGTTTAAGAGACATGCTTTGAATACCACATTCCCCGCTTAGTAGCTGTGAATCCCTGGATAAAAGATTTCCACTCTCTGAACCTCACTTTCTTCTCTGGGAAAGACCAGGAATGACACAGAGCTGTCCTAAGGAGGAAATGAGGTCATGGAATGTCAGCCCTTGGCACGGTGCCTGAGAGATAGTAAGTGCTCAGTAAATGCTAGCGATTTGTTTTTACGCTTTGCTTTACACCCAGGAGAAAACGGAAGACCTGCCTAGCTCAAAACCCACCATTTAGATCTGGGGTGGGGAACCTTTTTCCTACCAAGGGCCATTTGGATTTTTATAACATCATTCAAGGGCCATACAAAACTATCAACTTAAAAGCCTGCTATAACAATAAAATAAAAAGAAAGAAAGAAAGAAAGAAAGAAAAAATGTTAGCCTGCTATGTTTGGTCAAACGTTTAATTTAACTCACCCCTAGTGCCTTGGCAGGGCCAGACCAAATTATTTCGTGGGCCTTATAGGGCCCGCAGGCCCGACATTCCCCACCCCTGGCTTAGATGAAAGAATACCGGGGAAACACCAAAAGCCATGCCAGGTCTCTGGAAGTGACTGGGACAAGAACCATCCAAATGGATTGACCGAAAAAGCTGGATGGACCTAGAGGGTATCGCACTAAGTGAAAAACAGTCAGAGAAAGACCAATGCCGTATGATTTCACTTATATGTGCAACCTAAAGAACAATGTAAGCAAGCAAATTAAATAGAAACAGACTCCAGGAACGGACTGATGACTGGCAGAGGGGAAAGGGAGTGGGGGGGCCAGGTGAAAAAGGGGACGGGATTGAGAAGTCCAGACTGGTCGTGACACAGTAGTCATGGGGTGGAGGATAGGAAAGACAGCCAGTGATATTGTAGTAACTGTGTCTGGTGCTAGGTGGGGACCGGCACCAGACACAGTTACTCTTTGTAAAAACATACGATTGTCTAACCACGAGTCTGCACACCTGAAACAAACACAAAATAATACTGAATGCAAAATGTAATTGAAAAAAAAATTTTTTTTAACTGAAAAAGAACCATCACAATGTAAACTGGAGTTCGGGTGTCAATGTCTGTGTGAGAAGGAAGCCACGACAAAGGGAGGGTGTCACACGAGGAGAAACACCAGGCCGATGAAAGAAAAGAGAGAGGCTCTTGGAAGGAAAAAAAATCCCAGCGCTAGCTCAGACCCCAGAATAAACGATACAAAACAAGCCTAAGAAAAGGATACACCAGTTGGTGCTGGAGAAATCCTGAATAGTTTCTGTTTTCACATTTTGCATTATTTTGAAACTTTGCCTCTCTGTGGTTGGGGCAGGCTGGCCATCCCCTCTGGCTGTGAGGGTCGCTAGTCTGGGCTGGCAGTGTGCTGACCTTCCCAGGTTCCCATCCCTGCCCAAGACCCTCTTTCCGGTGAGGTTTCTGTGAGGCCTGTGAGGTGTGCATCCTGCAGCTGATCGGCTTAAAGCAAACTCTCCTTTGGTGCGGTCGCTTTGCGGGCCATTTGGGAGAAAGAGAAACCAATAGTGCGACTGTTTTGATACTGAAAATTCACAGGTGGCCTTTTAAAACAAAGAACCAGTTCCTCCAATCCTCAAAAAAAAAAAAAGTACACAACCCAGAAGGTATGAAAAGACAGAGGGGTTGGCAGGGGTAGGGTAGGAGTAGGAGACGGCAGAACTGCCAGGGAGCCGAGTGGGAAACAGCTCTGACTTAAACGGGGCACAGGTGGGCTCCGGGAGCAGGGGGCATTGGGATGGCCGGCAGGGAGCTCCGAAGTGCAGCTGTTGACAGCAACAGGTGCCACGAGATGAGGGTGGAAGAAAGAAAGAAGTGAAAGGGGAATTGGCACCGTTGCCAAAGTCCCACCATGAAGCCCCAGTCCTCTCCCCACCTCCAAGCAGTGCCCACACAGTCACCCAGAGGGGGCGCCAGGGAGCCTCCCAAGCTCCCAGGGGGGGCCCAGGGAGGGGGAGGTGGGTGAAGGGGAGACAGCCCTCAGTCAAGGGCTCAACAGTTCTTGGGAGGCCAAGTCCCTAAGCAAAGTCTCCCGGGGCCCTGACCACACAACCCAGTCACCAACGTCCCAGGAAGACAGCGTCTGCCACCCAAGTGCCCTTGCCTTCACTCTTAGGAGTTTTATTTGTTTCCATTCTCGGTTTGCAAATTCAAATGCCTACTGGGACCAGACAGGCACAAATACAAGCAGAGCAGGCTGAGTGCTTTGCGTCAGGGAGGGGAGGAGTCTGCGGCAAGCCGGAGAGCACAGGCCGGTCTGAGGGAGCAGCAGGGACAGTCCCTGCTGACCACCGCCCCGGGGTAAGGCAGGCTGGTTCTGTCAGAGCCTCTGGTTTGTGAGAAGAAGCAATTTAGACTTCTATGTGAAATCTTATACCAACTGTAATTAATCTGCAGGGCTGCTTGGCTAGGATGAGGAGGCGGAGAACTTGAGAGTTGGAATGTCCTTGAAGTACATTTAGGCCAACGTATTCACTTTAAACATGAACAAACCGGAGCCCAGAAAGGTTCAGTGATTTCCCCAAAGTGATAAATGGTTCAAATCCCAGGCCCCTCACCTGCCAAGCTAGAGCTCATTCCCCCAGGCCACCTGCCTGTCTCTAGATTGCCTTTGCACTTACTCAGGCATGAGGCGATGGAGGGCTGAACAGGGACGGTGACCTTGGGAAAGGAAAAGGTAAACCTTGCTGTGCTCTGCTCTCTAGTTAAAGAAAAATTTCTATCTGCTTATTGTTATCCATCCATCCATCCATCCATCCACCCATCCATCCATCCATCCATCCACTCATCCATCCATCCATCCATCCACCCATCCATCCATCCATCCATCCATCCATCCATCCATCCATCCATCCACTCATCCATCCATCCATCCATCCACTAATCCATCCATCCATCCATCCATCCACCCACTCATCCATCCATCCATCCATCCATCCATCCACTAATCCATCCATCCATCCATCCACCCACCCACCCACCCACCCACCCATCGCTTCTGGACGACCACTCTAAGAACCCAGGACTGTGCTGAACACCGGGTAGGCGGAGATGACGGAGGCACCACTTCTCCTTTCAAGGAGCTCACAGGCTGTGAGTGGGCTGGGCTGATGCCACAGCCAGAACTCGCCAGTTGACACATCATCATTGACCCTGCTGCCTCGAGGCCTGCTCACAGCGCTCTCAGCTCACCACCACGCCCTCACTTCCTCTGAAAGCACCTCCCATCCCTGAGAAACTGCAGGGGGCTGGAGAATCCCCGCCCCCCCGCCCCCCCTCAAGAGAGCCTGGAGCATTTAGGCGATGGGGGAGCAGGAGCAAGAACAGGGACCCAACCCAGCCACTCAATGCCAAGCCCCTTCCACGGAAGGCAAGTTCCGGTTCGTGCATTGCCTTGGCCAAGTTGCCCCTAAGATTTCTGTGTGGGTGTGCGCTGGAAGTCCCATGGGAAGTCCCAGGCTGGGATGCCCCTGGCTGTGTGTCCAGCGGCCTGCTCCATTCTGAGGACAGCTGGTGGCTCCTCTTGGGGACCAAATAGTGATCGAATCGTCGGGCCCCAGTTTCCATAAGCAAGTGGCGCTCAGTCACCCAGCCCGGTTTTCCCCATCAACAAGATAAGTCCCCTCCCAGCAGAGGCTCTTACAGCATCTGCTCCTGGGAGAGGAATGCAGGGCAGGAACAAACAAGGCGCGGTGGGTGCAGCTCCGCACCTGCCACTCCGCCTTATCTTGCCGGGACTCTCGTTGTGCAAGCATCAAGCACAGTCCCGGAGCTGGCACTGAGGAGAGGCTGTCACGTGGGGATGACGGAGTCCCAGGCAGGCCCTCTGCAGCAGGCGGGGGCTCCTGGGCCTTTCTGGTACTGGGGGATGAGAGACCTTAACCCTCTGATGAAGGTGTCAAGCCAAAGGCGAGCAGAGAGGAGGTGGGCAGGTTTGTGCCAACATCCATGGAGCAGGAAAAGAAAATGGAAGGATGGAAGAGGAAAAATAAAAATTCAACCAACACTTACTATGGGCCCTGCCCTTGGGACATACATCACCCTTGATATTCAGGTATTATCCTTATTTCCCAGAGAACGTGGAGTCTCTGAGGTTAAGTAAATTGTCCAGGGTCATAGAGCTGGCCAGGCAGACTGGAACTCAGTTCCACTGACCCTCCCAAATCTGTGCTGTGACAGGAAGCCAAGCGGCTGGGATTGGGAAGGCTTTTCTTTCCTTTTTTTTTTTTTTAAAGAAAGAGCATGGACTGAGTGTCAGAGAAGGCCTGGGTCAAATAACCAACCCTAACCAGCCAGATGACCTCTGGGCAAGCGACTTAACTCCCTGAATGTTAGCTTTCTTATCTGTAAAGCACAGACAATAACGTATTGTAGGGATGTTATAATGACTACAGATAATGCATATAAAATGCCTAGCATAGAGCAGGGTTCAAAATGGTAACCTATTTGCCAAGCCCACTAAACCCACATAGTCCAGGACAACTCACATGGCCTCTTATTTCTGCAACCAGGGCACCATCTCCATGATATGGTAGAGAGTCAGGTGCAGTGGAGAGCATACTTGGATTTGAATCCACTTGAGGTCAAGGAATTTCCCCCCTAGAAACACCTGCCTCCACCATAGGCCCTGAGGAAGGGATAGACCTACCCTCCCCCTCCCTCACCCCGCCTCCCGCAGCAGGCCACAGACAGCAGGGTGCACACGGGACCTTGCTGGAACCAGCACCTCCTGGCATTCGGATGGACAGGCTGAGTTAACTTACTCTGGAGAGGTAAGCGGGAAGGTCACATGAACTTGGCCCCTGCACCGGCGGCTTGGTTCACCACAATGGGTGCTCACACGTGGATATGGGGACAGCGAAGGGGAGAGTCTTTGTGGCTCTGCAGATGGCACAGTCCACATAGGGACTGTGCTTCCCACCCTCCTGGGATGGGTCTCTGTGACCTTCCAGTCCAGCCCCTTTTACTTTCACGTCTCTGAGTGGGTTTCTGTTCTTACAACCAGCTCATCTCCAAGACAATTCCTGTACCTGCCTCAGAAGGTGGTGGTTGTGACACAATTTGAAAGCAGCTGGCAGTTAGTCGACACTCAATAAATGCTGTTGAATCGCTCCCTTCTCTTGGCAAGCAGTCAGTCACTTAGCAATGGAAAGCGGAAATCCATAGATGGGCTGGAGCAGGGTAGGCCCTCAGCCTGATGCTTTATGAACATCTTTACTAACCTGTAAGATGAAGACAACACTAGAGTTGACTTCATTATTTCCTAAGAATATTAAATGAGAAATCCAAATCTAATACCTAGCGCATAATTAATGAATGTTAGTTAGCTCAGACAATCACATGGTGGTTATTATCATTTAAGATGCAACAACTATTGTAGCAGGCCTTGATCTAGGGGAGGAGGGAAGACACGGTAAGAGCAGGCTCTGGAGTGAGGGGGCGGGGAGGGCTGGGGCTGGGCAGTGAAGAGAAGGGTCTGGCGTGAGAGGGCAGCACACAGACCTAGCACGTCAGCATTCATTGTCTGTCAGGACACTCTATAGGGTACATAGTGGAAGGTGATATTATACACATTTTATAGATGGGGAAACTGAGGCTCAATAAAAGTGTGTATAATATGTACCAACCAAATCTAAGTCCACTCTTTTATCCTGTAATACTACACTGCCTCTGGAACGTACGTAAGGCAAGGGGCCAACATAAGAAGTAAGGATTAGCCGAAAGTGGTTGGCTCAGTGGATAGAGTGTCGGTCTGCAGACTGAAAGGTCCCAGGTTCGATTCCGGTCAAGGGCACGTACATTGGTTGCGGGCACATCCCCAATAGGGGGTGTGCCAGAGGCAGCTGGTTGATGTTTCTCTCTCGACGACGTTTCTAGCTCTCTATCCCTCTTCCTTCCTCTGTGGAAAATCAATAAAATATATTTTAAAAAAAAGAAAAAAAGAAGTAAGGATTAAAAGAGAAACTGAGAGTTTCATTCCAAGGTCCCATTCAGATCCCTCCTGGGCATCCCAGCAGACTCAGAGGCCCCAAAATATAAGCAGGGGGAGGGTGTCCAAATCAGGTAACACTGGGGTGCCACCCCAGGGAAAGATATACCAGACTAGCTAACACCCACAGCTTCAGCACCAGCGCCAGGCCCCGGCCCGGGAGAAGCCTGGCTCTGGCCAAGGGCAAGTCCTTCCCTCACCACCAGGCCACAACCTCTTGGTAACCCAGGGGCCACCCTGCAGTGGTCTCCAAGGCCCCTCCAGTTCAACTGAGTATGGAGCCAAGGCCTTCTATTCCTGAAGTCAGGGTTCAAGTGTTCTCTAGAGACACAAGTGCAAGTTCCTTCGAACACTGCTCCCGCCAGGGCCTGCAGCACACCCCAGGCTCAGGACACTCATCCTGCGGCTGAAAGCAGGCATTCTTAGCCGCTCCCTGCCTCCTGGACACCGTGTCTCCCCAAAGCCTAGCACAGAGCCTGACATGCAGTTTGAATCCACGTCAATGTTTGTTGAATAAACAAATGAGCAAGCGAATGAATGACAGGTTGGCCCTGGCAATACAATCAGCCTGTGTTGTCACATGATCGCAACCTCGCTCTGCTGACTCTCAGCCCCCCAAATCAGGGCTCCTCAGCCTCCCGGGCTTAGTCAGCTGCTGAGGAAGAAACTGGTCAGAGTCAGCTTCCCCTCCACACCTCCTCTGACCTTTCAGAGGAGCTACACCTGAGAAAGGGCAGGGGCAAGGGGGCCCAGGCAGGAGGAAGGCCCTGCCCGGCCTCCCCACAACTCCCGCACCCTCTCACGTCTCTGCTTTTCTGGCTCAGGGCTCCCTGCCAGCCTGCAGAGGGCCACTGGGAGCAGCTCAGGGACGAGGGTGGTGCCGGGAGTGTTTCTCCTCTGCATCTTCTCGCGTGCTAATGACCTTAATTGTTAAGAATAGCAGCAACAATGCCGGCTCAGAACTTATGGTTTCTAGCATCTTTCTTCCCAAGTGCTTCCAGCACATGACCTCATGCCACGCAGCATCCTTGCAGGGGCTGGAGTGGGTCTCCCTCGGACGTGGGTAGAGAAACTGGGGACCGAGGAGGTTTGTCGTTCATCTAGGCCACACAGTGACACCCTGATGGGGGCGGGGGCCCGCGCACAGGCCCACTCCAGCTCTGGCTCAGGCTCAGCCTAGTCTGGTGTCGCTGGGCAGCTCTCTAGGTTTCAGTTTTCTCACTTACTAAAGAGGGAAATTGGACCATTTTCTTCCACTCTATCCATCTCAAATGCTCTGAACACCCCCCTGCCCCAATCCCTGCACCCAGCCCAGAGCCTGGTGACCGACACCCTGGGTACCAAGGTCTGGATGCAGCTGCACCTGTTCCAGCATCCTAACAGGATGCCCTACGATGCCTCCCACCACGGAAGCTGCATTACACACAGCGGGGAGGAAACATCAGATATCACCCTGGGGTCCATGAGCACCAGGGCAGCAGGCAGAAAGCAGGCTGCTGAGGCCAGACGCCATCCTGCCTCGGACACCGGTGCTGGCTCAAAGACGAGGTGGTCCAGTGGGGGGTGCGGGTGGGAGGGAGACAGCCTCCCTCACCTGCCAGAGCATCTGACTCCCCATGATGCCGAGTGTCCTCGACCAGATGCAGCAGCACAGCGCTTGTTCCAAACCCCCTCCTCCCCTCCCCCATCCTCTTCTCCATCAAACCTGTCCTCTCTCCTCATTCATATCCTGTTTGGCCAGCGCCTCCTCCAAGGATAACTTCCAGGTGAGCCCTGCCAAATTCTGGTTCCCCCCACTCCCAAAACACCCCTTGGCTCCCAGCTTCATGTGTCCCTGTGCCAGATGAGGCCTGAAGGGTGGTCCCCGCTCTAGTCCGCCACTGGACAGGGGGAAGAGCAGGATGGATGTTTCCTACTGCCTCCTTCCTCAGCTCCTACAATATGAAGCGGGGCATCCAGGGCACCCGGACAGCGGACTCCAAGTGGACAGCACCCTCCTCTCTGCCCACGGGCAGCAGCTCTGGCCAGTGACCAGGAAGGCTAATGCTGGGCTCTCAACCAGAGTCTGGACGAGGGCTCCGCCCATGTGTCTACTTCCAGGGCCAAGAGAGGGAAGGCAGGCTGGCCCAGCAGCTGGAGACTTTACCCAATGTTTTTCCCCCCCAAGCCCAACCCACAGTTCAGATGAAAACCCTCTCTCTGCATCCCCTAGCATTGGCTGGCTCCTGGTTCCCAGTGTCTGATCATATCAGTATCAGGTCGAACCATATTCAGCTGTCTTTAGTGGGTCAGAAGTGGTTGCATGTGGGCAATTGCACCTGGCTGGACCTAGTGGCTCTTTGGGAATCATGATTCCCTAGGAGACAGGGAGCACGCTGAAGGCCGGGATCTCTGTATCTCCAGCCAATCTTCCTGTTTCCGGCTCAGGACATCGTGGAGTTGTGGCCTCGGAAGCTACCGAGTAGGCACTTCTCAGTCGAACTTCCGGGCCGGTGAGATGGGGAGTAATTAGTGCATGCCCTGGCCTTAAACCTCAGGGGTGGCTGTCCACAAGGCAGACCCTCCCAGGCCTCCTTTGGCCATCTCCAGTAGAAAGATGCAACTTAACTACAGGCTGTTAGATGGTGCTCGAATCTATGACAACAGGGTGTGGTTTAGGCACCGAGAGCATGGCCTCTTTGTAGAAAAGGAGAGTCTTGAATGAGAAATGCTTGTTGTCCAAGCTCCTCTTCATCAGCTGTCCGGGTCTGGGTCACACCGCAGCCCAGATCACCAGCTCCAGTCCCGTGCTCTCTGGCAGTCCTGGCAGCCTCGGGGAACAAGCCCCTCCCTGTCTGCCCCCTTCCAGCTTCCTGGCTCCCACTTTTTCAGGCTCCCTTGGTAGACAGAAGGGGAATTGACTAAAGGATCAATACCAGCCCTCTCCTACATGAAAAGAGCCTGAGTCACGCTAGGTCTGGCCCCAGGGTTGCCAGGGAGAGGAGAAAGAGAGAGATGAGCAGTCCTGGAAACACGAGCTCTCTCCAGAGCCCGGCTGAGGGGGTGGGGGCAGCATGGTGATGTGGGTCACAGACCGTGCGAGTCTTTAGGTCTTGCTTAACCCAGGCTTGAAATATCGGGGCAGGCACAGCTGGGTTCTCACCAAACTGCTCAATTACAGAATTCAGGAAGATGTCCCTGATGGATTCCTTGGGAGACCCCTCCTCAAAAGGCAAGGGGGGTGATTCTGGAGGCCCCTGTGCCCAGGCTTCCTCAGCTGGCCCATGGGATAGAGGAGGTGGGGGTGGGATGGGGAGCATGCCTGCTCCCACTGGTGCCCCGGGGCCCAGCTGGCCCACCCATTGTGCCCAGCTGCTTCCCATCTGGAAGGAAAGCCTGGTGTTGGCAGCACTGAGGGTGAGAGGGAAGACTCCCGGAGGGAAATCACATTGTCAGGGCATCCCTGCGTGTGCCTCGTGGGGCCCAGGGAGCTTAGCTGGCCAGGAGTTTGGGGGCTGAGTGAGAGGAGTCTAGGAATGTGGGAGTCCTTCTTGACATTGACTTCTCTCCCCAACTTAGTGTTAGGAAAACTTAAAACCTGAAACATTGGAAACATAGTACAATAAACAACTCAGACCCTTCATTTTGATCCACCAATTGTTAACATTTTATATGCTTTCTCTTCATGTACACACACACACACACCTTTTTTGAAAATCACTTGCAGTTCCTGATACTTTTGCATATTCTCCAAGAATATGGACAGTCTCCCTCAAAACCACCATCATTACCATGATCACATATTAAAAATGTAATAATAATTACATGCTACCTAATATCTATGTGAAAAGTTCCCAGGTGTCCAGGATGTCTTTTATGGCCGTGTGTGTGTGTGTGTGTGTGTGTCCCCCAGAATCCAATTAAGATTTATGCAATGCATTTGGCTATAATGTCTCTTTAACCTCTTTAAATCCAGACCAGTTTCTGTCTCCTCACCCTCTCCCCATAACACAATTTTAATGTGTTTATGACATCTACTTCCCTGAAATCTCAGTCAGTTGTCATGTAAAATGGCTCACAATCTAGATTTTTCTTTTGCTTCCTCATAATTAGATTCAGGACAAACATTTTGACAAGAACATGGGTGATGCGGTTGGAATTCTTCTAGCCTATCAAGAGGAATTAATGCCAGGGGATCCCACTAACACTGTCTGGTTACTTGGTTAAAGTGGATAGCGCTGACTCTCTGTAAAGAAAGGTTTTCCCTTTTGTAAGAAGTAATCCACGAGGTGATACACTGAGACCAACCTTGCTCTCAACGGGATTAGCATCCATGAGTAAGCCTAGCCTGAGTCAGCTATTATCTCGGGGGCTGCAAACCGGTTAAATTTCAAATTCGGTCATTACTTCTACATTGCATTAGCTGGCATTTATTTGATAAGAGTTTTCCCTCCCTGCTCCATTTTAACTGTCAGAATAGACACATGGAATCTTTCAGTCTGTGTCTTGCAGTCTATTAATGTTATTCTTTTTGAAGCTCAATGTGTCCCCAATGGGCGCAGTGGGAGCCCCCTGAAGCCATGTCCGTTTGTCATGAGCATGCTCTAGCTTTCTGCATAACATGACTCACTTGCAGTTTCCCCATCCCAGACCCCGTCTCAGCCATTTCTCCAAGGAGCTCCACTTTCTGTCTCTGGGCAGTGGTGCTTAGGCTTGAAAGGCTGGGCATGAGGCGTGTTCAAGGCTACTATGCATTCTTGCTTCTATACTCTCCCAGTGGACAGACTGAGGGGAGACACAGAGCAACACAGGGCTCTTCCCCACCTTTCCCAGCCCCTATTTTTGTCTCTCTTTTTTCACAGTGAAACCCTACTTTTCAGTAACATCAATAACATCAATAGTTACTTGATCTATCCCTACAATAAAAAAGTTTCCAATTTATGACATCAGTGACATGACCAATAACAGACCTACAAAGTAAAGTTTAAGATTTGTCCCCCCCCCCAGTTCTTTCTATCCTTGGAATACATATTCTATTAAGGTTATAGAGGCAGGACTAAAAAATTAAACTAAAAAATTACTTGAATTACTTCTTTTCTTGTAATCAAGTTGATATACAGTTAAGTTCATTGCCTCTGTGTGGTTAGCTTTAGGGTTTGTTTTTTCTTTCTTTGGATCTAATTTAATTTGTGAATATGTAAAATATTTACCTGGTTCAAAAATCAAAATTGCCTGGCCCGGCTGGTGTGGCTCAGTGGTTGAGTGTCGACCTATGAACCAGGAGGTTATGATTTGATTCCCAGTCAGGGTACATGCCCAGGTTTTAAGGCAGCTGATCAATGATTCTCTCTCATCACTGATGTTTCTCTCTGTCTCTCCCTCTCCCTTCCTCTCTGAAATCGATAATATATATATATATATTTAAAAAAATAAAAACTGCCTAAAAAGGTGTAATCAGTAAACCTTTACTTCCATTCCTATCTTCTTTACCTTGTTCCCACTCATCCCATATGGGTAACCATTTTAATTAATTTCTGGTTTGTCTTTCCTGTGTGTATGTGTGTGGGTGTGGGTGTGCATGAGTGTGTGTGCGTGAGTGTGTGCATGTATGTTGGCAAAAAAGTATTTCTGCTGCTTTCTCAACCCAAAGGGGTTATACTACATGCATTCTTTTGCATCTTGCTTTTTTCATTTAATAACTCATCCTAGAAATGATATCATATAAGTTCATAGGGCTCCTTCCTGTTCCTTGTTTTTGGCTTCATAGTTCTCCACTATATGGGTGTCCTGTTGTTCCCTCAACCAGTCTATGAGAGATGGGCATTGGGCAGTTTCCAATGATTTCCTATCCGATTACAAGTAAGCCTCAAAGAATCACCGTGTGCATATGTATTTTGTAACTGTGAATGTGCATTTTTCTGGATAAATTCCTAGAAGTTGGACTGCTGGGTAAATGCTTATGTTGCTTTGTTAGATATTGCTAACTTCCCCTCCACAGGAGTTGACCTGGTTTGTACACCTGGCATTGATTTAAAATCTAGGAGGTGTTCTGAGCTGAGAGTTTCTGAGCCAACCTGAGAGTCTTTGACCTTCCCACCAATAACACACTATTCCACGCTCCCTCTGCCCTGCAGAAGGCAAGAACAATGGACTCTGATTCCATCCCAGTTCATCCTTCTGAATTTCTGTACTTCATGTGGAAAAGCAGAGCAGAGAGAAGTGATGAGGCTGAAGGGGTGAGGAGAGGCAAGAGAGCAGGGGACCCACGCCCCATGACATCCATGTTCTTACCTCCCTGTTCTTGCCTTTGGCCCCTCCACTATCCCCCAACACAAACTGCCTTCGACAGCTCCTCCCCGACCGGGCTCTGGTTCTGACTAGATCCTGCCTGGTTTCCCTCCTCCGTCCACCTTCACGTGGGCCCATCACAGAGGACTGGGGCGGGGTGGAGGCCGAAGTCTAAGGCCCCTGTCACTTCTGTTTTAACACATGCAGAGGACATAAGCCAGTGGGACAAGAATGGCTCATCCAAAGGAAAAAGCAGACTGAGATGCTGGGAGAGGAACAGAGATGCTGAGCCCAAAACATTCCACACGAGCCCCTGGGACTCCAGCCCCAGCACCTGCTGTATTGCTAAGGCCGCTCTACAGAAAGGAGAAATGGGGGGGGGGGGGGTGCAGGGGAGAAGGATGCCCTCCCCGTCTGAGGGGGCCCAGAGGCTCTGCTTCCTTGTGACCCAGAAGCCTTGCCTTTCTCACCCCTCCCTCCTTCTCACCCCTCCCACCAAACGGCAATTGGGGAGGACGGGGATCAACGCATGTCTACGGGGATCAATGCATGTCTTGAGGAAGTGAAGGGAGCCCTGGCTAAGGGGTAGGCTCAGGGGAAGAGGTCCGAGGGTGGGAAGCCCTCTTCAAGGTCAAATCAAACGCCTGGGCCACCCGAAGCCAAACAGCCTTGGGGACCAAGAATGAGCACCTTCTTTTCCTTCCTGCAGAGCTTGGTGGGTCTGGAATGCCCTGGCCAGGGCTTATCCATATCCTTGGGTGCTGGTCAAGGCCAGGAGCATAGACTACAGGAGAAAAGGGCCCACGGAGGTTACTGAGAGAAGCTAAATTCTGGAGTAGGAGGCAGTTTGCTGGGGAATGCTTGGACGGCTGACAGGTGGCAGCTGGCTCAGTGCTGGGCGGACCAGGCCCTTTCCGCTCAAGACCCTCTGGGGTGTGAGAGTGGGGGCCACTAAGGCTCCCCACTCAGGAACTTCACCTCCCCACCTCCCCACCTCCCCACCGCCCCACCACCCCACCTCCCCACCTCCCCACCGCCCCACCGCCCCACCTACTTCTTCCAGCACTCACACCAAAGGAAAACTCTTTTTAAAAAATAATTTTTAAAATATATTTTTATTGATTTCAGAAAGGAAATCAAGAGATAGAAACATCAACGATGAGAGAGAACCATTGGTCGGTTGCCTCCTGCAGGCCCCCTACTGGGGATCAAGCCCACAACCCAGGCATGTGCCTTTGACTGGAATTGAACCTGGGACCCTGCAGTCCGCAGGCCAACGCAATGCTCTATCCACTGAGCAAAACCGGCTAGGGCTAAGGGAAAACTCTTAACTGCTCTGCTGTGGCCCTCCCATTTTGACTTTCTTTTGACACCAAAGACCATGGAAATCGGACTAATCTGACCAGCCCCTTCCTCCCACTATTCCTGAGGAAGCATCTGCCTGGGTGAGGCTGATTCCCAGGGACCCCCCAAATGCTACCTGCTTCTTCCAACAAACACTGACTAAGCACTTTTGGCCCTTTTTGCGCTTTTTACGCTTTTTAGGCTTGGGCACTGTGCTAGGTGCGGGGAGTCCCCGAGGATAAGGGAGCTGTGCTCCTTCGACTTGACCTTGAACTTAGCCTGGGACACGGAGGTGGACAGTGTAAGGGGAGAGGACTGAGGCTCCCTCCTCGGCGGCTCACCTTCTGCACAGAGAGCTCGCATCCAGGCAGAGCCGGGGCGGAGCCGGGGCGCGCGGGGAGCTGCCGGGGCGGGGCAGCAGGTCCGCCACCAGCGGGATCCAGCCCTGCAGCCCCGACCCGCTGCTCCAGGCTGCGCGGCAGCAGGGACCTCAGAGCACGCTCCATAGAGACCCCATCCCCAAACCTACCAGGACCTACCCCTAGCCAGAGAACTGGGCTGCGGGAATGGTGGGGTGATGCCCCAGAGGGAAGGGCGTGGGGGTGCGGAGCGTCGTGATTCAGGGGGTGCACCTTGGCAAGATGGTGGCTGAGAGGAGAGGGCTCCCGTGCAGGAGCAGAGGAATGGAACCCCACCCTCTTCCCGCAGAATGAGGGCTGGGCCCTCTCTTGGCTCCCCTGCCCAGCCGGGAAGCCCTCCTTCCCTCTGGATGAGGGAACATGGGGGGAATGGGGGACAGTCAGGTCAACCACCGACACCTCAACATGAACACTGGCTCCTATTGTTTCCTGGCCCCCAGTTAAGCTCTCCTCCCAGTCCCTTCCCTCCAGTTCCTGAGCTCCATTTGACTAACACTCCTCCGACCAAACTGGCTGCTTCCTCTCCCCCGGCCTGACCCCCGCACGTGTGTGGGCTTCGGGTCCAGCCAACGAGGGAGCCACCGCCTCTTCCTGCCCCCCCCCCCCCTATTCCTCCCCCAGACCTTCCCCACCTAGTCCCGCCGGACCCCGAGGCCCCTCTCCACGGCCCTCCCCGGGGCCAGTCCCGGCCAAGGAAGACCCCCATCTCTTCCCTTCTTTTCCAGGCAGAGAGCTCGGAGCTCAGGGTGGGGGGCTGGAGGGGCACCTCCACGTAGGAAGACCATAAGGGGCAGCTTTGGGAGGGGCTCAAGGAGGGAAGGGAGGACCCTGAGATCCGTGGATAAAATAAGAAAATAGGAAAACAAGAAAACAGCAGAGGCTCTCCGCCCACCCAGAGGAGGAGGTGGCGCAGCAGCAGAATGCACTTCGCTTCCCCTCCCCCCCGCAGCGGCGTCCGTGGAGGGCTGGTGCATTTCTTCATCTGACACCCCCCAACCTCCCCCCCCCCCCCCCAAAGCAGGCCAACCGGCGCCGACGTTGCGTCTGCAAGTTACTGTGAGTGCAGCCGGGATGCCCAGGAGGCAGCCGCCTCCGGCCGGCGGCGTGCCCACTCGCGCCCAGGATGTGGCGGGCCCCTCCCGCGCCCTCCACGCCCAGCCGCCGAGGAGAGCGCCGGGCCCTTCCGAGAGATGGAGGAGCGCGAGGCCGGGCTCCCTCCGGGGAGGATGCCAGCCAGCCTCCTCCGCCCCGGGAGCCGGCCAAGAATGCGAGTGAGCGTGTGTGTGCAGGGAGGGCGGGAGGGACCATCCAGCCTCAATCTCTCTCTCCCTCTCCGGCCCCAAGGCGCTCTGGGGCACTCCTCCCAAAGGCGCCCACGACCAGACCCTCCACCGCGGAGCACCCACCAGCCTGGAGATTGCAAACTTTCCAACCCCAGCTCCTCCCTCTCCTCCCTCGGGGACCCGGCCGGCGGGGCGTTGCCCTCGGAGACACTCGCACAGTTGGTCCTGGGCTCCCCGCGCTACACAGCCCAACAACAGGGCGCGGGATCGCTCAGCTTTTCCACGGCTAATTATAGCCGGGAGAGCCTGAGGATGTGTTGCAAGCGGCAGGGAGAAGCTGCTGGGGTTCCTCCCCAAAGCCAGAGGCATTCAGTGTGTGCACCCCTTCCTCGTCCAGCTCCTTCCAGCCCCCCTCCAGCGCGCCCATCTCCCATCCCCACGGCGGCCCCTCCTTCTTGTTGCAGATTTCTGACTCCGTTCATTTTTTTTTTTTTTTTTCCGTCTCTCTTTGGGGCTTTCGAGAAAGGGAACAGACGCGGAAAATATTTTTGCAAGTTTTCCATTCAGCGCGGCTCATTCCCAAGCCCAGGGGGATGGGGAAGGGGAGGAGGAGGGCAGGAGCAGATGGGGGCAATGAACTGTTTTTTCCAAAAGCTCCATTGGGGTGTGAAAAAAAAAGACACATCCCTCCATTTCCCAACCCCCTGCGGCCCAGGAATGACAAAAACTAGGAAAAGGGAAAATAAGTCACTTGTTTGATTATGCCATTTCTCAGAACTGAGTCTAGGAAAAGGAAAGACAGTATTTGACAAATCTGTACATAACACACACACACACACACACACACACACACACACACACCCCAAACCCAGCAACGAGAAAGATGCCAGGAACAGGAAATTCAGGGAGTTTTAGAAGCCAGGGAGAGGAAAGAAACAAAAGTTTGCACATCGCGAGTCAATCCATTCTCTGCAAGCCTACCTCTCCTTCTTTCTAGCAAAGGTCCAGGCTTCTGCAGGCAGGACTCTCCCTCCGGGTTTCCATGGGCAGGGCAGGGCAGGGAGGGGGTGACCCCTGGTCTCCCCAGTGAGCAGCCACGCTAGAGATGCCGGCCGGCGCTCCTGCTTTTCTTTTCTTTTCGTTTCTTTTTTCCCCCTCCTTGGCCAGGGAGCGGGCCGGTCTCCCCCGCCGGCCCTCCCGCCGGGAAGGGACCTCAGGTTCCTGGAAGCAAATGCTGCGGGGGAGCTGGGCGGGTGCCTCCGGCCTCGCTGTCCTCGGAAGGATGGCTCCCCGGGAAGTTGGTGCCTTCCCCTCTGATCCCCAGCTTGGATGGTCTCAGCAGCAGCGGAGCTTTCCTAAGAAAATGCTTGTCATGGCAACAGCTCCGGCCAACTCGGACCGACTCCAGTCCGCCCGCTCTTCCCGGCGGCGGCGCGGGAGGAGGAGGGGCGGGGCGCGAGCCGCGGGGGGCGGGGCTTGGCGCGGGGCCCGCCGCGCTCCGCCGTTAAGGTGGCCCGGCCGCGAGCCGCGCTGCTTCCTGGTCCTTCTTAAGGGGGACCTGGGGGGAGAGGCCGGGGAGGAATCCTTCCTCCTGGGGGGTGTTCTCCTCGCCCGGGCTCTCTCACTTGTTGAAAGGAAAGTAGGTGGGGTGGAGGTGGGGCGTGGATGTTGGTAACAGTGTTTGAACCGTTGCTGGGTGGAGGGGGAAAAAAGGAAGCTTCTGCAGGCGGTTGGCTTCCTGCAGCTCCTAGGGGCCCCTCAACCTCTTACTCACTTAGACACAGGAACCAGAAACCCGAGGTGTTTGTGTAAACTTGTACCATCTCCTCTCACCCTCTGCCCAACTGCCCTCCCCTGCCATCCTAGTCACCCTTAACTGCCCTAGAGAGTAATTGGGGGTGACCAGGCCTGCAGAGGAGGGCAGTTAGGGGCAACTAGGCCAGCAGGGGAGGGCAGTTGGGGGCAATCAGGCTGGCAGGGGAGCAGTTAGGCATAGATAGGGCTGGCAGGGGAGTGGTTAGGGGTGATCAGGTTGGCAGGCAGGTGAGCAGTTGGGAACCAGCAGTCCCAGATTGTGGATGGGTGGGATGGGGCCTAAACCTTCAGTCAGACATAGGGGGCTCAATGGAGAAGGAAAATGAATTGCTTGGGATGCACACACACACACACACACACACACACACACGCCTGTACACAGTCCTCACCCAGATTTCATACACGCAGTCCTGGGCCACATGTTGCTCCCTCTTGCCTCTGCACCCCCAAGAGGCACCTCCATAGTGCATGATCACATCTGCCTATTTTTGAGACCTACTATGTGTGGTCTGTGGCACCAAAAGCTTTGCATGTAGGGTTTCCTTTCTAATACTCATGGCAATCTTAAAAGGTACTTACTCTTCCCCTTATTTCAGAGGTAAGAAAATTGAGGGTCAGTGACTGGCCCAAGGTTACACATCTGGATGAACCAGGACGCAAGGCGAAGTCAGACGGACTCCAAGGCTTCCTGTACTTTCCTGCACCTATATCAAACCCCAGCACACGTTTCCATTTTCATCTGTACACAGTCAGATGCCGCGCACACTTACGCACAGCCTACAAACTGTTAATCACACCCCCGCAGCCACACACCTACAGCACTGTACAACAGTGCCACCCATAGATTCTGCCTAGAACCTTATGGCTTTCAAGTACAAACATGCACCATAACTGGTTCACACACCACGTCTTCATTGACTGAGCTTTTTCCCACACCTACCTCTCAGCACACACACACACACACACACACACACACACACACTCCCTCATAGACATATGCTTCTCTGGGAGGCAGGTTAGAGTTGCAAACTGCTGTGAAGAGAGTGACTCACCACAACTGCAGGGCTTTGAGAAGAGGCCTCTTTGATCCTCCCACCTTAACCCAACTTTTCACACCGAGAGGGTCCTCCTTTGCCATCTTTCCTTCCTGCCCCAGGTCTAAGAACCACATGCACATTGAGAAAAAAGAATTGTGAATTACCAGTAGACCCTGGGCACTGGTTTCCCTCTGCCCATGAGCACCCTTCCCAGCTTCCTAACATTTGGGTCCTTTCTGTTCTTCTCAACTTTCCTATCCTCCTATTTTTCAACAGCTCATCCACATCCTATTTCTGAGCTAGGGAAAGTTAAACAGACTTTCACAAAAGTGAAATAACTGTTGAAACCGGTTTGGCTCAGTGGTAGAGCATCGGTCTGGGGACTGAAAGGTCCCAGGTTCGATTCCGGTTGAGGGCATGTACATTGGTTGCGGGCACATCCCCAGTAGCGGGTGTGCAGGAGGCAGCTGGTCGATGTTTCTCTCTCATCAGTGTTTCTAGCTCTCTATCTCTCTCCCTTCCTCTCTGTAAAAAATCAATAAAATATATATATTTTTTAAAAAGTGAAATAACTGCCAAAGCCGGTTTGGCTCAGAGGATAAAGCATCAGCCTGCAGACTGAAGGATCCTGGGTTTGATTCCTGTCAATGGCATGTACCTTGGTTGCGGGCACATCCCCAGTGGAGGGTGTGCAGGAGGCAGCTGATCGATGTGTTTCTCATCAATGTTTCTAGCTCTCTATCTCTCTTCCTCTTTGTAAAAAATCAATAAAATGTATTTTTTTAAAAAGTGAAATAACTTTTAAAAATATTGTTCCCTAAAGTAAGGTATATTTATCTGAATAGACTTAAACAGTTAAAAATATTTCTTACTTTTAAATTACAGTTGACATGCACTCTTATTTAGTTCAGTCATATAACCCATTAGACATTTATGTAATGTACAAACTGATCTAGTACTCATCTGAAAACATACATAGTTATTACAATATTACTGACTATATTCCCTATGCTGTACTTTACTAGATTCCTTTTGCTATCCCATGACTATTCTGTAATGACCAATTTGTACTTGTTTAAAAATCTTTAAAAAATGCTTTGGTTGATTTTTAGAGAGAGAGAAAGGGGGGCGGAGAGAGAGAGAGAAACCGCAGTGTGAGAAACATTGATCAGTAGCCTCCAGTATGTACTCCCATCAGGGATTGAACCTGCAATCTGGTATTTGCCCTGACTTGGAATCGAACCTGCAACCTTTTGGTACACAGGATGATGCTCAGCCAACTGAACCACACTGGCCAAGGCAGATTTATGCTTCTTGATCCCTTCACCTTTTTCACCCATCCTCTCCCTGAGAACTCCTCCCATCTGGTAACTGGCCAAATGTTCTCTGTATCTATGAGCCTGGTCCTGGTTTGCTTTGTTTTTTAGATTTCACATATAAGTGAAATCATGGGGCATTTGTCTTTCTCTATCTGACTTATTTTACTCAGCACAATACCCTTTAGGACCATCCATGCTGCTGCAGATGGCAAGATGTTATTCTCTTTTCTGGCTGAGTCATTTTCCATGGTATATTTGCACCACTTCTTTACTCATTCATCTATTTTTTTAAAAAAATATATTTTATTGATTTTATACAGAGAGGAAGGGAGAGAGATAGAGAGTTAGAAACATCCATGAGAGAGAGTCATCGATCAGCTGCCTCTTGCACACCCCCTACTGGGGATATGCCCGCAACCAAGGCACATGCCCCTGTCCGGAATCGAACCCGGGACCACTTCAGTCCCCAAGCCGACGCTCTATCCATTGAGCCAAACCGGTCCCGGCTACTCATTCATCTATTGATAGACACTTACTTTGTTTCTATATCATGGCTATTGTAAATAATGCTGCTCTAAACATATGAATATATATGTCTTTTTGAGTGTTTTGGGTTTCTTCAGATAAACACACACAAGTCCAGAAGTGGAATTGCTGGGTCCTTGTGTTTGTCTCTTGTACAATTTGTAATAAGAAGTCTGGTATAATTATTGCAGGCCAGAGGGAATGGCATGAAATATTCAAAGTGATGAAATATCTCTGTATAACTATTGCTACTCTGGCTTTTGTTTTGCTGTGTTTTCATGTTCATGAAATATTTTTTTCCATCTCTTTAAGTCTCTGTGTGTCTTTCTATCTGAAGTGTGTAAGGGTCATGTTTCGTTATCCAGTCATCTACATATGGGCTTTTATTTTAAACTATGTTTTTATTGATTTCAGAGAGGAAGGAAGAGGGAGAGATAGATAAAAACATCAATAATGAGAGAATCATTGATCGACTACCTCCTCCTGCACAGCCCCTACCAGGGATTGGGGATTGAGCCTGCAACCAGGCATGTGCCCTGACTGGGAATCGAACCCTCACCTCCTTGTTCATAGGTCGATGCTCAACCACTGAGCCATGTTGGCTGGGTTTGATTGGAACTTTTAATCTATTGGCATTCAAAGTAATTATTGATAGCTGGGCTTGATTGGAGCTTTTAACCATTTGCATTTAAAGTAATTGTTGCCTGACCTGGCATGGCTGGGCATTGACCTATGAACCAAGAGGTCAGGGTTCAATTCTGCTCAGGGCATACCTGGGTTGCAGGCTTGATCCTTGGTGGGGGCCTGCAGGAGGCAACTAATCATTGATCCTCTCTCATCAATAATATTTCTCTCTTCCTCTACCTTCCTCTCTGAAATCAATAAAAGAAAAAAAATTAATAACATAAAATAACTCTCCTGATGTTTAAAATAAATAAAAATAAAGTAATTGTTGATAGCTGCGCTTGATGGAGCTTTTAATCCATTTGCATTTAAAGTAATTGTTAATAGCCTGGTGGGTGTGGCTCAGTGGTTGTGTAGACCCATGAACCAGAAGGTCACGGTTTGATTCTGGTTAGGTTGTGGGCTTGAACACCAATAGGGGGCATGCAGGAGGCAGCTAATCAATGATTCTCATCATTGATCTCTCTCTCTCTCTCTCTTTCCCTTCCTCTCTGCTGAAATAAAAAAAAAATTTAAAAATGAAGTCATTATTGATAATGCTTGTATTTATTGCCATTTTATTATTTATATTTTTTATCTTTGTTTTCCTTCTTAAAGGAGACACTTTAACATTTCATATAATACTGGTTTGGTGGTCCCTTTTACTTGGGATATGTTTCTTTGTCTTTGTCTTTTTATTGGTAGTCTCCCTGTGTTTGTTTGTTTCTTTAAAAAAAAATATATATATATGTGTATATATATATATATATATATATATATATATATATATATATATTATTGATTATTTTACAGAGAGGAAGGGAGAAGGAGAGAGAGTTAGAAACATTGATGAGAGAGAAACATCGACCAGCTGCCTCCTGCACACCCTCCACTGGGGATGTGCCCGAAACCAAGGTACATGCCCTTGACCGGAATCGAACCTGGAACCTGGAACCCTTGAGTCCGCAGACTGACGCTCTATCCACTGAGCCGAACTGGTCAGGCCCTGTGTTAGTTTCTATGTATTAAGAAGAGCTGCTATGTCTCCTGGTTTGGCAGAGTGGCCTTCTGGGTCCTGTGGGCCCAGTTGCACAGCCTCCCCGATCTCCTAAGCTGGGCATTCCACTTGTCCCCTCCTCCCCAGTGTGGGCTATGTGTACCCTCCTATTGTGGTTGAGCCTCGATTGCTGTTGTCATGCCAATGGGAGGGATTTACCCCAAGGTCAATTGGCTGTGAGGATTGACCACAACCACAGCAGACGACCTACTGTGCCAGGGCTGACCCCATAGAGCAGGACTTGCTTTAGAGGCTTCTGGTGCCTGAAAAGTTCACCTGTTGAGTGTGTCGTTCCTGGAGGAGGTTGCATGGTTCTGGTGTGGCCTGAAGCCATGTATAGGGCGTGCTGCCTTTGGGGCCTCCCAGGAAGTGCAGGCCAAGGTCAGCCACTGCCTGTGCCCTGCCTGGGGCCACCGAGCTTGAGCTACAAAGTGGTTTGCAAATAGCTGCTACTTGTCCTGTTATGCCCAGATTTTGTGATCCCCAAAAACCACCAGGGAGCCGAGTCCGATGCAAAAGCAAAAGAGCCATTTATTCAGGGCTAGCCCGAGCTCTGTCCCACTTACACAGACAGAGGCATGGTGGAAGAGAGCGAGCTTCAACAGATCAAAGGGTTTTATACGGGTCCGGGGGAGGGGTGGTGATGTCACTGCTTTGGCTGACCCCGATTGGTTGGGTGAGGGCTAGGGTCCAGTTTAGGGGTGTCGAACTCAATCAGAGAAGGGGCCAAAATCTAAAATCCAGCCTAAATTGCGGGCCGAATGGTTTACTGAACAGTCATAAACTGACAATGTCATAAACTGACAGCGGAGTGCAGTGATGACAGCGCGGTGTGGGCCACATTGCAAGGCCTGGCCTGCCGGATTTGGCCCCCAGGCCTTGTGTTTGACACATGTGGTCCAGTTACACAGGGACATAGTTATACAAAATGGAGGATTCAAGATGGCGTCAGGAGTTAGCCCCGCCCTGCCCTGCCCTCTCAGTACTGGGCTTGGAGGTGACTGGAGGAGCCCAAACAGCAAACCAGGGTCAGTTGCCACTAATGCCAGGCCTTGGGGCGATTTAGAAAGAGGTACAGGCACACCAAGGCCAGCTGCTGCTTGTTTGGAGCTTATGAGCCTTTGAGGGACTTTAGGAATGTGCACAGCATGAGCTAAGATAGGCTATTTTTATGGAAAAGCCACCGGAAAGGGCTTATGTGGGTCTGAAAGTTGGGCAGGGTGGGGGTGGGGGGGTGTCTCCGTGAACCACCTGTGAAACTTTTTTTAGATTGCTTGGTCTGGGCTCAGAACTTGGAGTTCCCAATGTGGTGCTAGAGATTTCCTGCTGCCATCTATCTTGGGAATCAAATCCAGAATAATCTCCTGTCTGTCCTTGAGCCTCTCCTCCCCAGCCCAGCACAGCGGATGGGAGCTTGCAGAGGCAGGGAGGGGAGTTTAGGGCCACCCTCTGTGGAAGCCACCTGTGGGTAGTTTTCTGGGCATCCTCTCTAGGGATTGAAGGTCTCACCCTCCTTGCCCTAGGAGGACACCAAAAGCGAGACTTTTTTCTCATTCACTCCCTGCCCATCCCTAAACTTCCCTGGTCCCTCCCACCCTGCTCCCCAGGGCATTTCAGTAACAGGAATAGAGATGGAGCCTTGTTAGAGTTTGGAAGTCCCAATCAAAATGTCAGCGTCAGGAGCCCAGATCCATTGTTGGGAAGACGGAATGAATAGAAAGGAATTGACTGGACAGGGCTTCAGATTTAATGGCCTGTCAGGTTCCCTGCTGCATTGTAACAGTTTGACATTTTAGTGCCCAACAAGTATCAAATGCATCTTTATCATGACATGGTGCTTTCACTATAGGAAAGTTATTTTAAGCTTGTCTACAGCGGCTGTGAGGGGAGGCATTGCCTCACTGTTCAGTAAACATGTCTGAGAGGGGGAGGGAGGGTCACAATTTAGGCCAGAGGTGTGGTCCCAGCAGAGGAGCCTGCTTTGGTTGTCTGGCATGTGGAGCTGAATATGATGCCTGGTTAGTGTTTGAAAGGCAAGATCCTCTCCTCAGACTTCTTGGGTTCAGGGAGGCAGGCTCTGCAGAGGAGGTACCGGTACCACCCAAAGAGTCTCTGATGTCTGCCCCGTCCTTGGCTTCTTGGGATTCAGGCCAGGCCAGGAGGATGAATTCTGTGGTGGTCAGCTGGTAGGTCCTCCTCCTCTTCCTTCTTTGTTTTAAAAAAATATATTTTATTGATTTTTCACAGAGAGGAAGGGAGAGGGATAGAGAGCTAGAAACGTCGATGAGAGAGAATCATCGACCAGCTGCATCCTGTACACCCCCTACAGGGGATGTGCCAGCAACCAAGGTACATGTTCTTGACCGGAATCGAACCTGGGACCTTTCAGTCCACAGACTGATGCTCTATTCACTGAGCCAAACTGGTTTCGGCAAGTCCTCCCTTCTTGAAGAGCCCAGTGCACCCCTTCCCCGGTGGGGGGGTTGCAGGATGAGAGAAGAGGCACTCCCCACCTCTCTCCAACCCTCAGCCTCACATGGTCAGGAGAGAAGATGCGAGAGGTGGGTCCAAGTGACTCCAGGGTCACTGCGGCCAAGCCCGCCATCGGAGCCGGTGCTTTCTGAAAACCCAGAAGCCTTGATGCCTGGCTTCTTCCAGAAGCAGCTCGAGGTCTCTATGGATAAAAATAAATCTACCCACAAAAATAACCACTGCACGTGGGAAAGTGGAATTGTGCCCCTTCCCCCCACCATGGGCAAGAGGGAGGCTCTGTGTCTACCATCAAAAGTCCCTGGTTAGGCTGCTGTGCGAGGCTGGCTGCCCTAGCCGCTTAGTAGCTCTCTTTCCTCCTTATCCCTGCTCATCTGTGACTTCCAGTTTCTCTGCTTCTGCAGCTCTAGCCTGGCTCTTCTTAGCTGGTGTCCTGGGCTCTCCAGGGCAAGTCTGTCTTGGGGCGAGCCTTGTCTCACTGGAAGATAATGTAGTAAGCCTTGTGTCTCCCTCAGGTGTTTAACAAATATGTTCCTCTGGCCTCCTGAGAGCTCCAACTTGAGATCCCAACCACCTTTGCCATTTCTCTCCATCGCCCTTGAATGCAAACCGCATCTCTTCCCGTCACGGACACCTGTAGTTTGTCTGTCTAGAACAGCAACTGTCCTCCCACGTCCAGACCCAATGCTTCTTTAAGAGGGTCTTTCTCCTCACTGTTAATGTGGGAACTGTTTTTTTTGTTTGTTTTTTTTTTAGAGGTCCCACTCCTATCTGATCTAAACTGAGTCAATGACATCCTTTCCTGGGATTTTTAAACTTAAGACCGAAGAGTGTCCCTCCAGCAGCGGACACTGCGGAGTGAACCTCTGGGAATATCAGGGGTCACGTTTCCTGCCCCTCGGAAGAAGCCTGCCAGTAGGAAAGAGTAGAGCTTCTAGGTGGAGAGGGGCAGAGAAGAACGCTGAAGGAGTCTTGGCAGCATCTGAGTCAGCTCCATTTCATATCCTTCTGTACCCTTGATGTTTGTTCCTACAATGAGTTAATCACATGACTCATTATGCATGATTAAATTGTGGAGTTTCTTTGTCACTTGTATTGAGTAATATAGAAATGTACTATAGATAGGAATATAGGAATCCTTTGAGCTGGTACCTACCATTTAGGTACACTCATTTCAGAGAATTTTATTCATTAATGACTACCTAGTATTCAAGTCAGTACACATTTCTTGAAGGTCTACTATTTCAACATTCACTGGGCCCAGATGATGTATACAGAGATAATAACACTGATAATTTAGTTGAGGAAAAAGATATGTCCATAGCATAAATAATAAAAATAGAAGCTGTTATAATTATTCTTTTAAACATATTTATTGCCTACTGTGTGCTAGTAGTACATATGAAAAGATGAAGTCTGAAATTACACCTATGGACATTCCAGGAGGGCTTCCTTCTGACAGGAACTTTAGAAGGTTCTAGTATTTTAAAAATCTTGAAGAATAATCTTGACACTGTTTTGGGTGGGAGGTTGGGGGGAGCAGTAAGGGTAATGATATGAGCCAAGGTATGGAGGTAGAAAAATAGAGTGAAGGCTGGGCAGATGGGTTGGGACTAAACTTTGGGGGCTCTGAGTGGCTGCATCAGGTCTGGCTATCAATCTGGCTGTGGCAGCAATGTATAGGGTCAATTGGAAATCTACGTGGCAGGTGGAGAAAATCTGCACCTGGTGCAATGTGGGGCAATATAACATAGATCTGTATGCGTGTTCTGTAATAAATCTAACTGACAGTAATCTCACAGAGTGATCTGATCATAAATTTCTAGCGGGGCAGGTCATGGTGGGTAGTCATGTCTCTGGCCTATCCCTTCCTTGGTAAAAGGAATCTTTGCCTTAAGCAAACACTGTCCGTTGTTTTTGTCCACCTCGGTTAACAGACCCTTGAAATGCCTTTTTTTTTCTTTCTTCAGACCTCTCAGAAGAGTAACCACCCTCAAGAAAGAACATGATCTTGAAACTATCCTATGATCCAATCATAGAGGGTTCCCTGCCTTGCTTTCTCCTGCGTTCATAAAAACCGTTCTTACCTCCTGTCCTTAATTGCAAAGACATAAACAGAACTACAAACTGTCATTCTAGGAAGCATTTCCCCCCCAGTCTGTTGAGATCTTGCTTCCAGGGGTGTCCTCTGTTTGGCTCAACTCAACGCTAATAAATGCTTGTAATTTTTTTCTACAAGTTTGGACATTCTTACCTCAACATATGACACCGTCTCTTTCTTATCGGAGCCTCCAGTTGTGGAGACACATAAAACAGGTACACAGCAAAACTAAGTATGTGATTAGGTCTAAAACTCGGGTCCGGATGACAAGTCCAGTGGAAGTCTGGTGGGGGGAAGCTGACGATGGCTGTGGCTTTTGCCCTTTCTTAGAGTTGGTAGGATGCCAGCTGGACTCTGGAATTCTTCCAAGTGTCTCTCATTCCTCTGCAGAGCAAGTCCGGTGATGGCTGGAGGCAGTGTGGACAAGAGACATTTATCCAAGCAACATCTGCCCTCATGACCTTTATCTGTCCTTATCATACATAACCCAAGGTTGCTGATGAGGTGGAAGCTGGATCCTGGAAGAGAGAGCGTGGGAAACTAATTTAGCTGCAGACTGGCCCACAAGATTGCCAACTGAGGGACTGGGGGCTGAAGTGCCAGGCAGAGATATCCACACTGAAATCCCTTGCCCAGCTTCTGTGGTTCTGTGGTTGAGTGTCAACCCATGAACCAGGAAGTCAGAGTTTGATTTCTGGCCAGGGCACACGCCCAGGTTTTGGGAGTGATCCCCAGTAGGGGGCATGCAGGAGGCAGTCGATGGATGATTCTTTTTCATCATTGATGCTTCTTCCTCCCTTTCTCCCCTCCTCTCTCTGAAATCAATAAAAATATATACACACTTAAAAGAGAGAGAGAGAGAGAGAGAGAGAGAGAGAGAGAGAGAGAGAGAGAGAGAGAGAGAAATCCCCAAGATGATAGGAGCTAAAGGAAGGCTGCAACCAGATAAGAACACAGATAGCCCAGGCTCACCCTTCAAGACAAGTTCATCTGCAATCCAACAACTAACTCTCAAGTCTGTGGTGAGCATTGCTTTAGGAACCAGATAGGGTGAACTCTGTTCTTGGAAGATGATGATGACTTCAGCTGGGAGGGTCCAAGGAAGATAAGGATGGATGGTTCTGGCAGTATTAGAGATAAACAGATGTCTCAGCAGCTACAGCAGCAGCCGCAAGCCCAGCTATTCTTCCTCTGTAGGAACCTTGCTGGGCCCTCCACAGGAGAACTGGCTCCAGCTCACACCCTTGCTGAGTGTGGGTGGTCATCTACACTCAACAAGCAACAATCTCATCTCCCCACTTCCTGCGGTTCCTGTGGAGAGGACCGGATAGGACAGCCTTTCCTGCGATCATTATAGAACATGTGTCACCATCTGCAAGGGTGATGCAGAATTAAATCAAAGGGGGGCTGTCTCTGCTGGCTTGGAGGAGCTGGTGTCAGAGGAGATCTTTTTGGCTCAACTTTGGTTTGGTGTCCTTTTGGTGTTTTGTTGTGTTGCGGGTTTCATGCTCTGATTCTGGCAATAACTAGGTTTAGTGGGGGTGCAGAGTTCCATTCTCTTTGATTTCAGGCAGATGTCCTGTTTGAGGAGGTTAGGGGGAGAAGGCATCTGAGCTGGGCAGTGCGAGTTTGTTTTCATAGGAAAACCCTGAGTGCTGGGCCACAGGCTCCTTTAGGGTCATCCCTTCCTTCCTTCTTTCCTTCTTTCCTTCCTTCCTTCCTTCCTTCCTTCCTTCCTTCCTTCCTTCCTTCCTTCCTTCCTCTCTGTCTTTCTTTAAAAAAATTTTTTTTTTATTGATTTCAGAGAGGAAGGGAGAGGGAGAGAGAGATAGAAACATCAATGCTGAGAGAGAATCATTGGTTGGATGCCTCCCGCACACCCCACAGTGGGGATCGAGCCCACAACCAGGACATGTGCCCTGACCAGGAATCAAACCATGACCTCTTGGTTCATAGGTCCACGCTCAACCACTGAGTGATACTGGCCAGGCAGCACTTCTTCATCCTTGCATTGCTGGCGACTTAGCACATCAATGACGTCTAGGGCTGATACCATTGCAACTAACCTAGTTATTAATAACAGGAAAGAAGGGAAGGCCAGATATTATAGCATGTCATTTAGACAGCTTCACCAGGAAGCTATAACTTTACACCCCACAGGAGTCCAACACAGGGGAAATAGACACATGCTCATTAAAGTAGGAGGGACTGGGGAAGGTGCTTGCTATCAATCATTCCTGGGGACAGAGGTGGTTGGCCTGGAGGGGCATGGTCACTGCGAGCACTGCAGAAACTGGGATACTTCATTCTCTGAACAAAGAAGCTCGTGCTCTTATGCTCTTACTGGTATCATGGGCTTGGTTCCTCTTGCTGCTCTTGGGACTCGTACATCAGGGCTCTCCTGCATTCGCCCATGTGGCCCACGTGGCCCCCACGCACAATGGACTAATGGGCTGTGACTGGTCTGATGCTGTGCTGGACCCAGATGCAACATGGAAAGGAGCTCTGGACTCGGCTTTGCTTCTTGCGGTACTGAACCCCCAGCCGCACCTCCTGGGTGACTGGACAAGGGATGTGGGACTTTGGAAACCCAGGGGTATCATTCCGCACAAATAAAAACCCCTCATTTTCCCGTGTGAGTCTCAGGAAATTCTTTTTCTCGAGATGTTGTGAGAACCCCAACCCCAGCAGCACCCAGTGGGGCAGGGAGTACCCCACTTGGTCGATATCAGGGCCGCGCTGTTAGTTGAAGGAGCGCAGACTCTGATGTGGGAAGGCAGACCCACGCCGGTGAGACCAGAGCACTTTTGGCCCGGGGTGCTTTGAGGACATGGGATCCGTTCGATTTGCTGGGGACCGTCTCGTGCTGTTCCAATCTCATTCTGTTCAATTGTTTTCGAAGCTACAATTGTTTGGTTTACAGTTGAACTCATTAACGAGGTTATTTTTCCCCATTACACTCAAGTTTGGTTTGCGATTTGTCTTTCTAACAAAATATTTGTCTCTCATTTGTTTTCGTGAACAGCAAATCTGTGCCATTTAAAAATAGATTTTAGTTAATAGTTGTGCTCAATAGAGCCGAGGAAATGAATGTGGAAGGGAGGGAACAAGTGATGACTTTTAAATTTAATTTTCAGTCCCAATTAGCGTGTCAGCAATGCCTTAAGTGCTCATTAAGTTTCAAATAAGATCAGAGAAAAGCCAGTTGGAAGGATCCTTCCTGGCTCCCATGTCAGACAGGAAGCCTTTGCAACCTGTCCCACCTCGCACGCAGGTCCTCTGTTCCAGAGCCTTCGATCGCTCTTCAGTGTTTGCAGTTTACGAAGTGCTTTTCCGCATCGATTATCCCATTTGAACCTTGTGATATAGTCCTAGAGCGGAGGCAGGTTAGGATGAGAGTTATTATTTCCACATGTCTGCGGTCTCCAAAAACCAGGATAGCTGGGCATGGTCTCGCGTGCACGCCCGTATCCACAGCCACAGTTTTTACAGTTGGGGAAACTGAGGCTCAGACAGGTTGACTGATTGCTTGAGGTTCACGGCAGGAATATAACAGGTCCTGTGAAAGCAAGTGAGTGACTCTTGTTCCCTTCCTTGAGTAGACAGGCTGTCTGACTCTTCACCCCTCAGGCCAGTTCTTCAGGCTGCAGAGTGGGGAGTACTGGGAGACACGTGAGTACTGGGGGAACGGGGAGTACTAGGGGATGTGAGGGCACTGGGAGACTTGGGGAGTACAGGGAGGCATGGGAAACTTGGGGAGTATTGGGGAGAACAGCCCTGGTGGGAGGGCAGTGGGAAGGCAGGGCGGCAGTGGAACCTGCCTCTCTTCCAGGATTGAATTCTAGCCCTCTGGTCCTCAAGCTGACACTAGATTCCTGGATTTCAAAAATGTCCCTGCCTTCTCCTTCTCACCTGGGAGTCAGCAAGAAGCCGTCCTCCCAGAAACTAGAGTGGAACTCACTGTGCAGGGGAGGCTCAGACCGTTTCCTCTCCGTTATGTTAGCAGCAACTTAGTCCCATCCTCATGACCCCTTCCAGGCACCTCGTTAGTGAACCGAAGGCCTCCTATGGGGGTTGGGCCGGTGCTCAGGTTGGACACCACCCAACTAACATTAATTGAGCCCCATTATATGCCAACCAATGGGCCAGCCACCTCACTTGCACTGCCTCCTTTCACTCCTCAGTCGCTGAGAAGTAGGGACTCATTCACTCGTATCCGGGCAAATGAAGCTCAGAGCGGGTGGATGACCAGCGCGTGTAGAGCCAGGCCAGCTCTGCTCAGCCTGACTCCCAGAAAGAAAAGACGTGAGAGTGGGCCGTGTCTAGACCCAGTTGCCCCAGTGACTGGAGGGAGAAAAGAGACAGATTTTAAATACCTGGCTACTCTGTGTGTCCATCTCAGGCTAACAGCTTCCAGAAGGCAGGAGTGGAGATGTGCCCATTGTAAAGGCTCTTCATCAAGGGAGAAGGAGGACGGAATGGGAGAACACTTCCCCTGGGAAGTGGGACGGATGCGGTGAGCGAGTGGGAGCAGAAGAACAGCATGCCTGGAAGTGAAGGAAGGGTCCGAAGCACTGCCCCGCTCTGCTCCTGACCCTCTGCTGGAGAAGGAGGCATCTGGGCTCCTCCTGGGATGTCACTGGGCCTCCAAGTGGACCTGCTCAGGGCTCCACCGTGAGAGGCCTCTTCTTCAACACCCCGTCCCCCAAGCAGACTCTGTTGCCCCCTCATGTTAAATATTCTTGCTTTTGTCTATTAGAATCGAGTAAATTCTTCAGAAAGTCTAACCGGAGTCATTATCTCAAATTATGACGGACTCTCACCAGCAGTAGGAATAGGACAAGAGCTGAGACATGGGTATTTTGCTGAGTCTTCCCTCGCACCCCACTCCACACTGACATGTGTGACCTGCACTTCTACCTTAGGCACCTCTGTCTTCTGGAACTGAGCATGAGGGAGACGAGGAGAGGGCGCCCACAGGAGAGGTGAAGAGGGATTGCTTCAAGCGGTTGCTCCAGGCTGGCTTCATGTATATTATTAGTTTCTTCTGGGATTGGTGGTTGAGGGGTGAGGGAGGGAAGAAAGGGTCCTTGTCACCATCCAAACAGTAGCTGATTCAGGATCAAAAGAAAAAGATGATTCCACACTCTTGCCTGGTGGGCCGCCACTCCCAATCTCTGTGAGGACAGGCCTCCGTTACTGCACTTTCCATTGTCCATGGAGACTGCAACAGCCCCATTGTATTATTCACCACAAGAGGCCTTCATGCCCAGCAGGCATTGGATTGTAACTTCTGCTTGGTAATGACTCCAGTGCAGTCAACACGGTATCATCCATGCGATAATCAACTCGACACAAACCAACCTATTAGGCTTCTTGCATGATAAAGGCTGAGGAACACTCATCACCAAATTACTGTTGCTCAAGCCTGTTTGTTCAGCAATCCCTTAAGACTCAGCTCAAATGTCCTTCTCTGAGGAGCCCTCCCCAAGTTCCCTTTCCCAAACTCAGGTTCTGTGACCCTCGGGGCTTCCAAAGTGTTGGAGCTGAACTCTGTTAAGGCACTTACTGTGTACTAGGACGATGGTGTGTCAATGTGTCTCTTTCCCACAAGACTCCAGGCTCCTTAAGGGCAAAGGTATCTTGCTCATTTCTTTATTTCCAGCAGTTGGCATGGTGCCTGGCATAACAGGTGCCCAGTAATTATTATAGCAATCATGAAGCAACAGTTGAGTGAATACATGAATGAATGTGAGCAGTAGTTAACGCTGGAGGGTTTGGAATTAGTCACAAGAAAGAGCATCCTAACTCACTAATAGAATTACAAAGGCGAGCAGTCCCAGAAACTTCTTGCCTGGAGGTGTTTAAGAAGGAGCAATAAGCCATCTGCCTGGTCTGGGCCAATCTTGGGTTTTGCCAGGCCTGGGGACACTGCTGTTGGTCTCTGGAAACCACCGATACTTGGAAACCACAGATACTAAGCAAGGAAGTGAAGAGGAGGGTCAATGACTCTCCCTCTAGGAGCTCCCTCTCTCCCCTCATCTGTTTCCGAGGCTGCTGGTGGCAGAACAAAAGTTGAAGTTCTTAAAAAGCTTTGAGATAGGAAATCCTGGGACGAGTTAATACTCACTGTGGGTCATATACTTCTGAAATCCTAGGGATTGTGATAAAGTTTTAGTTATGCTTGTTGTATAATATTTGAGCCTATGACTTCTTTTAAAAATATTTTTATTGATTTTTTTGAGAAAGAGGAAATGAGAGGGAGAGAGAGAAACGTCAGTGTGAGAGTGGAACATTGATTGGCTGCCTCCTGCTTTCCACCCTACTGGGGATAGAGCCTAGAACCTGGGGATAGAGCCTGAAACCTGGGCATGTGCCCAGGCCGGGACTCGAACCAGCAACCTTTCAGTGCAGGGGACAATGCCCAACCAACTGAGCTATACCAACCTGGCTGAGTCTATGACTTCTTGAGGGGTTGGTATCATTATTTTATAGAAGAGAAAACTAAATGCCAGACAGGTTCAGTAATGTACCCAAGGTCACACAACTTGTATGTAGCTCTAGTAGAAGAAAACCTAGTTTTCTAACTCTAAAGCCCATGTTTTTTTCTTCCAAAGCCTAGAGTCCATGGCTCCTGGACCTCTGACTTTCTTCCATCACTGGCCCTTGCCCTCTACTTGTCCTCTTGTAATAGCCTATACAATAAAGCCTAATATGCAAATTGACTGAGGGGGGTGGACTACCGGTAGGGAGTGGGTGGGACTGGCAAGCGGGCTGCACCAAGATAGCCAAGGCAGGAGCCAGCAGGCAGAAGGAGGGGCGGTGGCAACCAGCTGTGGTGGAGGGGCGATTGGGGGGCAGAGCTATCCCAATCAATTGGCCCACTGGTCACCTCCCACCGAGGGAGGCCACTGGTGGCAGCAGCAGGACAATGGGAAGCAGGCCTAAGCCATCAATTGGACATTCCCGGAGGGCTCCTGGACTGTGAGAGAGCACAGGCCAGGCTGAGGGATCCCTGCCCTCCCTCTCCCTGAGTGCATGAATTTTGTGCACTGGGCCTCTAGTTTAGTCAGAAGTTTAAGTTCACAAATAGCCTATTAACTAAGCCTGGCATCTTGTGGATAAACCCAACCCCAGTGAGTCAACTGACAGGTCTGCAATCTCCAACAACCAGGACAGTGGGCGTGGTCTAGCTTGCATACCAGTATCCACGGCCACAGTTTTCTCTCCTGGGTTCCATTCCCTCCATCCCAGGTCATGGCCAGGGATATTTCTCCACCATCTCTTGTTACCAGGAAGCAAACTTCCTCTGTCTGGGTAGCAAAGTTACCTCAGCTTTCATCACAACTCTCAGTCTGAGGTCATTCTATCCCTGAATTTGAAGACTAGAATTTTACAAGTGGTTTCTGCCTCTTTTGGACACTCAGGAGAGATGAAATTTTTGTGATCCATTCTTCATGTTTCTTGAACTCACAGTTTTCCTAAATGCCTTGGAAGTGGTTCAAGTCAAATGCTGTGACCTGTGTCAGGCTCTGTTTTAAGACTGAAGAGCCCTAGCTGGTTTGGCTCAGTGGGTAGAGCATTGGTCTGCAGACTGAAAGGTCCCGGGTTGATTCCAGTCAAGGCACATGCCTGGGTTGAGGGCTCGATCCCCAGTGGGGGTCGTACAAGAGGCAACTGATCAATGATTCTTTCTCATCATTGATGCTTCTATCTCTCTTTCACTTAAAGAAATCAATTTAAAAAATAATAAAAAAAAGACTGAAGAGACCAAGGTAGAGAATACTGACTGCTCTTGGGGCCAGGAGTTTGTCTGCTGTTCCTTCAGTCACCCATCTGTTTCTGCACTTCCCCGCACCCTGGGGAGTGAGAAACTTGCCTGCATAGTGAGAAACTTGGCCCGCTGGTTCAACATGGAGTCCCTGGTGGTCAGGTGTTGTTTGTCTGCTTCTGGTAGCAGTGCTTTGCTTTTTCTTTGAAAAAAAAAAAATCTGTTTTCTCATGCTAAAATCTTGCAGTTTGAGTGCAACTGATTCCATCCCTGGCTCCTGGAATGGGCACTTAACACAAGATAGACAAAGTGGCTCAATGTGGGGACTTTAGTTGAAACTCTCCCTTTGGAGGTGAAGCTGCTTGGGGGTTGGGGCTGTCTTGCCATTGTTGCCTGTGAGTGGAGCCAATGTAGAAAGTCCAGCCACACGGGGCAGAGAAATTCGTCCTGACCACAGTTTTTATTTTTATTTTTATTGATTTTAGAGAGGAAGGGAGAGAAGAGAGAGCTAGGAACACCCATGATGAGAGAATCATTGATTGGCTGCCTCCTGCACACCTTCTACTGGGGATCAAGCTTGCAACTCGGGCATCTGCCCTGACCAGGAATCAAATTGTGACCTCCTGTTTCATAGGTCAACGCTCAACCACTGAGCAACACCAGCCGGGCCTGATCACGTCTTAGAGCTCTCTATACAGCTGGCCTGACATAGTCATGCGTTTTGCTGAAGCCAGGTTTATCTGGGTTTTTAAAAATTGCTATGGGAAAAATCCTGACCAATATTGGAACTGAGGCCCAAATTCATTAAAAAAAAAAAAAAAAAAAAAAAAAAAAAGTCGCCTCTTTCTACTAGCCCCAGGGAACAGGAGTGAATTTCTCTTCCCCATCTCCAATTATACCTTGACCTTTTTTTTTTTTTTTTTAACTTCCCTTCAAAGTTGTCCTGGAGCTTGATTTCACCTGATTTTATCAAGATCAGCATGTTAGCATGTGTCCATGGTGGAGGAAGGGCCAGCCTCCAGAGGTACTGTCCTGATAGGGCAGGCGAGGTTCCAGGCCGTGGGGGACTCAGATCCAAGAGCAAAGCAAAGCAGTGTGCCAGCCCCAGAAGCCCTCAGTTTGGGACGGGGCCGGGAGCAGGCTGCTTTGAATCCCAGGAGCAGCCCTAAGGGGATTTGGTGAGTAGGACTGGGTGAGGAAGGAGCAGCCAGTTAGTTGTATATCCTCCTGAGAAGTTGCTTGCTCTGTCCCTTCTGGTTCCGGAGACTGGGGTAACTGTCCTCTTTGTCTCAAAACCCTGGAATACGTGGATGCCTTGCTCCGATCCTTCTCTATCCAAGGTCCCAGCATTCAAAGAGTTAGCTGGGGATGCTTTTACCTATAAGAGCAAAGGGACCTGGGATTTGGAAGGTGATAGCATCAAATCTCAAAGTCACCCTTTGGAAAGGTAATGCCATTAGGGGATTTCTCTCCCTACAAGATATTGTTGTAATGCATTAGACTAAAGGACCCTCCTCTCTGGTACTGCAGACAGACTTGCCTACCACACCTTCTGTTTGTTCCCCACCTCTGTCTTCCCTGGCACCTGCTCCGTCTTGGCTTCTGGCCAGCCCAGTGTTCGAATTGCCATTGCGGGAAGCACTGTTAATCACCTCCGCAATATTTCCCCCCTCTGGCTTCCTTTCATCAGAAGGTTCTGTGCTTAGATGAGAGGAAGAACATCCTAACTAGCAAATGCCCGGGGGAGGGAAGCTGAAGGATGTTCTAACCCAGGACTAATGAGGCAGCCATGCCTGCCAGGCTCCTGTGTCCTCTCAGAGAGCATTTCCCCATCAGGCAGGGGACCAGTGTCTTTCTAGCTTGGCCCTGGCCCGGTCCACAGGTGCTTCCCAAGGTGCCTTGGCTGGGGTCCTTCTGCACTTGAACTGCTCCCCAATGGCCACCGTCCCTTGTGGACTCCAGACCATTGGCTGGCCCTGGATTACACATTGCTGTGTAATATAGGCTGATTAGATACCTTTCTGTGCACAGGATGATGCTCAACCCAGCACCAGCTACTTGCACATGAGCAGAGATACAGCGCTCTTGATCACTCTGCTTGGCCTGCCTGGGGTTTCCCAGCCTTGCCAATGCAGCTGGCAGTGTTGCTGTCTCAGGCTGACGCCATCTGGCTAGTTCCTTTTCTACAGGCTCTAGTCACCTTGAACTAGATCAGCAGGATGGGAATCAGCAAGGTGAGAGAGGAAAAGGCTCTGAGTCCCTCTGCAGGGCATCTGGCTGAGGTGGCAGGAGGCTCATCCATCCCTAATTGACCAGCGGCTCAGAGCAACACGGCCGCCCGGACTCTGAAAGCCATCTGTATCCTGGACCTTAAGCCCTGATGTCATTAACCTGGCCCTTTAAACGCAGCTCATTCGCTCATTCAAAATAGCTGCAGCATCAAATATGTGCCTAGCGTTGTCACAGCTGCAGGAAGAGTTATGAAAAGCTACAGTGTCTTTGGGTGTAAAATCTTACCTGCGAAGAGTTAACCAACAACATGAATAAACAAGATGTGAATGATACAAGAATGGCCCAGAGTGGTCTGATATACTGCCAAGGGGATCAGTAGGGAAGCGCTGTGGGGATTCAGAGAATGGCAAGGTGATTGGGCACTGGGCGTGTCTGGGAGTTCCATCAAGAGTTGATGCAGGACTGGATTTCAATAACCTAGACCAGATGGGATGGCTGGGACTGAGGCAGGGAGATCATCTCCCCACAGGATATCAGAATTGAGGTCAGTTTAATTGAAGCCAAGGACACTCAGGGTCAGTGGAAGATGAAAGAGTATGACTCTTCCTTCTCCAACTTTGGGGAAAATCAAGAACTCAGCTACCAAAATAAGAAACATTTATTGCTAATGCCTTTTCCACAGATTAGCTTATTTAATTCCCAAAGCAACACTATGAAATTGGCATTCTTCTTCTTCCCCATGTCTTAACGATAAGGAACGGATGTCCCAGCGCTATGTTGGGATTTGAACCCGTGTGCCCTCAGAATACTTGTTTTTCTCACATCATGCTGCCCACACCACCCCATACCTCCCTGACCCCTTTTCTGTGGGTCCCGGTGACTCATACTCTTTCTTGGCAGACACTGTGGTTTGTGATACTGGGTAAATGAAGTCATCTCGATGTTGCTGCTGCTGCCGTCTTTGCAGGCCCATTGGCCCCGAGTCCTTGCTCCTTATGGCTCCTGGCTGCGGGAGCAAGAGCTCTGCAGACTAATGTTGCATGTTGTTTTGGTTTTATACCCTCTTTTTTTTTTTTTTTTTTTTAAGAACATGAACTGGCTTCCCCAGGACCCGAGCCAAGGTCATTTAAGAGATGTGCTCAGTTACCTCAAAAAAGTATTTCTTAGATATCAAGAACCCGTGTCCTTATCTCAGCCGGAGTCCTCTGCCTTCCCCAGGGCTCTTCCCTCTCACAGGACCTGGGACAGACTTCACCTTCCTGCTTTGTCTGAAGCCTTAAGGCTGAGCATAATCCCAGACCTTTTGCTCTGTGCCTTCTTGGGATGTGCTTGCTGTCAGTGTCAGTCTCCCAGAATTCCAATGGCTGTGCAGTTAGGCACACACTATGCCCCTTGCTGGAGAGATGTGGAGGGAAGAAACACCAAGGAAAGCAGAACATATAGCGAATAGCTTCTCCCAGCTAGGCACAGTGCCTTGCATGTATTTCATTATTTATTACTTATTAGTTTATTTTTTAATCATCACCCAAGGATATGATTAAAGAGAGAAAGAGAGAGAGAGAGAGAGAGAGAGAGAGAGAGAGAGAGAGAGAGAGAGAGAAAGAGATCAATGTGAGAGAGAAACATCAATTGGTTGCCTTCTGTATGTGCCCTGACTGGGGATTGATCTGGCAACCTTTCCGTGCACAGGTTGACGCTCAACCAACTGAGCCAATCAGGTCAGACACCTTATCTATATTGTAAAGTTTAATCACACTAGTAGGATATCAGTGCTATTGGCCTCATTTTTTAGTTGCGGAAATTGACATAGAGAGGTTGAACTGACCTGCCCGTCAAGGGCGGAGCCAGAATTCCCTTGATTCTGATGTCTTACTGCATCCCAATCTAAATTTACCCTAGGCAATAGGGAGTCACTGATGGCACCAAGAAAGACCAAAGACGTATTTTAGGAAGATGTATCCCACAGCAGTGAGTGGGGTGAATGGGAGAGAAGCAAGGCCCAAGCTGTGGGGCCAGTTAGGAGGTTACTGCAATAATGTCACTTTGAGACATTCCCAGGAGCATGGCAAGAGCTCAAAGGAGGGACAGTTGCAAGAGACACTGAAGAGCAGAGATCAGTAGCTCTCGGCATAAAGAGGTACTACCAGACATGAGGAGGAAGCCCTTATTTCTTATCACTTAGGGTCCCACTGGGTGTGGCTGTGCCAGTGGTGAGAACCCGCTGCCATTTCTGCTCAGGTGAAGAGGCACACGTATGGTGAAGGAAGGACTGGGCTAGGTTGGCAGGACTGGGCAAGGTTGGCTGCTCTTCCTGGGCCAGGCCCATGCCTTTGAAAGGCCTGTCTGTCCAGCTGGGAGAAGGCGTCCTGTGTGCTCATAAAGGGTAATTGGCGGTGGTGAGCTCAGAGCATCTCTAAGAGAGTGGGAGCAAACACTGTTTATGAGCAACTCCTCTCCTGGGCTGCAGCAGGCAAATAGGTCTCCTTTCCGGATGGGAAACCCAGGCTCAGAGGTTGTTAGGCTTTCCCACGGTCATCTGGATAGCCAGAGGGCAGAGTTAGGACTCACAGTCCCCACCTTGGACCTGGAGTCCTGCTGCTTTCCCCAGCTCTTCTCAGTTTGGTGTCCGGCAAACAAGGGGAACTGAAGACAAGGCTTCACAGGAGCAGGCAGCCTACAGTTCACAAAACTGCTTCTCCCCCAGGATCTCACTTGCTCCTCACAGCCCCCAGGTGTTACTGCACTCATGTTACAGATGAAGAAACTGAGGCACAAATGATTGAAGGCTGTGGTCATTCTGCTGTGAGTGATAGGGTTGGAGTTCAACATGAGACTTTCAGACGCGTAGGTCTATAGCTCTTTCCAGGAGGCCATTAACCTAGCCCTTCAAACGCAGCTCATTCACTCATGTGAATAGGGAAGCAAACAAAAAAATCAAACATCAAGGGGGAGAAATGAGGGTTCAGGGAGAGGTGGTGGATGCAGCTTAGATGGTGCGGGAGGTCTTCAGGTTAAACATAATAAGAGCTTCCGGGTGGCAGAGATTGTTCCCTACAGTCACGAGTTCCCAGAGGAAACCAGTTTACCTGCTGGAGGAGTGAGCACAACTCTTCCTAGAGGCGGATGATGAAAGAGACGACCTCTAGGAAGCCTCCCACTTCCTACCTGTGGAGCTTGTGAAGAGAAAGAAGCAAGAGAATGAGGAAAACCTGCCTTTTAGGTGCCCAATAAATTAGATTGATGGATGGATAAATGGATGAAGAGATGAATGGATGGATAAATGGATGGATGAATGGATGGATGAATGGATGGATGGATGGATGGATGGATGGATGGATGGATGGATGAATGGATGGATAAATGGATGGATGGATGGATGGATGGATGGATGGATGGATGGATGGATGGATAAATGGATGGATGAATGGATGGATGGATGGATGGATGGATGGATGGATGGATGGATGGATAAATGGATGGATGAATGGATGGATGGATGGATGGATGGATGGATGGATGGATAAATGGATGGATGGATGGATGGATGGATGGATGGATGGATGGATGAATAAATGGATGGATGGATGGATGGATGGATAAATGTATGTATGTATGAATATATGTATGTATGTATGTGTGAAACTGCACATCCACTCAGGCAACATGCCCCATGGTCCTATTTAAAACTCCTGAACAGCCTTCCTTGTACTCTCACCCATCCACATTATCTCAATAGGAGTAGCATTGAGAGAGAAGTTGGGAAGTAACTTCCTTTGTTCCAGAAAGAAAGAGGAATGGGTAGAATGGAATGTCTCTCACCTGTCTTCGGGTTTGCCTAAATTCTCTGAAGGCCTGCTCTAGGCTGAGAGTTAGGACTCCTGGATTGTAAGCCCAGAGGAGCAGAATCTTCTCATGGGGCAGTCCACACAGCTTTTGCAATTGGGCTTGCCTTAGAAAGATGAAGAACCTAGAAGGACTGAGGGACCAGGAGCTCTCCTGGATTAACTTCCCTTTCCTCTGCTTATTCTTTGCTCACCTTTCAAAGAAACATTGCAGTGGGGCCCTTCTCAAACCAGAGAGCGGAAAGGCCAAAGGGTCAGGGATGGTCCATATAGGGCTGTGACTTGTTCCCTGCTCAGGCTCAACTACCACGTGCCACTAGTTAACAGTGGTCTTATTATAAATAATTCAGGGGCCTAGGATCCTGACCCTGGGGTCTGCTTCTACCTGTCACTGAGTAGGTTTGGTATATAACACAGCATCTGCACATAGTAGGCACTTACTAAATATCTGACAAAAGCATGAGTAAATAAATGAAATGATTTTTAGAACACCAACCAACAAAACAAAAAATTAATTAAATAAGCCCTAGCTGGGTTGGCTTAGTGGATAGAGCATTGACCTATGGACTGAAGGGTTCCAGGTTTGGTTCTAGTCAAGGGCACATGCCTGGGTTGTGGGCTTGATCCCCACTTGGGAGGAGGGCATTAAGGAGGCAGCCAATCAATGACTTTTCCCATCCTTGATGTTTCTATCACTCTCTCCCTCCTTCCTCCTCTCTGAAATCAATACAAATATATTAAAATAAATAAATACATAAAATGATTAGCTATGATCTTTCTGGATCTTGTTTCCACATCTGTAAAGGGGGGCTTATAATGCTGGCTTTGTCTCTCTCCAAGCCACGTCCAACCTTTAGGAGGAGATAAATGGATAGATACAAATGCTGCTTATATACCATAAGGTTCTGGGTCTACATTAGGGACTATGCAGTAGCTGCTTTTTGAGTCACCTCCCCTCTGGCCCCACTATGCACCTGCTGTACGCTAACCAGACCTGCTGCTCAGCCCACCCATGCCTACTACCCACCTCCTCAGAGCCTGCTGTTCCATGCCCCGTGCCTTCAGGGATCTGTGCACTATGCTAACACACTAGTGATACTATTTACCCTTTTGAACATCTGCCACGTGTCAGGCATTTAGAATGTCAACACAAGAATGTCCAAACCGATAGAAAATATGAGAAATTATATGAACAAACTTGAGGACATGCCCAGAATCAAGATCTCAAAATGCTCCGGAGAATGGCAGGTTGGCAGTCCTTTTTGTGCATTTAGAATCAAAGGAGGGAATGTAAGGAAATCACATAAAATCCATTGGTGGTAGATTGAGGAGGAGATGAAGAAAGCAAGGCAGGGAAATCCCTATGATTGGATAGAAAGTAAAATAAAGAGATGCATGTCTTTCACATTGGTGGATATAAGATAGTCAACCTTTTTATTTTATTTTTTAAATCCTCACCCAAGGATATTTATTTATTTATTTACTTATTTATTTATTTAGTTATTTTCTAGAGAGAGTGGAGGGGAGGCATGATGAGGGGGGGAGAGAGAGAGAGAGAGAGAGAGAGAGAGCGAGCGATATGAGAGAGAAACATCTATTGTTGCCTCCTACACATGCCCCCACCCAGGGCTGGGGATTGAGGCTGTAACTGAGATTCCCTTACCAAGAATCAAACCAGTGAGCCTGGCCAGTTTGGCTCAGTGAATGGAGTATCAGCCCACAGACTGAAGGGTCCCGGGTTTGATTCCAGTTAAGGGTACATACCTCAGTTGTAGGCTCTATTCCTGGCCCTGGTTGAAGCAGGTGTGGGAGGCAACCAATTGATGTGTCTCTCTCACACTGCTGTTTCTCTCTCTGTCTCTACTCCTCCCACTCTCTCCAAAAACCAATGAAAAAATATCCAAAGGTAAGGATTCACAAAAATAAAAAAGGAAAAGAGCAAACAACTCTCTTAAAACAAAACAAAAACTGGCTAACTTTTGGCCCATGGGCCAACACTCTAACCACTGAGCAGCCAGCGGGGTAACAGTCAACATTTAACATTTACAAAAAATAGGGATGGTATATGGATAGCAAAATTTGTGCTCCCTTGAGGTGGCTTTGCCTCCAGGAGTCTGAAAAAGAGGACCATTTTGGCATTTCACAGGTATGTTACCCTAGATGCAAAAACAAAACAAAACAAACAAACAAACAAACAAACAAACAATGGTAGGGCTGGTTTAAGGCAAAGATAAACCCTTTACTATGGAAGTTATAAGCCTGGGCTGTGACTACCCACCATGACCTTCTCTGTTAGGAATTTATGATCCGATCACCCTGTGAGGTTACTTCTAGTCACTGAACATGTCAGGTTTGTTACAGGTTGCCTTTTTCCTTCACAAAAACATGACTTCCTGGAATTCTCACAACAGTCCTCTCGGGACTCAGGAGCAGAGTTGATAGGGTCCTGAGGGGAAGAACCGGGATTCCAGCCAGGGGTCTGATTGCACACCCGGAGCTCCTAACCTTCTCCTGTGGATCCCTGTGGCAGATAGCCTCCTGGGCATGCTGGGAGTGGGGGGAGGGGCATTTACTGCAGAGGTAGAGAGGAAAGGCCGAGGTCAAGTTCAAGCTGTACCACTCGTTAAACTGGGTCCCTCAAGCGAGTCATGCCCACACTCTAGTTCTCGATCCTGATCTCATAATGGTGAGGATCCAAAGCACAGTGTGTTCCAGCCATGTGGTTTTCTGCAACGTGTCCCTGGGATGTTAGAGATGTCAGATAGGATTCTGCAGGAGGTCTTGAGGCACGGACTGGTTTAACAGGAAGACATGGCTACCGTGGTTGGGGATGCCAAGGGGGCCGCTGCAGGCTGGAGAGATGCTTTGTCTGTCCTTGGGCTCCCGGAGGCCCTAATGCACAGCGGAGTCCTGAATTGCCTGGTCTCTGGGCCCCGGATCTATCCTCTGAATTCACCTGCGCTTCCGTTCTCTCTGGAAGAGCTTGCCTATCATGGGAGGAACAACCCAGGGTACTGGAGGGCCCCTCCCCGCCTGCTCTCAGCCCAGGCCTGGGGCGTGAGGAAAGGAAACAGCTCAGTTATACACTCATCCTCGCTGAGCCTCTTATGGAAACACTGACAGAACCTCCAGACAAGCTCCAGCAGCGCTTCTAAACCCCGGCTCCGAGCTAAATATAGTCGCAGGAGGGGTGGTGGTGTGGATTTGGGGGAGTGGGGAGGGATGGAGGAGAGTGAGGTTTGGAAGCAGGAAGGAACATGGGAGGGAGAGAGGAGGGGGAGAGAGAGGAGGCAGCGTCAGTCTGAGGGAGAGAGGGATGAAGACATGAGAAAATGCGAAGCCGCACAGGGAAGTTTCAGAGAGAGAGAAACAGCAGGCGGGCAGGAGCCAGGGGGGCAGTCCAGCGTTGCTGGGAAGGGCAGTGACTCTCAGCAGCCCTGCAGGGACAGGGACAGCTTGGTGGGGAAGCGTGGGGTGATGAGAGAGGGGGCCCCGGGCGAGGCCCTGGGCCTGACCGCCTTTGGGAAGCTTGTGGCGATTGTCTGTGATGATTAGAGCTGAGACAGTTGTCCTCTCCAGACCCCTGCCCGCCTTCCCACGTCCTTGCTGAGAGCCAAGCCTGGCATGACATGACCCGTTGGCAGCACTGAAGGCGGCCTTAGGTGGACGGGTTGGATGGTGCTTCCCCATAATGGTGATGGCGGTGGCGGTGGGGACGTGGGGGGTGGGGGTGTCCCTCAGGAGGTGGCCATGGGTTTGGCGATGGCCTGGCTGAGTGAGGATGGGGTGGTGGTCCAGTGAGATGGTGCAGCCCCAAGGCCAGGGGAGAAATCTGCTCCATGCCGGGCCCAGCCTGCCAGGCCCAGGAGGCTGAAGCACTGATGCAGAACCAAGTCAGAAAGGTCAGACCAGCTGAGCTGAACCAGACTCAGCCTGTACTGTGAGCTGTGAGCCGGCGAGACTGTGGGGTGGGGGGTGGGGTTCCCAGAGGCGGGAGTCCCGGGAAGCGGGGAGACTTCAGAAGCCCCCCGCACAGCGGGGGAGACCGGATCTGGGGGTGTGAGAGAGGTTTGGGAAAGCACTGCAAGCAGCATAGGCAACTGGATTTGCTTTCACAACAACGACGTCTGAGTCCACAGCCCTGGCCCTTGGGGTGCGCGGGGAGGCTCTGACCAGGCTCCTGCTCTGTGGGTGACAGTGACCGCGATCTGGAGGAGGGTGGGCGTGATGGCTGCTCTCAGCCAGCAGCACGTAGTAGCTGCTCAGTGAGCACGTGTGGGTGCAGGACGGGCCAGGAGGATGGAAAACCTCAGGGGAAGCAGGAGACTGGAACTTTTTCCTCTTCCTCACCCAGCTTCCTTCCCCCAGGTTCCGGGAGGGGGAAATGGGAGAGGAAGGAAAGGAGGTGCACTCTCTGGCTGGCAAGAGCTCCTGAGGAGACAGAACCAGCCTTGTCTCCCTCCTCCCAGGCTCCTGGAGCCAGAGCAGAGCAGTTCCCGTCCCTGGGGGCAGATCAGCCATTATTTATGGGGCCCCCTGGAGGGGCTCCCCCCTCCCCCCCCTCCAGCTCTGCTCCCCTCCCCCAGCTGCCAAGGGAGGGAGGGAGGGAGAGAGGGAGGGGGAAGGAGAGAGAGAGAGAGAGAGAGAGAGGAGCCAATGATGCCTGAAGCAGGTGCTTTCTTAAAGGCACAGGCTCTGGAGGGCCTCCATCCCACCCACACCAATTCCAGTGCAGAGGAGAGAGGCAAAGCTCAGACCTCCTGCAGGGAGAGCTAGCAACAGCCACAGAGGTGACCCCAGCTCAAAGGAAGGAGGAAAGGAGGGAAGGAGCTTGAGGCTTTCACACACACCCCGCCCCCCCAAAACCAACCCTTCCTCAGACATTCCATCTGAGCTCTGAGTGCTGGCCCCACACAGAGCCAGTTGGATGGGTGAAAGGCCACCTGACCAACAGGCACAAGCCAGAGAGAAAGGCTGGGGTTTGAGGAATGGGCGGAGGCCCGGGGAAAGGGGGAGAGAGGATGGAAGTAAACATTTCTGTGTCCCAGGTTTGGGGGCAGGAAACCCCACATGGAGAGTCCAGCCTCTCCCCTGGTTGGAGAGAGAATCACCAAGGATTCAAGACCCCCAATAGAAAAGGGTGAGAATGAGGTGGTGGGAGAATGAGAGAGGGAGAGGGAGAGGGAAAGGGAGAAGGAGAGGAAGAGGGAGAGGGAGAGGGAGAGGAGGAGGAGAGAGAGAGAGTTAAAATTTGGTGGTTAGAAGAGCTGGAACGGGGAAGGCAGGGAGAAGAGAGAGTAAGAGGGGCGAAATGGTGGGAATGTAGGATAAAGGTGGGGGCCAAAGGGTAGAAAACAAGGTTAAGAAAAGAGAGAGGCGAGGCAGGAGCGCCAGAGAGGGGCTGTGGGAGAGGCAGAGGGAAGACAGACAGAGCTACTGCAGAGGGGAAGGAGAGAGGCAGAGCAGGGAGAAAGGCAGGGCCGGGAGAGAACAATGGGGAGGAGAGCCTGCAGGTGGGAGTGGCCGGTTAGGGGCGGGAGGGCCAGGGAGGGAGGACAGTCTCCAGCGGAGGAGGGAGTGCGGCCTTGTTCCTCTTTCATCGCAATCACTATCCATAACACATTCCCGAGGAGCCACCTCTGACAGCAATTAAGAAAGCATTCATGCTCCTAGAGAAATCGAAATGACTTCCTCCTGCCAGCCTAGGCAACGGCCTCTAGCGACCACGTCCCTGGTGGCTGTGCAGTCCCTGGGGGGGACACTCGAGGGAGGGCTGGCCCGGGGCCCAGAGGCTTGCTCACCCCCTCCCTCTCCAGGGGTGGAACAGCCGAATGCTTCCCTCTGGGCTCAGGAGCGTGGGTGGCTGAGGAGAAGGGGGTGCAGAACGGGGGATTTATACCACATCCAGGAGCCTTTCCTGATCACCAGGCATCCGCCAGCGGCCAGCGGAGAGGGAGGCTGGCGGCCTCAGCCTGGGCTGGAGGTGACCCTGTCTCTGTTTGATGAACTGGGAGAACTGGGAGGTGGAGCCGGGAAGAGGCCTGCCCAGGGCTGGTTTCAGTCCAGCAGGTCCTCACCGGCTTGGGCTGAGCCAGGGCTGCTGTGGGCAGGGAGGGTGCTGCAGAAATGAGGGAGAGGACCCTGCTGTTGGCTCAGGTGGTTGGAGCGTGGTCTCATGCACCAAAAGGTTGTGGGTTCGATTCCTGGTCAGGGCAAGTGCTGAGGTTGCAGGTCCCAACTCTGGTTAGAGTGTGTAGGGGAGCAGCTGATCAATGTTTCTCTCTCACATAGATGTTTCTCTCTCTCTCTCTCTCTCTCTCTCTCTCTCTCTCTCTCTCTCTCTCCCTCTTTCTCCCCCTTCCTCTCTGGTGGGCAAGGGACACACCCAGGCAGGTGGGTGAGGAGGCATGAGGAGCATGGCACATTAATAGGGAGAAGATGGAGAAGGCAGGGGGAGCGGGTAATAGAGGGACTGCAGGTCAGTGGCCGGGGGGGAAGGGGGAAATGGGGAAATGATCATGCCTCCACCTCATCAATACCTCCAACTCATCAATACCTCCAACTCATCAATACCTCCAACTTATCAATACCTCCACCTCATCAATACCTCCAACTCATCAATACCTCCACCTCATCAATACCTCCAACTCATCAATACCTCCAACTCATCAATACCTCCAACTTATCAATACCTCCATGAGCTGGCTTTGGTAGGACATTCTATCTACATGACCTCTTTTACTTGAACCCTCGCAGCTACCCCACAAGGAGCCAAATACTTAAAAAACATCCTCACCAGAGGACATGCTAATAGATTTTAGGGAGAGAGAGAGAGAGAGAGAGAGAGAGAGAGAGAGAGAGAGAGAGAGAGAGAGAGAGAGGGAGAGAGAGAGAATGATAAATTGCCTTCCTGTATGAGTCCCAACTGGGGATGGAACCTGCAACGTAGGTATGTGCCCTGAACTGGATCAAACCTGTGACATTTAGATGTACGGAATGATACTGAGCTAGTGTCACCAGCCAGGGCAAGGAGGCAAATACTTTAACAGCCTAGGAAACCAAAGATTGGTGAGCTTACACATCTTGTTGGGGGTCACACAGCTGGTAAGTGACAAAGCCATAGTGAGAGATACCCAGCTGCCCTTCTCCATTCTACTCTGCTACCCCCTCTCCCCCCGGAATGTTCCATTTCAGAGCCTCCTTACTCAGCAACTCCAGGTCTAATTGACCTACAGATGTCCTTGCACATAGGCACAGGGCCGTGATATACAGTTTCTCACTGTGACCTTTTTCATAGCACGGGATTGGAAGCGATGTAAATGCTCACCACAGGGGCCTGTTAGAGGGACTTGTAGACCATGGGATGGCGGAGCCCTCAAGAGAAATAGCTCACACTGAGTGTGTGGATATGGAATCGTTCCCAGAACACACTGTTTAGCAAAAAAAAAAAAAAAAAAAAAAGCAAGCACAGAACAATGTGTATAATAATAATATCCCGTCATTTGCTTTAAAAGGGTGGGAGAAAGAACATTTAAACACAATGACCTCTCTTGCAGACTGTGTATATGGAAGGAGCTATGGGAAACAGACCATGTGGATTGCTTCTGGGAAGAGGGACTGCATTTTGGTGATCAAATGTGGAGGAAAACTTCATGGCATGCTCTTTGGTAACATATGGGTGCTGGACTTTTTTTTTGTGTGTGGAATATTTGACCTATGAAAAAAAATGAAATAAAAAAAAAAAATAAATGTTCTGGCCCTGGCCGGTGTGGCTCAGGGGTCAGAGTATCATCTTGTGCACTGAAGGGTCATGGGTTTGATCTGCAGTCAGGGCACATACCCAGGTTGTGGGTTCCATCCCCAGTTGGGGCAAGTGAGGGAGGCAACCAATCGATGTTTCTCTCTCTTCCCCTCCCTCTCCCTTCTATCTTTCTCTAGAATCAATGAAGGACACATCCTCGGGTAAGGATTAAAAATCCTATAAACAGTTGAAACCTGTTTGGCTCAGTGGCTAGAGCATCGGCCTGCGGATTGAAAGGTCCCAGGTTTGATTCCAGTCAAGGGCATGTACTCTTGGTTGCAGGCACATCCCCAGTAGGGGGTATGCAAGAGGCAGCTGGTTGATGTTTCTCTCTTATCGATGTTTCTAACTCTCTATCCCTCTCTCTTACTCTCTGTAAAAAAAAATCAATAAAATATATTAAAAAAAAATCCTATAAACAAAAATGTAATATGCAAATGGTCATTACACCTCGAAGCATAATGACCGACCGAGTAATGACCAGATCACGGATTGGCAGGAGGGTGGGGCAGTGAGCTACAAGCGGACAGCAGAGAGCTACAGGAGGGAGCAGGATAGCAACCGTTGAGGCAGGGAGGGAGGAGGTACAGGAGGGCGGGACAGTGGGCAGTGGGCAGAGAGCTACTGGAGAGCAGCAGCGAGCTACTGGCGCCTGAATTTGTGCGCAGGGCTACTAGTAAGTAATAAAAGGTTCTGGTAGGTGAGGTGGAAGGCGGAGGTAACGGTTGCAGTAAACGGTGTAGCGGAGACACGGCTGGTAATGGCACTAGAAAGACGTGGATTTGAGTCTACGTGCTGGCACTTATTAGCTACAAATCTTTGGACAAGTTACGTAACACTGTTGAGTCTCAGTTGACTCATATGTAAATAGAGATTCCCCTTCCTCCTGGGCTCTCAGTGGGAAGATGCGCGTGCTTAGCAGAAGGCCTGTCTGTGCAAAGTGCTCACAGTGTGGTGGCTGGAACCACGTGGGCCCTGGGAGACCAGGAGAGCTGGGTGCTCTGGGTGCCGCTGGGTGGGAGGCTGCGAGGAGCGCCTGCGACTGAGGGCTGGCTCAGCAGCAGCGCCTCCGGACTGGGCAGCGCTAGTCCATCGGGAGCTGCCGGGCCCAACACAAGATCCCTGCTGTCCGGGAGCCTGGGGCAACCCCAGGCCTGCACAGACCTTAAGGCCCTTCAGCTTTCTTTCTTGCAAGGAGCGTTCAGCTGTCCTCCAAGACATTTTTTGATGCTCAGGGGCAGCACTGCCTTTCCTGAAAGCTGAGCTTTGTGGGAGCCTGTACCGAGGGTGAGAGAGGCACAGAGGGGTGTTGGGCCACCTGGGAGGCTGGAGTCCAAGCTATGAGCTCACTCCATCTCTCTTAGCCTGTTTCCTCACCTGTAGCATGGAGACGCACTATAGAGAGAAAACGTCTGGTAGAAGCCTGGTGTTAGCATGGAAGCAGGAAAGCTGCGTGTGGCTGCTGCTAGTGTCTCAGGACGGTTTGGATACCAACTCTGTGGAGACTGGCAATGGGTAGACAGACTCTCACAATAGGCCATCAAACCACAGCTGATTCGGCCAGCGGCTCAGAGGTGCCTGATGAAACTATAGCTGCTGCTCCTGGGTGGGCGGGGAGCCCCTGGAGCGGGTGGATGAGCAGTGGGTGGCCGGAGGAGCAGCCAGGGGCTCTCTGGAGAGAGATCTCTGGGACTTTCCCCACTCACTGAGCCATCAGGCGTGGATGATCCTTTACTGGTCCTGGTGGGGGAGTCCAAGAAAAGATAGGACGTGGGTGGCCTCCTCCTTGAGCAGCCCTCAGGCCGATGTGGGACAGAGAGCATTCAGCAGACACTCAGTAGCCATGTGGAAATGGTGAAAGACGCCGGGGAGGAGCAGGCCTGGTCCCTGCTCTCTAGAAGCAGGAAGAGCGGTCCTAGCCCAGGAGGCTGTGTGTTCACTGTGCCCGCTGATGGTGCCCGCACTGAAGGAACGTGAGGGCGGAGTGCCCAGGGCCAGGTAGGCCTAACCAAGAAAGGCTTCCTGAGGGGGTGGAGACTGGCCAGTGGGGCCAGAGTGAGAGACCACTTTGAGAGGACACGGTGACCCCAGTGGGATGCCAGACAGTGCCAGGCAGTGCGTTGGGAGCAGAGGGCTGCTGGAGGGCACACTGGGGCCTTGGGTGACCTGGGTCCCTCTCCCAAACCCCCTCAGCCAGGCAGCTGCGGGGCTGAGCTGCACGGGGCAGGGAAGAAACTGCTTAGTGTTCTCCCCTCAGCCTCAGCTGGGGTTCACCCTGCCAAGCACAGGAGTACGCAGGAGCTGTAACCTCTGGCACATGCCGCAGTGAGCTCAGACCTGACTCACTGGACCCACAGGCCTGGCCTTCCCCTGGCTTCAGCCCTGCCCGAGCCCCCAGGCACCAGACTCAACTGCTTTGTGTCTGAGATAAAACCTGCTGGCACTGGGGTGGCGACTCTGCCTGTTGGCTGGGCCTCCCTGCCCAGCAGGCCTGGTGGATTCACATAAATATCGATTGTCTGCTCAGCCATCTGGGAAGGGAGAGAGAGAGAGAACAGGAGGGAGCCCTACGCACACAGCCAGAATGGAGTCCTGATGTGAAAGGCTGTCCAAAGGACCTCTTCGGCCCACTCCCCTCAGGCGACCAGGAATCCTGGGTGGGGAATCCCCCTGAGGGTGGTAAATGCCAGAGGGAAGAGTGGCCCCTGGGGGGGAGGAGGAGTCAGTGGCCCCTGGGGGGGGGGGAAAGAGTCAGTGGCCCCTGGGGGGGGAGGAGGAGTCAGTGGCCCCTGGGGGGGGGAGGAGGAGTCAGTGGCCCCCTGGGGAAGGAGGAGGAGGAGTCAGTGGCCCCCTGGGGGAGGAGGAGGAGGAGTCAGTGGGGGAGGGAGCAGGTGCTCAGTGGCATTCTAGGACTAAGAAGGGCTGCTCGTGCTCAGGATCTTGACCTTTCTGTGTGTCCCAGTCGTTTGCGGTGCATTTTTGTTGGGTGAGCTTGAGATCTCATTGAATCCTTCCCCCAGTCTCCACATAACACGTCAGTAATCCATGGAATCCAGTCTAAGTCTAAAGCTTTAACGAGGGAATTCCCAACACAGCCTGAGCCTTGTCCTGCTCCCTGCCTTTTCCCACCTCGGACAGGCAAGTGCCCGCTCTCCCGCTCTCCCGAGTCCTGACTCCGAGGAGGGAGGAGCTGGGCAGCGGCCCCTGGAGCCTTTGCTCAGTCGCCACTCAGATTCCTCTTCTCTGTTCCCGTCACTCCTATCCCTCCTACTCCCCACCCCCATCCTCTCGTCCTTCTTTACTCCATCTTCCCAAGACAACTGCTTAGGAAGGACTGGGGACAAGAATTTCCATGAGAAAAGGCTCCTGTCCGGGAGTTGATAGATCTAGAACAGGTGACCAAGAAAGAGGCTGACACGCCCTCCCATTCCCGCTGGCCACTTGAGCATGACCTTGGAGCAAAGGGGCAGTTATTTCCATGGTAGGGGGATCCTGTTGGCTTGGAGAGTCCAGACCAAGCCGGCAGACCTTAGAGGAACTTAGCCACCTCGGCCAGGCTGTGAACTCGGTGGCTCGGTGGGGCAGAGTCCTCGACCGACCTGGACGGTGCTGGCACCCAGAGGCACCGAGTCTGTGCGTGGTGAGATGCGGGACAGACCAGGGTGCTCTCTGGGCTGGGGAGCAGCGGGGAAGCCGACAGAAAGAGCACAAAGAGCACAAGCCTTAGAGTCAGCTCTGGATTTGTACTTTAGCCCTGCTGGGGTCAGCCGGGTGACCTGTCATTTCGCCCCTCCTGGTCTGTAACAAGGCATCCAGAGCAGTGTCTGCTTCCCCGGGGGCCTTACAAGGTGAAACAAGTTAAGGAACAGAAAGCCGCTGGTCCACCGAAGCTCCCAGCCCCCATCGGGGACAGTCCCATCCTGAGGACATTTTTTGAAGCTTCTGATGGGCAAGTCCTTACAGTATGTCCTTGTCTCAGCCTGTGTTTCTGAGTCATTACTTTCTGATGTGGTCATAGCTCCATTGTTTTTTGTATGTTTTTTTTTTTTACCAGTCTTTATCTGTCTCCTTTCTGTTCTCTTCTTATCTTTTATCTCCCTCCCTGAACTCCCCTTCTTTCCATTATCTTCCATGTCACCTTCCCCTTTCCTCCTCTCTTGCTCTCTTCCAGTCTCCTTTTGACACCCCTCCCCCTTTCCCAGGGCATCAGTTTGACTGCCCTTGCCGCACTGTCTCTGTCCCGTGTGCCTCTGTCCCGTGTGCCTCTGTCCCGTGTGCCTCTGTCCCGTGTGCCTCTGTCTCGTGTGCCTCTGTCTCGTGTGCCTCTGTCCCGTGTGCCTCTGTCCCGTATGCCTCTGTCCCGTGTGCCTCTGTCTCGTGTGCCTCTGTCCCGTGTGCCTCTGTCCCGTGTGCCTCTGTCCCGTGTGCCTCTGTCCCGTGTGCCTCTGTCTCGTGTGCCTCTGTCCCGTGTGCCTCTGTTCCGTGGCGCAGGAGGGCTCTCCGCAGGGAGTCCAGGGAAATGAGTGAGACACGTCTCCTACCTCAGAAACCAGACGGAGGCCACGCTGTAATTAGGCAGACGTTTCTGGGAAAAGCTCTTAACTCTTGGAACCCAAGCGGCTCCAGTCTTACGTCATTGTTCCTTCTGTATTTCCCGCGTGTCCCAGTCTCCACCGGGGTCCTCTGCGGACCAGCAGCAGAGGTCTCAAAGGCCGTGTTGCCCAGACACTGGACTCCCTGTCCTGCACCCGCTGCCGGGACAGGATTGCGGGGCCCTGGAGGGAGGGGGCGCTGGTTGGGGGACCAGGAGGCCCATGGCCTGGGGAGCAGCGCTGATTCAGACGTGCTGCAAGCATGGAAAACAAGCAATACACAGAGAGGAAATCTTCCTCTTGCGAGCCGAGGAGCAGAGCCAGTTAGAACAAAGCAGGTTTCATCAGAGACGACTTTCCAGAGGTGGCTATGGGGCAGGAACGGAAAAGAGGGGCTAGAAGAACCCCGGAGACAGGATAGTGGCCCAAGCCCTCGGGGTGGCATTGGGGGGTGGGTGGTCCAAACTCAGGGTTCAAATGCAGAGCCCCTTTGTCTCCAGTCCTTGGCATGGCTCCCCGTTCCTATCTGTCAGGATTTTAGCAAGTTGGAAAAGTAGCTCAGAGCATCCATACGTGCTCCTGAAACAACTCAGCAAGCCCTCGCTGGTTTTATGCAGTCAGTTTGCCAGCTTGGGCCTCCTAGTGAGTAATTCAGTCTGGAACCGGGAGGCAGGTCAGACCGGGGGCTGCACACACAGGAAGAGAGAGCCACTGGTCTGAGTGGGAGCAGGGTTCCAACACCAGGCAGGGAGATGCAGGCATCCAGCCAGAGGAGGAGTGGGAGTGAGGCTGAGTGGCCGGCAGGGGAGGGTGGGGAAGGGCTTGCAAGGGTGATGGGTGGGGAGCAGGGGAGCCCAGGGACAGACACAGCACTTCCTGTTGGGACCAGGAGCCGGGCAATAAAGCAAGTTGGCCGCTCAGAGCAGCAGGGCCAGCTATTGCCAACAGGGCTGCCCGGAAAGAGGGATGGCCACTCTCCCAGGAGAAGCGTTAAAGAGTTGGCTGGCTAGGGCTGTTAGGTAGGGGACCAAGGTGTTCTTGGTCACCCAGTCTCCAGTTTCTGAGAGGGACACCCTCAGGCTTTTAGTTATTTACTAGAGGCCCGGTGCATGAAAATTCATGCACTGGAGTGGTGGGGTCCCCTCAGCCCGCCTGCCCCCTCTCACAGTCCAGGAACCCTCAAGGGTGGGAGGCAACCCTGCAATCAGGGGAAGGTGATGTCCCCATAACACCTCTGCTGCTGCCACTGCCAGATGTGCAAGCCTTGGCTGACCCTGGTTACCTGAGCCTCAGGTGACCCTGGGTAGCTGGGCAGCTGCTATCCAAGGCTTGCCTGCACTTAGGGCCGGCCCTGGACAGCTGGGGGGCTGAAGGGACTGGGGGACTCTGGAAGCAGGCATGTGGAGCAGCCAGGCCTGCCTTGGGGCGGGCCCAGCCTTCCCATATGCCTGTTGTCCCAGCAGGGCTGAGGGGACTGGGCACCACCATCTTGTGGCTGTGGACACCACCATCTTTGAGAGCGGGGCAGTCAATTAGCATATTCCTTCCTTATTGGCTGTGGGTGCCACCATCTTTGTGATGGCGTGAGAGTCAATTAGCATATTCCCTCTTTATTTGTTAGGATTTTTAATATATATATTTTTATTGATGTCAGAGAGGAAGGGAGAGGGAGAGAGGGATAGAAACATTAATGATGAGTGAGAATCATCAATCGGCTGTCTCCTGCAAGCACCCTACTGGGGATCAAGCCTGCAACCCAGGCATGTGCCCTTGACCGGAATTGAACCAGGGTCCCTTCAGTCCCTAGGCCGTCGCTCTATCCACTGAGCCATACCAGCTAGGGCCACCCTCAGGCTTTTAGAAGTCAGGGCTGGGAGCAGTGGGGAGTGGAGAGGTGATAGAGGCAGGAGGAGGCCACTGGATGTCTGGAGAAGCAGAGAGAGCGCAGGGCAGGCTCTACACCGTGGCTTTGGGCGCTGAGCCAATCCCTGTGGCCGCTGCTCCTCACTCGGGGCTCAGCTGGGCTGATGTGGGTGTCTCCTGAGGAGGAGATGCATTTGCTGATGTTGGAGTGCTAACTTCTCCTTCCTGCCCTCCCCAGTACCTGCCCATCCCCTACACAAACATTAACTCCGCCCGCCTTCCTTTCCCCAGGATCAGGGCAGCAGTTGCCTGTGGGAAAAGGAACTTGATAAGCCTTCGGAATTCCTCTGGGAGGCTGGCATTCTGTGAGCCGGAGCTATTGTTTTATCGCATTCAAGCTTCAGCTCACGGTTGTTATTTTCGCAATCGATGGCAACGCATAAAGGCTTCCTCCAAATCAGTGCCTACCGAAGCGGGCGCTAAGAATTCACGCGGGAGAGACCCAGCAGCAGGAAATGGAGAGAGAGAAGGGCTGGGAGAGGAGGCCTGGTCCTGAGAGCAGGCTCCAGGACCCAGACAGGCGCAGGGAGAGGGGGGAGGCCGTGGCCTCTTGCCGATGCCTGCCAAGGGGCGGGGGTGGGGGAGGGAGAGGACGAGGCCCTTGGAGCTGTTCATCCCTGTTCACCCCTACCTCAGCCACGCTCAGGGCACCTGGGACGCTCATGGAGACCCTCAGGGCAGCCGAGGGGTGAGGTAACCTGAACGCAAAGCCTAAGTGGGGGTGAGAGGACCCCGGGGACAGAGCCCTCTCCTTTCCCAGCTCGCGGGGAGATGTGCAGCTCTCTGATGGAGAGCCAGGAAAGTGAAGCAAGGTTCTCCAGTCTGACTTTGTGAATCTTACTCCTAGCGGCGATGTTGTAAATGATTAATAAGGCATTTAAGTAGGAGGTATCGTCTCGTGGGGCCCAGGGGAGAAGGAAGGGGAGAAGATTAATAGGTACATCATGCTCTCTGCTTGAAGCTTGTACACACATGAAATTATAGTTTAACCCAGGCAGCTGCAGTCGAAGGTCAGCTCCCCCCCCCCCCCAACCTCTCCCTGTTGGCGTTTCCCCTCTCTGGGCCGTTGGAACTCGGCTCAGCATTCCCAAGAGCGTCTGTCCCCAGGGGCATCAAGACCCCAGGTTGTCAGAACCTCCTGGCAGGCACTGACTCAAGACTTCAGGTCAGGAGTGGAGCAGATAGTCAGCCACACCCACTGGGACGGGCCTGGAGGAAGGAGACAGGAGGAGAGGGGGTGGGGAGGGAGAAGGGGACTCAGTACAGGGATCCTTGCTCTTGGTAGGTCCTCTGGGAAGATGGCTGGGCTGGAGTCATAGTGTGACTGGGGGCGGGGGCCCTGGGCCTTGTCCAGGCTCACTCCTCACTCACGCTTCCTCTTGAGGTTCAGCTCCTCCTCGGCGGTGGTGGCTCAGGAGTCGACTGGCAGGCCTGGCCAATGCTGACCCTTCCTGGTGAGCAGCGGCATGTGAGCTCCAGGAGGCAGGGACTGCCTGTCTTGCACACAGTTGTGCCTGGGACAGCTCCTGGCACACAGTGGGTACGCAAAAAATAGTTGTTGAGCTCTAGCCGGTTCAGCTCATTGGATATAGTGTTGGCTCTGGGACTGAGGGGTCCCAGGTTTGATTCCGGTCATGGGCTTGTACAGTAGGCCCCATCCCCAGCCCCTGTCAGGGGCCTGTGTGGGAGGCAGCCAATTGATGTGTTGTTGTCCCCCCCCCCCCCCATTGATGTGTCTCTCTCTGTCTCACCCCCACCCCCCTCACTCTCTCTTAAAATGAATGGGAAAATATTCTCAGGTGAAGATGAACAACAACAGAAAAATAGTTGTTGAGTGAGTCTCCTTCCTTCGCTCAGAGATGGCCTTCCCAGGAAGCCTGGGCCTCCCCGCCCGTGGGCTTGGTCCTGCCAGCGGCAGCGGTGTGGGTCTTGGCTGTCCTCACACAGCTTCCTCGGCGTCCTGGCTCCCAGCGGGCTCTGTGGCCCGTCCCCCTGCAGTGGAGCAGAGCAGGGCCGAGGAGAGAGGCCTGACCTTGCAGGTGAGTGGTCCCAGGAGGCAGGGGTGTGGGGCAGGCCTCACGCTGCATGAGGTGAGGAGGGAGGAAGGTGAGAGAAGGCAGGGAGGGCCCGAAAACCCAGTGGGGTTTTACTAAGTTATTACAAACAGGTTCCCCTCAACTCCGCAGACCCTTCAGAGATGGCTGGGCGGGGAGGTGGAAATTCCTGTCCTTGAGGCTTAGTTACCTGTTGAGGAATGAGCATCGGCCCCTCATCCTCCCAACCAGGTCGTGCGTGTGAAGCACATGGAACCTCTAGGAGCCCAGGAACCCTCGGGCAGGGCGAGTCCTCCAGCCATCCCTCTGCCCAGGCACCCTGGTGCCTCCTGGGTGGCCAGGGGTCAGGGAGGTCAGGCTCCTCCAGAGTCCCTCAGCCCACCCCCTGCTTCCCTGGCAAAGGGCTTCCCTCCCGGCCTCACGGTGCAGCCAGGTCAGGAGCCGCGAAGGGTACCAGTCTCCCCCGGGCTGCTGGTGGCCGTGCCCTCTTCTCCATTCAGACAGAGCGTGGGATCTGGCCCAGGCCTTGGCATGGAACAGCGAGGGGGGCCCGCTCAGGGCCGAGGCCAGAGACTGGGCCTGGCCTCTCCCATGTGCAGGTGACAAGCTGGGCTCACCCCACAGATCCCAAATGAGCCCTCTTGCAGATGAGACGGCGAGGAAACATGGCTGCCCACCTGCATGTCCCCCTGGAATCCCTGTCGGAGGAGGAACACGGGTGCAGAGTGGCTCCTCCCTGCAGGCGGCCCATTTCACACCAAAGTTCGGGGACCCAATTCTGGGCTCTGCAAGTTCACGTTCATTACTGGCCTCGCTCTCCCAGGTCACCGGCCGGATCCAGCTTGAAGGAGCTCCGGGTTGGAGGCGCTCCCTGGAGGCTGGGGGCTCGATATCGCCACCACATGAGCCACCTGGTCTCTGGAGCGAGGCCCCCAGGGGACTGCCGGCTGTGCTCGGCTGCCCACCTGGCTGGGATCTTTGCTTGGGCTTCAGAAGGACCCTCATGGCCCTTTCACCGGTGTGGCTCACTGCTGCCCACTGCCCTGCTCCTGCTGAGGGCTCGCCCTCCTGCTTCCCTCCTGTGCTCCTCTTCTGGGCGACGAGCAGGGCCTGGAAGGGTGTCCTGCCAAGAGGCAGCAAAAGGCAGCGCAGGCAGCCGAGGCGGTGGCCGTGCCAGCGAAAGGACAGGCAATTAAAACGAAGCGATCCATCTTGGGAATGAGAGCAAATTGCTTTCCATTTACAGGAACTGGGGCAGGGCTCCAACCGCCTCCGTGGGCTCCTGGGGGAGGGGAGCCCGGCCATTGAGCAGTAAGTAATGAGCCCCACGGAGTGCTCCCTGCTGACTCCCGGGCAGCGTGTGTGTGGGGGAACCAGGGAGGGCAGGGGAGGTCCTCAGTGAGGACCCGGGGAAAGGGGGGCAGCACTCTTGCAGACGGTGGCCCCAGAGACCCCGAGGGGTCCTGAGCCCCCTTTGCTATTGGAGGTCTCCAGGCACAGGCTGGGGGCCTCCTAGCCCTGGCCGTGCCTCCAGGGACTCAGGCAGCACAAGGCTATTTAAAGAGCATTCGCAGGATGTGCCAGACGTTGGAGTCAGGGATGAATAAGGCATCATTCTTGCCTCCAGGGACTTGGGGAGTGCAGGGGCCGGCAGTCGGCAGTCAGCAGAGGAGAGCCCCGGACAGCAGCACTGTGGTGGAGTCACAAAGACGGCATGGTGGCGGTGGTGAGGCCAGTCCCCCTGGGCGAGGGGGTGGGGGTGGCCAGGAAAGGCACCCAGGAGCTCTCGTTTTGGAGTACTTGTAGATGCATTTATTGGGTGAATGACAGAGCTTTCAGTGTACCCTTTATAACACATCATCTGTGTATTGTATTGTGTGTTCACTCCCCAAGGCGAGTCTCTTTCCGTCCCCAATGACCCTCCTATATTATCTCCTACCTCCTCCCTCCCCCACCCCAGTCCCTGGCAATCACCATGCTGCTGTCTGTGTCTTCAAGTGACTCTTTAAAAAATATATATTTTATTGATCTTTTACAGAGAGGAAGGGAGAGGGAGAGAGAGAGAGAGAGAGTTAGAAACATCGATGAGAGAGAAATATCAATCAGTTGCCTCCTGCATACTCCCTACTGGGGATGTGCCTGCAACCAAGGTACATGCCCTTGACCAGAATCAAACCTGGGACCCTTGAGTCCGCAGGCTGACGCTCTATCCATTGAGCCAAACCGGTTAGGGCTCAAGTGACTCTTGAGCTGTGTCCTGATGATGACCAACTGTTCTCCAGGCGGGCAGGGGCATGGGGTGGGAGGTTTGGCAGGGGGCGTGGAGATTCATGTAGTCAGAGAGAAGAGCCTCAGGAAGGCTCACACAGGAGAAGGCTCTCTTGAAAGCAGCGTACCATGGCAGCATGGGGGAGGGAAATGGGAGCAGAGATGGGGCTGGAGTGCAGGGGCCTGGGCACGCCATGCTATGGAGCTGGATCTGACCCTCCAGGCGATGGGAAAGGGCCAAAGAAGGGATGTGATGAGGTCAAAGTTGCATTTTTAGGCACTTTGGGTTTTTCAGTCATGTCTCATTTAAACTAGTCTGTTATATTCTTTTCTTTAATTAAATGTTTTTATTGATTTCAGAGAGGAAGAAAGAGGGAGAGAGACATAGAAACATCAATGATGAGAAGGAATCATTGATCCGCTGCCTCCTGCATGCTCCCTACTTAGGCATGGAGCCTGCAACCCGGGCATGTGCCCTTGATCGGAATTGAACCCGGGACCCTTCAGTTCGCAGGCCGACACTCTATCCACTGAGCCAAACTAGCTAGGGCTATTTTCTACAAAAGAATCCGAAACATGTATATCAAAATGTTACCATTTATTTAAAAGGGAAGTAGGTACATGGGTGTGTGCTATTTATTACCTACACTTTCCTTGATGTTTTTAAATTTCAAAACACATTTTTTTTTGAAGCCCCCTGATAGAATATGGTGCTGCGTTGATAAAATGCACAGCCTGTCCCGGCAAATGCCTGTGGGATATTTTAAAGTTGCAGAACTGGATGCATAGTATGATTCTAGTTCTTATAACAACAATAAGTAATGAACTCCTGAACTATGAACAACGGTTGAGTTACGGCTGAGTGGGATCTGGATGCAGATGGAGGAAAGGCAGAATTTTCATTTTCTCCTTTACCCCTTTTAGAATTGTTGGAATCTTTATAACAAACCGGTATCATTTGAAACAAAACCCTCTGTTGTTGGCGAACTTTTTATTCTGATGCAATTTCAACCCCGTAGACGAGTTGCAAGAATGGTCAAGGAACCCCCATCTACTCTTTCCTCAGACTCACCCCTCAGTTTACCTCTGGCCCACACAACGCATTTCACAAACCCGGATTCATTACTGCCACTTGCACACCCAAAGGCCACTTTCCCGGACATCTCCCCGCTTCTCGCCCCACCGCCCTCTCCTTCCTTGTGGAATCGCCTGACCCGCGGCCTGTGGTCCCCAACCCCCCTGGTCTCCTCCGACTTCCCTGACTTTCCTCTCGCATGCTCCTTCTCAGGCCCTCCTTCCAGCATCGCTGAAACGCTCAGTGCTCAATGTTCACCTGGCACACTGGCTGGCTGTGTAAGCTTTCTTTGGGCGAGCTCACACACATGCACAGCTAAAACTGTGATCTGTATGCTGACAGAGCCAAACCATGACTCCAGCTACCATTTCTCCCTTTAGTTTCAGATGCTCAAATTCACATGCCTGATAGACACACATGCCTTAAGTGGTCTAAAAACATTCAAACAGCCCCATCTCCCCTCCCTCCTGCTAAAGGTTCTCCTCTGTCTCAGGGAATAACACCATCATCTTTTCTATGTTAGAGAGAGCCTATATATATATATATATATATATATATATATATATATATATAGGCCCTCTCTGTATATATGTATATATAGCTCTCTCTCTCTCTCTCTCTCTCTCTCCCTCTCTCTCTCTCTCTCTCTCCCTCCCTCTCTCTCTCTCTCTCTCTCTCTCTCTCTCTCTCTATATATATATATATATATATATATATATATACATATATATTCTCTCTATATATATACATATACATATATATATATATATATATATATATATATATATATATAGAGAGAGAGAGAGAGAGAGAGAGAGAGAGAGAGAGAGAGAGGAAGAAGAAGGGGGGGAGAGAGAAACATCCATCAGTTGCCCCTTATAAGCAACCTGGGCATGTGTCCTGACCGGGAATTGAACCAGCAACCTTTCAGTGCACAGGACAATGCTCAACCAACTGAGCTACAAGAGCCAGGGTCCATCTTTTCTTTTTTTCAACTTTATTTTTATTACAGACGTCCCCTCTTCCCCTCCCTCCCCTCCGCCCCCCGCCACATACACACACCTTTGCCCACCTCCACACACAACTTTGTCGACCTTCGCTCCCTGTTGTCAGTATCTCTGGGTTATGCATATATGTTCTTTGGCTAATTCTTTCACCTTCTTTCACCCAGTCCCCCCTCCCCCCTGCTGCGCTGACAGCTGTCAGTCTGTTAAATGTATCCTTGCCTCTGTTTCTATTTTGTTTGCCAGTTTGTTTTGTTCATTAGATCCCACATGTAAGTGAGATCATATGGTATCTGTCTTTATCTGACTGGCTTATTTCACTTAGCATAATAATTTCCAGTCCCTCCATGCTGGTGCCAAAGGTAAGGTTTCGGTCTCTCTTATGGCTGAGTACTACATTGTATAAATGCATCAGAGCTTTTTAATCCACTCATCTATGGCTGTTTTCAGACCTTGGCTTTTGTAAATAATGCTGCTATGACATAGGGGTGTTTCGGGATTTCTTAGGTATATATTCCCAGAAGAGGGATGGCTTGGAAAAAGGGAAGTTTCTTTTTTAATTTTTTGAGGAAAGTCGATACTGTTTTCCATAGTGGCTGTACCAGTCTGTCTGCATTCCCACCAACAGTGTACTAGGGTTCTCTTTTCTCTACATCATTGCCAGCATTTGTTTGTTGATTTATTGATGATCGCCATTCTGACAGGTGTGAGGTGCTATCTCATTGTGGTTTTAATTTGCGTTTCTCTGATGATTAGTGATGTTCAGCATCTTTTCATCTGTCTGTTGGCCATCTGTGTGTCCTCTTTGGAGAAATGTCTATTCAGGTCCTTGGCCCATTTTTTAATTGGATTGTTTGTCTTCCTGGTGGTGAGTTGTATAAGTTCTTTTTTTAAAATGTAATTTTATTTTTTGGTTAATCCTCAGGTGAGTATATTTTTAGAGAGAGTGGGAAGGAGAGGGAGAGACAGAGAGAAACATTGATGTGAGAGAGACAGACACATCTATTGGTTGCCTCTTGCACACATCCCAACCAGGGCCAGGGGACCTGCAATTGAGGTATGTACCCTCCACCCCCTTTTTTAAAATTGATTTCTGAGAGGAAGAAAGAGGGAGAGAGAGATAGAAACATCAATGATGAGAATGTATCACTGATCAGCTGTCTCCTGCATGCCAGCTACTGGGGATCGAGCCCACAACCTGGGCATGGAATTGACCCAGGAACCCTTCAGTCCTCGGGCCAACACTTGATCCACTGTTGTGGTGTACAAGTTCTTTATGAGTTTTGGAAACCAACCCCACAGCAGACGTTTTATTGTGTTCCCATTTCATCTTGTTGAAGGTTTCTTTTGCTGTGCATAAACCTTTTAATTTGTTTATTTTTCCTTTGTTTACTTTGCCCTAGTATATACCTGCAAACATATTGATACAAGATGTCTGAGATTTTATTGCTATGCTTCCCTCTAAAAATTTTTTTATGGTTTCATGACTTATATTGAAGACTTTTATCCAATTTGAGTTTATTCTTGTGTATGGGGTAAGTTGGTGGTCTGGTTTCATTTTTTGCAGGTGCTTGTTCAATTTTCCCAACACCATTTATTCAAGAGACTGCTTTTACTATATTGTATACTCTTGCCTCCTTGTCAAATATGGTGTGGGTCTATTTATGGGCTCTCTGGTCTGTTCCATTGATCCTTAGGTTTGTTTTGATTACAATGGCCTTGTGGTATAGTTTGATATTAACTTTATTCTCCTTTCTCCAGATTGGTCTTTTTTGTTGTTGTTGTTCCATATACATTTATGGAATATTTGTTCTAGATCTGTGAAATAAACCATTGATATTTTAATAGGAATTGCAATGAATCTATAGATTGCTTTGGGTAGTATGGACATTTTAATGACGTTAGTTCTTCTAATCCATGAACATGATATGTGCTTCCAATTGTTTGTATCTTCCTCTATTTTTCTCTTTAATGTCCTATATATAGTTTTCCAAATATAGGTCTTTTACTCTTTGGCTAAATTTATTTTTAAGTACCTTTTTTCCCCCTGCAATAGTAAGTGAGATTGTTTCCTTAGTTTCTCTCTCTCTCTCTTTTTTTTTTTATAAAAATATTTTATTGATTTTGTACAGAGAGGAAGGGAGAGAGATAGAGAGTTAGAAACATCGATGAGATGTCATCGATCAGCTGCCTCTTGCACACTCCCTACTGGGGATATGCCCGCAACCAAGGTACATGCCCTTGACCGGAATCGAACCCGGGACCCTTTAGTCCCCAAGCTGATGCTCTATCCATTGAGCCAAACTGGTCTCGGCTGTTTCCTTAGTTTCTCTTTATGATAGTTTATTATTATTTTTTTTATCCTTACCCAAGTGTATATTGTTATTAGAGAGAGGGGAAGGGAGAGAAAGAGAAAGAGAGAGAGAGAGAGAGAGAGAGAGAGAGAGAGAGAGAGAGAGAGAGAAAAGAAACATCAGTTGGTTGCTTCCTGTATGCACCCCCACAGGAGATTGTACCAGCAACCTAGGTATGTGCCCTGACTGGGAGTCAAACCCATAACCTTTTGGTGTATGGGATGGTGCTCCAACCAACTGAGCCACATGGCCAGGGCTTATAGTTCATTATTGGTATATAAGTATGCCACTAATTTTGTATCCTGCTACTTTGCCAAATTTATTCATTAGATCTAATAGTTTTTTGGTGGAGTCTTTAGGGTTTTCTATGTACAATATCATGTCATCTGCGAATAATGGCAGTTTTACTTCCTCCTTTCCAATTGGGATGCTTTTTATTTCTTCTTGTCTGATCGCTGTGGCTTGGACTTCTAGTAGTATGTTGAATAAGAGTGGTGAAAGCTGACATCCCTGTCTTGTTCCTGTTCTTAAGGGAACCAGTTTTAGTTTTTGCCCATTGAGTATGATATTGGCTGTAGGTTTGTTATATGTGACCTTTATCATGTTAAGGTATGAGCCCTCTATTCCCTTTTTGCTGAGAATTTTTTTTTTTTTTATCATAAATGGGCATCACTATCTTTCACTTTGACAGTTGCAATCAAACCCTAATGGTTCTCTCAGACTACAGTCTTCCTCTAGATTATCTCCTTTTCAAAGGAGTTAAAGCGACAGCCCTAAAATGCAAATCTTATCAGGGCATGCGCAGGGAAATCCTGCCAATGGCTCTGATCACCTGCAGGTCCAGGCTCCTTAGCCTGCTGCACCTGCTCCTCCCTGACCTCCAGCCCAGCCCGTCCATGTCCCCGCCTGCCACACTGGCCCAGGTCTCCGTGCGTCTGCTTGAATTGCTTCCCTGGCAGGGACCTCCTCTCCCCTTTCTGTCCTTGGTTACCTCATACTTCAAGGCCGAGCGCAGTGGGCATCTCCCCCAGACTCGGAGAAGCGCCCTTTGATTGTGTTCCCATTGCATTCTTTTTCTTATGTATCTACACACCTATCACTTTTTAAAAAATAAATCGATCACATTTTTAAAAACTTAGTTTTTGTGTGTGTCTCCCTTACTGCTCTGTAAACCCTGGAAGGTAAGGGGTTTGCATATCTTTATACACAATTTTATACCTTTATATCCGTAGTGCCTTAGCACAGTGTCTGGCCCAGAGAATCAATGTTCGCTCAGCTGGGGTAAGCTTGCACTATTGACTTATCCGCCTTTCTTGGTCCCCTGCTCCTGGCTGCAGCAGGATGACCTCATGCCTCCTGTTTCTCCATCAGTATTAATGCTCCAGCCCCTGGCTGCAGCCCCTGCTCTGCCTTCCCCCTTCTCTGTCTTAACCCAGGGCTTTGCTTCTATGTGTTTCTTCTGTTGCCTCCTTCCCTCACCATCTCCTCTGCTTCTTTCCTGCTATTTTAAGCAGCTCCTGCTACTCTTTCATATCTTTCCATATGCTCCCCTCACACCCTCCTCCCCGGTGGGGGCCACCGAGGGCAGCGCCAGCCCACTCCTGGCGCAGGTGTCTGCAGCAGGACGTCGCGTAATTACCTTCACAATGGGGCCTAATGACGGTAAAGCGTTTCCATCTGAACCCACACAGCTCCAGATTTAGAGCTGAGACTTCATGGCTGCAGTTGGATGTACACACCCCCACGTCCCTCTCTGGAATATATTTTGGACATTCACCGCCCATTGGGAAGAGGGTCACTTGCTAACAGCTTTGCTTCCTAATACCTGTAAGCATAAAAACCTAGCTTGGCTCCTGAGTTCTCCTCGGCACCCCATCTCCACAGTAAGGATCCCATGTTTCACTCTCAGCCAGGCGTTGAACGAGTTCTATAAACTGACCTGCCATGTGCGGCATCTCAGAGACACACATATTCATTCAGTTGTTCACTTGTAAGTATCCTGAGATCCCATGAACGCCCCCTGCTAGGGTGGGGCAGAGGACACAGACAAGAGGACGTAGATGAGAGCGCCCTGCTCTGAGGTTCAAAGGAACTCATGGTCTGGAGAGGAAGACAAAATTGTGATCAATAAAATAAGAAGGCCTTGCCCTGGCTGGTGTGACTCAGTTTGTTGGGCATTGTCCCTCTCATAGAAAGGTCACTGGCTCCATTCCTGGTCAGGGCACATGCCCCGTCAGGGTGCATACTGGAGGCAGCCATTGATGTTACTCTCACATTGATGTTTCTCTCTCAAATAAATAAAAACATATTGAAAACACAAGTTTTAAACAAACAAACAAACAAACAAACAAACAAGAAGGCCTTGGTAGAGGTAGGCGCGGGTGCTCTGGGAACACAGAGGGAGCACCTGAGCATGCCTCCGTTGGAGGAAGGTCTCACAGAGGTGACATTTGAATGGGGATGATGCAGCAGACAAAGGTGGTAGACATTTGTCATGTGCTTGCCCAGTATCGGAGCATGCTTCCTAAACCAGCCGCTGAGGGGCCTGGGTTTCTGTCTCTCTGTCACTTCCTTCCCCTGACCCTGTAGCAAGGCATGGATGGAGTGAGGGTAGAGGGAGGGTAGGCCTTGGAACCTGAGGTCAGCTAGGCAGATGGCCCCATTGGGGTCTTTAGGACTTTGGAACCCAAGAGAGTGACAGGAAGGGCAGGCACAGATGGCAAATCACTCGTAGCAGTGAGCCTGGCCTAGAGTCAGCAGCAAGAATCTAGTGGGTGCATGTGTGGGCCGAGGGGGGGGGGTGGGGTGGGGAGGAGGGCAGAACAAGCAGCAGGGTCCCAACCAGAAGCCCCATCCACTGACAAGAGTGCTCTCTGCCATGGGCTTCCCTTGGTTCCTGCCTCTGGTGGAAACTGTGGCTATAGCCTGCCAGCAACTCCACGGTCTCAAGAATTTTGCTTTCCAGAATATTTTCTTCCTTTTAAAAATAAATAAGTAGATAGATAAACTTATCTATCTATCTATCTATCTATCTATCTATTCATTTATTTTAGAGAGAGAGAGGAAGGGAAAGCGAAAGATTGATGTGTTGTTCCACTTATTTATGCATTCATTGATTGCTTCTGGTATGTGCCCTGACCACCGATCGAACCTGCAACCTTGGTGTATTGGGCCAACGCTCTAAACAATGGAGCTACCCGGCCAAGGCAGAATATTTCTTATCTGCTTAAATAGCTGAGTCGAGAGTCAGTTTCTGTTGTTTGCAACCAAGTGCCCTGACTGGTCTAGGCTGGGAAGAACCTCGAAGAGGCAGGAAGCAGAGTGTGCAGTTTGGGGGAAGGTGGGGAGGGTGCTGCGGCCGGAAAACAGCAGGAGTGAAGAAAAGGGGTTAACAGGACTGGGAAGAGGGCAGGGCCTGGCCAACCAGGCTAAGCGATTTTGGAATTCCCCCCCAGGAGAAGAGCAGTTGTGGAGGGTTAAGGTGGGAGGTCATGGTGAGACTTGTGCTTCAGGAAGCTAACAGGAGATCAGTATGGGGAGGATTAGAGCAGGGCTCCCTGAGGGAGATTTAGCACAGAGGCACCTCCTCGGGGGCGGCCTCTGTCCTGCAGGGGGTGACTGGGTTTCGTCCCCAGGTCTCTTGCTCTGTGGAGCGCCCTGTACAACAGTTCTCAGGGGCCTGGATCTTGGAGCCAGTGCTGTTCCTGACCCTAACGAGTTTACTGTATTGTCTAAACCAGTGGTTGGCAAACTCATTAGTCAACAGAGCCAAACATCAACAGGACAACGATTAAAATTGCTTTTGAGAACCAATTTTTTTTTAAACTTAAATTTCTTCTAACACCACTTCTTCAAAATAGACTGGCCCAGGCCGTGGTATTTTGTGGAAGAGCCGCACTCAAGGGGCGAAAGAGCCGCATGTGGCTCGCGAGCCGCAGTTTGCCGACCACAGGCCTAGACTGTGTTTGTTTCTCCGGACACCAATCTCCTTCTCTCCTCGCCAGACCCACCCTTTCTGTCTCCGATCTTTGAGAAAACAAAGCTGCTTTCTTAGCGGGTTCTGAAGACATGACCCTGCGTCTCACACAGAAATGGTGGTTCTCTAATTCCCACACCCAGACACCTGCCCGTGGGTTTCCCCTTAGGCGCCTGCTCATCTATCTATTCAGACCCCCCAGGAGAAACAATGGCTGTGCCGTATGGCTGACCAGCGGGAAGATGGGCTGCAATGGTAAAGGCCAGGGGTGGGGCCCTCTGCCCTCAGCCCCTAGACTGTGTGTGTGTGAGAGAGAGAGAGAGAGAGAGAGAGAGAGAGAGAGAGAGAGAGGGAGATTGGTTGCCTCCCTGCAACTCAGGTATGTATCCTTGACAGGGAATCCATCCCGAGACCCTTCCATTTGCAGGCCGAAGCTCTATCTACTGAGCCACACTGGCCAGGGCAGTTCTGGGGTTTGAAACGATAGAGAGATCCCTGGTCCCTTTAGGACCAGCTGCCTTCCCCCAGGCTGCTTTGGCCGATCTCTCTGCCTTCACAGCATCTCAGTTCGCTGTTGGGACATCGGGAGGGGCCGAGGCCAGGGTCCCCTTTCCCAGAGGGCAGCCGATACGTCACGTACCACCCTGACCCCTGCCTGGAGCTTCCGGGTCATCCCCCACAAGCCTTTCTCTGCCTGGCGCCTCCTCCTCTCAGCGGGGGCTCAGCCCGCACCAGCCTGACCTGCTCGCTCTCTCTGGAGGGACCGCAGCTGGGTGGGGGGCTGTAGGAGTGGGAGGGCCGCCTGGCACCCCAGGGGAGAGCAGGACGGAGGCGTGTGCAGTGCGAGGTGCAGGCTGGAGATGTCCCCCCCCCCGCCCCATTTGTTTTTCGTTTTCTCTCCTGGCCTGGGTGATAAGAGCTGCGGGTGTGTGTGGGCAGCGCAAGGCTGTGTGTGTGTGTGTGTGTGTGTGTGTGTGTGTGTGTGTGTGTCCACAGCTGTGTGGGAGGGCACCCGTGCGGGAGGCTTCCTCTCCTTGCCAACCAGCTCAGCGCTGACAGTGCTCCCTCTGAATTGGCCTCCCAAAGTTTCCCGGGCTTGACAGGAACAAAACAGAAGCGGCAGCTAGGCCGAGCGGTTTCCTTGGGAACCCCAAAATGCACATGGAGGAGGGGATGGTGGGGACTGAGAAAGGGGAGTGGTTGGCTCACCCCCAGCTCGCCCCCAGCTCGCCCCCCTCCTCCCTCAAAACGGCCCGGGATTCCTGGTGGTGGCGTGGTGCCAGCATGCTCCTGGGACAGAGGAGGACGCAGGGCCACAGTGGGGCACAGCGGTCACCCCCAGAGAGGGACACCGGCGCTGGGCTCCGGAACCGCTTTCTGAAGGAGTCTGTGCCCGCGGGTTTTCCTTTCTGACAGAGGTGACTCTCCTTCCTCCACCAGCCACCCCCTCCCTTTTTTAATCCCGGCAGCCGGCAGGACCCCCATCTCCTCCCACACTGGCCCCGGGAAAACCCGACCCCCACTCCCAGTTCTTTGCCCGAGAGGCCCCACCCTGGCAGGGATGCCCCCTGCCCACTCGGCCACTTGAGAACCTTGAGACTTTTGCATTCTGAGAAGGGAGACGGAACCAGCGTGGAGGCCGCTCATGAAGAACAAAAGACGTGTATCAGTAACGAGTAAGACAGCCCCCTCTGCTGCAGGCCCCCTCCCGAGGGAATGCGCTCCCAGCTCCTGCCCTGGACCCAGGTCCCCGGCTCCGGGGAGACCCACCGGGCAATTCTCCACAGCCCTCTGGCCTTCCCGAGGCTGCAGGCTCTGGAGGAACCAGCCCTGCCCTCCATCCCCGATCCTTTGTCTCGGGCACTAGAATCCATGGAGGCACACACATCTTTGCAAACGTGTTCAAAACCAAACAACCTGATGCTGCTCCAGTCCCGAAATTACGCTCCCGTGGTGGCCGCCCAACCTGCCCTGGCACAGCCCAGATGGCAGGCAGGGCCCCTGCTGGACCCTTGGGGCAGCCCCGCTCTGTCAGATAGCGGGTGGACATGCTCAGGAAGGAGGGGGAGGCAGAAGGAGAAGCTGAGGGCGGCAGGGCCCCTGGGCCTCTGCTCTCCGAGGCAGCAGGCTGCTCTCCCGATGAGTCAGTCTGGGCTCGAGTGGAGGCAGGGCTGCTGGGCTGGGGTGACGGGGCCAGGGTTCCAGCTGGGGCTGGAGCTGACCAGCTGGGCGTGGGAGAAAGGCAGCCACATGCCTGGTGGCCATGGTGCCAAACCAAACATTGGGCCACGCCGTGTGACAGACACTGGGGTGGGCAGAGACGGTGAAGCGGAGATTTGCAAGGAAACAGAGGGCTGCCTGACCAGGATCCCTCTGCTTCCTGAATTGGGCATTTTTCTTCTCCCTCCATGCCCCCCTGGCCTGTCCCTCCCAGGATGTGGTTTTCAAGACGAGCTTGGCTTTTTGCCTCCAGGGAGTCGAAGGTTCCAGGGCCTGGTACTCCTGCCTCCTCCCTCTCACTCTTACCCGGTCAGCAGCACAGCGCCAGGGTGCCCCCCTCCTCAGCCCAGCCGAAGCCCGGGAAGAGACCACAGCTGTCCACCTCCTGGTGGCTCCCCGGGAGCCAGCGGAGTTGGCAGTGCATCTGGGAGAACAGGGAAGACTGGGTCTTGCCAACCCCCACAGCTCTGAGAAGGGCAAGGCAGCTCTGAGAATGTGATAAACTTCTTTTTAAAAAAATATATATTTTATTGATTTTTTTACAGAGAGGAAGAGAGAGGGATAGAGAGTTAGAAACATCGATGAGAGAGAAACATCGATCAGCGGCTTCTTGCACACCCCCCACTGGGGATGTGCCTGCAACCAAGGTACATGCCCTTGACCGGAATCGAACCCTGGACCTTTCAATCCGCAGGCCAACGCTCTATCCACTGAGCCAAACCGGTTTAGGCAGAATGTGATAAACTTAAGCTACGAACTGCGTCTGAGGAGGGCAAAGTGCCTGATGGGAAGGGATGGTGTGAGGAGGGGGCGGGAGGCGGGTGAGGAAGGAGGGAGGATGACAAAGGAGGCTCAGGCTTGTTCCTAAGTGGTGGCTGGAACCATGTGGGCTACCATTGGAGAGGCCCCAGCATTGAGCCCTTTGTCTGGAATGTTCTTTCCAAGCATCTTCCCCACGTTTCTTTCTTTCTTTTTTTTTTTTTTTTAAATATGGTTTCATTGACTTCAGAGAGGAAGGGAGAAGGAGAGAGAAACATCAGTGATGAGAGAGAATCAGTGATCTGCTGCCTCCTGCACGCCCCCCACTGCGGATGGAGCCCACACCGGGGCATGTGCCCTGAGTGGGAATGGAACCGTGACCTCAACCGTGACTAAGTTGATGCTCAGCCACTGAGCCATGCCGGCCGGGCCCAGCTCTCTTTCTGAGAGGAACCAGGAACAAGGGATAAAAGAATACCTTCTCCCCCTGGGTGCCATGTTTCGGGGTTTCTCTGAGGCCCCTACTTAGAGCATTGGGATCTTGGTTTCTATGGGTTTTGACTTCCCTTAACTTTATACCTATCAGCTCCCTGCCTTCCCCAGGCCAGAGAGACCACTGGGTGTTTCCGGTGACCAGCAGAGCTGACAGAGAAGCAGGCCTCTGGAGGTCAGACAGGTGAGGGATCCTAGTCAGACACCGCATCTCCCACACTCGCTTCTGAGGACTGTCTGGGAGGACCGAGCACACGAGGCCGGAAGATGTGCGCATGTGCAGCGGGGCAGAGAGGAGGCGGGCAGTGCCCAGGCTTGGTGCAGAGGGCAGTTCAGGTCGGGGTGGGTATGAGGGAGCAGGACTTGGGGGCGTATGTGACGAAGCTCTAACTTCTGAAGATGCTCTCCTGAGAGGCCCTGAAGACACGTTTGGGCCGTTAAACTGGGTGATGCTCCGGGAACTCTGGGCACCTGTGGAACCTTTCTCCCCAGTTCCCTCGTGTCCGTCTCCTGGAGCTGATGACACACGCCACCGCAAGCATGGAGCCTAAAAGCACAGAGCTGTGTTGCTCACAGTGGTGGAGGCCAGAAGGCCGAATTCACGATGTGGGCAGGTGGGCTTCCTTTGGGGGCTCCGAGGGGAAGTGTGGGCCAGGCCTCCTCCTGCCAGGGGGCTGCCACAGCCCGGGCGTTCCTGGCTTGTAGGTGCCTCCCCACCCGGGCAGATCCTTTCCTTCAAACGGGGTGTGTGCAGGTGTGAACGCGTCCGGGCCTCCGGCCTCCGCCTTCACATGACCTGCTCCTCCGGGAAGGACAGCAGTCCCTGAATGTGAGTGGCTTCCTCCGGCCATCCTCACCCAGTTACACCTGTGAAGACCTTACTCCCCAACAAAGGCACAGTCTGAGGTTCCGGGTGGACAGGAATCTGGGGGAGACACTCTTCCGTCCACTCTACCCCTAATTCCACCCTCACACCAGGGCCGGGGAGGAGGGAGAGCAGGCCCACAAGTGTGTTCGCCCCCCTGTTTGTGGGATCGTCGCAGGTCGCGGTGGTCAGAGGCTACATCAGAACCTACCCCCCATTCTCCCACCTCCTGGCTTTCCTGCGCCTCCTAGAGAGCAGTCAAGCAGAAATGGTGGCACCCCACCCCATCTTGGGCAGGGATGCTCTTCTTTCATCTAAAAGAGAGGCAGCTCGGCCGGTGTGGCTCTGCAGGTTGAGTGTTGACCCAGGAACCAAGGGGCCACCAGTTTGATTCCTATTCAGGGTACATGTCCCAGTTGCAGGTTCCACCCCCCCCACACCCCCCCGCCCCAGTAGGGGGCCTGCAGGAGGCAGCCGATCAATGTTGTTTCTCATCAATGTCTCTCTCTCTCTCTCTCTCTCTCTCTCTCTCTCTCTCTCTCTCTCTCTCTCTCTCTCTCTCCCTCTCCCTCTCTCTCTCTCCTGCTCTCTGTTACTCTCTCTAAAAAAAAAAAAAAAAAAAAAAATCAATAAAAACATATTAAAAAAACAAAACAAAACAAAAACAAAAGAGAGGCAGAAAGATGTCCAGATGTTTCCTTGGAAAACAAGTGACACCCCGAGCTCTGTTGCTTGTTAGTGAGACCCTGTCTCTCTTAAGCCTCCCTTGATACACTTCACAGCGGCGTGGCCACGCTTTCTCGGCCTGTCCTGAGGAGGGTGCAGAGCCACCTCCTCCGGGTGCAGCTCCCTCCCCGCTCAGGCAGCAGCTCCCATCACCTCCTCCCCCGCTTCCATGGGGAAGGATTGAGCCTGGAGAGGGTGTGCCGGAGGCATTCAGATGAAACAAGCCACTTACATGCACAGACTTGGAATTTCCTCTGGGAGCTCTCTCGGTTGCCTACCATTCTGCAACCCCCTCCTGCCTCGTGGTTGGTAACAAGCTGAGCTGCGACTCTCTTCCTGCCCCAGAGCTATCCCTCCTCACCACCCGCCTGCACAGCTGCTCGCCGGTGAGAAAGAAACCCACGGGAAAGGCGAGCTCCAGGTGGCACAGCCATCCGTCACCGTAATATTCTGGAATCAGTGATCATTACTGTGATGAATTGCCCTAGAGTTCCCATCATCAGCGGCGCCATGAAGGGCGAAGTCAGACGTGCACAGAATCCCCCTGCCTCCACCTCCCTTCGGTGTGCGAAGGAGAAGAGGGGCAGGCAGGCCAGCGACAGGAGTTCTTCGTAAGTGCCCGAGGGTGGCCGTGGTCCAGGGGAGAGGGACCCTGTAACTGGAGAGGTGACTAGCCCTCATCCCAGTACTGATCCATCGATGGCCAAGGTTAGAGAGCGTGGCGGTGTGGTGATGAGAGCAGATCCTGCAGAGGCAGAGCCCCAGAGCCGGGAGACGGGAGCAGGGCCCTGGGGGCAGGAAGGAAAGAGAGAGGAGCCCAGTGTTGCATCACAGATCAGTGTCTAAGCTGCAATGAGGAGCCCTCCGTGGTCGCTGTGTGTCCCTGCAGAGCCATGGAGTTCACCCTCAAACAAGCTGTCATTGCTTTGTGCTTTTTAGAAATTTTATTGATTTTACAGACAGGAAGGGAGAGGGATAGGGAGTCAGAAACATCGACAAGAGAGAAGCATTGATCAGCTGCCTCCTGCACACCCCCTACCGGGGATGTGCCTGCAACCAAGGTACATGCTCCTGACCAGAATCGAACCCGAGACCCTTCAGTCTGCAGGCTGACGATCTATCCACGGAGCCAAACTGGTTAGGGCTGGTTTGTGCTTTATACATGATCTAATTTAACCCTTACAACCTCTCCACCTCCCCCTCCCCCTGCCGTGCCCCGCACTCCCAGAATCACCACACCACACCATTGTCTGGGCCCATAAGGTTTTCTCTCTCTCTCTCTCTCTTTTTTTCTTTTTTGCTCAATTCTGTCATCCTGTTTCATTATTTGTTTTTTTAAAAAATGTTTTTATTATTTGAGAGAGAGAGGAAGGGAGAGGGAGGAAGAGAGAGAGAGAGAGAGAGAGAAACATCGATTGGTTGTCTCCCACAAGCACCCTGACTTGGGATAGAATCCTCAACCTTTCTATGGATCCTGACTGGGAATCGCACTGGCAGCTTTTCAGTGCACAGGATGATGCTCAACCAACTGAACTACACTGTCCAGGGTTGTTTTGGGATTTCTTATATTATACATACGAAGCATTTTTTTAAAAAGCTTTTCCAATCATAGTTGACATACATTATAATATTAATTTCAGGTGTATACTCTAGTGATTAGGCATTACATAACTTACTAAGTAATCACCCTATAAATCTTGCACCCATCTGACACTATACATAGTTATTAGATAGAATATTACTGGCTGCATTTCCTATGCTCTACTTTACCCCATGACTATTCTCTAACAATTAATTTGTCCTTCTTAATCCCTTCATCGTTTTTACCCATTCCCCCAACTTTCCTTCCATCTGGCAATTGTCAGAATGTTCTCTGTATCCATGAGTCTGTTTCTGTTCTGATTGTTTGTTTGTTTGTTTTTAGAATCAATTGTTGATAGATATGTAGTTATTGCCATTTTATTGTTCATATTTTTTATCTTTTTCTTCTTCTTAAAGAAGACCCAATTTTTTATAAATTATTTTTACTTTTTACTTTTTTAATATTCTTATTGATTTCAGAGAGGAATGGAGAGGGAGAGCTAGAAACATCAATGATGAGAGAGAGTCATTGACCAGCTGCCTCCTGAAAAACCCCACCCTGGGGATTGAGTATGCAACCCGGGCATGTGCCCTGACGGGGAATCAAACTGTGACTTCCTGGTTCATAGGTCAATGCTCAACCACTGAGCCACGCTGCTTCTTCATGGATGAAGGGTCAAAGAACTCGTGGCCGTTTTTATTCTTCCGCATGTGCTACAATAAAAGCCTCCCACTCAGCCTCTTCCATCCCACACTTCAACTGCCTGCCCGGAACCCGGGCCCCTGGCATTCCTCACATCTGCCTGAAGCTCACTCCTCCCTCTGGTCTCTGCCTCTGAGCTGTGGCCCAGCAATGGCATTACCACCCTCCAGGGCCTGCCCCCTTCCCTGCCCCCTCCACCTCAGCCTCTCTATTCACCCCTTTCCCAGGGCCATTTGGATCCTCGTCTCTGTGAACATCTTGGATAATCCTTCTTCTTCCTCTTCCCACATGGAATTAAACTTTTCCTTCGACAGAATTAGATCTTTACTGGCACTTTCCAGTGGCAGCTGCTGTTTCTGTCATGAAGAGGGCTCCGTTTCCTCTTCAGTTCCTCTCATGACTCCCAGACTCTACCCCAGCCAGACATGATTGAAATTAAGTTATGTCATTACAACCTCTCAATCCAAGTGGAGGCTAAGGAGAGAGATACAGTTGGTCAATAGTGACTGGAATGCCAGCACAGTGACGTGCCACCACATAACTGATCATCACTGTGGGTGTGAGTAAAGTAGGTATGAAGAGAGTAGTAGCTTGAGTAAAGTAGGTATGAAGAGAGTAGTAGCTTGCACTAGATAGCAAGTTCCTCGAGGTCAGGAACCAAGTCTTATTTATTTGTGTCCTTGGAGCCATGCCCAACAAAGGTTAAGTGCATGAGTGAATAAATCAACGAATGAGTGGTTGCACACTTATGGGTATAAAACCACTTCTAGAAGGCCAACTTCTCTTGGATTAAGTGGAGTTGACATGAATCATGGAGAAGTCTCTCGAAGGCATTGAGATCAAGAAATAAGACTCTTCCCCTCGTCTTTAAAAAAATCGTTGCTATCTGGCCATCTGCTTCTCCTGGCTTCTCCCCCTCCTGGCTGAGGCTGCTCATAACTCTCGGACTTTCTAAATGACCTCAGCTTCTGACTCACAGTCCCCTTCCACACCCTGCTCTCACTTGGTAATTCAATCTCTGAGGATAGCTGCTTCCTTTCTAGTCCTCTGACCTAACAGTTCTTGACCTCAGCCTGCTGTTTGTGTGTGATTGCTAGCTCAGCTTTCAAGACGACTCTTTACACCCTATTCTGTCAAAGGAGGTGCTCCTCCAGCAACAGGATTGCTCAGGTTAAACGGGCACTCTCCCTAAGAACCAACATTCCACCCACACGTCACATTTCAGCTCAAATGCTACCCTCTTCTGACTTGTGCTGATTCACCCAACCGGATGTGACCTCTTCCTTCCTGAACATGGTAGAAAATCTCAGTTGCCTTCTCTTATGGAACTTGTCATAGTTTGCTGTCTTAGTCCATTCAGGCTCCTCCAACAGAAAATCTTGTAGAGTGGATTGCTTAAATAACAAACATTTATTTCTCGCTGGTCTGGAGCCGGGAAGTCTGATATCAAAGCACCAGCAGATGTGGTGTCTGGTGAGGGTCTGCTTCCTGGTTTATAGATGCTGCTTTCTAGCTGTAACCTCACAGGGCAAAAGGGGGTGAGGGAGCATTCTTGAGCCTCTTTTGTAAGGGCACTAACCCATTCATGAGGACCTCACCCTCATGACCTAGTCACCTCCCTAAGACCCCACCTCCTATACCATCCTTTTCAGACTAGGATGTCAACATGAATTTTTTTGGGGGGAACGAAGACATTCAGCTTCTAACGTCTGCTTTCTTGCAGTGATACCTGTGTCTGCTCATCTTCTCTACTCCGATGTCAGAGCTCACAGAGAGGAAACTGCATCTCATCCATCTGCAGGTCACTCGCCTTCATGCCGCGCCTAGCATGGAACAGTGGATGTATGCTATTATATCTTGTTCTCACAGCACCTCATCTTCGAAGGATTCCTCATTGTTCTACCAGATGACCCAAGGGGAGCTGGTAACCATGGTGCCCCACAAAGTTGGGCCAAAGATGCAGGCTGGCTGGTAAGAACCCTCCACCCCAGCCTCCGAGATGGCACGTGACCCAAGCAGAACCTAACGGAGTTTGTCTTGAGAGTCACTGTGTGTATACACAGAGGAAGGTCTTTCTTCCTCGGAGACTGGAAGCTGTGGGGCTGATGTAAATTGGGGTTCTGTGGGCCTTCTCTCTAGGCCACGTGGAGGAAGTTACCTGCATTGGGAGAGAATGAGGCCTACCTCAAAAGAAGCAGAGACAAAACAGTCAGAGCTGGCTCCATGCCAGACCCCATCCCAGGCATGCTGTGGACGAGGTCCATTTATTCCTCATAAGAACCTATGAGCCGAAACCGTTTTGGCTCAGTGGATAGAGCGTTGGCCTGCGGACTGAAAGGTCCCGGGTTCGATTCCAGTCAAGGGCATGTACCTTGGTTGCAGGCACATCCCCAGTAGGGGGTGTGCAAGAGGCAGCTGATCGATGATTCTCTCTCATTGATGTTTCTAACTCTCTATTTCTCTCTCTTCTTCTCTGTAAAAAAAAAAAAAAAAAAAAAAAAAAAAAAAAAAAATTAATAAAATATATATTTTTAAAAGAGAACCTATGAGGGAGATACTATTATTACATCCACTTTACAGATGAGGGCGCAAGGGCCCTGAGAGGGTAAGCAAGTTGTTTAAAGTCACCAGCTAGTCAGGTGGTGGAGACAGGATTTGAACCGTACCTATGGGACCCCAAACCTATCATGCTGAACTGCCTAGTAGATGAGCCACGGTGAATGTGGACGGGAGAGAGATGGACTTACTCACTTGGGAGCCATCGCCAAAGAGAGCAGATGGCATCGCGTGAGCCCGGGATTGAGCTGTGCCTGGAGCCAGCGAATTAGGGGACTTCTTGGCTCCATACGCCAGCGCATCCCCTTTTTTTTGCTTGACGTGGTTGGAGTGTCAGTCAGCCGCACACTCCTGGGTTCACTGAGGAAGGAGGTGTCTCGGAGACAGCGTCCTGCTTCTGGGTTTGCATCCTGGCACCCCCCTTCCCCTGCCACCGGAACCTGGACAAATGGTTTGCCTGTCCGGGAGCCCGAGCGGTAAATGACCTGGCCTCTCAGGCCGAGGGGACCACCGCGCCTGGAGATGAGATGGCGTGTAAATGCATTTAACGCTCTCCTAACGCAATCGGAGTACTCCGTAACGATTGGCACTCCTCTCTCCCCCGTTCCCTCATGAGGAGTCGCTGCTCAATCAGCGTTTGTTGAATTGAATTAGATCCTCCAGGGGCTTCGGGAAGTCGGCTGAGCCTGAAAGCAGCTGGAGTGATGGAGTCTCCAACCCGGGAAGTGCCTCCGCCCTGGGTGTTGCCTAACAACTCTCTCTCTCTATTTGGCCATAAAAATAATAAATAAATAAATAGATAGATAGATAGATAGATAGATAGATAGATAGATAAATGCAGCACCATCCTCTCTGGCTTCCAGATCCCTCCAACGCAGACAGCGGTGTGTGTCTGCAGCAAGCCCAGAGGCGCCTCGGCCCTTCGTGTCCCTCTTCCCTCCTCCTCACAGCTTCTCTCTGTATCCGCCCACTCACTGGGCCCTGATGATTAACCTCCTAGATTCTCCTCAGATCTGCTCTCTGCTGCTTCCCTCTACCGCCTGCGTCCTTGCTCAGACCTTGGCCGCTTTTCTGATGTTTGCCTCAACCTCCTCACCAGCCTCTCCCCCCTCCCTCCCTCCCACCAGCCTGTCAGCCCCACGGTGTAGCCAGGAACGCCCAGGTCCAAGGTGGCCAAACCACACTTCACCTTAAAGCAGCCAATGCCCGAGGGGGAGGGGCAGACCTTGACAGACACGAGGCCCCTCCTCAGCCTGGCCCCTCCTGGATCTCCAGGCCTGCCTGCCACCTCGCTATGTCAGGCCTCTCTGCCATCCTCACACAGCCCTCTCTACCAGAACCCCCATGCTACCCACCTCCCACAGCCTGCTCCCCTGCTCTCATTCATCCTTTAAGACAGACCCTGCTCCGTGCTTTGTTTTTTTTCTCTCCTGGCAATCTCCCAGAATGCCCACTCCACTCCCTGGGCCAGCTGCCCTCAAGTTCCCACAGCACCTGCATATACATGGAGTGGCCAGGTTATTATTATCTCTGAATGCATAATCATCTGGCCACTCAGTGTATATCCTATATAATAAAAGGTTAATATGCAAATTGTCCCCTGGACCAGGAGTTCCACCAGCAGGCAGGCCGGCCAACCACCCATTTCCCTTCTCCCTGGCCAGGCTGGCCAGACCCTACCCATGCATGAATTCATGCACCGAGCCTCTAACACACACACACACACACACACACACACACACACACACACACACTGAGTGGCAAGATTACTATGCGTTCAGAGATCATAATAATCTGGCCACTCCGTGTATAAGCCTGCCTGCTCACATATCCCCTTATAGTGATATGATCACTGTCTGCAATTGTTTAGAGAACGTGGAGGCCAAGGGCGGGATCTTATTAGCCCAGCCCCCAGCGGGCCCTACCCTGCAGACACTGGGAACGCAGATGCAGAAGAGAAGGAAGAGGGGCCATTGCATTTCCCCAGACCGATCCTGATGCCGTTTGTCTCCGGCTTGAGTTCCTTCGTCACTGATTGGGGCCAGGGCTCGGGTTTGCTTGCTGGCGGGAGAGGGCAGTTTCCCACCTTCTGCGCTGGGGAACGGGACTCTCTCCAGTGGTGGGAGAGGATCCTGTGTGGCTGCAGCATGGTTAGAGTTATTGTGTCGTTCTCCACACGGCTTTGGTGTATGTACATAAGCAGGGAAACTTGGGCTGCCTTAAATAGCTCCCATCTCCGTGTTTAAAGGATACAGTTACTGCTTTATAGCTAAAATAGGCAAAGTGTGTGCTGATGCAGAACTTAAGTAAATGCATGCAAATCCCTCGCAGACTGGGGGGACTTCGTGATGGCATCACTGTGGTTTAAGGGGGCCCACAGGGCTCCTTCTCCTGCTGCAGCTGACCTTGAGCCATCATGTGACCTCTCTGAATCTGAGGATTCTCCTCCTCCAGATGTGCTAGTGATTCTGTCAGCCTGCCTGGCAGGGGTGGTGGGAGGGTGGGAGGAATTGGGGGCAAGGAGAGGGCTGTGCTTGTGGGGGACAGCGTGTGGCAGGCAGGAGGGGCCTGGGGGGGATGGGGCAGGCCATGGTGGGAGGCCTGCTGGACAGGCCTCAACTGCTCTGCTGGGATTTCTGGGGTTTCATTCCTCTATAATTCTCATTCCCCCCACACACTCTCCCCTGCCCCCAGAGCTGTTTCTCATTAAAAAGAAATGTGTCCTTCTCTCTCTCTTTCTCCCCGAGCTGTGCCTGGCCCGGCTCTCGGAGCCAAGATGCATCTGCTCTTGCTTAAGGCACCCGCTAATTCAAACCAAAGAAGACCGAGGCAGGCTGCCCAGAGGGCCACCTCTCGCTCCCCGAGTGCCCCAGCTTGCCCTCACCCCTCCTTCCTCCCTGGATGGAAAATCTGGCCTCAGACTGCCCTTGTGACTGGAAAAAGCAGGGTCAGCTCATCAAAGCAGAACAGGGGTTGTGAGCTTTCCTTTTTCCGCGGGTCATCGGAAGGCATGGCTTGGGAAGGGTGTGACCCAGCCCTGGCTGGCCCGGCCAGAAAGGTGGGGGTGAGCTTCGGCAGGCAGGAAGGCTGCCAGGAGCAGGGAGAACTGTGCCAGGGAGAGGGTGGTGAGAGACTCGGGGGGTAGGGGGCCATGGAAGGGAAATGCATGTTGGTGAGATGGTCATTGTCCTAGCTGGCCAGGCCAGGAGGGAAGGACAACAGGAAGTGACTTGTTCTATTCAGTTGTCGGCCCAGTTGTCCCTTGGAAGATGCTGGGCTGAGCCCATGGCTTCCCCCGCCCCTGATCCCTGGGTCAAGGCAGGAAGTGGAAGGAGGAAGGAAGGGCGTGCGGCTGTGAGGCAGAGGCCCTGCAGCTGCGGGGCCAGCTGTTGGGAAGTTCAGTTGTATTGTCTCAGTCACCGCAGGAGACTTTTTCCAGGGGCAGTTGAAATACGGCCATCGGAACATCTAGGGCGCCATTTTGGATTCCTGGATTATCCAGTACCATGGCTGGGGGCATGGACCATGGCTGGGGGCATGGGCTGGAAGGAACACAGGGTGGGAAGAGAAAGGAGACTAGATAGGAGTCCACTGAGTGAGGGGATCACAGAGGGCAGGGTGGCGGGGGGGGGGGGGGGGGAAAGGAGGCATATGTCAAAGCTCAAAGCTCAAAACTTGAAGCTCGAGGGCTCAGTGAGAAGCCCATGGTGGGAAGGGGTCTATACCTCCCCTTCTCCTGCAGTGTTTTGTCCTGATCAACTGCCCCCCCCCCCATTTCCATGCTATGTTTAGAGATCTGAGACTTTAGGGGACCAGCTCTGGGGAGCTCTGGTTCCATGTGCAGGGAAACGGCAGAAATAACACAGCAGGTGTGGTCCTGGTCCCTAAGCACACACCATCTCTCCTCCTTCAGTCACAAAGCAGAATCCCGCGAGGCAGCTGGCTCCTCAGCTCAAGACAGCATCTCCCGCTGCCCGTGCTGCAGCCCCGGGATGAAGGTAGCCGAGGGCTGTGAGTGGAAGGGTTCGGTGCCACTTATTGGTAGCACCAAAAAGAGAAAGATAGGCAAATGCTCCCTTCCCTTCCCCCTTTCCCCTAAGCAGCATACGGATGCCATGGCAGGAGCTGGGCCAGTCACCTCATCTCAGACCTCGAGATGGAAGGCACAGGTTGAGGATCGCAGAGGGACAAGAGAGGATGAACCTGGGTCTCCCGCACCATTGAGCTCTGGTCTGCTTACACTGAGACTGCTACTGAGAGAGAAATACCCTGCTCTCTTGGTCCAGCCACTTATTATTATGACCTTGGTTACAGCAGCTGAACCTATCTTAACGCCACAAATAGCACAGCCAGCAGGGACTGAGATCTATGTGTCCATCCCTGTTCGGAGTTACTGAGATCTATGTGTCCATCAGTCCATCACTGATCTCTCCCAAAAGCTAATGAGTTGGTGAGCATTATCCTGTTCTGACTCTCTGACCACCCCAGATCCATCTCCCCTCTCTTCCCTATTCTCAACCCTGGCAAGGTCAGGTTGGTGGGACAAGTCCAGGTACTTGTTGTCAAGATCCTCAGTGCACCTGCCACATACCAGGCAGTGGAAGGTGCCCCACATGAAGGACACACTCCGGTTAACATAGCCCCACCCTCCCCAATGTCACTGGGGAGGAAGCAGGGGTAGGAGAGGCGGTCACCTCAGCATGGCCGCGGTGGCAGGTTGCTTGCAATGGTCTGTACACCCGTTCTCCTTGCATCTTCCTCCCCACCTGGGAAGGCCTACTGTGATGTGAGAAAGCCAGAGTTCCATTACAAGAACGTAGTCCTGAATTCACTCTAATTTATTTTTTAAAAGGTCGATTCCTCCCAGCGTGTTTTGAGCAGTAACCAGGCACAGCGCTTCCACCCGCACACCTGACTGCGTGGGCCTGGTTGTCATGACACCGCTGTGGAGAACCACCAGCCTCGAGGGCTGCTCCGTGGTTGGTCAGCTGGCAGCTGGCCACCGCTGCCTCCGTAGTCTGCAGCCCCAGGAGGCAAGGACGATGGTGCCAGCTCTGCCGTGTGAACAGAACACACAGATGCCTTGGGAACGGACACCCAACGGTGTGCCTGCCCTCAGCATCCCTTCTGCCTTTCTCTGCTCACAGCATCTTGCTTTCCCTTTGGGGAAGTGCCTACTGCTGAATTCATGTGATCAATGCCTGCCCTCCCCGAAGACCAGGCACTCTACCCAGACCCGGTGTTGTCTCAGGCAGCAAGATGGGTGGCAGTTAGGACTGATTTGTCTTGATCTGAGAGTTCCCAGCAATCAGAATATTGAGTAGGGTTTACATAATTAATTAGAGCCAATTCAAGCATATCCTTAAGTGCTATCCTTCTCTCACATTTCAATACACATTTTGAAGAAGTGAGAAAATTGCCCTGGAGCTAACGGGTTGGAGACTCTCTGTCAGCTGCATGATGGGTGTGGCCCCTGGTCCTGTCCTGTATAGGAGAGTTGCTCAAACCTTCTCTCCCCCCCTCCCCCCCTACCCTGTTCACTCTAGGAGCTCCCCTGTAGTCTGAGCAGTGACACTGCACAGCATCTGGGGACATTGTTCACATGCCAGATCTGGAGAGTGAAAAGATGGCCACCCATGCTGGGACCGATTTGGCTCAGTGGATAGAGCGTCAGCCTGCGGACTGAAAGGTCCCGGGTTCGCTTCCGGGCAAGGGCACGTACCTTGGTTGCAGGCACATCCCCAATAGGGGGTGTGCAAGAGGCAGCTGATCGATGATTCTCTCTCATCGATGTTTCTAACTCTATCCCTCTCTCTTCCTCTCTGTGAAAAATCAATAAAATATATTAAAAAAAAGAAAAAAAAGATGGCCTGCCCAGTATCCCTCCAATAACCCCCCATTGTTGCTTCAGTGAGCGTGAGTCCTCTTCTGAGAGTCACAGCCTAAGAACCAAAACGGGGACATTTAGCTATTCTCCTTCCACCGATAGCATTGCTCTCAAACCGACCAGCAACTAGACCTGCTTCCCTTTTCTTTGAAGTGTCCCAGGAATAAGTTGGTCAGAGTTAGAAATGTAAAGAAATAAATAAGAAGACAGTTACATTCAGATTGACATGCATGAATTACTTTTTAGTATAAGTATGTCCCATTTGGGCACCCTGTATTGTATCTGGCAGCCCTGCCCAAGGAAGACAATGATGTCATCTTTTGGGGTTGATCTAGCATGGGTCTTCAAACTACGGCCCGCGGGCCACATGCGGCCCGCAGAGGAGTCTGATCCGGCCCGCCAGGTTTTTTGGGCAGTGAGCGCAGCCGAGGTGTTACAGTAGGAATTAGTAGTTCATATAGTCCGGCCCTCCAGCTCTCTGAGGGACCGTGATCTGGCCCCCACTTTAAAAAGTTTGAGGACCCCTGAGAGGCACTCACCCTCCTTTCCCCTATTCTGTTGTCCCCTGCGCTGATGTGCTATTGGCTCCTTTAGGAGTGAGCATAGTATTTAGCAGATAATTGGCTAAGGGTAGGCACCTGTACAAAATGAACCAATTTCAGGATTTTCAAACCGAAGTAAGAAAGAATTAAGTGCAGTCAGGGGTTGAGGTTTGGAAAACATGAAACTCAGGGGCTGATGGCAGCCTTGATTTCACACATGGCAGGACTGGTCTTCACAGAGAGAATGAGCGGATGGGCAGGCAGAAGCAGAGGGGGGAGCAGAGACGGTTCTGACAGTGCTCAAATGTCAGGGTCCTATTATTTATGAGGGCTCTGCCTGTGCTATGTATTGATCTTTGATCTTTCTTAGATTCTATGATTTTGTTCCCCCCCCCCCCAAAAGAGTTGAAACCAAATACATACAAGTTGCAGCTGTTATTTTGTTGTATTAGAGTAAGAGGTGTGAGTGGGAGCATGTCTTACTCATCTTGGCCTCCCCAGCATCTAACCCAGTGCATAACAGAGAGTAAGATTTCAATAATGTCTCAAATTTATATATATAAAACCCTAATATGCAAGTAGACCCAATGGTAGAACAACTGAACAACCAGTTGCAATGATGTGTGCTGACTACCAGGGGGTGTGCACAGAACATGACAAGCATTGGGAGCAGGCAGCAGAGCATGGCACATGGTGGGCATTGACTGTGGCAGAATGGTGAAGCAGGTGAGTGGGGGTGCCAGAACAAGGTGAGGTGCCAGTTGCTGTCATTCGGGTGGGCTTCTGGTGGTTACTGAAAATTCTTTGCTCCTGCATGCCACAGTGCTGGGCACTCATACCTGCTGTTCGCACTGGCCCAGATGGCCCCTGAGGGCTTCTCTACCTCCCCCTGCTCCTGAAGTGTGATTGGGGCAGCAGCTGCTGCCCATCAGCCCATGGGAGCGGCAGAGGCAGGAGTGGGGCTGCTGGCAGACAGGGCACCCGGGAGCTGTGGAGGGAGGGGCCAGGCAGGGACACAGAGGATGGGCTGAGACCCACCCTTGTGCCCACCACAGCCTCTCGGCCCACAGTTCCTTTCAAGGTGCACAAATTCGTGCACTGGGCCCCTGGTAAGTTAATAAATGACTCCATGGGATTGGAGATCAGCAGCTTAACGCACAGTTGATGGATCTTATTTCTTGAACAGAAAGATTCTGAGACCAGCAACTTTTCTCATCAGCTCACCGAAAAGCCCTGAGACTCAGAGCATCTGCCACCCACACCTGGCCTGATGTGGGAGGCAATGCTACTCGGGTTTATCCAGGGAGGAGAGGGATGAGGCTTCAAAAGCTCGCCTCCTCGCATTCTGCAGTTGTTTCTATTCCTTTGTAGACAAACGAGAATAAAATAGGAGCAAGTCCTGTAGGGCCCTCCGACAGAGGCCCTGGGAAGGTGGCCCTGGCTCTCATGGCCCCAGACAGTAGGGAGACACAGGAAAGGGTTCCTGCAAGGCATGTCCAGCGGTGCCATGAGGAACGGCTGTGCAGAACCAAAGGGCTCAGGCATTCACACTGGTACAGCCTGTTCTGCTTGGGCTCCGGCCCTTCAAGCCCCATTACCCTGGCTGAATGCCCTCCACAACCTGGAATTCAGCTGCCAGAGTTCAGAGATCTCAGGTTACACCAAAGGCAGGGCACCTGGAAGTACCCACGCCCCCCCCAGACTTTCAGGAAGAGGGGTCAGTTTTCAGCTTCAGTGCCAAGAGGGCCCAGTCTGTGGAGGTGGACGGTTCTTCTCTTTGCTGCTGGAAGGACGAACTTCTCTCCATCCCCTGCACTCGGGAATTCTGTCACCTCTCTCTTATTTGTGCCAGCCTTCTGAGTGGAAGAATTTTAGAGCTGGGCGAATTTGTTTGTTTTCCCCAACTGGTAATGCTCTTTTTGTCAGAACAAATTGCCTAGACAATGGGATGGCTTAACATTCAATTATGGGGAGAGGAAACAAAAAGCAAACTAAGGCTTTGCGACATCAAAGCGAATATTATCTTTGGTGAAATGTAAGGAGACAAGAAGAAAAGGGCTGATAGGAAGGTTCTGTTAATAACTGGCTTGTCAGCTGATCCCCGAGGCCCCTGAAGTTCTTTCCCACAGTTGTTTGATTTTCTCTGGTTCTGGGCTCTTATCACATTTCCTATCCACTGTTTTTGTTTCTTCTATGCTCATCACGTCTGTATGCTGGCGAGGAAGGGCCTCTCTGGAATAGAGATTTGCTAGCGCACGGGAGGACAGAACAGTGGTGATTGGCAGAAAACGCTATTTTATCTCCATAAGTATATGCCTTCTGGGGACTTCTGGGCTTCACATCTTCTCCTCCTCAGAAAGACGCGCCTACTGACCCACAGGGGAATAGTTTCCCTTCTTCATCATCTACTAGGTGTCTTTTTAGAAAATATGTTTTTATTGATTTCAAGGAGAGGAAAGAGAGGGAGAGAAATAGAAACATCAATGAGGAGAGAGAATCATTGATCTGTTGCTTTCTGCACACCCGGACAGGTGACCAGCGGCCTCTAGTACCGCCCACCTCAGGCTCTTGGAACCTTGATGTGGCCCGGCTCACGGAGGTCAAAGCTCTGGAGGAATGCACAGCTTCAAAAGTCGGGGCTAATTGTGCTGGTTCTCTCTGTAGCCTTGCATAGGGTAGAGCAAGAAAGAGACAGACGGCAGCCTCCGTGGTCCCGCTGAAAGCATGCAGGGCAATTATGTCGTTAGCCCCTGTGTGGGGCCCCTTTCTGCCCCGCAGGTATCAGGAGCTCTGAGCAGCGGGAGGCCATATGAAGGGACTATTAATTCACCAAGCCAAGTTGTAACCCTTGAATTCTCTGCCGTGCCCTTTCCGAGGCTCCTGTGAAGTGCTTTGGTTAGAAAAGAGAGGAATCCTGATCACTGGAAACGGGCACCCCCGGGCCCCTCCAGAGAGCTTCCCGCTGTGTACCCTTGAAACGAATGTCTGACGTGCAGCCCAAAAAAGGCATTCTTTGACTGGGATAAGTATATAATGAGGTGTGGGCGTCAAATTTGAAAGCAAACATAATGAGACTCGGTCCATTTTTTTTTTTTCCTTCTGAAGTAGAATAAAGGAACAACAAAAGGCAGAGTCAGGTGTAGCCCACGTTGTTGCTGAGCAACAGAGGCCCTCAGACCAACTGCAGTGCCGTTTCTGAAGCACCCAGCAGGCCGAGTGTTTAGGAAGCGATCTGACCCAACACGTGTAATAACCAGTGGAATTGCTTAGGGCAGACAGACAGACGGCCCCAGGTTCCAGTGGGAAGAACACGCTTCTGTGCTCATTGCCCATGAATGTGGCGGGGAGTCTTACTCTGCCAACAGCAGCTGCACCCCGAGGTGAACTGCTCCAGTCTGGAAGCAGGGCATTGAACTTGTGTTTACAATGCAGAGTACAATGCCAGACTCTAAAGCTTATCTGGGGGAAAATAGCTGAGAAATAGTTCAAGAGAAGAATAAAGATGGAGGGTCTCAAAACATACCACAGAGCTTTCGTAATTAAAACAGTATGGTATTAGTATACGAATAAGCAAACACACTAGAATAGATAGTCCAGAAACTCCATGTAAATGAGAGTTTAGTAAATGATCATGGTGGCATTTCAAATCTTTAAGGATAAGGTATTGGGATTATTAGATATTGACTTAGAAATAAAATTAGCCTCACACCATATACAAAAATAAAATCCTAGGTGAATTAAAGATCTAAATATAAGGGAAACCCCCCATATTACAAAAGTAGTAGAAGAAAATGACATTGTAAGAAGAAGAGTTTCTTAAAAGTAAGCCATAAAAACCAGAAACCATAAAAAAAAAAAAAAGATAGTCAGCCCTAAACGATTTGCCTCAGTGGATAGAGTGTCGGCCTGTGGACTCAAAGGTACCAGGTTCGATTCCGGTCAAGGGCATGTACCTTGGTTGTGGGCACATCCCCAGTAGGGGGTGTGCAGGAGACAGCAGATTGATGTTTCTCTCTCATCAATGTTTCTAACTCTCTCTCCCTCTCCCTTCCTCTTTGTAAAAAAATCAATAAAATATTTTTTTAAAGAAAAGATGATCAGATTTGACAGTACAGAAATGTTCAACTTTTTTTTGAATTAAGACATCAAACAAAATCAAAAGACAAGAAGCAGGCTAGAGGAAAGTATTTGTGACATGTAGACAGAGAGTAGACTACTATCCGTTATGTATAAAATTTTCTGTAAATTAGTAAGAAAAACAATCCAGTTACTTAAAAAGGTAACTTATAAAGTAATACAACATAGAAACTAATTTCAGTAGCAAACTAAAATAAGACCGAATTACTATTTTTTACCCATCACAGTGACTAGAGTTAAAAGGCAAAAATAGATACAATTACTGCTTTGGTGAATTGGGCAATCATATATATCATAGGTGGGATGGAAGTCTAAATTTATCACAAGTTTTTGGAAGGTACTATGTAATATTTATTACATTATAATTCGATATCTAGAAATTCATCCTATAGAAATACTTGTCCATGTGTAATCATAAATAGTAGATGGGTCCAAGGAATGTATATATGTTCCTTGGCAGTTTATAAGCATAAAAAGCTAAACCAAAACTAGGTCACTCTCTATTTCTGTGACACAGTCTTTCTTGAACAGGGTACAATTGATCACGTTTCCCCTCAACAAATTACAGTTTTATCTTTCTGAAATTACACCCAATTTATTTTGATGAGAGTCTAGGGTGTTTCCAAACTCTCCAGTCACACTTTCCAGAAAACATCTTGGTGTAGTCCCACATTCACCGTGTATGAGTTTGACTATTTTAACAACACAGAGGGCGATCTTATTTCCTACCAGCCATCTATGAGCAATGAGAAAACTGGTAAAATGCCACGTGAATTCTATATATTATTAGCTTTCCTTTTCCACTTTTGAGTCTGGAGGGTTGTGGCTCTTTTTAAAAAATATATATTTAATCGATTTTTTACAGAGAAGAAGAGAGAAGGATAGAGAGTTAGAAACATTGGTGAGAGAGAATCATCGATCAGCTGCCTCTTTCACATCCCCTCCTGGGGATGTGCCTGCAACCAAGGTACATGCCCTTGACCGGAAGCAAACCTGGGACCTTTCAGTCTGCAGGCCGACGCTCTATCCACTGGGCCAAACTAGTTTCGGCAGCTGTAGCTCTTATGGACTCGTCACAGTGCTGAGGCAGAAGCATCCTGGCTGGAGTTCATGGACAAAGAGGAGTCTGGAGGAGAAGGGAACCAAAATATAAGTTGCTGGTAAGTGCCTGGCACCATGAAAACAGTGGGTCACAGCCATGGTGATTTCACTCCACAGGAGGCATTTGGCTGTGCCCGGGGATATATTTGGCTGTCACAAGTAGGAGGCTTGTGGGTAGAGGCCAGAGATAACATCCTACCGGGCACAAGAGAGCTCCCGCTGAAACCTCAGCAAAGGATTACACAACCAGGAATGTCAAGCGATAGAAGATTGAGTATTGATAGAAAGTGAGATAAAGCATCTTACATGGATTATCTCATTAACATTCCCTGTGAGGGAGGAACAGTAGAAAGTCTTTTACCTGGTTAGTAGACTTGGGACTAAATCAACTCACTAACACAGTTAACTGATGTCCTGTTTCCTCCATAAAGGAACAGTGAATGGTGCCTGTGGTACCCAACCTGCTCAAGGCTGCCCGCTGCCTAGGACACGTCTGCTCCATCCACAGAGCTGTGCCTGCCAGCTTGCTGTTGTTGCTGGACCTTGTAATTTCCTTATTATTTCAATTATGTAATTTGGTCACATATTACACAAATCAGAGTTTCTCAACCTTGGCACTGAAAAAAATCAATGAAATGTGAATGCAAAGATAAAGGGCATTGTCTCTGTGATAGTGGACATGGCAGAGATTGCCTCACCCTCACAAACCTGTGTCCTCTAATTCCTGGGACTCAGCTGGCCTGCTTCCCAAACCCCTTTAAAACATTGAACTGGATCTTCCTTCCTTCCTTCCTTCCTTCCTTCCTTCCTTCCTTCCTTCCTTCCTTCCTTCCTTCCTTCCTTCCTTCCTTCCTTTCTTCCTTCCTCCCTCCCTCCCTCCCCCCTCCCTCCCTTCCTTTCTTCCTTTCTTTTAAAAATGTTTTTATTGATTTTAGAGAGAGAAGGGAGAGAAATATAAACATCAGATGAGAGAGAAATAGAAACTTCAGATGAGAGAGAAACATTGATTGTCTGCCTCCTGCATGCCTCCTACTGGGGATCCAGCCCACAACCCGGGCATGTGCCTTGACCGGGAATCAAAACGGTGACCTCTTGGTTCATGAGTTGATGCTCAACCACTGAGTCACACTGGCTGGGTGGATTGGGCCATGTTTCTACTTCTCACCAGTGGAATGTGAGCAAAGGTGATATGCAACATGTATCACCTCTAGGCGAGGTAGCTAAGGAGTGAGTGCACCTTTCTTTTCCCTGCTTCACACTTGACTTAGACCAAAATAGTAACTTTGAAAACCATATATTGAAGATCGCAGAGCCAAAACTGGAGGCACCTGCATCCCTGAACCAAGTTTGGAGAAGAGCAACTGCTTTGGCCTACATATAAATAAAAAATGAACTCCTATTGTTCTTGAATCAATAAACATTTTTGGGTTTGATCATTAGAACCAATAGCATTTCCTTAATTAATATAACTGGATTAAAGACTTTGGAAAGTACTTGTAAAAATGAGTCCCTCAAAATTTGCCATTAAATTCAGTGTGTGAGACAATGGTAAAATATTGGTAATGAAGTCATGAACATCTAAGGGAATTTTATAATCATATTCCTGCTTAAGAGTCTTTAAACTCTTGCTCTATTTTGATTATGCAAGAACATTATCTTGGGATCTTGGGATCCAATGAACAAACCCAAAAGGCCTGGCCTTACATGGAAAGATTATCCATATATGCACTTGAAACGAAATTCTTAAAGTACATATGTATAATTTTTTATGATTTCTTGATTCAACTGACTTTAAAAAAAAATCCTCACCTGAAGATATGTTCTTTTATTGGTGTGTGTGTGTGTGTGTGTGTGTGTGTGTGTGTGAGAGAGAGAGAGAGAGAGAGAGAGAGAGAGAGAGAGAGAGAGAAACATTCACGTGAAAGAAATATCGATTGGTTGCCTCCCATAGGACCCTGACCGTATCAAACCCACAACCTAGGTATGTGCCCTGACTGCAACCTTTCAGCGCATGGGATGACCCTCCCAGCAACTGAGCCACTAGACCAGGGCACTCTACCTGACCTTTTAACATAACCTACTCCCACTACTCCCAATCCCACTGAGCAAAAGGGCTCCTAGTGTCCTGCCATTTTACAAATGAGGGAACTGGAGTTCTAGGAGGTAAGGTGTCTTCTCAAATCACCTGGCTAGCAAGATGCAGAGCCAGAATTCACCCTCAGACTCCCAGACTCTTGATGATTACCCAATGGGGTGGCTTTCCTTCCTCTTGTTAGCTCTGAGACTGCTAAGCCGGACACAGACTGTGATCTCTGTATCTGATTGGAGAAGTCTGTTCTGGCTTTCAGAGGCTTATTACAAACAATGGGTAGCTAACGCGGCCATGCAAATTGCTCATTTGGCCATGCTTTCGTTTATAGGGGTATTTAAGGGCATTAAATATGGAGCCAAGAAGCACAGGCCCTGGTTCCATGCCCACCTGTTCAGAGCCCTCAGCTCTCCATCAATGCAACGGCACCCAATCCCTGCAGTGCTGTGGCCAGTCCCGGGAGATAGATGCTCCAAGGTTCAGGCTCCCCGTTACCGAGGCAGAACTTCCTTGTCAGTTTAGAAACAGATTTCTGACACGTTTTCTTGGTTGAGTCTCTCAACCACCCTGTAAGGCAGATGGGGCAGATATAACCTCATTTTACAGAAAATTGAGCATGAGTGGGGTTAAATAATTTCCCCAAGTCCCATGTGTACTTGGGGCAGAGACAGAGCTGAGATATAAACCCAGGTCTGTACTTCCCAGTTCCATGTCCCTCCTGCCATACTTCATAAACTTCTCCTGCCACCGTAACAAGTCCTATCACCCCAAACTCTGTGACGTTGCCTCTTTAGTGAATACAAGTGGTAATATCAGATATCTCTGTCTTGTTTCTATTCTTAAGGCAAATGCTTTTAGTTTTTGCCCATTGAGTATGATGTTGCCTATAGGTTTTTCATATATGGCCTTTGTTGTGTTGCGGTATGATTGATCACTCTATTTCTATTTTGCAGAGAGTTTTAATTTAAAAAAATTGGGTGCTGAATGTTGTTAAATGCTCTTTCTATATCTAATGATATGATCATGTGATTTTTAGCCTTCATTTTAGTTTATGTGATGTATCACATTAATTGATTTGTGAATATCATCCAAGCTTTACATCCCTGAAATAAATCCCACTTGGTCACAGTGTATGATCTTTTTAATATATTGCTGAATCTGATTTGCTAATGTTTTGATGAGGATTTTAGTATCTGTGTTCATCAGGGATATTGGCCTGTAATTTTCTTTCTTGGTAGGGTCTTTACCTGATTTTGGAACTGGGATAACACTGGCCTCATAGAAAGAGCTTGGAAGTCTTGCCTTCTCTTTAATTTTTGCAATAGTTTGAGGAGGATAGGTGTTAGTTCTTTGAATGTTTGGTAAAAATCACCTGTGAAGCCATCTGGTCCAGGACTTTTATTTGCTGGCTTTTGTGTGTGTGTGTGTGTGTGTGTGTGTGTGCACGTGTTTTTTTTTTGTTTTGTTTTTTTTAATTTTTATTACTGCTTCGATTTCATTAGCTGTTATCGGCCTTTTCTTGTTTTCTAATTCTTTCGGGATGACTTTGGAAGATTGTATTTTTCTAGGAATTTGTCCATTTCATCCATATTGTCCAGCTTGTTGGCATATATTTTCTTACAATCATTTGTATTTCTGTGATATCACTTGTTAATTCACTTTCAATTCTGATTTTTTTATTTGGGTCCTCTCTTTGTTTTTTTGAGTCTGGCTAATGGCTCATGAATTTTTTCCAAGAACCAGCTCTTGGTTTCATTGATCTTTTGCACTTTTTTTAGTCTCAATGTCATTCCACTCTGACTTTTTTTTATTTCCTTCCTTCTTATTTTCGGGCTCTCTCTCTCTCTCTCTCTCTCTCTCTCTCTCTCTCTCTCTCTCTCTCTTGTTAATTCTCACCAGAGGGTATTTTTTCCCCATTGATATTTTTAGAGAGAATGGAAGGGAGGGGAGAGACAGAGAGAGAAACATTGATGCAAGAGAGGCACATCAACTGCTTGCCTCCCACACATGCCCTGACTGGGGCCAGGGATTGAACCTGCAACCAAGGTACATGACCTTGGCTGGAATTAAACTCTAGACTCTTCAGTCCACAGGCCGATGCTCTAGCCACTGAGCAAACTGGCTGGGGCACTCTGGGCTTTTCTTGTTGTTCTATTTCTAATTTTTTTTAGTTAGTTGTAAGGTTATATTATTTAGTTGAGCTGTATCTTGTTTCTTGAGATAGGCCTGTAGTGCTATGAAGTTCCCTTTCAACCTAGTCCCATAGATTTTGCATTGTTGTGTGTTCATTTTTATTTGTTTTCAGAAGTTTTTCATTTCTTCATTGATCTTATTGGTTATCCATTCATTGTTTAATAGCATGCTCTTTAGCCTCCATGTATTTGAATATTCTTTTAGTTTTTTAATTGTAATTGATTTATATAGCTTCATGCCATCATGACCCAATATGATTTCAATTTTCTCGAATTTGTAAAGACTTATTTTGTATCCTAACATGTAGTCTATCTTTGAGAATGTTTTATGTGCACTGTAAAAAATGTATAATCTGCAGCTTTGGGGTGAATTTTTCTGTAAATATAAATTAAATTCATCTGAGCAGGTATATCATTTAAGGTTGCTGTTTCCTTATTGTTTTTTTGTGTGGAAGATGTCAGTGGGGGTGTTAAACACCCCTCCCATTACTGTATTGCTGCCGATCTCTCCCTTAAAGTCCTCCAGACGTTTTTTAATATATGTCAGTGCTCCTAAATTGGGTGCATATATGTTTACCAGGGTTATATCAATCTGTTAGTATTATACAGTGACCTTCTTTGTCTCTTTCATGGCCTTTGTTTTGAACTTTATTTTGTCAGATGTAAGTATTGCTACAACAATACTTACAAAAGAACAAGTGAAAAGTCTCAGCCCTGACCATGTCATGCTGTATACAGGTGCTTTAGATTTGCTATTTGTGGAGCTCTCTGGATTTTGCTCTAATGTTATTGGATCTGGCTCCTTTGTGATGGTCCTGGGCCTCTTGGGAGGTTCTCTGATGCAAGCCAATGTGTGTCCCTGTCCCTGCCTGGCCCTGGGCAACCTGACTGAAGCATGGCAGGGTGGAACACCAAGTATCTGGTTGCAGGGCCTCCATAGCCCAGAGGGTGGGTCTGCCTCCGGTCTTACAGATTGAATGTCCCTGTTCTGCGCTATCCTCCCTTCCTTCATGGAACGGGGCTCTGTGGGGGTTTCCAGGTCCTGGCCAGAACGGTTTAAATGGACTTGCGTAGGGGGTGGTGCATGTGGCTTGTAAGATGGGGGGTGCTGGTACTCCCTCTCCTTTCAATGCCTCAGCTCTGCACCACCTCATAGCTAGCCCGAGCAGGAGGGGATCTAAAAAGAAGATCAAAACAAAACAAAACAAAAAACCCAGCCTTGCTTGGCACTCCAATCTTTCAGCATGGCTGATCCTGGCTGGATGGGGCCCCTACCCAGGCTCCCACCAGGCCAGAAGCCTGAGTCCCTTGTGCCCTCAGGCCCCACTGCGTGGGCACAGATTTCCCGCCCAGAGCTGTTCCTCAGGTTGGGGAAGGTGTGCTTCCCTTCATTTTGGCTGTGGAGGACTGACCCTCTTTCCCAGGGCACTTTGGCCCCTGTCCTGCTGTCTGCCAAAGGTTCTTCCAGAGAATAAATGGTCCCTCGGATTCACTGCAGGGTGAGCTGGTCAGAGTTCCCCTGTCAGAGTTCTGCTGGCCCCCAGTTCCCCTGGGTGGCCCGTCCCACCCTGGAGAAAGAATTTTCACCAAGTTTTAGAAGTGAGTGAGAACTTGGGCAGGTGGCTGTGTTGGCAATAGGCCGGAAGCATAGCACCCATAGCTAAAAGGTGGGGGGGAAAGCAGCATCCCTGGTTCAGAGTGCAGAGACTTAAAGCTGGTAAATTCCAGCCTGGTAAGCCTTTGAGGAAATGAGTGCACTCACTCAGTACTGACATGGTTCCAGATTGGTACAGTCCTGGAGAGCCATAAACGTGTTCCTGTCTTTGACAAGTAATCCTGCTCCTGAAAATTTATGCTCAAGGAAATAATTCTACAGAACACCAAAATCTCTTGGAACAATAGTGTTCAGAGAGGCATTCTTTATGGCAGAGAACATTTGGAAACAATCAAGAGCCCAACAATAGGAGCTGATTAAATAAAATATGAAGCATCCATAGAATGAAGTGTCAGGAAGATATTAAAAATGATAGTTAAATTTCTATTAATCAAAAACAATTCAGCCAATATTGATGGAGGGCACTCTATTAGTCCTTGAGGGTTGCCATAACAAAGGACCACAGGCTGAAGGGCTTAAACAACAGAAATATATTTTCCCGCAGCTCTGGAGGCTAGAAGCCTGAGGTCACCAGAAGAACCAAATGCCAAACACTGAGAACTGCAGTGGGGAAAGGTCGGCTATTTTATTATGAACTAGAGGCCTGGTTTCATGCACAGGTGGGGTCCCTCGGGGTGGGCCTGGGGGAATCAGGCCCCAGCTCACGCCTCCAGCTTTGTAGCCCCGCAGCCTTGCCTGGCACCCCACTGTGGCCTGGTGCTGCCTCTTCACCTGGTCCATCATCCTGCCTATGGGATGATCGATCGGGGCCACGCCCCCTGCCCAGTGCCTGGGAGCTGGGCAGCAGCCCCACTTCCTGCTGCCACTGCTGGTTGCTGTCTACGAGATAATCAGCAGGGTGATCAGCCCCCACTTGTACCCACGTTGGCCTGGCATCACCTGCTCACCTGCTCCACCATCCCACCATGGTCCCGTTCTCATCAGGGCCCATCGGGGCTGGCAGCACCTCCACTGCTGCCCACTGCCAGCATCACATCACTATCGCCCTCCATGTTCTGTGCCACCTGCTGGTGGCGAATACATGTCATAGTGAGCAAACTCCCGGTTGAACAATTTGCATATTAGGCTTTTATTATATAGGACTAAAGGCCCAGAGCATAGAATGGATGAGACGGCCCCAATTGCCCCTGATTGGGACTGGGCGAGACTGGCGGACATGCCCTGGAGCTCTCCCACGGTCTCTCCCTATCCTGATCATGCACTGGTGGGGTCCCTTGGCCTGGCTGTCAGAGATTGGGCCAAAACCTGCCCGGTGCACAGATTTGTCCAGAGTGTGTCTTGGCCCATCTCACCCAGTCCCCGATCGGCTGGACTCCAACATCAAGCTAACCTACCGGTCAGAGCATCTGCCCCCTGGTGATCAATGCATGTCATAGCTACTAGTTGAACCATTGAACGGTCGAATGGTCAGTTAGGTTTTTATATATATATAGCTGGTGCTGCCCAGGGAATGGGAAGCTAATGCTGAAAAGCCCTAACTCCCCTATCCAGAGATCAGGCAGGTTTTTAAGCATATACGGCAGGGGTCTTCAAACTATGGCCGGCGGGCCACATCGGCCCGAAGAGGAGTCTGATCCGGCCCGCCAGGTTTTTTGGGCAGTGAGCGCAGCCGAGGTGTTACAGTAGGAATTAGTAGTTCATATAGTCCGGCCCTCCAGCTCTCTGAGGGACCGTGATCTGGCCCCCACTTTAAAAAGTTTGAGGACCCCTGATATAGGGGGACAGGTATGTGGAAGCACTGGTGGGGCACGTTTTAATTGGGGGTGGGTGGGTGGGAGGACTGGGACCTTGGAGCTTGGCCATTTCTCAGGGGTCCTCAAACTTTTTAAAGTGGGGGCCAGATCACGGTCCCTCAGAGAGCTGGAGGGCCGGACTATATGAACTACTAATTCCTACTGTAACACCTCGGCTGCGCTCACTGCCCAAAAAACCTGGCGGGCCGGATCAGACTCCTCTGCGGGCCGCATGTGGCCCGCGGGCCGTAGTTTGAAGACCCCTGTAAGGGAACCAACACAGGATCTTCCTGGACAATGAACTCCTTGCTTCTGAAATGGTTCCTGCGTTCAAGTTCAGGTTATGTCCAAGTCCTTTGGTTGTGGGGGGGGGGGGGGCCGGGGGAGGTGGAGACTGGTTCCCAGTGCAGCTGGAGGTCTAAGTTCTCCCCCCTGCACATACTTAGACTGCTAGACTTGCGGGTTTTGTCTGTTGTCCCTAAAAAGCAACTCAGTGCCGGGTTAAACAGAATAGACCCATTTTAGCTGGTTCCGTGGTTACATACACATGGACTTTCCTTTGTGTCTGTGTTCTAATTTTCCTGACACCAGTCATGTTGGAGTAGGGTCCACCCTCATGGCCTCATGTTAACTTAATTTACCTCCTCCTAGTTCCTCTCTCAAAATGCAGTCACATTCTGAGGCGCAGTAGATTACCTACAATCACTTCAGTATGTGAATTGGGGTGGAGGTGGACAGGCTTATTCTGTATCTGGGACTATGCCGGGGGTTTGGGGAACAGATATAAGAAAGACCCAGGCAGCCAGTGGTTGCTGAACGTCTGTGGGCAGGGCAAAGGTTGGCTCTGACGGCAGAGGCTGGAGTGGGAAGACTTTGCAGAAAGACATTTGGGGAAAGGCTGGAAGCAGAGTGCAGGTTACACTTGGCCTCTCTGAAGTGGCCCTTGGGCACTGCCCACTCAGGACTCAAGGGCTGTAATCACAGTATGTCCATTATGCTCCTCCCCCCCTCCCCTTCAGAATGCACTCAGCGGGGACATTTTCTCCTGAGTTCCCGCACCAGAACGCATGCAGCTTTAGAACTTTCTCTGATCACTCTTAGGCCTGTCTCTCGGGTTATGTGAAATGGACCAACTCTGTCCCGATTTAGAAACGAATGTACTAACCAACGCTTCCAATTTCAGTTATAACCCGCCTGGCTGGACCTGCTATATTTGGGCCATCTGGGGCAGGGTGCTGGGTGATGATAACCTTTCCCTTCGACTCAGTCTCCTTCTCTCTGCCTCCACCTCTCGGGTTGGAGTTGAGGGAGGGAGGAAAAGTTATGCTGTCCCTGTGCACACGGTGTCTCCATGGCTAGAACAGGATTCACAGGCTCTGGGCTGGGGCGTGGTAACACTGGGCTGAGGAGGGTCAATGGCTTACAAAAGGCTTTTCACTGGGTGTGCGTGCATCAGCTGAGAGCAGGGAGAGGAGGCAGTCATCACCCAGTTCTTTCTTTTTGAAGAATATTTTCTTTATTGATTTTAGAGAGGAAGGGAGAGGGAGAAAGAGAGAAAGAGAAAAAAAATGTCAGTGATGAGAGAAAATCATTGATTTGCTATCTTCTGCATGCCCTACACTGGGGATTGGATTGAGCTTGCAACCCAGGCATGCACCCTGACCAGGAATTGAACTGTGACCTCCTGGTTCATAGTTCGAAGCTCAACCACTAAGCCACATCGGCTAGGTTTCACCCAATATCTTGACACAGCCTGGTCTGTGGTTTCTCAAATGGCCATCTTCACTTTAGTCTACCCTAATCGTTAATTATCAGTGATTATAGCTAGCCCTTAGGAGAACCTATCAGGGCAAAAAGCAAATCTGCAATGGAAGTTTGAGCTTCTGGGACTCATTTGGCCTTACATTCTCCATGAACCTGTAGGAGAGATCAGAAGTGGTGACCCTCATGGAGGAGAAGCCTCGCCTGAGGTCTCAGAGTGGACAGCACGGCGGCCTGGATCTGCGGACAAGAGGTGTTGCGTGACTTGCTCAAGTGAGGCACTAAGATGTCAAGCACACTGGCTTTGGGGCCACATGCCTACATTCTGCTTCCATCTCTGTGTTAGTCAGCTCTGGGGCCTGAAACAAGTCACTTAGTCTTAGTTTCACTTTATCTAGCAGTTAGAAAGCTCTCACTCACGGAGTTGCCAGAAGATTACAACATATAAAGTATAGAAAAGCATCTACCCAGTACCTGGTTCATGACAGGACCTAAATGAATGTTATTTTCTTCCCTTTCACTGATTAGTGCTGAAATGCAGCAGTTACTGGAAAGGGGACCTGGCCGGTCTGCCTAGAGCCAGCCAATATAGTGTGTGGATTCTTGACTTCGAGTAGGAAAATTTCACAACACCAGTCCAGGTGGTTTTAGAGGACTTTTTTTTAAACCTGGGATAGTGGAACAAGGAAGGGCTTGAGAAATTGTTACGGAAAAACCAGAGAAGAACCAAGCAACGCTTAGAGAGATAGAGTTACATTTATTGTTGTTGTGATGATGATGATGATGATGATGATGATGTGTGGGCCCAGAGAAAAATGTCTCTCAAATTCTGGGCAAAAAACATGGAGGAACTTTCCCTCTTTATACCTTTTTACCCTCTTTGTCTCGCACATATGGGTTTTCCAGTCCCCTTTGCAAGTTCTTAATGAGTCCCATCTGGTGGGGCTTTGAGACCTCAACCAAAGGCCTGGCCTGGCGCCAGCACTGATAACTTCATCCGGGGAAGGTTTATGGCCTCTCTGGAATGGGAGTAATCTTATTTCCTTATTATTTAAGCAAGCAAGCAATTACAGAAGCCAAACTAGCGGGGTCAACATTTTAAACAGCAGTTTTTATATAAGATGGATGCTTCCACACGAGCCCAGGCTGGGCTGCTTTGCTGACTAAGACGTCAGAGAAGAGGGCCCTTGGGACAATTCAGGGGTTTTCCCTGGGGTGAACTGCCGCCGCCCATTGCTGCCCTGGTTCAAGCCTCCTGGGGTTTCTCAGAGTCTGGGGGACGCACCCCTGTAGGGGAAGAAGCGGTGGAAGGGAATGGCTGGGACCTTCGTTTTGGGGGCTGGGAGTTTAGGAGAGATCTGAGGGAAGGATTTCCATAGAATATTCACCAGCTCTATGCGGATGAGTCATAAGGAAATCCATTCCCTTCACTTCATCTGTCCTTGGGTGTAGTTGGCAAATGGATTTCTGCAGTCTCCCTGAGTAAGTTGGTTTAAGCTGTTTACCCTCTGGTTGGGGAGGAGAACTGCAAACCATTTACTCTTAAGTATGCGTGATTTAGGGAAGACAGGATTTTCCCAACTGGCTGCAGACTGCGCGGTTTAATGATCGGTCTCAGTTCCTCACAGCCTCCTCTTGGGTCTGGGGTCTGAATGAAAGACCACAGTCATCTGTGTGGATGAAAAGGGGACAGAAAGCAGGCCTTACAAACTCAGTGGCCTAATGTAACCTCATGGGATGGTTTGGAATGAAAACTTGTTAAGAAGGAGTCATGACCTAGGCTGGTTTCTTTCTCGCCAGAGGTCAATCTTTATCTTAACTGTGGCTAAGATTGTATTTTTGTGTCTAAGAAAGTACATTTGGAATGTCTGGGTGATTTCCCGCATCCAGACCCCTCGGGGCACAATCTCCCACAGGGCAGGTGACTGCAGAGCCTCTCATTAGAATTGCTGTCCTGTTAATTGCGAATACGTGTCTATTCCTTTCGCTTTGTATCCAGCCTCAGAGATGTCCCCCCTGCTCTCCCTTCTCCCGCCTCCCTAATCTATCACCAGTGGATTTCATGTGACCCCCTTACATCTTCCCTTCTTTGAGTCTTTTTTCTCCCCTTTGATTCTGATGTATAAAATAAGTGATAAAACTGCCACTTGCCGGAGAATTTTCTCAATTTGTTGAGATTTGCTTCCCTGAAGTTGCCAGTTTGGCTCAAATCGACTCATACAAATTTTTACAGTTTGGATGCTTCCTATATGACCCCTGAGAGGTGCCCTGGCTGATTCCCCAGGATAGGAGGCCGTGTGGAGAGTTTCCAGGACCTGAGGGTAACCCAGGTGGTGTTGTAGCAGGGGGAAGGGCATCAGGGGTTAGACGCATGGGGTCAGACTGGGCCTGGGTTCAGCAACCTCGGTACTTGACTTCTGGCTAGGGAAGGATTCAGAGCCAAGACTCAAACTATAGGAGAACATTTATTTATAAAATCACAGAGGTAGAAGTAATTTGTAGAAGAAATGGGCTGGGGAAACAAGAGGCAAAGGAAGGGCCCTAGGAGCTTGGGAGTGAGGAAGGGAATGGTAACCCGCCTGGGAGGAGGGGAAAGGAGGAGAGGAGGGGCAGAGGGAAGGGCAGAGGACAGTGAAGAGGAAAAGAGGGGAATGGAGGGGAGGGTGCTGCTGTGCCCGGGAGGGAGAGCACACTGACTGAGTCCTCTGTCCTAACGGTTTAAGACCGTAGGGGAGGTCCCAGGGGAAGATCAATAGAACATTCAGCAGCTTTCCAGGTGTGTCCTTTAGGGTCTAGGTCTCCACTGGTGGGTTGGCTGGTGCCTGGGCAGGGTCATTATCCAATGCAGCTGGCCCTGAGGTCAGCTGTGGCTGGTTTTGTTGTTTTTCTGGGCCTGGAGCTGAAATACAACTGAGGCCTAGATGTTATCTCTAAGGAGGAACGAACGGTCAGGGTGTCTGAATGACCAGAAATGTGCTGGGGGAGGAAAGGTCATCCTGGGGGCGAGGTCCCTCCCTACAATTGCCCCAGTGACCTGTACCTGGCCCATCGTCCTTGCTCTGCTCGTGTCTAACTGCCCACCACAGTGACACCATGGGGAAGATGAGTTAGGGTCTGTCAGACAGCCATGATGTTTGAAGAATGTTTTCCTACTGAAATCTCCAGCTACTTCTGGTGTCCCGGGCACATCCAGCCCTGGGACACAGAATGCTCACCCTCTGGCAAATGAAGTATTTTATTTTTCTTTTATTATTTACTCATTTTGTTAATCCTCACTGGAGGATCCTTTTTTCCATCGATTTTCAGAGAGAGTGGAAGGGAGGGAGGGGAGAGAGAGAGAGAGAGAGAGAGAGACAGAGGGAGTGAGAGAGAGAGGGAGAGAGAGAGGAACATCAATGTGAGAGAGACACATCTATTGGTTGCCTCCCTCAAGAGCCACAACACAGGCTAGGGATCGAACTTGTGACCCAGGTACATGCCCTTGACCTAGAATTGAACCTGAGATCTTTCAGTGCTCAGATTGGTGCTCTAACCACTGAGCACACTCACCAGATAATGAAGTCTCTTGATATTTTAGAGAGAGTGGAAGAGAGAGGAAAAGACAGAGATTAATATCGATGTGAGAGAAAGACATCAATTGGTTGCCTCTTGTATGCGTCCTGCCCAGGGCCCAGTTCGAGGAGGAGCCTGCAACTGAGGTACGTGCACTTGACTGGACTCAAACCCGGGACCCTTCAGTCCATATGCCGACACTCTATGCATTGAGCCAAACCAGCTAGGCCTTTTTAAAAAATATTTTTATTGGTTTCAGAGAGGAAGGGGGAGGGAAAGAGAGGGAGAAACTTTAATGATGAGAGAGTATGATCACACCAGCCAGGCAGACTGGCTGCCTCCTGTACTCCCCTCACCGGGGACCGAGCCAGCAATCTGGTTTACACCCTGATTGGGAATCAAACCCTAATCTCCTCATTCTTAGGTCTATGCTCAACCCCTGAACAACACTAGCCGGGCAGATGATAAAGTCTTAATAGCCATTGGCCAAGACCTTGGAGTTGTGGTGCTAGTGGCTTCGATGGGAAAGGCCCATTGCCTCTCCTCCTCCACTGGCCCGAGCCACGTGCCTGGCTTCCCACTGGGCTTGTGGGCCCAGTTAGGTGGGGACGTAGTCTCCACGCTCCCAGTTCCCATGAGACTTACTTCTCGAGGGTAACACTCCTGGACTCTTCCTGCAGCCCCCTCTACTCCGCCCGAGGAGAAAGAGGGTGACTAATGGATTCGTGATTTGAGAGAAGCAACTGAGTGGAAGTGGCGACTCCCTCCTGGATTCTGCCTCGGGATCTGCGTTCTGAGCTCCTCTGTCTCGTGAGGTGAGCTTACGAGTGGCTCGGGGAGGAGCCTGCAACTGAGGTACGTGCACTTGACTGGAATCAGGTTCAAATCAGTGGCTCTCAGAGCAGGCTTGCTATCTGGGAGTGCAAGCGAGCCAAAGTATAATTTTTCAAAAAAAAGTTAAAAACATTACTTCCACGCAAATGTGGAATGAATATGTCTCAAAGGTCTGCTTAATTCATCAACCAGAAAAGGCTAGAGCTGGCTCTTAAGCGCATTGGGTGGAGAGATTTATAGTCAGGAGAGGAATGCTGAAATAAGTTTATTAAGTGAGGTGCAAAACTGGTTAATATCCCACACTGCAAGTAAACCATAGTCTTTGTCGTTATCTCCTCCGGCAAACAGATACCATTTGCAACCCTATCAGACAAATTGACATGTAATGCCAATGAATCTAGGCCCTAAAACATAGTCAATAAAAATCTCATTTCTCCTATAGAATCAAATCAATCTTGGTGGGCCAGTTAGATAATCATCCAATAGAACGTTGAGAGGAAAAAAAGTCATCTTTTTGTAGTATTTCCAAGTTTTGATAATTTGGGGTAATTCTTAAGGAATAAATTCAGTACTGGGGAAGGGGGATATTAGCAAGCCCATCGAACATTTGTTAAAATAGCTTTATTTGCTGCCTCCACTTTCTAAGTCCTGGGTCTCTGTCTCATTGGTCTGTTTTTGCTTGGGTAGAGAAGAGGGAGGTAGGGGGTTTATTTATTGAGCCTCCCAAGCCCCAGAGGGCATCCTCTCTCTTGGGCAGGCCCTGTCTTTGCCTGGGCGCTGCTCCAGGATAACTCTGGCCGGGTGATGGCCGAGATCCCCTGTACCTCCCCCTGCCAGGCACCATCAATCCAACTCCCGCGCTGCGAAAGCATGGGAGGAAACACATTCACTTTCTGTTCTAAATCTGCCGAGACGCCAGTTTAATAAACAAAATAAATATCTCTTTTTAGTGTTTTCTCCCCTTATGAATATGTACGAGCTGTTCGAACTTTGGGAAGAGGCAGGCTTAGAGACAGCTCCTGGATTTAGAGTTCCCAAGGCAGAGAATGACAGAGAGCTTACTCGACTTATTCTTTTTTTAAAAATACGTTTTAATTTATTTTAGAGAGAGAGGAAGGGAGAGCTATAGAGAAATAGAAACACGGACGAGAGAGAAACATCATCAATTGGCTGCTTTCTGCATGCCTTCTACTGGGGATCGAGCCCAAAACCCAGTCAAGTGCCCTGATAGGGAGTCAAACCAGTGACCTGTTGGCCCCTGGGTCAATGCTCAAGCACAGAGTCACACAAGCCGGGCTGGAATTATTCTTTAACCCTCCAACCTTCCACCCCGATACTGGGCCTCTGAAGATGCTGAGGAGAAATGAGGTTGGGTGAATAGCCATTTTCTATAATCAATCAATACACCCTCAATGAATGCTTATTATTTGACAATCACAGAGGTAGGATCAAGATGTATAGAGTCAATCCTTCATGGTCTCCTCAGGGAGAAACCTATAGACAAGCAAATTACAAATGCAATGTGATAAGTACAGCAACAGAAGCGTGTGTGTGGTATAGAGATTCATTTATAAGGCAGCTTGGGGTAGAAAAAATACAAATGTGCAAATAGACACACCTAGGTTCAAGTTTCAGCTCTATCACTTAGCTAAATGTTTTAGACAACCTATTTGTAAAATGGGGTCAATGGCTTCCTTACTGTTTTTGTTAGTATTAGAAATAATGCATTTAAAGTACTAAAATAATATTAGCAACCTAAATGTCACTCAGCAAATCATAGCTATTAATGAGAGGCATTTATTTAAAACTTTTTTTTAACTTAGCTACAGTAAACAGCTCACAACAGAATTGCCCTTGGTGATGTATAAGGCACTTTCCATTGTCTTAACACTGAGAAGGAGGCATTGTTCTTCCCCATTTCACCAAGGAGAAACCTAGGGCTTTCAGTAGGGGAGTCGAACTCAATCAGAGAAGGGGCCAAAATCTAAAATCCAGCCTAAATCGCGGGCCGAATGGTTTACTGAACAGTCATAAACTGACAATGTCATAAACTGACAGCGAAGTGCAGTGATGACAGCGCGGTGCGGGCCACATTGCAAGGCCTGGAGGGCTGGATTTGGCCCGCGGGCCTTGTGTTTGACACATGTGAGAGATCAGAAGCCCAGGTCAAGGCCACAATGGCCCCAGCAGAAACTCTGAGAGAGGATCATTTTTTATTTGGACAGAGTTACCAAGCCTGTGAGGCAGAGATTATTCTGTCTTTTCAGGCCCAAGTGCTGAGAAGAGGACCCTGGGGTGCGGTCTTTGCTAACAGGTAGGAGTGGTTGGAAGGTGGTGACAGTCACATGGGCACTGGGGTGACACAGTCAGAGGACGAAAGCAAGTGGGACCCTCTTGGTTGCTACCATCTCAGAAAGGAGCTCTCGACAGGAGAGGCCAACACCATGTCAATGCCCTCAGGCTGTGGAGTCCTCCTCACTTCCCTTACATGACCATTGTATGTCCCACCCATTCCCGAGTGATGAGCAGTAAACTCCGCATAAGGAGAACCATCTGTCTGCATGTTTGGGGGCAGCAGGGAATCAGGAACTGGGGAGAGAGCACCCTGCTGCCTGGGCAAAGGAGAACCCCCAGGGAGGTGTTGGTGGAGGCAGCTTTTCAGGGGAAAAGGAGGCAGGCCGAGTCTCTGGCACATTCCAGAGGCCTGGAAGGAGAAGCAAGAAGAACACAGGAACCGAAAATTGTCCTGGGGTTCCCCCAGTGGAAGAGCCACCTGGACATGCCCCCGGGGAGCCAGGCTGGGAGCCAGGCCTTCAGAATCCAGACTCTTGTCACCTCACCACACATTCCCTACAAATGCTGCACCTCCAGATCCCGCATGATGGAGGTGGGATCTGGCTAGCTCTCAGAGACGCTCTGAGAGGGTAGAGTGGTGGGACATCGGACAGGAGGGAAGCTGGAGAAGATGACTGAGAGGTTGTCCCGCTCAAAGAATCAGGCTCTCTGTGGCCTGTGTCTGGGGGAACACCCAGAAGTCTACACTCAGGATCGATTCCAGAGAACTGACACGTAGCCTTACTCAAATTCAGAAGAGCTATTTTGCCCGTGTAAGTCTCTCCTATTCAAGCTCATGCATTTAAGAGGCTGCAAGCTGGTGGTGAAGAAGGGAAGTCAGATGTCGCCACCTCTCTCCCGTTCCAGTCCCCGCCCCCGGCAGCTCAGCAGGGCCCGGGTGTCTGCCGTGGGGCTGAGATTGGGAGCTTGGCAGCAGGGACGTGGTGGTGTCCAATTTTTCTTCACACAGTCACTGGCCCTTGTCCGCCTGGGGCCCCGGGGTGGCAGAGGGGCAGCAGGTAAGCAGCCAGTGTCTGCTCCCGCCAATGTTAGAACAGAGCGGCACAGGCTTTATTAGCAGAGACATGGGTTTAGGCTAAACTTTAGGTAGAGCTAGGAGAAGCCGGAGGAATGACAAGGGAGAGGCTGGGTGAAGTTTTGAGGATTCTCTTCTAAGATATTTTGGTCTTTGTAAAATTTTATCTTTATTGTTGAAAGTATTACAGATGCTCCCCTTGCTACCCCCATTAACCCCTTCCACACCTAACCATTTGGTCTTATTTTTTAAAAAAATGTATATTTTATTGATTTTTTTAGAGAGGAAGGGAGAGAGATAGTTAGAAACATCGATGAGAGAGAAACATCGATCAGCTGCCTCCTGCACACCCCCTACTGGGAATGTGTCCGCAACCAAGATACATGCCCTTGACCGGAATCGAACCTGGGACCTTTTAGTCCGCAGGCCGACGTTCTATCCAATGAGCCAAACCGGTTTCGGCTGGTCTTATTTTTTGAAGTATGTTAGAATACATTACAGATATTATGATTTTCATCCCTAAATACTTCAGTCTTTAGCTCTAAAAAACTAGGGCAAACTGATAAGGATGCTGGTGACGTGTGTGTACATGTGTGTACGTGTGTGTGTGTGTGTGTACAAGCAGTTGTTTTCAGGAGGAACTGGATACATTCTACTCCAGAGGGGAGCAAACCTTACATATTCTCTTCATATCCCTCCTGGCTTTTGGAGACTTCATCTCTTGCTCAGCCTGGTGTTCCCGAGCAGTGTGTGTGTGTGTGATGTGTGTGTGTGATGTGTGGTATGTGTGAGAGTATGTGTGTGTATGTGAGTGTGGTGTGTGTGAGTGTGTGGTGTGTATGTGTGGTGTGTGTGTGTGAGTGTGGTGTGTGGTGTGTATGTGTGTGGTGTGTGTGAGAGTATGTGTGTGTGAGTGTGGTGTGTGTGTGTGTGAGTGTGGTGTGTGAGTGTGGTGTGTGGTGTGTATGTGTGTGGTGTGTGTGAGAGTGTGTGTGTGTGTGTGTGTGTGTGTGTGTGTGTGTTGCAGGTGGAGAGGGAAGCAACTGGGAAGACAGATTGAAGGCAAAGCCCTGTTCCTTTGTCTCCCATCGTGGCCTTCCGCCTTCCCTTAAGCACGTGGTACCCATCGCCAGCAATCCCACAGTAATTTCTCACTGAGAAACCTGAACAAAATTGAGTGCTGAGTGGGACCCAAATTGCAAATCAATGAAGCCTGAATTAAATATTGATTTTTCCCGTCTTCTTTCAGGAAAGCTTCTTTGGCTTTGTTTTTCACTTTTTAATTTTTAATCCTGATCTTTAACCATTCAGAGTGAAAGCTGAAAGGCTAATCCCACAGGCAGAGCCCGGTCCTCCCCACTGCCCTGCCTCCCTCCGCCTCCCCTCCTTCTCTCCCTCCCTCCCTCGCTTACTCTTCTTCCTCCCTCCCCCTCGGTAACTTTCCTCTCTAAAGATGGAATGCCAGGAAGTGGGAGATGTGGCTCACAGGAGGGTGACTGTGCCATCAGCCCACAGGGTTGTGGCTGAGCAAAGGGCAGCCGCCCCCGCCCCTCGTGGCTCCTGGCTTGGCCCCCTAGAAGGGAGGACTCAGTACCATCCCAGCCCAAAGACGAGATGCAAACGTAGCCTCACAGGGCTTTGCCCACTGATCTTGCTGGGCAGCTCTTCAGACTGTGCTGCGCTGGCATGGCCAAGAGTGACCCTGAGCAGGGACAGCTGAAAGGCTAGGAAAGACAGACTAGAGGATGAAAGCTGGGTCTGGGTCAGGGGTCCTCAAACTTTTTAAAGTGGGGGCCAGATCACGGTCCCTCAGAGAGCTGGAGGGCCAGACTATATGAACTACTAATCCCTACTGTAACACCTTGGCTGCGCTCACTGCCCAAAAAACCTGGCGGGCAGGATCAAACTCCCCTGGGGGCTGCATGTGGCCTGCGGGCCGTAGTTTGAAGACCCCTGGCTCTGGGTGGAACGCTGCTTCCTAAAAAACAGCACCAACACCCACACGCCGTGTCTTTATTGTATAGCAGATGCCACGAGGCAAAGTGAGGGCGTGGTCAAGATGTTTACAACATTCTCGTGGGTTTCAATCCCACTCAACCACATGCACCTGATCAAGCTTTGTTTACTTGCAGCCTATATCACTCAGGCACGTGGGGCCACGTGTTCGGACCATAGGTTCAAGCTGACAACTACAGCTGTTGGCTTTAATTGGGACTTGCACGTGGCCAAGAGAGGACTGTGCCCTCTCACTATCCAAGTCTTGAATCTGTCCAAACACTGTAGTCGCACCCCACATTCAGAGGCCTCAGGAAGTCTTTCTTGATAGCTCCGTCTAAAACCCAGGGGTTCCCATCCTCGGAATGTGCCTGCGGGGCTGGAGGAAGAGAGTTAGGAGCTCCTGAGCCTTAAAAAGATGGTGGTGCTTTCTCCGCTGCCCCCGCATCCCGGTGGAACAGAACATGAGACATCAATTAAGAGTAAGGAGCTCCACAACATTCTGATTTCCCCAGACCGATGACGAGACTATGAAGCAGAAAGTCACTTTAATATCCTGCTGTGCCTGCTTGGGGTTCTATAAGTGGCCCAGTGCTGGGGTTCTTTCTGAGGAGTCTGGAACCCATGCCTCCTTGCTTGTGGCCTGTGGTCCTGGGACCCCCCGGGGTCCCTGGAGAACCTGCCAGTCCCAGGCTCTGGGCAACACAGACGCGCTCTCTCACCCTGAGCCCGCTTCCTTCGTGTCCCCCTCCCCCATGCCTGCAGCTTCCTGAGCCTCCGGCTCTGGCTGCAGAAATGAAACATCCTGGTCCCTGTCCCCAGAGGACCCTTCTCAGGAGGCCTCTCCAGGGGGAGCTGGAGGAATCTAACTGCTGCCCTCCCCCCCGGCGGCGGAGAACCTGCTTCCAGAGCCCCCTCCCGGGCACCGCCCGGTTCTCTGTGCCGAGGTCTGCGAGCCTCAGGTGAGGCGGCCCCCGGACATTTTAGAGCCAGCCCAGGAGGAGAAGCCCGGGCCTAGCCCTGTGTGCTTCCCTCTCACCGCTCCGGCAATTCCCTGCCACCGACTCTGGAACGGGCCAAATGTGGCTTTGTAATGTGGCAGAGAATGCGTCCATTCACTGAACACTTACTGAGACCTACTGTGTGCCAGCGAGCTCAGAAGGAATATGGAGACAAAAACATACCCCCTGTGATCTTACGGGCACCGATGTGGGGAGAAAGACAGACAGACACATAAGCACTTACACTATAGTGTGACTAGGGCTATGATATAGTCCCTGAAGCACATGAGAGACACCGAAACCAGTGTAGGCTGGGCTGGGGGTGGGGGAGGGGGTGGGGGGGGTCAGGACTGATTCTGAGCTGCTTCCCATGGATACGTTAGCCCAGTGGTCGGCAAACTCATTAGTCAACAGAGCCAAATATCAACAATACAATGATTGAGATTTCTTTTGAGAGCTGAAAACTGCTGTGCATGGGCCACAAAGTTTCAATCGCACTATACGTGCACCCGTATGTGGTATTTTGTGGAAGAGCCACACTCAAGGGGCCAAAGAGCCGCATGTGGCTCTTGAGCCGCAGTTTGCCGACCACTGGATGAGGGGCTAGGCGGGTGTTCTAAGAAGAGGAGCTGCCGGGGAGCAAAGGAAGGAGACTTGCGGGGGCTCTGTCACCTGGAACAGATGTGGGGATCTTGGGAAATCTGTAACGTGAGCCCAGTCTGTCAGTGGGACCAGCTCCATGGAGACTGGGGGAGGCAATGTTATAGAGATTAGCATAGCGTCTAGCAGGCAGCCAGCCGTCTCTGCGTTTTAGTTTGTCATTGCTGGTGAAGTGTATGACCTTGCAAAAGGTCACAGCTACCTCGTGCCCTCCATTCTCTTACCTGTAAGATGGAGTTCTTAACAAAGTCTGCTCAATTGTGAGCAGGTCAAGGGACTGCCTTGCTGACTGTGACCCCCTCTGAAAGCAGGGCCCCGTATGGAAACATACCTTTAAGGCTGGTCCCTTTCCCTGCCCTTCTCATTCTCCCAGCCCCCACTTAGGCCTAAATACTGGAAAACAGTAGCAGCCGTTGGTTCTCCTCTCACTCAGGATATGTCTTGCTTGATGCTCACCATCCAAAAATAGATCTGACTCCAAGATCAGCTCTTTTCCCACTAAACTCCTGTTGCCACAACAGATTTTTAGTCTAACAATGACGTATAGATTTTTGCTTACCAAATTAGCAAGGCATTAAGAAAAAAATCCAGCTGTAGCAAAAATACAGAGGAATGGGCGCTTTTATACATTGCTGGTATAATGTTTTAGATGTAACATACAAATTGCTAAGATTCCTTTGGATAGCAAACTGACAATATGTATCAAAAACCTAAACATGTTTAAGCTATTTCCCCCAGTTATTCTTGATTCTGACAACCAAACTGATGATAATAATCCTAAACACACACAGTTGCACAAATATGTCTGTTGCTGCTTTAAAGAGTCTTGTCTGTTCAGTCCTGAGGGAAAGGCTAACTAAATTATGACAGAACCATCTACCCCAAGGTAAGCAATTAGGAGGGACCTGGAGGAGTCAAATCCAGAGAGACAGAAAGTCACACAGTTGCCAGGGGCCAGGGGCGGGGATGGAGAGTTATTTTGTTTAATGGGGGCAGAGGTGCAGTTTGGGAAGATAAAAATAAGTACAGAGATGGATGGTGGTAGTGGTTGTACAAGAATGTGAATGTACTGAATTATAATATAATATAACACTTAAAAATGGTTAAAACAGTCAATTTTACATTATACTATATAATAAAAGCCTAATATGCTAAGTGTCTGACTGTTTGTCCTTTTGACCAGTCGCTATGATGTGCACTGACCACCAGGGGGCAGATGCTGTGACTGGTAGGTTGGCTTGCTGCTGAGGTCCAGCCCATTGAGACTGGGTGAAACAGGCTGGACACATCCTGGAACCCTCCCGTGGTCTCTCCCCAACCCTGATTGTGCACTGGTGGGTCCCTCGGCCTGGCCTGTGCCCTCTTGCAATCTGGGACCCCTCGGGGGATGTCAAAGAGCTGGTTTAGCCCCGATCCCCACAGGTCAGGCCGAGGGCCTCCACTGGTGCACAAATCTGTGCACTGGGCCTCTAGTGTATATATATTTTTGAAAATATATTTTTTTATTGATTTCAGAGAGGAAAGGAGCGAGAGAGAGAGAGAGAGAGAGAGAGAGAGAGAGAGAGAGAGAGATGATGAGAGAGAATCATTGGTTAGCTGCCTCCTGCACACCCCACACTGGAGATGGAGTCTGCAATCCAGGCATGTGCCCTGACCTGGAATCAAACTGCAATTTCTTAGGTCAACGCTCAATCACTGAGCCATGCCAGTTGGGCTAGTATATTTTTCATAGTGAATAAATAAATAAATAAATAAATAAATGCATTGAAGAGACTAAACAGACATTAAAGTTTTTCTTTTCTAAAACCCAAATCGAACTTGTCTGGAGTCTGGAACATGAGATAGTAAATGAGACAGGTGAGACATTTGTTCATGTGTAGCATGTATATACACACCGAGCTGCATGCTGGGGACAGGTGCACAGTGAGACAGACAAGGCAGACCTGGACCGACCCCTTTCTCCTCAGTCTGCACCAGACCTGGGAGCTGCGGTTTCAGGGGAACCCATTAGTCTGTCTGAGATACTACGCCCTGAGATGCCTTGGGTGCCCAGGTGTGCGGGTTGGGGCAGGGGCCTCTGCTGGAGAGGTGGGCATGGCCATTGCCAATGACCCTCTGTCTCCTCATCCGGTTTACATTTAGGCTTCCCGTCACCAGAGGAATGCTTTGGGGCTTTGGGCTGGTGGCCTCACAGCCGTGAGGAGGGCATGGACAGTGCTTGAGACTTAGTGGGATAGAGGGGGTGACCCCCCCATGGGCCAGGTCTGTGTTCATGCTCCCCAATGCCTGCTACAGAAGTGTTTTAACCCCCCTCCCCCCAATCTCTGGGAAAGGGGGGTAAGCACAGTAAAAGGGGGGCAGTGCTCAACATCATAACTGGGCAGGGCAGGGGGTGCATGTGAGGAGGTGGCCCAGGCAGCCTCCCGCTTCATTGGCTGGTGGGGGGTGCCCACACGTGCCCGGCACAGGGGTCTTGGACGCTGTACCAAGGGATTAGTGCTCAGACAGTAGAGCTGGGCACCTACTTCAAGTCCTGGGTCTGCCACTTGAGGTTTAGACACTTGGACAAATCACTGAACCAGCTCCGTGGCTCAGTTTCCTCATCTGCAAAGTGAGGCTCATAATAGCATCTACCTTATGGGTGGCTACGGGGCTGTGACATGAATTTCTGTTTGCAAAATGCTTAAAGCAATGCTAGGCCCCTGGTGAGCGCTGTGGCAGGTTCCAGTAAACGAGATTCAGTAAGCTGGGCACTCCCGGAGCGGAGCTCTTTCCCCCTCTTTCTTCCCTTCTCAGCTCCCCTCTCTTTCCCTCCCTTCCCCCTAATTTTCCTTTTTCTCCTCCCTTGGGGCAGGGACTTCACCCAGGTCCGGGAACCCTGCAGGGGCTGGGAGCAGTGAAGCAGGAGCTGCTAGGCTGGCAGCCCACCTCCAGCCAGAGTCGGTTCATGTAATCATGGTACCAGGACCCCCCAGCCCCTTCCCTGAAAGGTGGTTATGACACCAGCAGCTCAGCCGCCAGGAGCTGGAGCGCTTGGTTCCTACACTGCAGCCTTGAGTGAGGGATGCGCAGCTGTTGCTGGTAACAGGGGCGGAGCTGGGCACCGGGAGCTTCTCGGCCAGGCGGGAGGTGCCCAGGGCTCCAGAGCCGCACAGAGCACTCAGTCTAGAAACATCTGCCTCAGCCAGGTGGCAGGAAGTGGCACCAAGGGGCATGGCACTGCCCGGGCTGCCTTCACAGAGGCTGGTCGGCAGATTTCCCGCCTGGGACGTGGCTCCCCTAACCAGAGCACCTGTTCCCTCCCAGTCCTCCGCCCCAGCATCTTCACCACCCTCACCAGGCACCTCCCAGCTGGTGCCAAGGGGGACTGAACAGTGTGTGGGTGCCTCTGGGTTAGGTGTGAGGGTGAACATGAATGGACATTTGGGGTACCTCTAGTATGTGAAGGCATCGGATCAGGAGCTTTGCCCATACTATTAATATTTCCTTTAATTCCCACATCAACCTTTTCAATGGCACAGTATTAAACCCATTTTACACCGGAAACTGAAGCTCAGAGAGCCAAGGTGACTTGCCCAAGGTCACTCAGCTGAGAAGGGGCAGAGCCGACATCAGACTGAGAACTGATGGTCTGTGTCAGTGAGAAAACCCCATTTCACGGGCAGAGGTGGCAGAACCTTCTAGTCTTCATGGATGTCAGTCCTGCAGAGCCCAGCCCTGTTCTCTGCCGGCCCTGAGGGCCCTCGATGGGCTCTCGGTCACCTTGCACTGGAGCGCAGGAGATGGAGCCTGTCAGAGTGAGAGACAGGCCTGAGCGCTGGGCTTGGCCATGATTGGTGGGTAGTTGAACTCTCTCCCTGGCGTCTGAGAGAGGCCTGCGGCTCCCCCCGGGCTGGAGCTCCGGCTCCAGGGTGCCTCCAGTCCCTTCTCCCCTGGCGCTGGCCTGCTGAGGGGAAGGCCCCCTGGTGGCCGAAGCCCTAGTCCATTGTTGTCAGGGGTTCTCATGGCCCCCAAGTCCCGCTGCTGGCTGATGCCTGGCACCCCACTCCCCTTGCCCCCCAGGATGGTCCTGTCTCCAGGCTGAGATTGTGCAAGTCATGGTCACGTGCAGCCCTTGAGCAAGCACTGAGAGGGGGAGCGTGGCCAATAAAAGTCAAGTGAAAATCCAATAAATCAAAAATATTAAACGATATAGAAGTGGATTTCATACACCCACAAGCAAATGGAAGTGATGTGCACATTTTTCAGTTTTATTGGAAACAGCAAATGGATTAAGTGTTAACAGTTAAAAGTGATTGCAGACCTTTGCGGTAGGCGCAGGCGAATTTGGGGTCCTCCCAGGGTCCCCCGTGGCCCGCTGTGTCCCCCGCACACTAGCTGAGTGTCTGCGTGGAAGCAGACAGAGATCTTGCCGGGAGGATCCATCCTGGTGAAGAGCTGGCGCTGGTGATCTCCTGACACATGTCCCCTGCTCTCCGGGAGAACAGGCTGCAGGGTGGCCTTCAGGCAGCCCACGCCTGGGAGGGGGTCCCTCCCTCCTGCATCAGGATGTGCAAGGTCTGTTCCTTCCATGCAGAAGCTTGTCCTAAGCAGCTGTCTGTGTGGGCACTGCCCTCCATGGCTGCTAAGTGAGTGAGGAGACGGCAGTGGCAGGTCATGTGGTGCCTCCTCCGTGCAGGCTTCCAGCTGGCCTTGACCCAAGGCACTGCCCTTCTGAGCTCCCGTGTCTCCCACTGTTGGCATCTCTGCCTCCAGCGACGGCCTGCAGCATCGGTTACACATTTGGTTCACCAATGCCACCCTCACACCCGGAGGAAGGGAGCCACGGCACCGAGTGCTCATGCTTCTGTGACCCCTGCTACCCACGCTCATTTCCAGAAAAGAGAGAGTTCAACTACCCACCAATCATGCAATCCTGTTCTGCCTTGGGCAGAAAGACCAATCATGCCAGCTGCCTAACCCCGGACCCTGCCCCAGTCCCAGCATCTCATCACATTAGCTGCTTGAAGGTGAGGGGAAGGGATGTGGGGGTTGGCAGGGGGCTCCCTTGCCTTCTTGTGTATGTGGTTTTTTAAATATATATATATATATATATATATATATATATATATATATATATATATATATATATATATTTTTTTTTTTTTTTTTTTTTTTTTTTTACAGAGAGGAAGGGAGAGGGATAGAAAGTTAGAAACATCGATGAGAGAGAAACATTGATCAGCTGCCTCCTGCACACTCCCTACTGGGGTTGTGCCCACAACCAAGGTACATGCTCTTGACCGGAATCGAACCCGGGACCTTTCAGTATGTAGGCCGATGCTCTATCCACTGAGCACACTGGTTTCAGCAATGTGTGCGTGTGTGTGTGTGTGTGTGTGTGTGTGTGTGTGTGTTTATTTCCCTCCCACCCAGGAGCTGATGGGGAGCAGCAGGATAATGGTAACTGCCAACCAGGATGATGGATGAGCGGGCAAGGTTGTCCCTGTTGTCCTGCATGTCCATTGACGCCTGGGGGAATGGGTGCAAGGGCCAGGGTGAGAGGGCTGCAGTCCCACCGTCACCCGGGGCTCCCCGGCCTGCCAGGCAGCTCAGAGGGCGGCTCGGCTCCCGGAGAGGCCGCTGCCGTTCCTGTTTGCCCCGGTCCCTTGGATGGAGTCCTGACTGGATCGATCCCAGAACGGTGTCTTTGCTCTGCTAGCTGCTGGCCCAGCGGCTCCCGTGCCTGAAAGAGGGAGGCTGAATGGGAGCCTGACTCTGTTCCAGGAGAGGCTGGCTCTGGGCTCATTTCTGGGCCACTGGGGCACTGGGGCACGGGGCAGGGAATGGCCCTCCGCTGCTGGTGAGCCGCTCCTCACTGCACCCGAGATTTCCCACACCCGTGGCCCTCACGAGAGGGAGGCGACGACTGTTTTGGACTCTTGATCGTTCACCTTCCTACCCCATACTCTCAGCCACCCCCTCCCTCTCTGTCATTCGTGCCATGGAACTCGGGGCCTGGGATGGAAGCGGCTCAGAGAGGGATCCAAGCGGCTCAGAGAGGGATCTAGGCCCCGCTGCCCCAGGCGGCTCCTGATGGTCTCTCCTGTTTCCGAGCGGCTTTGTTCTCCTGTTTATCTCCCTGCACAGCCCCACTGGCCTCAGCTGCCGCCTTGCCTGCTCGTCCATCATCCTGGCTGCAGGCACCAGAGTGCATCTCCCAGGGAGACCTGCGGGCCCGGGCCTCCAAGGAGGGCTCAGTGTCAGGGAAGAGAGCGCGTTCCCCGGGGCCAGAGCACCGGCCTCAGCATTGATCATCTACGGATTACCAGGTCACATCCCAGTTGGCCCCGGTGCTCCAGAGCCACAAAAGGGTTCCTGCTTCCTTCCCCCATCGCCTCCTGCCTCGGGATCCCTGCAGCACACACTCACTCCTTGTGGCTGCTTTTCCAACAGGCAGGGGCTTTGTGCAGCCCCCCCATCCGGTCAGAGCTCTGAGCAGAGGGCCGTGCCTCTGCCTTCGGCGGAGCCTGCCGGAAGGCTGGCCTGAGCTCTGCCGCTCAGGGTCCAGGGGTGATGCTGACTGGTGACTGGGCGGCAGAGTGAAGAGCTCTTTGCTTCAGGGAGGCCTGGAGATGAGGGGAGGTGGCAGGGAGCCCGACTCCAGGAGAAGCCTCAGGGCCTTTGCAATACTCTGCTCTGAGCGAGGCCTCACCCACTCACCTCCTTCCTCTCCACCCGTTCCCGCCGCCTGGGTTCTTGTCTCTCCTGTGGTTGCTCTCTCCTCCCTGGTTTCCCTTCTGCACACCCACCCAGCCCCTGCCTCCCTCCACCTCTGCCCACCTGCACACCCCCCCAGCCCCTGCCTCCCTTTACCTTTGCCCACCTGCACACCCACCCCAGCCCCTGCCTCCCTTCACCTCTGCCCACCTGCACACCCACCCAGCCCCTGCCTCCCTTCACCTCTGCCCACCTGCACACCCACCCCAGCCCCTGCCTCCCTTCACCTCTGCCCACCTGCACACCCATCCAGCCCCTGCCTCCCTTCACCTCTGCCCACCTGCACACCCACCCAGCCCCTGCCTCCCTTCACCTCTGCCCACCTGCACACCCACCCAGCCCCTGCCTCCCTTCACCTCTGCCCACCTGTACACCCACCCCAGCCCCTGCCTCCCTTCACCTCTGCCCACCTGCACACCCACCCAGCCCCCTGCCTCCCTCCACCTCTGCCCACCTACACACCCACCCAACCCCCTGCCTCCCTTCACCTCTGCCCACCTGCACACCCACCCCAGCCCCAGGATGGCAGCCTCACCTGGGTGGTCTGACCACCTCTGCTGCTGTGATCACTGCGTTGCGTTTTCATTGTTTATTCCTGTATCCGTGTCCCTCTCACCCCTGGAGTCCCTGCCTCATAAAAGCAAAGATTCCAAATTACCGAGTGAGCAAAGGAACAGAGGAGGAATTTGGTGTGGACGGGCCTGGTGGGCAAAGGCTGGCGGGGGAGGGTGAAGAGGGTGGGCACCGGGGAGGCAGCTCAGGAACACCAGGGACACCAGGAGAGCCGTGTCCGATGCCGGCACGGGATAGGAGAGGGGCGCTTCGATGCCATCCAGCACCCTCTGGCTCCCGGGGCCTGGCAGCACCTCCTCGGAGTGAGAGATGGAAACCGGTTTCCCTGAGGACAAAGCCTGGTGGGATGACAAACCTCTCTGCTTCCTGGGAGGTGGCGGTGGGCCTGCTGGCGGGAGGGGCGGGAGAAGAAGGTGAAGGAGGGGGTGGTGAGGAGGAATGGAGAGAGCGGAGAGGCAGGAGCAGGGAGGGGGCGGGGGGAGACGCTCTCTGTGCACAGATCACTGATGCAGTGGAGGCAGCTCTGTGGGGAGGCTGCGCTGCGCATGAGGAGGCAGCAGCCCAGAAAGCGGCTGGGCTCCCAGCCCAGCGGGAGGGGCCCTGGGCTCTTCTTGGCCCCGAGACAGCAGGTGAGAAAGGCCTGGAATCTTGGCTCTCAGAGCCATGGCTCCCCACCCCCCCAGGTTGTCTCCAGAAGGGGCGGCTCTTGTGCTCCCAGAGGATATGCCACCCACCCAGGCCACCCTCCTGCAGAGGTTTCACATGGTCACAGGAACAGATGGCAGCTTCTGGAAGCTTCTAGGAGTCCTGTCCCTGTGTGAGAGGCAGTTCCTTGGAGCTGGCCGGGCTTGAGCGGTGTTGGGAGTGCGGGAGGAGTGAACATATCCCTGTCACTGTCCTCCCCTGTGCAGGGGGGAGCAGAGCAGCCCAGGGTGGGTGGGTGTGCGGGTCATGGGTTGCTCTGAGCATCATCTTCTGTTCTCTGAGCCCCGTCTTCTCACATCCCTGTTAAGACAAAAAGACACGTGGCCTCGTGGGGGGGGGGGGGGGGGTGTCCCAGACTGCTTGCTCCTTGCAGATCATCTACACCAGGTGGGGAACCATTTTTCGCCAAGGGCCCTGTGGACATGATGACATCATTCTGGGGCCACACAAAATGACCAGCTTACACATCAGCCGGCTATCTTTGCTGAAACATTTGATGAACTAGCCCCTAAGGCTTTGGAGGGCAAACCAACTGATTAGTCTCCAGCCTTATGTGGCTGGAGAGCCAGGTGTTTTCCACCCCTACCACCCATTCTCTCGTGGTCAGAGGAGGAAAACAGAGAAGGCCAGCGACTTGCTTGAGGTCACATGGCAGGTGAGTGTCTGAGCAGAGACCCTTCCCCCCTCTGCTCCCCCTGAGGCCCCTCCAGCGGAGACCCCATCGCTCCGAAGGCTTTGAGACATACTGAGGCTCTCACAGGAGGTCTTCTTTAGAGGACGGCCCGGGGGAAGTTACACCACAAGAGACCCACCCAGGCTTCCTTAGAACCGCCGCCTGCCTCTCCGCCAGCAACGCGGCTCCCGCGGCTCATGTCCCCTGGATCTTTGAGCTCCAGCCTGGCAGGATTTCCTGCTCTTCGCCCCTCACTCCTCTCCGCTGGCCTCGCAGCTCCTCCGCTGGCCTGCCACTCCTGGGAGCCGAGCAGCAGGCTCTTCCTCCTTGAAGGTCATCCTGGCTCTGGTCACTGCCACCCTCCAGCCCGTGACTCTCGCCACCCCCCACCCCCTTCTGCCTTGTGCTGTTAGCGTCTCTCCCAGGAAGAGGGGGTAACGGTGTCTGTTTCTTTGCAGAAGGATCCATTGCACTTGCATGTAAGCCTCCCTCCAGGACCTCACCCAGGCCCCTGCCTCGCCTCACCCCACTCTCAGCCGTGGCTGCTCTCACGCCGCCTCTGCTCACACCTGCTCCGCTCATTAGGCTCAGGGCCAACGCGCCTCCCTTTCCCCCGGGCCTGGAAAGCATTCCTCTCGCATCCGCATGCACATGGCTGCCCCTTCTTGCCACAAAGTCCAGCACAGCCCTGGCCCCTTCCAGAGGCCTTCCTCAGCTGCCTTCTCCACCACCAGCCTCGGCCACATCGCCTCTGTTCTGTCGTGGTCAGCATCTGCCTGAATTATATGGTGGATCTGTTATTTATTTTTATTTTTGTTTTTGTTTATTCCAATGCTGCTGGTCTCCCCCATTGAGCAGAGACCTTGTTTGTCTCATTTATTAGAGTGTCCCTAGGACTGGTTGTTCAAAGTCTCAGTGGAGGACACGGGAGATGGTTGAGATGTGGGCAGGGCCTGGATGCATGTGAATCTCTGTTGATGGGGTGCTGCAGACTCGGGGCTCCCTCTCTTCCCTGCTCAGAAGACTGGGGTTGAGGGTCTAGGTGAGACTGGGGATCTGCAGGTCAGCCAGGGGGTCCCTATCTGCCTGTGATGGAGGCGCTGTGCTGCCTGCGTCCTTGGGGTCACCTTGTCCATTATGGCTCCTTCGCAGGCTGTCCTGGTGACGGCCCCGAGAGCATTGCCTGCCAGACTCCACCAGGGCGTGGGGCGGTGGGAACTTGATGGGTGGTGGCATCACCCCCCCTTTACCCCCCTCCACACAAACACCCTACGCTGGTGCTGTGCCCCTGGCCCCCAAGCTGTAGTGTGCAAGAATCTGGGGGAGGGAGGAAGGGGTACAGCGAAGAGGAGATGGAGAAGAACTGCTTCTCCAGTTCCCTCCGCTAGGAAAAGCCTGCCGCAGGAGGCCTCCCGGGAGGCAAACCTGGCCTCCTCCCCTCGCTGCGGTTCTGTTTACCAACACGCAGGAAGGAGCCTATTGTGCTCCGGGTGAAAGATGCGGAAAGAAATTGATGAATAGGAGCTCAGGAGCCAAGAAGGTTGGCCTCCGAGACAATAGCTAGGAAGGGAGCGGGTGTGGGAAGAAGGCAGATCTGGACGGGAAAGACCGGGAGCAGAAAGCCAGGTGTGCGAAGCCGCTGCGTGGGGATGTGCGGAGAGGGGAGGGGCAGAGCACGGGCACTCCAGGGAGGTTTCTGGAGAGGTCACCCCCCCACTCCTGCCCCTGCATGGAGCTGCTCTAAAGGGTGCTTATTGGCTGGTTCTATGCCCAAGGCTCAGGTAGGAAGTGCGAGGTGGCACAGGTGGCAGTGACTCAGCAGGCAGCAGACACCTAGCGCCCATTCAAGAGAGTGGAGCACTTTGCAATGAGCCGAATTCCCATTCGGCCTCTTCCTGGCCCCCTGAGCTTGGACAGAGAACGCGGCCTCTCTGCGGTGCATCAGATCGGAGCAGCCCTTACCTTACTGAGCTGCTTCCGGGATGGATGTGACCATGCGTGCAATGCAGAGGGCCACCCAAGGCCTCACGGAGTCCTGAAAATAGAGACTGGCTAGCCTTCTGCAGCCTTGACCTCGGCTCCTGCTTGGCAGCCAGCGAGACCACCTTCTGCACCAGGCGAAGGCCTGTGCTCACAGGGGCTTGGACCGAAGGACTCGGAGGAATCCGGGACCTCTGGAATGTTAGGTTCCTGCCAGCTCCCATCTTTCTCTACCTCCTCCCCTCATTTCTGCAGGGATGATGTCCTGACCTGCTGCCTTGAGGCCTGACTTATTCAAAAGGAAAGCATCTCCATTGGCAAGCCGAGTGTATGGAACTCGGAAGGCTCGAATCTCTAAGGACTGCATTTTTTTTTTTTTTTTAATAATTTTTATTCGAGCTGCTCTTTCTTTTTTCTTTTTTCTTTTTTTTTTAAAATATATTTTATTGATTTTTTACAGAGAGGAAGGGAGAGAGATAGAGAACTAAAAACGTCGATGAGAGAGAAACATCGACCAGCTGCCTCTTGGCACACCCCCCACCGGGGATGTGCCCACAACCAATGTACATGCCCTTGATCGGAATCGAACCCAGGACCTTTCAGTCCACAGACCGACGCTCTACAGCTGAGCCAAACCGGTTTCGGCTAAGGACTGCATTTTTAAAACCCCTCCACGGCAGGGTCCTTTAGCTTGAAACGTGTGTGTCACTGCTCACACCTTCCTACTTGGCAGAACATTCCCAGCATGCATCGCTCTTTCCAGGACGACCCGGGGCTCAGGACCTCGGGCACTGCCAGGGGTCACCTCTCCTCTGCCCATCCCATTCCCCGCCAGCACCCCCCTGAAGGCCAGAGGCTTGCCTGCCATCCTGTCTGTCTCCAGGGACATGGCTCCACGGAGGTTTATGAGATCCCCAGGGCAATGCTGCTGCGCTCAGGAGCCGGTCCTGCGGGGGCGGGCCCTCTGGGGGAAGGAGCCAGTCTGAGATCGCATGTCCGTAACCCTTAGGTGGTGTGGGAGCGGTGGTTGGGGGTGGAGGGTGGGAGTGGGTATTGATTACAGATGCCGTGCGATTCAAGAGTCGTTGCCCGTCTTGCCAAGGCGGCTCAGGATGGGCATCGCTGTCGGGGTTCCTGGGCCCCAGGGGGAAGACCCTTTGGGTTGGTCCCCTTCGGCAGGAACCAGAGGGGCCCCGGGAAGGCCTGCGGCGGGGCCAGCTTCCGGTCAGGCTGCAGTGGGTTTGGGGTCAGAAACTCAGTGAGTTGGGAGACTAGACGCATTCCGTGAGTCCATGCTCTCCATCCTTGCTTCCCACTGTCCCCTTCGCCACTGGGCACGTCCTTGTCAGCACGGGTCTGTGCTCCCGGCAGCAGGAAGGGAGGGTCTGGTGCTCCCACAAAGGGAGGTTCGCTCTTAGACTGGAAATGGGATGGGAATCGGTGGAGGCACCATTTCCCTTGGGCTGGAATGTGTTTCCAACAACAGAATGGGGCTGAGGGAGCCCGTGGGGCAGGTGGACAGAGCGGGGTGCTGGTGTGACTGGCCACAGGTTGCCCAGCAAGCCAGGCCCGGGGCAGCTGGCCTCAGGGCTCTGCCCCTTGCTCAGGGGCTCCCTCCACCACAGCACGAAAGCCGTGCACTGACTCCTGTGCACGAACCCCACACTAGACACACACCAGAGACAAAAACTCCGGGAGACAAGCTGGGAGGGTGGCCCGAAGGCTAGCAGCTGTCTGCCCCGGTGCCTGGGCACAGAGGGGCCACGGGGAAAGGGGACAGGGGGAGGAGAGAAGGGAGGGCTGACGTAGCATGTTCTGTGTGTGCACGTTTAGGGGGTGCATGCATGCCTGTCCAGAGCCACAGATCAGGCCATATGCCGGGAGGGGTGATCTGATGACAAGGAGGAGGCCTGAGCCGGGAAATGTGTTGCAGAGACAGGGAAAGGAGGGGTCCCTCCGCGGCTTTTCTGCCCGCGGCGAGAGGGGAGCCCCGGAGCCCCAAGGAGAAGCCACTTCCTCTCTCCAGATGGAGCCCCTCTGTCAGCTGGCGGGACCGCAGGAGGGAGGCGTGGGAGATGGCGAGGTGGCAGGTGCTGGCACCGTAAAGCTGGCCCAGCCTGAGAGATGGAGACATGACCTTGAGAGAGAGGAGCGGCAAAAGCGAGCTGGTGACTGGTATGGGGCGAGGGAGGCGGGCAGGGAGGGAGCAGGGAGGAATCAGACAGTAGCGGGGGCAGGCAGAGCGGAGCCTGCTCCTGTCTGTCTGCCTCCCGCTCACAGCGTGAAGCAGGCGGGACACAGAAACGCAGGCACCGGCGTGGGGGGGGGGGGGGCAGTGTGTCCTCCAGCCTGTGGTCCCTCCCCCGTCCTCCCCCCCCCCCCCCAGATCCACAGACCTTATTGCCCCATGTGCTCCTGCAGCATGCAGGCCTGAGGCCTCGCCCAGCTCCCCAGCCTGGGAGGTGCTCCCCGCTGCTCCTTGCAGTGTGGAGATGTCCACAGCCCCCTCGGCAGGGCCTGGGATTGCCATCCTCCTGCAGGAAGGGCCTCCCTCCCTCCCCAGTCTCTGTGTTAAGGCATCTCTTTCTCCCGAACGAGCCACTTAGCCGCCAGTGTTCTGTGTGCAGAGGAGGGATAATAATACTCGTCACCGCGCGGCCGGGGCTGTAAATTCCTTCCCGTGTGCACCCGAGGCTGGGAGCGCACTTTACAGCATAAGCCACATTGTGCTCAGGGAGGAGTCTGGAGGGAAAGGAAGCAGGAGGGGAGTCTAGGCAAGGTCAGGGCGAGGGAACACTTCCAGCCCCTGAAACCATTCAGCCCCAGCCCCTGCAGCAGCCCTCTTCCCCTCCCGCCTCCCCCAGGCTGCGCCTTGTGTGAGCTGAGGATGGGCTGGGGGAGGTGCAGTCACTGCAAATGCATGCTGGCCTCTTCTTCACTGGGCTCTCACAGGTAGCAGCCTCCAGCCTGCAGGCTGCTGTGTGTGTGTGTGTGTGTGTGTGTGTGTGTGTGTGTGTGTGTGTGATGCTCCTTCCCTCAGCGCTGGAGCTTCCCTGGAGCCAGGTCCCCAAGGTCAACAAGGTAGAGCAGGTGCACCTGAGGGTGAGGCTGGGGGCGTCACGGTGTCATGGCAGGGCATGGCAGTGCCTGACTGCACCCCGTGGCCCCTCCTCCCTGCTCTCCCTCTCTCTGCAGGGCTGGCTCACACTGGACCATCTGCAAGACAGAGGCCTCCCTCTGCACACCGAGGTGCTCTCTGCTGCCCCCGCCAGGCTCCCAGGCCTGACTCCTTCAGGCCCCGCTCCTTCAGGTCAAGATGTGAGGACTGGTTTCATCACCACCATTTGTCCACCACTCGGATCTGAAATATAATATCATGGCTGGCATGTACACATAAGGAAATGTTTGACATTGAAATTGGGACTCAAAACAACGGTTGGCCCAGAAAGAAACTCACTACAGACGGATTCATTTGCCTCTCAGCATAACCATTATGACTTGTCTCATTTTTGGTTCTTACAAGGGTGTTTCTTGGATCACATGATCTCACACATCTAGGGGAAATAATGAACAACATAAACTGATGAACAAAAACAGACCCGGAGACAGAGAAGCAGCGATCAGACTGTCAAACCTCAAAGAGAAGGTAGGGGAGGGTGGAGGAAAGGGGAGAGGGGGTAGGAGACAACTAAAGGACTTTATAAGCCTAACCAGTGGTCACGGACAACATGGGGGTGGAGGCATACGTGGGGAGGGATTTGGGATGGGAATGGGGGGATGAGGACAATTATGTGATACCATAATCAATAAAAAAGATTTTAAAAATGTGAAGACTGCTGGGAGCTGAGCCTGTTTCTCTCCCCTCCCTCCCTGGCTCCCGGGAGGCATACCAAGGGCCAGATGCTCTCTGCAGACTTTCTTCAGGGCGGTGGTGAGCAAGGCCATTCTCCATGCTTGGGCTTCTCTAGCCCTGAGGGGAGAGGGGATCCGTGAGGAGACAGCTGCACAGAGGAGCGGCCGGGGCCTGGGAGAAGCTCGCGCCTGCCTCCTTCACTGGCCTGGAGGGAAGTGCCCACAGTGAAGTGTGGAATAGGAACAGGAACGGGATCCTGGGTGCCCAGGACCTGGGTGTGAATCCTGGTGCTGGTGCTGTCTGAGGGTGAGCCGCTGCCTTCATGGACTTGCTCCTCTTCTGCAGCGTGGCGTTCAGCACCCCTGCTGGCTGGAGCCTTTGCCGGGTCAGCTCCGTGGATGTGCGTGCAGGCCTCTGTTGCAGGGCCCGGTAAACTCCAGGGGTCCGGGAAGGGTTAGGCCCCCCTCCCACAGCAGGGCGAGGGTCAGCTGACTCTCTGTGCTCAGCCCAGACTGGCCTCAGGGCACTGGGCTGTGAGGTGGCTTAGGGCACCCAGGAGCTCCCATTCTGATAAAAATCTCTTTTTTCATTGGATTATTTCGACAGGGTTTCTTGCAGGTGAGGTATCAGCGGTTGTGTGCCTATGCCTTGTTGTGAAGTAATAAAGCAGGAAATGGAAAAGGGTAATATGGAAGAGGATTAAGACTGGTGGCTATGACAGAGGAGAGACAGAGACAAAGAGATAGAGAGAGAGAGTGAGAGAGAGAGAGAGAGAGAGAGAGAGACCCTGAGCCTTACTGTCTGAAATTCTACCGTTCTCTAACATTCTGGAAGGAAAGATGCTATTGGCTCCCTGCCTGGGCCAGGGTCCTGGAACTTCTGTCTCTAGGGGAGAGGGTGGGTAGCATAGCAACCACAGGAGGGCCCGAGGGCACCTCTCATCGCCTCTGAGACTCTCCACTGCCAGTTTGCAGTCTGTGTGCCCAGTCTTGGTCCCTGTCGGTCGTGTGAGAGCTGGGAAGTGCTGTCTCGCCTTCACTTCTCCATCTCTTCCTTTGAGGACTGTGCCTAACTCCCGAGCCGTCTGCTCACAGGACTGTCCTGAGGACCCAAAGGGCACGGAGAGGCACTGGACAGAGGCAGGGGAGGTAGATGAGCGGGTTCGCTCTTGTGTGGGCAAGACACTCGCTGCCCATCCAGATGCAGGGACCACCTGGGACCTTGAGTGGTTGCCTTGGCAACCGAGGGCCTGGCTGACTCCTCCTCCTCCAGATTTCAGCTTAGATGTCAATTCTTCGAGGCGTTCTGGACCCTTGGGCTGGGCCACTCCTGTAGGCTCGCAAGGTGCTCCACGTATTTCTTTTACAGCATGTATCGTGAGTAGAACAGTGTGGCTATGTGTGTGGTTATTCATCATGTGTCTTCTGCGCCAGACTCTGAGCTCCTTGAGGAAGAAGAGTGCATCTGTTACATGCCTTCTCATCACCAACATGTGCCACACTGCCCGGAGCACTCCATACAATCCCCACTGCCTAAGGAAATGGTTTGCCTCCCTCCGTCATACCTCATGGCAAGGGCGCATCCACTACCTCCTCGTTGCCCTATGTGGTCTAAGAAGTCAGAGGAGGGTGGCCTCTCCCTCCTATTATAATTCGAGGAGCAAGTTGGCTGGTTGGCTGTTGCCCTTTTCCCCATCTCCTCCTCCCCCTCTTCCCCCCAAACAGACTCTGCCCTGAATCCAAGAAGGTGATAGGTGTTAAGCAACACGCATTTATTTATCACGCGCGAGGCTGCCCTCTGGTGGTGAGACATGGGAGAGCGCGTGGGAAGGGTGAAAACCCACAGCAGCCAGGTGAAGTGCCACCTCCGTCCTCCCTGCTGATGGGTGGCTTCCTCTTAATCTGACAAGGAAGCCTGGCCCAATAAGAACTAGAAATTAAAGAAAACCCCACAGAAACCCCAACCTTCCCCAGGGGAGTGGCCTGGGGGTAAGGCTAGTTGAAGTAGCTCTTCGTTTTCCTCAGTGGAGTGCTGGCCACTGCTTAACCACCAGCTGTCTAAAAAAAAAAAAAAGAAAAAAAGAATCCCGATGTGTAGCATTTACTGGCTTCCCTGAGGCAAATATCCACCTTGGCCCGTTTCAAACTGCCCATGGGATGTTGCCGCAGGCGGATCTGGGGAGACGTGAGCAGAGGAGTGTCATTATATAGTATTTCTACCGTACAGACCCTGTGGGCAAAAACCAGCTCAAAAACACGGCTGATAGTAAAATATAGTAAAATAATTGGGAAGTGATGAGTTTTGGGTGCTTATTACATTTATTTCCAATGTAATATACCTAATTGAGTTTACGTAATTTAATTTTTAATAACGGCTGTGTTTAATAACTAACTGGCTTGCAAAATTCTGGAAAATTTAATAACTGGTTTTTGTGAGCCCAGTAGTAAGAGCACCCTGCCACGTCTCCCCCTTCCTCTGTGTCTTTCTTCACCTCTTCTCCCTCTTGATTTCCTCCGCGTTCCATTGGGGGGGGGGCGGGGGGGATATGGGAAAGAGCTTGGTTCAGAGAATAGCAGTGCGGCCGCCATGCTCTCTTCCGTGTTCCCCATCCCTCTGGCCCCATGGGAGGCCAGAAATTGTTGGGAAGAAATTTTTCGAGGATCCATCCCACTTCCATCCTTCACCATGGGTTTACACAAAAGGAAATGGAGGCCCAGAAAGCTGTGGTAATTGGTGGGAGAATCTGGAATAGAGTTTAGGTCTCTTATCTTAGACAGAGTGTTAGGCACAAAGAAGCAAAACAAACAACCAAACAACTGCATACATAGCTTCAGTGTGGTGGAGAGCAGATTTAGCCTGCTCCTGTCCAGAGCCAGGAGAGCACAGAGCGACAGTTGCCAGGACATCCTGAAAATGTAGGCTTGATCAGATCGTCCCTGTTAGAGAGGGGGGATTTTTGAGCATGCTTCCTCCTAGTCGACTTGGCTTTGCCCATTCCAGAGAGGCCATGGGCCATGCCCCAGATAGAGGTGTCAGTGCTGACACCAGGCCAGGCCTTGAGATACATGGCCCCTTCCCAGCATGTAGGCCTTCTTTCACAGAACACTGTCGGCTTTCTGAAGAACAGGATGACCCTGCAAATAATATGGTCATCAATAACATGACCCTGACATTACTTAAGAAAAACTGTTTCGTCTTAAATTACTTGCTCTGTAAAAATAAGATGTGGTAAATGGGTTTAGAAGCGGTCCTGCACAAAGGGTCAGGGCTGCTCTCTGGACTCCCTGTGTGGAGAAAGGCAGAGCAGTCGCTGGCAGGCTAATAAAGGCTCCTTATATTTTAATTTGGTTTGGACTCCAGTGGTCATTCACTTGCGTTCTCTCCTCAACAGTCCCCTTCCCAGCTTCCCAGCTTTTGGGGGAATAAATGAAAACAGGTCACTTCTGCCATCTCAAATCTTCAAGGAAAGAAATTAGAGAGACCTGGGGCTGTATCCATTTGATAGCTGGGGAGACAAAGCTAACAGGAAAGGCTAGTGGGGGGGATGGAGGGGGGAGGTGTTTGGTGACTGTTCACATGGCTGGGTGGCAAGAGAGTGTACCCTCCACCGGGCCCATGCTTCTCTCCTGCCAAGGCCTTGCATTCTCGGCCCTTTGAAGTCTGTGGCCTGGACATGGTGGATGCGCACAGGTAGGTGGTTGTCCGGGGAAGATGAGGGATGCAGTACACAGTGGAGCCAGGGCACACGCAGACCAGACAGGTGGGCAGGCCTGGCTCAGAGGAAGACAAAACAAAGGGGAGCCCTACTCATCTGACGCTCCTCAGCCTCTGGGGCCAATGGCCTTGCCTCGGGAGTATCTGGGCCAGGCCACTGTGTCCTCTGGGGGTGCTCCCAGGCAGAGCTGTGGGGTGCTGCCAGCCTGGCACTGGGCCCCTTACCTAAGAGAAGCAGATCCACCCTCAGGCACGGCCCAGCCCAAGCCCATCGTGTCCTCCTCAGACCCCGGTTCCACGTAGGCTTTCCTGGGCCTTGGGGGTGTTTGTAGTTCATGTATCAGTCTCTTTCCCATCGGCTCCTCTCTGGTCCCACAGGTACAACGAAGATGAAATGAAGCCAGCATTAGGGGAAGGGCCAATGGTTGCTGGCTATGGGTGAGGGGTTAGACTCGTCCCGTGTGGCTCCCAGAAGCATAACAGAGCCCAGGCGGAGTGGACGATGCCTGCCCAGAATGTGTTTCCCTTTCTCACGGCGCCAGCGCCCCAGTTTCCCATTGGGAGAGAACCCTCCGCTGACCTCTGTCCACGGCCATGGACATGAGTGTTAGGCCAGGCTGCTGAGCTCAGACCGGCTTAGGAAACGTGGACGGCGTTCCTGACTGTGCACCTGCACAGACCTGGTTTCCATCACCTGTGATTGCCACTCGGGACAGAGATGGCGAGATACCCTGTCGGTGTCCAGCTCCAGGGCCCATCGTCAGCAGCGACACCGCCCGAGACTGAGCAGCAGCTCTTCCCGCCAGCAGCCACGGGACAGTGTAGCGGGAACCCACAGGCCAGGCGCCCTGCCTATCCCAAGGCCTTGCGTGGCAGGCCCAGGAGGGCACAGGGACAGGAGGGAGCTGCGCAGGAGGGAATACCGCGCTGAAAGGCTGATGACTGCTTCGTGTGACCCCTGCCAGGTGACGGCCACAGAGTTATTCATTCTTCTCCTCCGGCCTTTAATTGTCTCTAATCTAATTACCGCTCAGCCTCCCGGCTCCCCCAGCGATGCCGCTAATTAAGGTGGTGGCTCTGCGAGTTCCCTGGCTTCCTCTCCAGTTCGTGTGTGTGTTTTGGGCAGAAACTTTAGGGACAGCCAGCTCTCTCTTTGATTTTGATTTTTTATTCTGTTCTTACGGTGACTCTTTCTCTTCTTCCTCACCCTCCACCCGCTAGCCCTTACTGCTCTCCACTCCACACCCCTGGAGCTGGGCCTCGGCTGCCTGTGGAAACCTCGAGGCTGGTGGGGGGAGCGGCAGGCCCAGGGGTGCGGGCCTGGTCCTCCTGGGGTATGAGAGGGTGTCCGTGCAGCCACCGTGCTCTGTGCGAGGCTGGTCCTGTTTGGAGGAGCCAGACGGGTCCCTTTAAACTGGAGACAGCCCGCCGCACACAGTTTGTCAGCTTTTGCCTGAACTTTGGGAGCGTCAGTGACCGTTTCTCACTTGCAGAGAGTCACTGTGGAGAGGGCTGGAGGGGTGCAGAAGGAGCGAGAAAGAAAGGGGCCTTCTCAGAGAGCGCCTGGTCCCACGGCTTCATCGGCAGGATGGAGAAACTGAGGCCAGAGAAGGGAGGGACTGGGATGAAGGAGCAGCTGGTGGCCAAGCTCCAGGTTCCCAGCTGGCGCTCTCCCCTGAGCTGCCCTGGCCAAGCCCTGACGGATGCCCCGTCAGCCCCTGGGAAGGCAGAAGGCTGGGAGTGGCTGGGAAAGAGCTTTAGACTGGAGACCGCGGCCTTTCTTCTGTAGGGAGCTCAGGAAGGCACCGCGACATCCCAGTGAGGTTGGCTTATGGTGTTACCTGACCGCCGGAGGGAGAGAGGTCTTATTGCTAAGGGAAGTCCTGACAAATTTGTTGCAAGTGAAGAGCTCACAGACTGCAGGGACCACTTCCCGCTTCCCGCTTCCCGCTCTCATCCCTTCCTCTCTTTCTCGGTCTGCTGTCTCTCTTTCTTGCCCACCCTCTCTGAGAGGGTAGGCAGCTCCCACGTCCTGAGGGACCCTACCCCTCAGATCCTGCACTGTTCTCAGAGAAGACAGCAGTGGGGTGTGGAGGGCCGGGGGGCGGGGGGGCGGGGGCGCGCTTGCCTTCCAGCATGAGTCTCCATCCGGAGGGTGACCATGTTCTGACTTTATAGGTGAAACCCAAACATGAAAAGGGGCCTGAGAGCTGAGGCACCCTGACCACCCTCCCCCCCACCTGGAGCCCCAACCTGGGACCCCTAACCACGGAAATCACCAGATGGGTCTGAGGGCCGGCGAGTCAAAGGAGAGAGTGGGGATGGGGATGGGGTAGGATTTGGAAGCCAACGTCAAGTTCTCTGGAGATGATGGCGAGAACCGTATGGGACGTTCTCTGGATCTGCTGAGGTTGGGCCCCAGGGGAGACTCCTGATCACAAACACCAGGCGGCATTGTGGGGGGTCCTCGGGGCACTGAGAAGAATTGCCCCAGGATGGAATTATGGGGAGGGACCCTCCTTAGCCTGGTGCCCAGGCTCTGCTGGGCAGTCCTCGGTGAAGGTGGGTGGGCGATGTGTCTCCCAGGACCCTGCCAGCCTTCGAGCTGCCCGGGCTCTTCGGTGATGCCCTCCCCTGAGCAGGCGCTGGGCCCCAGCTGCAGGCCCCGTAGGACCATCTAGTCTGAGCCCCTCATTGCACAGGTGGGGAAGCAAGACCCAGGGCGGGAGGTGACTTGCCCAAGGCTACACAGAGCCTGGGCAAGCGCTCCATTTCCTGACTCCAGCCACACACAGAGTTCCCCTTTGCTCCTATGACCCTCCCTCCTTCCCTCATCCCCGGGAGTCCCGAGACCAGGTGTGCTGGTGCCCTGGTCGCAGATGGCCTTGGCAGAGCTCCTCTCTGCCGGGCACACAGGGTGAAGGGGCAGAGCTGAGTGCCTGGCCCGAAGGGCAGTGCGCGGCCTGCAGGCTGCCGGCCGCCAGCTGTTGTGGAGACGCTGGCCCCTGTCCAAGGACCTGGTCACCAGGGCCAGGCAGATTCCTGTGCCCACCCAAAGGGGCTCGGCTGGGTGCAGGGAGAGGAAGCCCTGGAGCCAGGCCCGTGCCCAGAAGCAGATGACACACTTCGCTGCTGTCCTCTGCGTCCTCTCTGCAGCCAGGGCTACCTCCCCCCACCTGCACCATTTATTCCCTGTGAGGGTGCAGCTGTGCTCCTCAGTCACTCTGCCTGCCTCCTGCTCCCCCTCCCCATCCCCTCTCTCTCCGTGGCACACACTCCCTGCTCTGTGGCCACGCCCTCTGCCCTGCAGTTGGCCCTCCCCTGGGCACAGCCAGGCTCACCTGCGTGCTCAGGCTCCCCAACACCACCTCCCACACCAACCACAATCACGTCCTATTCTCTCCTTCACAAACGTGCCAGTCACACACGCTGGTTCCACAAATTTCAGGGCGGCCCTGGGATGTGGGGTGTGGCCTGTGGGGGGACCATTGGATGCTCAGCTCCCCAGAGCCCAGGAAGAGGTGTGGGGGATGCTGGGAGTCCTTCTAGTCTGAGCTCCTCACCAGGGGAAGCAAAGGCATGCTGATGCTGATGGGGTGGATGTGGCAGGCAGTGGGGATACAAGTCTGGCCAGCTGCTCCTTTCGTGGGCAGGGAGGGAGAGGGGGTGGAAATTTCAAAAGATCTCCTGCTTGTTGAACGGCCTCTCTCTCTCTAACACACACACACACACACCCCACAGGCTACACGCCAAGCCTTCCCACCTCCCCCCCCCCCCCCCCCCCCCCGTCCCACCTGCACAGTCCTGTTCAGCCCTTAAGATACAGCTCCCGCGAGAGGAGCCGTCCTGGGCTCTGTATCCGGCCTTATTCTAGCACGTAAGGCGTGCAGTAAGTAATGAACGGGTTTTCCCCTTTATCCAGCTGTGCATTGCTCGTGGGCACGGGATAGATTTTCCCTGCCCTTGGGTTCTGCGCTGGGAACCTGGCACCCAGCTGACTTGCTGGGTTGAACTGAGGCCGGTGTTAGAGGCAGGGTGGGAGCAGCATCCTAAAGAAGATGTAGGTTGGGAGGATCACAAGCCTAGTTCTAGAACCTTCCATGTGAAGGGAGGCTTAGGGGTGCCCTCTTCTCGCCCTTCCTTGGACATCTTGCACAGCCTGTCACCCCCCCCAGACGAGGTGGCCCTGGGTTCTGGCCTGAGGCGGCGCTGCCACTGCTGTGGGTTTTACACAGCATCCTGACCGGTCTGCAGCCTCACCTGGCCAGGAGCGGTGCATCCCCTGTATTTGGTTGGGAGCTGAGCCTTTGGGAGACTCAACCATTTGGCGTCTGTGGGTTGAAAGTCCTGGGCCTTTGGGCTTCGAATGCAGCTGTCAGATTTCTGGTCAGACTTTAGGAATGGTTTTTCACGGAGGATTTTAAGTTTTGGGGGAAGTCACCAAGGAACGGCTTTGGAATCGTTTACTTCGAGTTTCTTAAGACTAAGACCCTTTCTCACCCATCTTCTCAGAGCACGGGTAGGGGGCGGCAGGAGGAAGGGGGCGGCAGAGGGACCTCGGGGGACTGTTCCCCACCTGTTCACATGGCCCAGTCCAAGCAGGATGCTCTCATATTCCTTTATTTCCTCTGCTGTGAAGCGCGCTGGAGTGCGGGAGCTGGTTCACAGAGTTATCGGCCTCCCAGGAGGACAGCCTTAAGGACAGAGTACATCAGACACCCACCTGCACAGCTGGGAGTGCGGAGGCAGCAGCACGGGGCCCACCCTGTGTGTGCTGCGGGGGTGGGGTGGGGGAGAGGCTTCTGAAACCCACGGGAAACCAGCGCAGAGTGTGTGGGGGCAGTGGGAGGACAGAAGCGGGGAGGCAGTTGCTGTAAAGTCAGTTTAACTTGAATCCTCTCTGGCTTAGGGCCGCAGGGAGCGATGGAGGGAAGGGGTGGTGGTGATTGTGCTGCTGCTGGGTTTGCAGGAGAGGAGATGGCTCCCTCCCAGGGCTGTGCTCCCCAGGGCCTCCTCAGAGGGGCTGAGGTTAAAGGTGTGACTAAGGGGAGGAGGCGGCTTATCCAGGCCGAAGCACCAGCCTGCTTACAGCCCCGGGGCGGCCCTGACTCTAAGCAGGAGCCTTGGAGAAAGGAGCAGCTGCGGAAGAGAAGGCCGTCATGGGAGCAGGTGAAGGGGCTGGGATAAAGTGCGCTCCGTTTCTGTAAGTTGGCAAAGTGAACAATGAGAAAGAGTCTAATGGGAGCTTCTTGACGTTAGGGGTCTAGCTTAATTCAATTTCTTTAAAATCTCGGACCTTTTCTAAACCTGTCTTGAGGGGAGGCACTGGGTACCACTCATTTCTAGAACATCCATGCCACCCACCAGCGTACACACTGGGGGACTGTGAAGGGGCAGCACCCCCTAGAGGCAGGTCAGGGGAAGGCCTAGGTGAGTCAGCCGTGGGGCCCAGGCCCCCTTGAGGCCTGCCCAGCTGCACCTGGGCCAGGCGGGGAGGGTGGGAACTTTGGGGGAGGGACAGTCCGCACAGGGAATAAATAACTGCAAGGGCGGAGAGGACACGGAGGACTTGGCTTGCATTAGAGCGAGGTCCGAAGTGGAGCCACAGAACGGAACGTGAGTGCCAGAGGGGCCTTGGCGGGCTGTGTAGTCGGTGGGAGCTGAGAGCAGAAGGCATGGCAAGGTCAGACAGCACCGGGGAGCAGGCTGCATCCTTCCCTGGGCCCCCGAGATTCCCACCATTGCTCCCCCATGAAGGAACAACCCCTCCACCCCGATCTTCTTCCCAACGCAGAGCCACTGTTGCTCTGTGCCCTTTAGACCCAGAGGAGAGAGAGACCATGCACATGGCCCCTGGCTCTTCAAGTTGGGAGCCCTTGACCTTGGAAAATCAGCCCAGGGCGGTAAAGAGGAGGGGCCCTCTGTGTCCTGCATCAGCCACCAGGTGTCACTGATGAGTCTGCCTTAGGGGGAGGCCAATGTGCACACATGGAAGAAGCTTCTGGAAGATTTTGGGTGCCCCCCTTTCTCTCGGGTTTCTCAGGAATCTCTCTGGCGTTGGAAAGGACATCTTTTCCACTGACAGAGAAAAGATGGCAAGGCAGTGGTGATCCCCAGGCATTAGGCCTCCTGTTCAGAGTGGCCCTTGCACTCCACAGGCCCATCCCAGGGCTCTGACTCCCACCCCTCTCCCCCTGGCTGACTCCTGCTTCCCAAGCCCCTCTTCTCCTGGACTGGTCCTCCCCGCTCTTCCTCTTGGAATGAGCTGCTGCACCCGGGAGAAACAGGGCCCAGCTCCTCCTCCCCAGGAAGGACCCTGCAGGAACCCCACCCTCTATCCACCCATGGCCATGCCCTGCACTTCCTTTCTGGAAAACACGGGGTGGGATGTCTGGTGCCAGCGCCATGTCTGGTGCCAGCGGGCAGGCAGTGGAGCAGCACTTTGCAAGATGGAGCCTTGGCCAAAGGGACCTGGTGCTCTGGTCCGTGGGGGCCAGAGCTGCCCATGCAGGAGGAGTTCCTGCAGGGCTGCCTGAGCCTCCCTTGGGGCCACTCCTGACCATTTTCTTGCTTCCCCAGGGCCGAGATCCTGATGTCAGTCCAGGCCCAGACTTACCCAGGAGTGGCGGGGAGGCAAGGAGAGCGGGACTATGAGATCTGGAAACAGACACCTGTGCTCTGGGCCAGAGGGTAAGCATGCAGGGGGTGTCTCTGGGCTGGGTGGATCCCCTCCCCCCCACCAAGGCCTGGGAGGTCTCAGTCCTGAGACTGTGGCTGGTCCCGTCTCAGGAAGGCAGGCTGAGGAAGGCAAAGCTGGAGAAAGCCAGGGAGACAGAGAACACGAGCGGCGGGCCCAGCGCCCGGGCCACCAGCCTTCAGGGGCAATCGGAGGGGACGCAGGGCGGAGCCAGACCTAGATGACCACGGACTGCAGCAGGCGGAAGCACATCATGAGGTCCAGCGGGATGGGTGGCTTCAGGTAGTTGCCGTCCAGCCTCAGGTAGCGGAGGTGAGGCACATTCTCCAGATCCGAGAAGTCCTGAAAGGTGACCAGGTTGTGAGGGCAAATCTGGGTCCCGTTGATCTCTGTGGAGAGAGAAGGGGGAGGTGAGCAGGCGAGGAGGGCGGGGCTGGGACCAAGGGAACTGAGAGGAGGAAGGAGAGGGAGGACGACGGAGTGTAAGGACACAACTTCTCCCAGGAATTGCCCCACTGCAGGCATGTGTGACGCTGGATAGTCAACAGATCTGGTTTACTCATTGTAAAATTAATTAATGAAGTTGGAATCGATCCACAGTGGCTACTGGAGATTTACTCTGAGGTGTCACGGAGGAAGAAAGCTGTGAGTTGAACCTTCAGAGTTGGGTAGGATTAGAGCAGGGGGAGGCCTGGGGTTGGGGTTTGATAGAGGGACCTGTTTGAATAGAGTTGTAGAGGCCAAAAGGATCATGGGAGAATCTGGGCGTGGTAGACAGCACAGAGTGATGAAATAGGGGGAGTGAGCTGGAGAGGTTAAGCTGTGGCCCCAAATGATGGCCGGCCTTCCCAGACTGCACTAAGGATGGCCAGGCTGAGGAGTGGTATGGAGCAGGGCTGCTACTGGGGGTAAAATTTGGAAGGGCCCGTCAGGCTTATACTGTAGAAAGGCGGAGAGAGTGGGGAGAGGCGAGTCCTGAGCCGTCAGGTGGGAGTGGGATTCTCCTGTGGCCTAGGCCTGAGGCACTCGGACGGGCAGAAGGTGGTCCCAGGAACAGACACAGGGCTGCCAGGAGGGGAAGGGGGTTTGGGGAGGGCCCAGGGCCCACAGGGCAGGCTGAGCCTGTTGATTCTGACGTGGTGACTGATTCTGGGCTTTCCAGTGGAAAATGAGATTTCATTTTCTCCCTCACCTTTTGCTAGATGACATCAGATGTAGCATCTAAATGAATGTTTATGCCCCGAAGCCTGGCCTCATTGATCATCTGAGGAGCAGTTGTTTTTCTCTCTTTACCATGGAGCAGCAGGAAGAGCCGGACACAGGGATTTTCTTGCAGCCTCTGTCATGTAGGCCCGTCATGGGACCACCCTGATGCTCAGCTCCCGGACCAGGGTCACCGGGAGAGGGGGGTGATTTTTCTGACTTCACCCTCAGGGTGCTGGCTGTCCCCATCAGCCTGCTCTTCCACCCGGGACTGACCTGCCAGTTGTGTGTGAGGTGTGCCTTCTGGCTATACGTTTGGCCTATACAGCATCTTGGGGAGCAATGACTTGCCTCCGTTTACTCCCTGAATCTGTTTCTTGTCAGGTGTTAAATGCCGCTCCCACTCTGCAATTATCCCAGACAAGTGAGCAAGCCTGTTCTCCCCACCACTCGCTTCAAGGTTGTAGAAACTCAACACTCTCCCTCACCCCCTTCGGCGTGGCAACTGGGGGTTCCTATGGTTCTTTTAGGGGAGCTCCTCTTTCCCTCTGTCCCCCGCATCCCTGCAGCGGCTGCACCCCTGATGTTCCTCAGTGCCCAGGTCATACTCGCGCTTTTGATTTTAAGCTTTTCTGCTGATGCTCAGCTCAGAGCTGACATTTTTTGATGGAAGCAAAATTGCAACCTCTAGTCTGTTCTTTTGGGCTGTGATGGATATCTCACGGCCCAGGACCCTGTATATGCAGCTTCGGGGAGTCCTGCCTTAAGCATATTGTCTTACACAACTAACTATTCCAGCTCCCCAGATAGACCCCCCCCCCCAATGTGTTCTCCTGGCTGCTGCATTTTCGCCAGGATGTGAGGGCAAATCTGGGTCCCGTTGATCTCTATGGAGAGAGAAGGGGGGAGGTGAGCAGGCGAGGTACACACAGGTAGGCGGCATATACAGGGGTGGGCAAAGTAGGTTTACAATTGAAACAGAGTTTATTCTATAATATTATTTATTAATTATTGTAATGTTGATCATTATTATTCACCTATGTTTGCCCACCCTGTCCAGCTGCCTGTCCGTGTGTACCTTTTCCAAACTTCAGAACCTAGGTGCAGACTTGGGGGGTGTCATCTCACAGCTTGCCGGTGTCCTCGATGGACAGGCCCGGGCATTTCAGAGTGGGCATTTATTTTTTTTTTATTTTATTTTTTCAGAGTGGGCATGTCAATGTCACCGTTCTGCTTTTAGGAGGATGTCCGGGACTGTATTCCGTGTCCACCCTACTGACAGGTCTGGAGTTGGGGCGGCTGAGAAGAGATGGAGGAAGAGAAGCAAGCGCCCTCCAGCCGTGGCCTTCGGGGCATGGGATCCATCCATGTTAAATGGTTATATCCTCATATCGAGTTGGTGAGAGGTATGACTACCATTCTCCCTTTGACAGCTGAGGGACCTTCCCAGGGAGGTCAGCTATCTGTCCAAGGCCATACAGACAGCGAGCGGGATGGCCATGGTTTGAAGTCCAGTGTCAAGCAGGGTGTCTCTTGCACGCCCCCACCCCGAGGCTCCTGGGAGAAGGCTGACGTGGTGAGCCCCCAGCCTCCCGCCCCGGGCCTGGCCCCGCCCCCCCACTCACTCTCAATGTTGTTGTTGTTGAGGTACAGGTGCTCCAGCTTGTTGTTGATGGCGGGCACGTTGCTGATCTTGTTGTGGGACAGGTGCAGCACCAGCAGGTTGGAGATGTTGAAGGAGTTCTTGGGGAGCCCCCGGTCGGACAGCTTGTTGTAGTTCAGGCGGATGAAGGCGAGGTTGGGGAAGGCCTTGAAATAGCCGTTGGGGATGGTGGTGATCTGGTTGCTGTCCAGGTAGAGCTGGTGGAGGGCTTTGGGCACCTTCGGGGGCATCTTCCTCAGGATGTTGTGGGCCAGGTTGAGCTGCATGAGGCTCTTGAGGCCCTGGAAGGTGTCGGGCTTGAGGACGTGGTCGTTGAGCTTGTTGTGCTGGAGGTCCAGGAGCACCAGGTTCTCCAGCTTGCTGAAGGCGCCCGGCGGGATCCTGGAGATCTGGTTCTGGCTCAGCCGCAGCTGCTCCAGGTTCCGGGGCAGGGCGGAGGGCACCTCCTCCAGCTGGTTCTTCTCCATGTAGAGGTACGCCAGGCTGGGGAGCTTCTCCAGCACCTTCTGGTCCACCTTGCGGATGCGGTTGTTGTCCAGGTTGACCCACCGCAGGTCCGAGGCGTTCTTGAAGGACTCCACCGGCAGCTCGGTTATGAAGTTGTTCTGGAGATAGAGGTAATGGATGCGGGGCGGGATGACGGGCACCTTCCTGAGGTTGCGGCTGTCGCAGTAGAGGGCCGACGGGAAGTCGTGGGGGCAGTAGCACTCCCGGGGGCAGTCATGAAAGGCAGACGGAGGGCCCGGCGGGAGGGGAGGAGGCAGGTCTGTAGGCTCCGATGGCTCATGGGGCTGAGGAAAGCTGGGTGTGGGCCGGGCCCTGGGCCTGCCCCTGGGCCTGGGTTTTGGTTTTCTTGTGGGCTGACCTTTGGTCACTGAGGCCAAGATGAGGAGAAGTGGGAGGAGCAAGGAGAGAGATGGCCTCATGATCCGCGTGATGTGCCTGCAGGGAGGAGATGGGGGAGGTCATTAGCCAGTTGGGCCTCAGCAATTAGAGGCCAGGCTCTTCTTTGCAGGTCAGGCGGCCGGGGTGGGCTCCCGGGGGCTGTGGAGGGGCCTGTGGAAGCATTTCCCTGTTCGCCTGTATCTAGCAGGTGAGAAGGTAACAAGGGCTGAGGGTCTGGGTTCCCTGCCAGAGGCCTCGCCACTCAATGGGTTCAGCCTGCTCTGGAGAGCCAGCCCTCCTGCAGAAAGCACACTGGGCTGTGCATCAGGAGTCCCACGGTTGCCCTCCAGCCCTCAGTCTCCCCCTCTGCAGCACGAGAAAATCAGTCCTGTCCTCGTAATGGGTTATGGTATATGAGCCATGGAGTCCTGGGGAGTTATAATCCAGACGTGTCCTTAGACATCACACAGCTCAATGGCTTCCAAATGGTGCCCCCATTTCTATGGAGGGAAGGAGGGAGGGAGACCGAGGAGCTGGCCCTGGGGCACCCCAACTCACTCCTGTGCCAACCTGAGCAGCTCTGTGTTATTTTAATCTGATATCTATATCTATATCATCTATATCTATATCTTTATCTGTCTATGTCTATGTCTACATCTATCTATCTATGTCTATATCTGTCTATGTCTATGTCTGTATCATCTATATCTATATCTATATCTATATCTATATCTATATCTATATCTATATCTATATCTATATCTATATCTATATCTATATCTATATCTATATATCATCTATATTTATATATCATCTATATCTATATTCATATCCATATCCATATCTATATCTATATCATCTATATCTATATCTATATCTATATATCTATATCCATATCATCTATATTATCTATATCATCTATATCTATGCCTATATCATCTATATCTATATCCATATCCATATCCATATCATCTATATCGTCTATGTCTATATCTATGTTTAACCACAGCACTCATTTGAAAAACGAAGTTGCATTTCTAAAAACTGGTTTGAAATCCACCAATGACGTGCAGACTGTACTGTTTATAAACATCAAGTACTGGAGGGAGGAAGTGGCTGCCCAGGCCAGGAAGTTATTTAATAGCAGGGCCAGGTCTCCTGCCTCCCAGAGTGGGGCCTGTGGAGATCTTGGGAGGGAAGGAAAGTGCTTCAGACACGTGTGTGTCCCCCCTGCTTGTCCCTCAACCACTGCACTGACTCAGCGAACACTGGCCCTGCCAGCAGGATACACACCAAGAATTCCTCTCAGATGTGGGGAATTTTCTGGAAAGAAAACAAGGAAAAGATCGAAAGCTGTGAGGAAACGACTTTCATTTCTTGTGGCCAGTTATTGCTGCTCTTTTTTTTTTTTTTTTTTTTTTTTTTTTTAAATACTATGTTTTCATTGATTTCAGAGAGAGGGAGAGGAAGAGAGATAAAAACATCAATGAGAGAGAACCATGAGAGAGAAACATCAATCGGCTGCCTCCTGCACAGCCCCCACTGAGGACCACGGCCACCACCCTGGCATGTGCTCTGACCAGAATCAAACCCACAACCTCCTGTGCACGGGATGGTGCTCAGCCCACGGAGCCACACCCTGGGAGGCACTGCTATTCCTCTGTCCGCTGGAGCTGGTCACGGGAGGGATCAAGAAGAGCTTCCTGCCAGCCCAGTGACAGCGGACCAGGTTGCTGGGGGATACTTTGGGGTTGCCCTTCCCATTGTCCCCAGTAGGGCCCTGTGGTTCTAGATGAATTAAGCTGGGAAAATAGACCCAGGTGACAGCTCCCACAGGCCTCTCCCCTGGCCTGGCTGGGAAGGGGCAGGGAAGGGGGTTCATGTATCATCCCCTCCCCAGAGCCCTCATCCTTAGGACACCCCTCTGGTCTCCAGGTTGTCATCCCCACATTGCTTCTCCCGGCCCCTCTGGCTGCTTCTTCACAATTGTGGTGTCTGCCCCGCCCCCTTCAGGGGCCTGGGACACCTGGGGATGCAGGCTTCCTGGGTTTCTCTGAGACACATTGGGCTGGAGTGTGCCCCCCTGTGCCCAGACCCTGTGATCCCGGCCTCTGTTCAGGCCACTGGCTCTCTTTCCTTTGAGCATGGATCCGCTTAGACTCCTCCCTGCGGGTGACTGCCTCCGCTGGCCTTGCTCAGAGGAAGACAATGGGAGCCCCTCACCAGCGGCTGAGTCCCGCCAGGTGCTCAGAAGGAGCTGAATGTAAAAAGAAACAGCAGAGAAGGCGGAGTTCAAGCCTGGAGGGCCGGAGGGAGTCTCCCACACTTTTCACATACACATCCTGACTTCCAGCTGCATGCATGTGCACACACATATACACACACTTCTCTGCACACACACATACACACTTCTCTGCACATGCACACACACACACACACCTCTGTACACACACACACACACACACTTCTCTGCACATGCACACACACTTCTCTGCACACGTACACTTCTCTGCACACACACACTTCTCTGCATACACATACATATTATCTGCACACACATACACACTTCTCTGCACACACATACATATTTCTCTGCACACACATACACATGTAGTTCTCTGCACACACACATACATTCTTCTCTGCACACACATACACATACAGTTCTGTGCATACACACACTTTGCACACACACATACACACATCTCTGCGCGCGCGCACACACACACACACACACACACACTTCTCTGCACACATACACACTTCTATACCATACATAGAAGCAAACTCATGTTTGTACGTGCTCTGTGTGCCTGTAAGCCCTTATACATAGTACACTGAACACAGGAAGAAAGGAGGGAAGAAGGGAGGAAGGGAAGGAAGGAGGGAAGGCAGACAGACACACTGGGAGGAAGCTGGGAAGAGACTGCCTGCAGCCTCAGTTGCCTCTCCACCTCCCTCTAAAGTGGTCCCTGCCAGGCCAGCTCCCCCACAGGGACCAAGGGGGCCGCCTTTCCTGGGCCTCGGTCACAGCGGAGCTGCTGTAGATTCTCGCTTTATCTACAGCCAGGCCTACAACAGTCCCCGGACACACCGAGAGGATGGAAGAGGACGGTCATCGTCTAACTATACTTGGAGTCCTGTGGCCGGACCAACACCGCTTGGTGAACCATGAATTAATATTTTATAAGTCCTGTAATTTTCCTGACAAGAACACCATCATTTTGCATATCAGTTTTAAGGAGGCAGCTAAAGCATTAGCATACTAAAAGCAAACCTTTTTAAAAGCCCCACTTTTTGTGACCTTGAAATTTTTTGTTTGGGCATTTATTTTCTTATCACCCAGAAGCCTGAAATAAACAAGCAATCTCTCATGATGTGAGGAGCCCTGCCCCAAAGAGGCCCCCCAGGCCCGCCTGGGGGCCCTGTTTCCCGGCCTCGCGTCTCTCAGCACAGCCCCTGCCGGGCCCTGGGCCCCGAGCCCCAGAGCTTCCAGCGGAGGGTGGCCAGGCCTTGCGAGGGGCATTTCTCAGTGGCTCCAGGCCTCACGGTCAGGAGCGACAGGGCCACGGGGAGTCACAGCTCTCCCTGCCCACCAGCTCCTCACTCCTTCCCTCGGGGACGGGCACAGGCCTTCCTCCTGCCCACACCTTCCCACCCCCTTCAGGAAGCTAGGCTCTGCCCCCAGCCCTGATCCTTTACATTCAGACCTGGTGGGGGCGGGGGGGGGGGGGGGGCCTGGCCCGGCCCCTCCCACAGCAGAGGGGGTTCCCTGGGAAAAGCTTGGCGGGTCTGGTCCCTGGAGTCACTGGGCCTGTTAACCCCTGTCCCTTAGCGGGTGCAGACCCACCCTGTGTGCTCGTCCCACGCGGGCATGTGAGCCGCCCACACCTCTTTCTGAGGGAAATAGCGTTCATATCTAAGGCTTTTCTCACCGACAACGCCTCTTCCCACCGGGCCTGGCCCTGACGGGCAGCTCCGTGCACTGTGATGTCCTAAATCCGGAACGCCTCGGGGCCTCCCGGTTCCCCTGCCAAAGCCAAAGGTCACGCTTTCTTACGCTGCTGCCTTCCAGAAGCTTCTGCCCAATCATAACTCTCTTAGGGTGGGTCCCAAGTGTGCATGGTTTTTAAATGTCTCCTGCTTTGCAAGCACAGCTCCTACCTCCCAGCCTTCTGCTGAGCTCGCTGCTCAGTTGCTGAGCGCCGGGGGCCCAGACACCACTGCCCAGGGGGCCCTGCTCTTGGGCACTGGCTCTCAGAACGCTGCTACCCCTGGGGGATGGGGGTGGGGCACTGCCATCGCTCTGCCCAGCCCGAAATCCAGGCTCTCCCTTTAAGAACATTTCCTAAGAGGGCTTGGAGTGTGGCTGTCAGTTCCAGGACTGGAGATCTGGGCTTGCCTCCCGCCCTGCCCTCCGCCCCAGGCCTCAGGCTCCCTCCGTGTGAGGACCGGATGAGGTCATGCACGGAAGGCCTGTCACAGCGCCTGAGCTCTCTGCGAATGGCAGGGCCTTCGCTCGGCCGCCGGAGTGTGTGTGAGACAGCAGGTGCTCCAGAGGCTGAGTGTACAGCGAGCTCGCCTCGTCTCTGTCTCGCTCAGGAACCCGTTCATGTAGCGTCTGGGCCTGTACTCAGCCGGGCAGGGCTGAGGTCCACACGGGATTTCCAAGTCACTGGGAGAAAGTTGAAGGGTAATTGGTTCTGTATGGCGAGTCGGGAATTGGGGTTGGCTGGGAGCGAGCTGGGTGTGTCTCCTCGGTTAAAGGAATACTCCACACGGCTTACTGGCATCCTTCTTCCTTTCCCGTCAGATTCCCTGTCTAGTGGGTCACCCCTAAACCTCCAAGCCACCACCCTGCCGTGGGAAATGGGGCTGTCCCCTGTTCTGGAGCCACACCCATGGACCCTCATTCTCTCTTCCCGCCTTTCTGATCCACACGCCAGCTTCTGTGAGCCACCCAGAGGGAGGGGGCCGCGAGGAGGGTCAGGGGGTCTCTGCCCAGGTGAGCAGGAGCCAGGCAGGCCGCCTAGGTTGCCCGAGAGCCTGCCAAGGCCTGGAGGAGGGCTCTGAGGCCCTGAGGGGATGGGCGGGCCGATATGGGGACCCGGTGCATTCCATGGGGATCCTGTGGATTCCATGGGGACGCTGCACAGGTTTTCCTGGGCGCAGTCCGTGTAGGTCTGGGGCTGCCTGGGGCCGTGGTGGGGAGCTTCGAGGTGCAGACTCTCCCTGGGAGCAGGCCCTGCTCTCCGCCTGCCCACCTCTACCTGGTCCCCCAAACCTGCTCTCAGCCTCAGTGTTGTTTGTTTTTTTACTTGTGAAAGGGGGTTAGCAAAATTGTCCCCATGCCTACATTCCTCACCCAGTTGTTGTAGGAGCAAGAACCATAAGTCACTTTAAAATGTGGCGCAGATCAGAAAGTGCGAAGAATCAATATAGCACCAGGGTGCAGAGACCATCTGCCGCCCCAGCGTCTGCCACCAGGCAAAGTGTAAACAGAGAGAAGATTATCTGGCTCCAGGCCACCCTGCCGAGGAGCAAGTTTCCACTGGAGGGGTGAGGAGGGTGGGGAGTGGTGGGGAGGGGTAGGGAGAGTGGGGAAGGCATGAGGAGGGGTGAGGAGGGTGGGGAGTAGTGGGGAGTGATGGGAAGGGTGAGGAGGGGTGGGGAGGATGGGGAGGGTTAGGGAGGGGTGGGGAGAGTAGGGAAGGCATGAAGAGGGGTGAGGAGGGGTGGGGGTGAAGATGGATGGGGAGGGGAGGGAAAGTGAGGAGGGGTGGGGTGAGGAGGGTGGGGAGGGTGGGGAAGGTGAGGAGGGGTGGGGTGAGGAGGGATGGGGAGGGTGGGGAAGGTGAGGAGGAATGGGGGGTGAGGAGGGTGGGGAGGGTGGGGAAGGTGAGGAGGGGTGGGGGTGGAGGGTGGAGAAGGTGAGGAGGGGTGGGGGGTGAGGAGGGTGGGGAGCGTTGGGGAGTTGGTGGGAAGGGTGAGGAGGGGTGGGGTTGAGGAGGGGTAGGGAGAGTGTGGAAGGCATGAGGAGGGGTTTGGAGGGTAGGGAGGGTGAGGAGGGGTGGGAGAGGTAGAGATGGTGGGGAGGCATGAAGAGGGGTGGGGATGAGGAGGAGTGGGGGGTGAGGAGGGTGGGGGAGGGATAGAGGGAGTGGGGAAGGCACAGCACTGAGCTGGCTCTGCTCCTGACCTTACCATCTCCTGCTTCCTGACTCCATCCCGGGAAGAACCTGTCTGTGGCCCTGGAGCTTGCGGATCTGGCGCCTAACCCTGATACCCTTCAGCTTCGTCAGCGGGTGCTCTTGGGCAAATCTCTTACCTTGGCTCAGCTCAGCTCACTCATCTGTAAAATGGGCACATCAAGACCTTTGTGCGGTGATTTGAGGGTTAAATGAGTGTGTGTAAACCAGTGCTCGGTGAGTGAACGTTAAGAGTGCTCTGTGAACATTTAGCAGTTGTTGAAAGCAATGGGCTCACTTGGCAAGTTAATAACTGAGGCTGCTTCCAGTGCCTTATATTTTGTAAGTCCTGTAACTTATAAATGGAGGCACAAAGGGGGCTTCCCACTGTGATGCACGGTTCCCATCCCAACCTCCCACGCCTGGCTTTCTTTGCCCCTTCCAGCCTTGAATCGCCCCTCACATGCCCAGCCAATGGGGCTGCCCACCGGGCAGAGCTTGTCCAGCCCGTCTTCCCGAGAGGCCATCGGAACAGACAGCGACTGGGCTGGAGGAGAGGGGTCTGGCCGGGATGGGAAGGAGCCCAGCGCAGGGCCTCAGGCTCGGGGCAGGCAGAGGAGCAGGTGGGAGGGATCTTCCTCTCCAGGCTGCTCCTCATGATGTGGCAGCCGGTGCTGGCAAGGAGGACGGAGGGGAGAGCTCACAGGAGATCTTTCCTAGCCCCTCAGCACCAACTCCCACTCCCCGAGGAGGTGGCCCACGTGGGACGCTCTGGTCCTCCTCCATCAGACAGTCCTTCTCCAGGAGACCACGAAGCCCTCTGCCCAGCTAGCAAGACCAGGGGCTGCTCGGTCCCAGCACACGTCTCCCTCAGGCCCCTGATCCAGGGTCTCCAGCCCTGGCCGACCGTCTGTACTAAAGCAATGACAGATTCAGCAGGTCTGAAGCAAGGGGTGCAGACTTCTGTGTTTCCAGTAAGTCCCCTCTCAATCCCCCCTCCCCTGCCCCAGATGACTGTGAAGATCTGAGGCCACATCTGGAGGCTCTGATCTAGCCCTCTTTCCTTCCTCCCCTACCCCCGTCCCCCGCCCCCCGCCTGGGACAACACTCTCCTGTTGAGTGGACAGGGGTCACCTATCTGGAAACAAGCCCCATTCAGTTACCCTCCAGTCTTCCCCTCCCTGACTCACTAAGAAACTACAGGGCTATCTTTTTTCCTCTGCTGCCAAGACTCCTGGGATCATTATGAAATGGCTTTAAAGAGAGCGTTTTTTCGGGCTGCCTGCCACAAAATGAACTGCCTCCTGCGCTTGGGATCGGGACCTCCAACGCTTGGAAGTTGGATCCTTCCTTCTCTTTCTTTCCAAAAGCCGGTGGTTTGGACCAGCGGGACAGACATGCAGAGCTGCTGGGAAGACCCAGCGCGGGTTGGAAAGCCTCGGTTTTCCCCCTCCCAACCAATTAGGAGGTCTACAGGATGGAGAAACCCGCCCAGCGCCCGCTCTGTCCATGTCCTCCCTGCTCTGCCTTCGGCAGCACATGATTTTCTCTGGTTCTGCCACCTCAGGGGAAAGACACGCTGTCCCTTTGCTCTTATGGCCCGAGAGGCGCATGAGAGGGTGAGACAAGATGCAGTGTGTGTGTGTGTGTGTGTGTGTCTAGCTCTGCATGTCACATGCAGTCAGAAAGTGTGTGTGTGTGTGTGTGTGTGTGTGTGTATGTAATGAAAGTACTGACCCTGTGCAACTTGTGTGCGTGCCTGTGACAGTGTGTGACAGTAAGTGAAAGGTGCAGAGACATGTGTTCTTGATTCTGGTTTCTATGGAAGTACGTGATGTGTAAAAATACTAAGTATGACATAACTCACATCAAACATCTGCACCGAGAAAGTTCAACGTCTGCAGCCAGCAAATACACAGGAGAGGATGGTGAAGAGAGGAAGAAGCAACGAGGAAGGCTGACTTGGGCTCATTTGAAAGGAAGCTGAGATCAGTGACCAGGCTGCGCAGGGCAGGGGGACACTTGCAGGAGGAAGGGGGCTTCCTCCCCGCCTCCCCACGGGCCTTACCTGCGCACACCTGCCTCCGCTCCCAGCTCCGGCCAGTCCCGGCTCAGCTCAGGCTCCCTCCGCTTCCTCCCGGCCTGGTGGAGCTGTGGCAGCAGAGAGCCCCGGGAGGTCCTGATCTCCCCGTGTGAGCGTGCTTGTGTTTGCCTGACTTTTCTTCTACCAGATCCTACTGGGGTGGGGAGGCTAGGTTAGGGGGAGGGACGGGCCGATTGGAGGGAGGAAGGGAGGGAGGGAGGAGGGCAGAGAGGGAGGGAGGGAGCTTGGGAAAGGAGGAGTGACAACAATAAAGTCTTTATTTGGCAGCCAGAGCTCCCGAAGACTTCATCCGCACACCATGCCCACTAACAAACGCATTTCTAATAACATTTCCTTCTGCCGCCGCGGCTTCTCGGGGGAGATCGCTTGACACTTGTTTGGAAAACAAGCCAAAACAACAGGGAAAAGGCACAGAAAGTGAGCTCTGCCTGGGCCAGGGCTGGGTGGCTGGGCCTACACCGGCCTGTTTCACCCCACCTCCTCACAATTTCATTCTACACACACACACAAACACACACACAGTCTCACACACACACACACACACACACAATCACACACTCTCTCACACACAATCATACACAAAATCTCACACAATCACACACACACACATAATCACACACAATCACACACACAGAGAGACACACAGTCACACACACAATCACACACACTCTCACACACACACACAAAATCTCACACAATCACACACACACATAATCACACACAATCACACACACAGAGAGACACACAGTCACACACACAATCACACACACTCTCTCTCACACACAATCATACACAAAATCTCACACAATCACACACACACACATAATCACACACAATCACACACACAGAGAGACACACAGTCACACACACAATCACACACACTCTCTCTCACACACACTCACACACAAAATCTCACACAATCACACACACACACACAATCACACACAATCACACACACAGAGAGACACACAGTCACACACACACACACACAATCACACACACACACAAAATCTCACACAATCACACACACACACAATCACACACACAGAGAGACACACAGTCACACACACACACAATCACACACACACACAAAATCTCACACAATCACACACACACACAATCACACACAATCACACACACAGAGAGACACACAAATCACACACACACACACACACACACACACGGGCTTCTCCCCGGGGTAAAATTTCCAAACCGGTGAGGGGAATGGGGCAGTTTCTCTTAAAAGCCTTTCCTCCTCATCTTCTGCAGGAGGTTGCTGAGGGGCTGGAGCCCGCCTGTGCTGTGAGCGGGCGCAGGAGGCAGCCTCGGTTTTGTGGCCAGAGGACCAGAGAGGGAGAAGTCTGGCCTGGCGTCACACAGCAAACTGCGACAGAATTCAGCGTTGACATCAGACCTGGAGTCACTGCCCCTTGCCCAGGGCGGCCGTGTCCATGTCTTCTTGCAGCTCCCCGTCGGGGTCCACTCAGGAGACACAGGGGCTGTGTGGCCCTCACAGGGCGACAGGGAAGAATCCAAAGGCCCCCGGTCCCTGTCATCCCAGAAGACCCCTTCCCGTCAGACTGTTCCCTCGGACAGTTTTCCTCGAGGAAACCGTGGTGATACACACAGAGCAGCCCATCGAACCCTCCTGTACTCCAGCCGGCTCCGTAGGAACTTCAATGGTACCTTTTCTTTTCTTTCTTTCTTTTTAATATATTTTATTGAGTTTTTACAGAGAGGAAGGGAGAGGGATAGAGAGCTAGAAACGTCAATGAGACAGAAACACCGATCAGCTGCCTCCTGCACAACCCCCACTGGGGATGTGCCCACAACCAAGGTACATGCCCTTGACCGGAATCGAACCTGGGACCCTTCAGTCCGCAGACCGACGCTCTATCCACTGAGCCAAACCAGTTTCAGCCAATGGTACCTTTTCTTTCTTTCTCTTTTCTTTTCTTTTCTTTTCTTTTCTTTTCTTTTCTTTTCTTTTCTTTTCTTTTCTTTTCTTTTCTTTTCTTTTCTTCTTTTCTTTTCTTTCTTTCTTTCTTTTTTTTTTTTTAAATATATTTTATTGATTTTCCACAGAGGGGAAGGGAGAGAGATAGAGAGCTAGAAACGTCGATGAGAGAGAAACATCGACCAGCTGCCTCTTGCACACCCCCAACTGGGGATGTGCCTGCAACCAAGGCACATGCCCCTGACCAGAATCGAACCTGGGACCTTTCAGTCTGCAGGCCAACGCTCTATCCACTGAGCCAAACCGGTTTCGGCGCCAACGGTACGTTTTCTACCCGCAGACCCAGGGAGGGCCGAAGAGCCCGGTGCCCGGGAGTGTAAGCCACCTCTCCCAATCTGGGGTACAGACCTTGCACCCCAGGTCAGCAGCCCCGGATGCCGCCATTGACAGGCGAGCTGATCGTGGGCAAGTGGCTTACTCTGTGGAGCCTCAGTTTCCTCACCTATGAAATGGGGATAATACCTACTGCACAGGTTGTAAGTGTGAGAGGGCTTTATAAACTGGGACAGTATTAGGGTTAGGAGGTGCGTGTGGCGAATGGTAGGCAGCCTAAGGAACAGAGAAGGGAAAATAAAATGCAAACCTCCTCTCCCCACCTTGTCTGTGCACCCAAAGTGTGAGCTTTCCTCACCCGCTGGGGGGTCTGCGCCACCCTCTTGGAGTCACACGTGCCCTGAATGTGCCAACCCCACTCGTGCATTTTATTTTTCGTCCTAAAGAAATGGACTCCCGCCTGCAGCCTGAGGACATCAAGCTCTGTTTGCTCGTTTCCCTTTAGTGCGGTGGGTGGTGAGAAAGGTGAGCAGGAGACAGCGATGTGCAGGGGGAGGGGTAAGGAGGGGGGGGAGGGGTTAGACAGGGGTGGGCGGGGGGTGACTGGGTCCATTTCCATGGGCCCCTCCTAGTGCCCAGAGTCCACACTCATCAGCGTGGCCGATGGCCGGCTCCAAGCCCTTCCCCGGCCTCGGTGCCTCTGCCCCTCCCCGGTCCTGCCCCGGCCCAGCCTCGCAGAGAGCAGGCGGGAAGGGGAGCACCGGGGCTGGGAGGGATGGCAGGACGGTGCTAATGGGCCGCCTGTGGGGCTCCTGTGGCTTGAGGACTCGATATGTTCCTTGATAGCATATTGATAATAAACCCTTTTTATTATAGAGAATTTAAAACATACACAGGTGCTCAGAATAGTGTTAATAACCGTGTTCCCCATGCCCCACTGTAACTACAACCAGCTCATGGTCCATCCTGTTCCATCTGTGCCCACACCCCCTTCCACAAAGCACTTGAAGCATCTCCTTTTTTTTAATCCTCACCTGAGGATATCTTTTCAGAGAGAGTGGGAGGAAGGGAGAGAGAGAGAGAGAGAGAGAGAGAGAGAGAGAGAGAGAGAGAGAGAGAGAGAGAGAGATTTATGTGAGAGACACATCCACCGGTTGCCTCCTGCAGGTGCCCCAACTGGCGGATGGGGATCAAATGAAAACCCAGGTACATGCCCTTGACCAGGAATTGAACCCACCACCCTTCGTGCACCAGCGGATGCTCTGACCATTGAGCACACCGGTCGGAGCAAAGCATTGCTACTTTAAAAAACTGGATTTGAGGCTATTTAGGAAGGAAAAACACTGCCTACTAGGGGTGTCGAACTCAATCAGAGAAGGGGCCAAAATCTAAAATCCAGCCTAAATCGCGGGCCGAATGGTTTACTGAACAGTCATAAACTGACAATGTCATAAACTGACAGCGGAGTGCAGTGATGACAGCGCGGTGCGGGCCACATTGCAAGGCCTGGCGGGCTGGATTTGGCCCGAGGGCCTTGTGTTTGACACATGTGGACGGGCGCCCTTCCTCCATGCTGTCTGTCCCGGAGTTGGGGGCCTAGATGACCTCACTCAGCCACTGACCCGCCGGTCCTGGAAGATGCCTGAGGTCACAACCAGGGGCCAAAGGCCCACCACTGAGAAACGGAGTGAGCTGGGACGAATCAGGTCGCCCTGAGGGGTAAGGTGTCCGGTGTTTGCCACCAGCCTGCCTCTCTCATCGTCTTGACGGGGAACAAAATGGCATCCAGGGTGGGAGACCAGGCCTGGGTTTCTGAGACCTGGTTGTGCCTCGTACCTGCTGTCCGAACCCAAAGCCCAGGGAGGTGCCCTCGACTGGGACTCAGGCCCACCCCCCCTTTGTGCACGGGCCAATGCCCTGCCACTGAGCACGGAGGGTGTCAGTGCTTCGCCTGGGAGGTGTCCCTCCTGGCCTCAGTCTGAGCTCTCTTCCTGTGAAGGAGGCCTGAGACGGGGCTCGAGACCCAGGGTTGGGATTCCCAGTCTGCTGCCCTCCAGCCCCCCAGCGAGCACCCCTGCCTCCAGGTCACCCTGCCCACCCGCCCCAGGCCCACCCAGGCAGCACCGGCGCTGGGAGTGTGGTCTGGGCGGTGCCCGGTGGCTCCCCAGCTCCCTACAGCGCTCCCCGACTCCCCTCTAGAAAGAGCCTCCCCTCTGGAGGAGTCTGGGGGGGCCACCAGGGTGGCTGCACCCGAGGGGGGCCTTCTCTCTTCCTGGGGTGGCGAGGACATGAGGGGGGCTCTGGGGGAGGCGGTGGGGAGTCAGGCTGTCCAGATGCTGCGGGGACCCACTCATAGGAGGGAGCTGGAGGGTGGGGGGCAGGGCTCTGCCACGTGGTGGTGGAAGCCTTGATCCCAGAGAGCCTGGCGCCACCCCCTCGGGCCCTCTGCTTGCTGGACCCTCAGCGACTGCTGCTGGTTACAGGCGAGCGCTTGAAGCGGGAGGAGAAAGGGACGATTGTGTGTGGTCCTTCCCACAGGAGGTCTCTAGCAACGCAGGTTCCTCCCACATCCCCGCTGCCCTGTCCCCGAGGTGCTGCCGGAGGGAGCGGTGTGGCCGAGGAATTTCGGCTGAGACAGCCCTGCGGTCAGCAGGCCACGGGGGCTGGTCCGGGACCCTCACCCCTCACCCCTCACCAGTTGAGGCTCACAGCTGGGCGGCGGGGCGGCAGGGAGAAACTCTGGCCGTCCTGTGGTCTCTCTCCCGCCGCCCAGCCTGGGGCCCGGGTTGCCTGTGGCCAGGGGCTCCTGGTGGGGAGAGACGGCACCCTGTCATCATGGTGCAACCCACAGCCCCCGCCAGGGCCTGGCACCCCCCGGAGACTCAGTGGGAGTCTGTTCCATCACATTCAAGAGGGTCAAACAAGGAGGCCCTCTGTCACTCTCTTTTTAAATGATCTTATTATTTTATTTTTTAAATACGTTTTTATTGGTTTCAGAGAGGAAGGGAGAGGGAGGAGAGAGAGAGAGAGAGAAACACCAATGATGAGAGAGAATCACTGATTGGCTGCCTCCTGCACGCCCCCTATTGAGGATTGAGCCCACAACCCAGGTATGTGCCTTTGACTGGAATCGAACCAGGAACCCTTCAGTCTGCAGGCTGACGCTCTGTCCACTGAGCCACACCAGCCAGGGCTCGATCTTATTATTTTAACATGAATAAGTAATACACTCTCTTGATTCAAATTTCAAAAGGTTGCACCGGAAAAAGTCTTCTCCCCGCCTGTGTCCCCATCACCGTTCCTCCCGGAGACACAGCGACCGGCTTGCCGTACCTGCAGGGTCATCTGTACAACGATGCGGGAGCAGCTGTGCAGGAGAGGCCTGTCCTGATGGCCACGCCACTCGGTGTACCGGCTCTCTCTCTGCCCCTGATCTGTCTGACCAGACCCCCATGTGGACCTGCGGGCGTGATGCCTCCCCCCGCCCCCCACACCAGGGGCAGGGAGCCTCAGACGTGGGCCGGTGCTGCTCTGCCTCCAGCTGTGCTCTCTGCGGTCTCAGCTCCTCCGCTTTCGGCCCTGGGCTGCAGGTCTCGCCCGGCCTGGGGCAGGTGTCGGCTGCTGTCCCTCGACTTGATTTCTGAATCCAGGCACTCGTGTCACGGGCACAGTGGAAAACATCTCAGACCTTCTTGGGGCTCCCCCTCGGCTAAGTTTGATAGCAGTAGCCCCGGGGCCTGGGTCAGGGAAAGTGCCTGTGGGAGGTGCAGGTGGCCCCCAATCAGGTGTCTCCCCCTCGCCCCCCTCCCCCAGAATGTTAGGCCACGCCCTCCATCTGGGTGTCATTCTGAATTCTCTAATCCACTTCCCCAGGCGGTGTGCAGAGGGCAGGCCGGCAGCGCTGTCACTGGGGGGCCTGCGGTGGGCTGGCACTCTGCCAGGGGCTCGGCCCCCAGAACCTCACATTCTCCCTGACCTGGCCCCGAGCAGGGCCGTTTCTTCCCTGCAGGAGGAGTCTCCCCAAGCCTTTCTCCGGGCCAGAGCTCGGATTCTTACCCAGAAACCCCCCAGGGCTCAGCTGGTGGAAAAAGAAGCCATAGGACGCGCAGGCTCCTTCCATTCACCACCCGCCTCGCCTGCGCCGGGAGCGAGCGGCTGGGCCACGTGTGCAGCCAGAGGAAGGCAGGGGCCATGACAGGGAGGGAGGGAGGAGACATGTCACCAGCCACGCTGGGAACCCTGGGAGCTGGAGGACCCTGAATCCCTTCACTCGTTGTCCACAGTTTTTTTGTTTGTTTTTAAATATATTTTTATTGATTTCAGAGAGGAAGGGAGAGGGAGGGAGAGATAGAAACATCAATGATGAGAATCATTGATCGGCTGTCTCCTGCATGCCCCCTGCTGGGGATGGAACCTGCAACCCGGGCATGTGCCCTTGACTAGAATCGAACCCAGGACCCTTCAATCTGCAGGCCTGCGCTCTATCCACTGACCGACACCAGCCAGAGCTCATTGTCCACAGTTTTGTCTGGGGCTTTCACCAGTGGGGTGCTGTGCAGCCCTGCACCGTCATGGGTGTGGCCGACAGCGCTAGCCTGGCCTGCTTGGTCACCACTCCCTTTTGCCTACCCAGCCACATGATCCTGGGACTCCCCTTGTTTCTTTGCCTGTAAAATCGCCTTTTGGAAGTCACAGCACCTGGATCTGATATCAAGGCGGCAGGCGTGGTGCTGCTAAGTTACTGATGCCACCCCACTCCTTACAGCAGATTCCCGGGAACAGCCCTGCCTCACGCGGGCCCACGCACGCTGCAGCCACAGGATGCTAACGTGTGGCCGTGTGTGGCCACGTGTGGTCACTGATGCCCCGGGTGGCAAGGTTCTGAGGGCAGGAGCAAGGCGACTCTGCCAGGCAGCGGCTGCTCCGTCATCCTTCAAAGGTGCTGTTGGGTGTCTGTCTCTGTGCTGCGGTGAGGAACAGAATGCAGATTCTTTGCGGTCCTCCCCAAAGCCATTAGCTTGGTGTCATTCTGAATTCTCTAATCAGGCAAGTTTAACTATTATCACCTATTTATTTTTTGATGTTGAACTCCTCGTCCTTGAAACTATTGCGTACCGCTGATCTGGGCCTCAGGTTCTCATTCCTCTGCCTCTCTCTTTTACCCGCTATATGGACTCCCCATGTTCCTTCCGTCCTCCTTCCCTGGTGGCTTTGCAATGTCCCTCCTCTTTCCTACCATGGCACTGTCCACTGCTGGGGTTCCTGACCGGGTCTCCCTGCCTTTCTCCTCCTCCCAACCCCCACCCTCCACCCTCCACCCTCCACCTGACTCTGGCTAAGGCAGGGATCTGACCAGATCACTTCCAGTGGCTCCCTGTTCTTGCGATCATGGGTCTTAATCCCAGTGTCTGTCAGATTCGCCCGAGAGCTCGTAACAGGCCTGCGGCCACCCTGACCGATGCCGATGAAGGCGCTCTGTGTTGTTAAAGACTGTCCCGGTGAGGGATTAGGACACACCCCCTTGGTGAGAGTCACAGAATGTGGCCCAAGCTTGATGCTCTGACCCTACTTATGATCTCTAGTCCCATGCTTGAGCTCCAAGCCCCAGGCCCTCAGAGCAACCAGAGTACTCCAGGCTCTGTCACATGTCCCTGTCTGCGCCTTCTGTCTAGATGGCCCTCCGTCCCCTGGTGTTACTCTGCTCGGATGCCCTTGTGACAGGACTTTCCTCTTCAGCCCCTGGGGACTGATGGCCACGCTGACCGCTCTGTCCCTGTGCTCCAGTCCCTCCTCCCCCACAAAGAGTAGCAAACCCAGGACCGCTGCCACTTCCCCGTTTTCCTCTGTTCTCCAGTCTACCAGCTCCTCAAGGGCTTGTGCCCAATCTGATTCCTACCTGGAGCCGGGGACCAGCACAGTTCTAACACACAGTAGGTGTTCATGTCCTAGACCAGGCGTCTTCAAACTACGGCCCGCGGGCCACATGCAGCCCCCAGGGGAGTCTGATCCTGCCCGCCAGGTTTTTTGGGCAGTGAGCGCAGCCGAGGTGTTACAGTAGGGATTAGTAGTTCATATAGTCCGGCCCTCCAGCTCTCTGAGGGACTGTGATCTGGCCCCCACTTTAAAAAGTTTGAGGACCCCTGTCTAGACCCTGGCCCCAGGGTAACTTGGCAATGAGCCTCAGACCACTGGAATTGTTTATCCTATTTTGTGTTGGCCTGAGCCATTGCAGAATCCTCCCGTGTGTGTGTGTGTGTGTGTGTGTGTGTGTGTGTGTGTGTGTTCCTGCAGCCTTCTCACTTTCTAATCTATTTTCCATGACCCAACAAGTGCATTATTTTTCCCAAACACAAACCTGACGAGGCAACCCCCTTGCTTAAAACTGCAGTTTCTCGTTACTTACAGAACCAAGTTCAAAGGCCTTACCATGCCCCTGGAGGGCCTGCAGCCTGACCCAGTGCCTGCCATTTGCATTTTTTTCCATAGTTCCCACAGACCTGGGAACCAGGTTTGTGAGGTCATGTTTTCCTGTTTTGGGGTCTTTGTCCAATTTGGGTTCAGAGGCCCTTCTTTTCTTATTCTCCATTTGGGGAACTCCTAGCCAACCTGCAAGGCCCAAATCAAATGGCACCTCCTACAGGAAGCTCTCCTTGATTCCCACAGGCAGAGTGCATGTCCCTATTCAGTGCTGTTACCGCACTCGCTAAGGCAGGCGCCTCCCCGGGGGAGGCGTGTGAACACAGTCTACAGGCCTGGACGGTGAGTGTTGGTGCACTTACTGCTGGTGTCCAGGGCTGCCTCTGCCACGTGATCACAGCAGCTCTAACACAGGACCTGGCCCATGAGTAACAACAGTCAGAACAGCTTACACCTGGCAGAGCTCCCTATGTGCTGAGGGTGAGTGTATAGTTCAGTGGTCAGCACGGCTGTCGATGCCGCTCGTGAGCCGCCACTTGCCGCTCTGTTGACTAATGAGTTTGCCGACCACTGCCTCAGGGAAAAACACCTTTAAAAACCCCTATTTTATAATATCCTAATGTCTTTAACCTGAAGTCAGAACTTCTGGGTAAGGGTAATGCCTTATCAGTTGTCGGCAAACTCATTAGTCAACAGAGCACAAACCGCGGCTCGTGAGCCGCAGTTTGCGGACTACTGGTACAGTGCATTCGCTCACCCATCCTCATAACAACCCAGGAGCAGGCACCACATCACCATATCTTACAGCGTATTAGACAGTTGCTAAGTGTTTTCGTCAGGATTCGAACCCAGGCAACCTGGCCCCAGGGATCTATGCTGTCTACACTATACTGATAATGCTTGCAGAATGAATGGTAATCCACAGTGTGTGTGTGTGTGTGTGTGTGTGTGTGTATGTGTGTTTGTGTGTGTGATTGTATGTGTGTTGTGATGTGTATGTGAGTGTGTGTGATTGTGTGTGATGTGTGTGACTGTATGTGATGTGTGTGTGATTGTATGTGTGTGTGATGTGTGTGTGTGTGATATGTGTATGTGAGTGTGTGTGATTGTGTGTGTGGTGTGTGTGTGTGTGTGTGTGTGTGAGTGTGTGGTGGTGGGAGTAATTAATAAAGCAGGATATGCCTCGGTTCCTGCCCACACCACCCCGGGTGTCAGGCCGGGTTGGAGTCCTGGTCTCCTGAGACCTGGCCCGTGGCTTCTGCTGAAATAGCCGAGCTGTCATCTCCCTACCAGCAGGTGACACAGATGCTCCCTGCTCCTCTCATCCCCCCCCCCCCAGCCTCGGCCTCTTTTCTCGCCGTTTCTCCTTTATTCGAGCTGCTTGCCCAGTCGGGGAAAATAGCTGGTTGGCCTGCAGCTGGTGCACCAGGCCCCTCCTTCCTTCCCTGCTCGGCCCTGGCCTTTCTCAGCGCCAGAGCACCCTGCTTAGGGCCGTGCCACGTGGGTCCCCTCCTCTGAGGCTGTCAGCCTCCCTGTCAAAGGAAAGGACACGGCCAGAGGCTGAGACTGAAGCCCAGAATGTTCTCAGCCCCCAGTTTTGTTTTGTTTTTTTTTCTTTTCTCAGCCTGCTGGGCTCAGAAGAGCTACTGTGGGATGTCACAAGCAATCTGTGCATGAAGTCCCGCCCACTGCCTGGGGCTTCTCCCTCCAGAGCTTCTCCCTCTGGGGCTTCTTCCTCCAGAGCTTCTCCATCTGGGGCTTCTCCTTCTGGGGCTGGGGACACTGGGCAGTGGACAGAGAGGGTGAAAGAGCACGCCGTCCATAGCTGTCATGCCTGCCCCGTCCCAGGCTTTGTTTACAGAGAGGAGAGCGACCATCCAGGCCTGGAGATGGTGCTCACTGAGCGGATCCGGCAGCCCCTCTGCTCCTCCACTCACACTGCCTTCTGCTCACACTCACTGGCCTCCAGCTTGCTCTTGGCTCTCCTACTGTGGTCTTCAACTGGCCTGACCACCCGGATGGATGTCCCTCCAGACAAGGCTGTCTCCCCACCAGCCTGGCATTCCCAAGGGCATGCGGAAGGGACCCTCCCAGTGAATGGGGGGAAAGAGGAGCCGTGCTCGGTTCATCCTTGCTCCCCACCCCTGCAGGGCCCAGGGAGGGTGGAGGGGACCTTGGGGCCTATTGGCCATGCTCTCTGGAGCAAGCAGGCCTGCTCTCTGCTGCTCTGCGAGCTAACAGCCTCAGACGGGCAAGGCGCACTCAGGACAATCGGGCTCCACGACCCGTGACTGACCCCAAAGATGCGCAGGGAAGGATAAATACTTTTAATGGCTGCAGCTCATGAAACAGAAGGATCCAGAGCATTGTTATGAAGTGTCCTGGCCAAGAGACGCTGCGTTTCCTTCGCGGTGTTTACGCTGGCCTTGGCGTCCCTCAGCGGAGGATGGAGCCAAGGATGCTCCAGAAGGAGGGTGGCGAGCGAGCGGGGAGCTGATGCCCCGGGCACAAACGCTGCCCCTTCGATCCATCCCCGCTTGGCAGTGAGCCTCTGTGGCCACCCCGCCAGGCCCAGAAGACCACCCCATAGCCCGTTCTTGGGTGGATCTCTGGGGCTGTGACGGTGTGTGTGTGTGTGTGTGTGTGTGTGTGTGTGTGTGTGCAGCAAGCACCCCTCTCCCCCCCAGCTTCACACCAGGCCTCCAGACGCCCCTCCCCCACGGGGCCCTGGGAGCTGCTCATCTCGGGGCCTCGGGCACTCCGTCCCACCCCGTACGGCCGGTCTGAGGACAGAGCGGGGCTTTCAGACTGGAAACAGTGATGAGTGGGAAGGAGCAGCCCATCTTGGCCCGCCCAGGTGTGGGGAATTTTCTGGCCCCGCTGAGCCAAGCCACAGAAGGAAGGCGAAAAGGCAAAACATGTTTTGGAAGGTGGTTGGCAGCCCGGACTGTCTGCTCCCTGGGCCAGGGCTATGCCGTTAGTTACCCAAGTGGCATGGGGCTTGGGGGAAGGCGGCTGGGAGAGGATGACCCTGCTTCCTCTAGAGACCCCCGGACACGGAGGCTCTTGCCCTGCCCTGGCTTCCCTCCCCCCCTCTTCATTCGCCCGACCCTTGCAGCTCACATGACCTCCTCGGGAAGTTCTCCCATCAGTCTAACTGGCCTCTTGCATGCTGGGATTCAGGCTTCTTTCTTGTATGTGGATCCTTACTCGGGACTGAGGAGCCTGCTCCCGCCCACAGCGGAACTGGGATTGAACTGGGATTGGAGCGGTCTGGCTCCTTGGAGACAGGTGCCGGGGCAGGCCGTGCTGTCATTAGCGCTGCTGTGTCATTAGCATTACCCACCGGCCGCTCCTTCCCAAGGCGGTAGCTCTGGGGAGGCAGCCACCGTCCATCCCTCCTGCTAGCTCTGGAGAGAGAAAGAACGGGAGGCGCGGGGAGGGGAGGAGAGGAGGCCGGGAGCACACACAGGGAGGCTGGGAGCACACACAGGGAGGAGCTCCCTCCAGGACCTGATGGCTGGTGGGCCTCCTTCCCAGGCCTGCACTCGGGGCAGCTGGGATTTGGTGATTAGTCTGTGAGGCTGTCACAGCTGATTCTTGTCGACAGGAGGCCCTTTTCCTCCCTTCCATGCTCCCTCCTCCCCCTGCTGCTCGCCTGCTCTCCCTCCTGCTCTCTGCGCTTCCCTCCCTATCACTCTCCCCTCCGTTTCCTCTGCTCTGCTGCCCCCCAGGCCCCTCGCTTCCTTCTCCTCCTTCCTCACAGCTCCTCTCTCCTCCAGCCTCCGGCTCCTCTCATGGCGGAGCCCAGGGAGGGGCCGTGAAGTGCATCAGTCGCCACGTTGCCACTGGATTAAGTCATGCCGGTGGCTTCTCTCCAGGGGCTCTCTCCTCCATCCACAGGCGCCCCGCACCTCGCAGGTCTGTGAGGCCTGGACCCTTTGGTTCAGCTGCTGGGACATCCCCACTCCTCCTGTCCCATGACTCAGAGCCTGTCCCTTCCTCCTGCTCAAGCCTGAGGGTGCCTCGTCCCCCCTCCGGGAGCTTCTCCCCTTCCCTCTTGGCCTCACTCCCAGCTCCAAGCCCCTCTTTGGGCCCTGCGCTCCCTGCCAAGGGGACAAGCCCCTTCCTCTTGTTTTCTCCCCTCGCCTTACCCCATCTTCCCATGCGCCTGCTGCCTTGTCAGGGATCCTGTGCCAGCCCTGTCACCATCTCTCCCCCCCCCCCCCCCAGGGCCTTGGCTCTCTCTCCTCACTCAGGCCCCTGCTGATGCCCTCTGCTCCCACAGAGATCTGGAAACGGCCCTCGGAGGAATGGGTTAAGTCACTCTGCTTCCCCTTTAGGCTGAGAGCCCCACAGCCCAGCACCCTGCACAGGCCTGGTGTTCACTCAGCACATTCGCCGAGTGCCCCCGATGTGGCTGGCTGGCAGCCCGCTAGGTGCTGAGGACACAGATGCGAACAGAGCAGACATGGCCCCTGCCTGCCAGAGAGCTGTGACTGGGAGATTCAGAAAAGACTCAGAGGACCTTCAGTGACCCCATGGTACAACCCCCATACAGGGCGTACCCAAAATATATGCACCTGTCAGCAGCTCAATTCCATTACATTTTGAAAATAAAATGTATTTGAACAAACACTGCCTTTGTAATTATTTCAAGTGGGTAAACAGTTTTGGAGGGATACTCTATATATACAATTTTTGTTCTCAATTGTACCTCAATAGAGCTGGGGGGGCGGGTATAAAAGAAGCAAACACATAAACGAATATAAGTAAATGACAAATGAAGGGGAGGAAGGAATGTGTAGTAGATCCTAATACACATCCATGCGTGCGTGACTGATGAATTAACTCTGTCTCCCAACCTGAAGGCTGCTGAGCTCTGCGCTACCTAACATGTTCTTAATTACATCCCATCTTTCGCTTATCCTCCTTGTATTAGTCTTATAACAACAACAATCTCCATGCATTAAATTGCTGCTATGTGCCAGGAAATACATTAAAAAACCTTAATGTGTTGTCTCACCTAAGTTTTGATTCCCATTTCAGAAAGAATGAAACTGAGACTCAGATGCAATAATTTGTCAAAAGCCACACCGCTAGCCCTGATAGAACATCCATGTCTTACCCTTCTCTGTCCCCCAATGGCAGGGGCCACCAAGGTCCCACAAAAAAGCTGGAGGAGCTGCTGGTTAGGTAGGGGAGACCTGGAAGCACAGCCCTGCCCCAGGCCCCAGGCGGGCCCAGCAGGAGGGGGGCTGGCCCTTCCTGCATGTGGAGGGTCCCTGCCTGGTGCCTGAGGCAGCCCCGGGAGACCTCTGCTCTCCAGGCCACCCCCATGTTCCAGAACCCCCCCCCCCCCACTCTCTTCACCTCTGTCCTCTACCTGCATTCTGTCCCACTGGGGGCTGCCATAAGGGCACCAGGGCGAGGCGTTCTGGGTCCCTCTCTTGTTGTAAGACAAGACTGCCAACTTGAAGATGCATCTCTGGAGTTACCCCACTTCCTCTGGCTCCTCCATCCCTCCAGACCCATGTCCACTGAGCTCTGGATTTGTTCTGATAAAGAAGCACACTGCTCAGATGCTTACCCATCTTAACAAGTATATAAGCTCACTGTATGCAGGTATGAACAGGGGTTTTGCCTGCCCCTGCTCCGTACCCGCTTCCCTCACTCCAGCATCAGACTCCAGACTCCCGCCCGGATGGTGGTGTGGACCATGAATAGTGCTCAGTCTTCACTCTCTTTCGAGGGTTTGTGCAGGGCCTCCTGCCACTCTACGATGCTTTTTTTCACTAGGAGCAAAGAGGTTTTCTTTTTTCTTACTTTGTAATTTAACTTTTTGGGTCATAATTTGCATATAGTAAAATGTACCCATTTTAAGTGTATAGTTTGATAAACATTGACCAATGTATATGCTCATGTAACCACCACCCCCATCTGATGTAAAATATTTTCATCAGCCTTAAAAATTCCACGTCACATCCTGAGAGTAAAGGTACACTGCAATGAAACCAGCTTGGTAAGAAATTGATGGAGTTCTCCTCACTGTCTGACTCAGGGAACCTCAGTCGCTGGAACTTGACTTAAAGTGGTTCCAGATCAGTGCTTCCCACAAGTGCATGGCAAAAGGAAAAACACAACAAAGCCTCGCAGATGGAAGAAGGCACTCGCATCCCCAGGCTTAAATTATTTCACCAACAGATTTTTTTCAAGTATGACAGGAAGTAACCCCAAACAACCCAATGCAGCAGGTCCTTGGATGCAATGTTGTTTTGCTCAGCGCAGTCTCATTATAGCATCGCTGAGGAAAAAATCCATTCCAAAAATCTGTGTGGACTTTGCATGCTCTCCCCATGTCTGTGTGGATTTTCTCTGGAAAATCTGGTTTTTGCCCACATTCCAAAGATATGCATGTGAGCTGAATTGGGGTACCGACATTGTCCCAGTCTGAGTGAGTGTGGGTGTGGGTATGAATTGCCCTGCGATGGAAAGACATCTTGTCCAGGGTGGGGTCCCATCTTGCACCCTGAGCTGCTGGAAGAGGCTACCGTCACCCATAATCCTGAACTGGAAAAATCAAGTTGGAAAATAATCATCTCACTTGTTTTTATTCTTAAATATTTCTTAAATGTATGGACATCTCACATTCAATGTATAATACTAGAAGTGTTTTGGGTCTTTATGTCAAAACGTGGTGATGTGTTTGTAACCAGAAATAGGCCCTAGGAACTTAACTCTTGTTTATGTCAGTTAGCCTGTGGTGACATTGGTTTCACCATATGTTGTTTCACTTAAAGTTGCAGTTTCTAAAAATCTAGCTATCACGTTAAGTGAGGACTTAGGGGTACCTGGGAACAGGCACAAAAAGTAAGAAACTATAGGAGAATCCAAGATGGCTGCTCGGGTAGGCAACTAGCCGCAGCCGCATGCAACAATTTCAATAAAATACAACTAAAATATAAAATGGACATTACCCAGAACTACAGGAAAGTCGACTGACTGGAAATCCTACAACAAGAAGCAAGGAGAAAACCAGAAGGAGGCGCGGAGGAGCTGTAAAAGCCCAAGGTACGGAGACACACGGCGCGCGCGCGCTGAGAGGACAGAGCCGGAGAGGAGGGCGGCTGAGTGCCTGGCTGGCGTTCCCTAGCTGGAAGGAGATAAACACTCTGACTGTGCTGGGCCCCCGACTGCTCTGAACCCCCGTTCTAGGCCAGACCCCGGGGACCCAGGCTCATCCAGAGGGAGCTGGGCTGTAAGGTGGAACCCGGGGAAGCGGCGAAAGGAGGTCCCAGAGGCGCGCACACTGCGCGCAGAGAAGGGACGGCCGGCTGTGCCGTAGGACTGCCCTGGTGGGAAGGAGACAGGGCTCTGAACGCCATCTCCAACTCCACTTCCAACTGAACTGAACCCCAGTTTCGGGCCCATTGCGGGAGAGCCTACACTGTTTGGTAGCAGGCGAAAATCGAGGGCACCTTTCTCTCAGAGGTACTTGCAACAAGTACTGAAGGACCCTGAGTCTCAGGAGTCGCATAGGGCCGGGCTGACGGAAGCCAAGGCTGTAGGCTCCACCCTGAAACCCCGCCCCATCAGGGAAGCTGCCTGCGAAAATGCCTAAACCAAATAGATCACAAACGGAAGAAATGGAGGACAAAAAGCGACTGGATATAGAGTTCAAAACCACACTTATAAGGTTTTTCAAGAGTCTCCTAGAAAAGGCCGATAAAATAAATGAGACCTATGAGGATATGAAAAGGGATCAACAAGAAATGATAAGGGATCAACAAGAAATAAAGAATACATTGTCTGAAATAAAAAATATTTTACAGAGTCCTAAAAACAGAATAGAAGATCGTAAGAATCAAGTCAAAGATTTGGAACATAAAGAGCCAGAAGACACTCCTCTGCAGAAGCTAGAAGGCAAGAGAATCCAGAAAATTGAAGATGATGTAAGAAACCTCTGGGACAACTTCAAACGATCCAACATCAGAATTATGGGGGTCCCAGAAGATGAAAGAGAGCAAGATATCGAAAACATACTGAAAGAAATAGTGACAGAAAACTTCCCCCACCTGGTGAAAGAATTGGACTTACAAGTCCAGGAAGCACACAGAACTCCAAATAAAAGGAATCCAAAGAGGACCACACCAAGACAAATCATAATTAAGATTCCAAGAGCAAAAGACAAAGAGAGAATATTAAAAGCAGCAAGAGCTAAGCAGGTAGTTACCTATAAAGGAACACCTATATGATTGTCAGCTGATTTCTCAACAGAAACCATGCATGCCAGACGGGAATGGCAAGAAATATTCAAGGTAATGAATAGTAAGAACCTACAGCCAAAGATAATCTATCCAGCAAAGCTATCACTCAGATTCGAAGGTCAGATAAAGAGCTTCACTAATAAAAAAAAGCTAAAGGAGTTCATCACCACCAAACCAGAATTATATGAATTGCTGAAGGGGGTTCTTTCAGAAGAGAAAGTAAATAAAGATAAAAATTATGAACAACAAATACGTAACTATCAACAAGTGAATCTAAAAACCAAGGAAACTAAAAAAAAAAAAAAATCTGATGAACAATATTAACTGTTGAATATAATAGAATCAGAGGTATGGAAGGGGAGTGAACTGATGATTCTTGGGGAAAAGGGGAGAGGGAGATGTGGGAAGAGACTGAACATAAATTGTGCACCTATGGATGAGGACAATGGGGGGTGGGGAAAGGACAGAGGGTGGGGTGAGAAGGGGGGGGAAAGGAACATTTGTAATAATATGAACAATAAAAATTTATTAAAAAAAAAAAGAAAGGAAAAAAAAAAAATAAATAAATAAAAATTACAAAAAAAAAAAAGTAAGAAACTATAGATACAACAGACAAGAGGAACTTATGCACAATAACTTCAGGTTTTGTATTTATAAAACAATCTTTATCACTCTATTTAGAGAAATAAAAGATATACTAGTACTTGAAAATACTTTCAGTTAATAAGAAACTATAACAATTGATTTATATTTGGAAAAAGACCAAATCAAACTTCTACATAACGATTAATAACAATAAAAGCTCAAAGATATATCTGGAGAGAATTAGTAAACTAGAAGAAGGAAGAAATTATTCAAAACTTAGCATAGAGGAACAAAAAAAGATGGAAAATGTTACAGAAAAGTTAAGAGCCACAGGCAACAAGAAGAACCAACATATGTTTAATTGGAGTCCAAACAAAGGAGAAATCAATTGTGTCAGAGGCAATATGTAAACAGATAACAGCTGATAATGTCTCTGAACTGAGGGAAAACAACACATCACAAATACAAGAAGACAAATTGATCTCAAGCAGGATAAAAAGATATTCACAGCAAGATACATCACTGAGAAATTTTAGTAAGTCCCAAACACAAAGAAAAATATTAAGGACAGATTATCTTTACATTTTTTAGTATACTTAAATAAAATAATTGCCCACCGAAAATTCATTTCTCAGTGGAAATGCATTTCAAGAATAAGGGCAAAATACAGATGCTTTAAGATTATAAAAATAAAGTTAAACACACACACACACACACACACACACACACACACAAATCAACTGGAGTTGCTACCAGCTGATTCTCTCTAAAGGACGCTCTGCTCTTTAGGCAGAAGTAAAATGACTCCAGATGGAAGGTCTGAAAGGTGAGAAAGAATGAAAAGTAAATAAAAAGGCAAAGAGATGGATAAATAAAAACAAACATTGACTCTATGAAACAGTAGTGATGATGCCTTGTGAGATTAAAAAGAAAAGATTTAATAGATTTCTCCAAATTTCTGATATTTTCCCCAAGTCTAATCCCATCACATTCATCCCCATTTAAGTCAATGTTGCCCAAATCTCAGAGTTCTCTTTGCTTTCCTTTTCTGACCTCTCACATCCAAGCTACTAGCAAGTCCTGTGAGCTCTGCCCACTGCTGTGCTGAGGCTGGCCTGGGTTGGCTTGCCAGACCCAACTGTAAACGTTTCAGGAACTTTGAGAGCCAGCTTATATCCTGGTGGGAGCTGCAAATGACCATTAGCAACACTTACACCATGGAAATCAGCCACCCCGCCCCAAGAACTGGTTGTTAAACCTTCCCACACGTCATTAGGCTTACTCACAAAGTATGTCCAGAATCCATCACCTCTCACAACCTCCATGGCCACGCCCTCCTCCCAGCCACCATCATTTCCTCACCCGGATGATGGCGATGCCTCTTAAAGGGTCTCTCTGCTTCCTTCCCTGCTTCTCTTCAGTGGATTCTCAGCAGGAATGATCCTGTCACTCCGATGGCTTCCCATCTCCTCCCGAGTAAACCAGAGGCCCTAGGTGCTTGGCTTCCCCCTCCCGACTCCTCCTACCTCTGTGACCATGGATACTGCAGGAACCCCTCTTGCAGCCTCTTTCTCTCCCTTCCTCTCCCCGAGTCCTCTCCTTGCCTCAGGGCCTGTGTGCTTACTGCCCCCTCCTTCTGGACACTCACCCTGCCTCTCTCAGCAGGATTCCCTCCCTTCATTCCCCCAGGTCTTGGCCACATGTCACCTGCCCAGTGAGGCTCTCTGGTCCCTCTATCTGAAATGGAACTTCCTGCTTTCTTTTCCTCATTAGGGCGTGTTATTAACACTCTAGCATCTTTACAGACTTATCTTTATGGCGAGTCTCTTCAATTAGAATATGAGCTTCAAGAGGGGGTTGGGGGGGGGGTCTATTTTTATCAAGTTATATCCCATACCCCCAAAACTAAGCCTGACACAAAGCACTTAATCAGTCACTGCTTTCTCACCCCTTTGTGTGGCTTCTTCCTGTGGGACCGAGCCCAAGGCATTGGAATGTTTTTATTCAACTGAGGAGGGTGAGGGCTTATCCCCCTGGCATCTTGGGGGCAAGGGCAAGGCTGCAGCTGGCGGCCTGGAGTGGAGACCAGCCCAAGGAAGTTTGTGTAGCCCGCTAGACATTTTACATGAAATTAAATTAGTTGACAACATTTAAAAAATGGGAAACCTCACATTTTAAGAAATCCAGATTTCTAGTTTCTCTGGAAAAATCCAAAGATCTCGCAATCCTGAGGCTGCCTCGCCACCTGGCACCAATCCCCAGCCAGAGCCTCGCCCGCAGCCAGGCCCCACCCGCTCCCGCAGCCTCACTCCCTGGGGCCAGCGGACCTGCTGGGCTCCTGGCTCAGCTGTCTGTCAGAGTTGAGTTAGTATTAAGGCCTCTGAACTGGCGGCAGAAGCTTGAGCTTCAGGTCCTCACCTGTAAAAGGAGAGAAAGCTACAGTGGAGGGCATTTCAGTGACCTAGGGAGACAGCCTCAGAGAAGGGATTGTGTAAGAGTCAAAGCCCAGAATGCCTTGAAGGGACCAGCATTCACATTGCAGCCGTTCCCAGGAACACCTCCTATGGGGCTGCAGAGCATCCTGTGGCCCTGCATGGACCAGCATCCCACCCCGATTCTCTGCAGCCTCCTTCTGCCTCTCAGATGACATCTGGCTCCCCTACAAAGAGAGCTCTCAGCCCATCTAGGGACCCCTGCCCAGCCCCTTCCTGGCACATCTGGTCTGCCGGGCTGTCTCAGTGGCAAAGTCTAGGGTCCGTGGTTTCCCCTTCTGGCAGGGCTCCCCTCTTCTGGTCCCTGGCCTGGGTGGCTCGGAGGGTGTTGCCAGGGACAAGTCTGAGGGATTCTGTGCAGGCTGGGCCCTGGGGGAGCCAGATGGGGCGCATAGCTCACAGCGCCCACGGACTGCCACCAGAGTCTGGTTTGGTTCCTGCAGGGCACCCTGCCCGGGACCAGAAAGGCAGGAGTGTGGCCCAGGGTGGTTTTGGGGTGGGAACACCAACTGTTATTGGAGGCTTTGGGAATGTGTAGGGAAGCCGCAGGAATGCCAGAGGAGGGGGCCGGGAGGGCCGGGAGGGGTGTCACGGTTTGGGGATTCCATATTCCACGTCTGTGGGGCTCAGAGTACTGGCTTGGAGAAACCCTGCTCTCACTTATTAGCTGTGCAGCCCAAGAGTTACAGACCTCAGAGGAGACAGGCATGCAGCTTCTGGAAAGGAGGTGGCCCCTGAGGAATCAGGCCTTGGAAGATGGCAGGAGAGTGAGGGTAGGAGTTACCAAGGGCCGTGGCTGTGGTGCCCTGTGGGGTCTTGCCCCTTGACCTTTCTGCATCATTCCTACTTGCCCCTTTAACGAACCTCTGGCTGGGAGTGTCCCACCACCGATTCTGGGTAAGGGGCAGGATTGTGGTCTCGAGGGCCTCGTTCAGATTAGGGGAAACTGCATGGACAGTGGCCTGCCTCCCATAAATGACACGATAGCTTACACCCTGCTGACCACTTTCCTCCTAGGAGAGCGATGGCCGCTGGAGGCTGGGATTTGGGACGAGTGGCCACGAGGAGGCCCAAGACAAGGAGGTCAGCCCTCCCGTGGGGGGCACTCTACGGTTATGCCCCACCCCACCCATGTCGAGAAGAGATTCGCTTAGGCTGGACTGGCTTGGGGCTCCTTGGGTGGGTGTGTCTGGCAGCCCTGGTCTCTTTTCCAGAAAAATCTGTCTGTCCCAGATTCTTTCTTTCCCCTCCTTGACACGATCACAGCAGAGAGAAGCATTTCTCGCCCCTATAAAAAGTCACGTTCATAAAATGAATCACATTCAGAATTATTGAAACCGTTGAGTTCTCTAGGAAGTATGATTCACTCATTCATTGATTCATCAAGCATTTCCTCATATGTAAACAGGACTAACGCCATGTCTCGGGGAATGTGAGGGCTGAGGGCGGGTGCGTGTGCAGCCCTGAGGGCAGGGGCTGGCCCTGAGCCCGCTTCGGGCTCTGCTCCAGGGGTTCTGTCTTGGCGCTGTTCCGAATGTGGGGGAGTTAGAGAACTTGTTACCGGAAAGGGGAGGAGGTGGAGTCGGTCTGCCCGGGGCCTGCCTGTAGTGTGTGGGTTCTTGACTTCGTGCAAGAAAGGTTTCACAGGACGAGTCCAGGTGCTTTGAGAGTAGGTTTAATGAAGCTGGGCCAGGGAAACAGGGAAGAAATTAGAGTAGAAGCAACAGGAGAGAGCCTCGGTGGGGCTGCTTTGTCTTTCTAGAAATGTTATGGGAACGAAGTGAGCCGAGGTGGGGCTGCTGTCAATTCACTGGAGAATCAGAGAAAAGGGGGCCTTGGAGACAGTTCAGGGTTAACCTGGGATGCGCTGCCGCTGCCCATTGCTCCCCTGGTTGCAAGTGTCACGGGATCCCTTAGAGCAGTGGTCAGCAAACTGTGGCTGGCGAGCCACATGCGGCTCTTCGGCCACTTGAGTGTGGCTCTTCCACAAGATACCACGTGTGGGCGTGCATGTACAGTGCAATTGAAACTTCGTGGTCCATGAGCAGAAGTCGGTTTTTGGCTCTCAAGAGAAATTTCAATAGTTGTACTGTTGATAGTTGGCTCTGTTGACTAATGAGTGTGCAGACCACTGCCTTAGAGTTTAAGAGATGCATGCCTGGGGGGCAGGAAGAGGAGGAAGCAGAGAGGGGAGGGAAAGACACAGGTGTGCTCCTGGGAGGGAGAGTGCACTCTGGGTTCCTGTCTTAAAGGTTTGAAAGCCAGGGATTTGGGGGGAGCTCTCAGGGGAGGATCTCAATGGCATAGTCACCAGCTTTCCAGCTGTGCCCTTTCAGCTCTCCACGGACTGGCTGACACCAGGGCAGGGGCTCAGTAGCCCTTGCAGCTGGGCCTGGCAAGCCCCACCTGGCTTTGCTGCTTTTCTGGGCCTGGAGCTAAAATATAACTGAGGCCTTGATGCTATCTCTAGGGAGGAAAGGTTGGGGAGAGGGGTCTAAATCACATGACCAGCCATATGCCAGGGGAGGAGAGGCCACTCTGAGGGTAAGGTCCGGTGTTAGTTTTGTTCATCGCTGGGCACCCTCTGTATCTGGCTGTAAATTCCTGACCAGTTTGTTCAGCTATCAGTTTCCCCATTTTACTGGCCAAGGAATCTTCCCAGCTTTTTACACTCCTGCCTCAGGTTGACTAAGGCAAGACCCCAGCCCTGGAGGTGTTCATCGTCCAGTACATCAGTCACGTGAACACAGAGGAAGGCCCTTTGATTAGGGTTCTCTGTGCCGGGTGTGCCTCGGAATTCCCTGGGGGCCCCTCCCTCACGGTTTTGATTCACTGGGGAGAAGGCAGGGCCGGAGCACCCTCATCTTAGCCCAGGAGCCCAGGGGATTCGGAGGCACAACCAATGGCACAAGAGGCTGCCCTGTAGGATGAGGGTGCCACGTGGAGATGGGGCCCTGGGAAAGGGCCTGTGGGCTCTGCTGGGTCAGGCAGGGGAGGCTTCCCAGAGGAGCTGCCACCTAAAGGTTGCAGGCAACACCCTTCAGAGGAAGGACCCGTGTCCATTGCTCCGATGGTGTTCTCCAGGATCCGGACGAGTCAGTCAGTGCCCGAGGCACAGAGCTTCAGGAGGTGTGGGGGACGGGCATCGGGAGGGACTGCCAGGAGATGAAGGCAGAGCAGGAGACAGGGACCTGGTTCTGGAGCTCAGCACTCATTCCGTTTTCATTCGGGGTTTGCAGAAGCCACCGTCCCTGGTGTGGGAAGAAAACACGTATGCACACCAATGTTGCATGACATTTCAGGAGGTGCTTACACATCCTTCCCCTCCCTGCACCCATCCACTGACTGGAAACCGCTGTGAATCTGACACACAGGATGCAAACAGGAAGGAGGGTCAGGATGGTGAGGAAAAGAAATGAGCTTGCTTTCAGACATGCTGATTTGAGGTGTTTCAGACTTGACCTTCCAGTGGAAACGTCTAGCAGGCAGGTGGCTGCATAGCCGTGGGGTTAGGTGGGAGGTGAGGGTGGAGACAGAGATTTGGGTTGTCTTTGGACTGGGGCCAGCTGAAGGCCTGGGGTCGCTGGGGGCATCACAGCTCTCTGGGTGGAGTGCTCACTGCCCTGGTGAGCTTGGAGCACACACCCCTCTCCCTCAAGAGCTGGAAGCACTCAGGGCCACTCCCCTTTCTAGGAAGGGTTTCTGAGAAATGCCTCCTTCCAGTCTCGCTCGCACAGAGGGACTTGCTGGGGCACCCACTAGCTTCCCACCCTCCAGGTTCTGCCCACCCTCTCCCCACTTGCCCTCTCTAGTGTGTCTCTGTGAAAGACCCTGCTCAAGGATGCCCTTTGAGGCAGATCCAGCTACAGATTGAACAAAGGGTTCTCTTCTAAAGAATAAAATTATTGGAACCGGGGACTGTCATAGGAAATACCCGGCATGTGGTCACCACATTAAAGGCTGCGGATCTTCAGGCTGCGTAAGAGGACTCTCAGAACGACTAACTTATGTCTCTGCCCCCCCTCTTTGCCCTTCCTCTGCAAAGACAGGCCTCTCTCTGTTACACCAGCAGAGCAAATATCGCTGCCCCGCTCCGTCCCCTTGGCTAGATAGTAGAGATTAAGTAAAAGATGTGGGAGCTCCCCTCCCCCTGTCCGGTGACATTTTCTAAAATTCAGATACACAGTGTTGGGGGATGGTACAAGACAGCGTAGACATCAACATGTCTGGGAGAAATGCGTTTCTTCACTCTGACCAGGATGAGGCCCGAGAGGGGGAAATACCACGGAGGTAAGGGGGATCAGAGAGCAGAGGGTCTGGGTCTGATATATTGGGACAGCTCATTGCAGCAAGGAGCCCTTCATGAAGACATACTACGTGGCAGCTCTAAGCAGGTAAAGGCCTGATAGGATGCAGCATGGGGTGGAGTTCCAGAGTCATCAGTGGGTGGCAGAGAAGTGACAGAGTGCTGTCACCCTGAAGGGACCACGGGCTGGGAACAAAGAGACCCACAATCTGAGAGGCCCACCAGCCAAGACCAGGTCGGGTACCAGAGTCTCAGAGGAGGCTTCTGCAAACAGGTGACATTGATCATCAGATCTGGGTCTACCCTGTCCATTATGTGCCAGGCCTTTGGGGTGGGGGTGGGGGTGGGGGGAGATGGTTCTTAAAGATTCAGCCAGCCCAACTAAATGAAAAGTCAAAATTAAAGAAAATAAAAGAGAGACACACTTCTTGCACACATATATTTGTGACCAAAGATTCATAAAATGAAAATTACATGTATGCATAGATTTAACAGGTTGCTTTAAAAAAAATAAAACAAAGAAAACGCCCTGACCAGTTTGGCTCAGTGGATAGAGCATCAGCCTGTGGACTGAGGGGTCCCAGGTTCAATTCCAGTCAAGGGCATATACATTGGTTGCGGGCACATCCCCAGTAGGAGGTGTGCAAGAGGCAGCTGATCAATGTTTCTCTCCCATCAATGTTTCTATCCCTCTCCCTTCCTCTCTATAAAAAAAATCAATAAAATATATTTTAAAACACACACACACACACACACACACACACACACACACAAACAAAAACACACCATAAAAACCCAAAACAAAACCTGGGGCTTTCTGGAAAAATATAAGACAGGTGGTTACTGTTCCATAAATCTGAGTCTTTAAGTGCCTTTTAAGAAAAGAAAAAAATTATTCCAACCCTCACTCTGCTTAAACACACACACACACACACACACACACACCATAAAGATAGAAGAAAGCGGTCATTGTGGTGCTGGCAGTCATTTTCCAAACATTTCACAGGGCAGAAATCAACTGAATCCAGTCATTCATTCATCTCAGTCAAATATGGAAAAACTGGAAGAATTAGCGAAGAAGAGGGAACAGAGGGGTTGGGGCTGGAAAATGTTTTGCAATTTCATAGCTGTCGCCGCCTCCGTTGGTGTAATGGGTCATGAACACAGTGTGTTTGGTGCCTGCTGCTAAGGGAGCCGAGGAGGCTGCAGACACTGGCTCTGTTGACCTTTATGTACTTAATGCCTGGATGTCTGGAACAGGCGCCTCACACTCCTCTGGCCTGTGTCCTGGCAAGTCCTGTGCCTGCCCCCCACCCCTTCCCACCTCCAACAATTTGTGAGGAGAAGCCACGGAGCCTCTGCCTTCAGTGGCTCCCCCCTGGGGATGGGCTGCAAACACTCGAAAGTGTTCTGCTGGGGGTGAGGGGGACCCTGTCTGGCTGCTCGCTGTCTGATATTTCAAAGAAGGGAGGGCCTCGGCTGGCTCCAGAGGGAAGGATTAGTGTTGTGTATCAGGGAGCATTTCCCGATCGTCTGGATGGAAAAATACCGACTCATGTCCCTAAGGGAAATTGGGGATTTTCTTAACTGTCAGGTCAGATTGCTGGAAGCAGGGATGACTCGCTCAGTTAATGTCACCATTCAGTTTTGTGTTTTTTTTCAGGTGCTTTTACTATCATATATACACTCGCAGACACAGACACACACATATATATATACAATATATATATATCTCCACATATTAAAACCAGTTTTTCTCTCTAATCCTTCCTTACAGTTTTCTCCTACCCTGTGAAATAGGAGACTAAGGCTGGAAGGCCTGTCACTAGAGCAGAGAAATAGACAGAACAGATTGTCTAACAACAGCCTTTCCCCAGTCTCAGGGCCTCTTGTCAAATTTAGAAATATATCTGAACTTGTAAACCCATTCTCTCTGACCTTGCCTGTGGTGGGTCAAGGCTGTTTACCCTTCTCTCCCCATCTCCCCAGCTTCTTGTCTTCTATACAAAGAAACAGAGAGGAAGTTAGCTGTGCTTTATTCAGAACTAACCAAGCAATGAGAATCTAAATAAAAAGGCTAACATTTTTATAGTGCTTGCTATGTGCCAGGCCTTTGATGTGGTCTGTGTTATTTAATTCCTCCAATAGCCCTATGAGGCAAGAACAATTATTGATTTCACTTGTTTAAAAAAGGATGCCAATGTTTACAGAGGTGATGTGACTAACCTGAGGCTGTTGTATACCTCTTAACAGAGGTATGTTGGGATTTCAATCCAGGTCCATTTGACTCCAGAGCCCACAATCTTTTTTTTTTTTTTTTTTTTTTATATATATCTTTATTCATTTCAGAGAGAAAAGGAGAGGAAGAAAGAGATAGAAACATCAATGATGAGAGAGAATCATTGATTGGCACACACCCTACTGGGAATCGAGCTTGCAACCTGGCATGTACCCTGACCAAGATTTGAACCGTGATCACCTGGTTCATAGGTTGGTGCTCAACTACTGAGCCACACCGGCTGAGTCAGAGCCCGCAAACTAAACCACTAGACTCTACCATTTCCTAGACAGGATGCAGAGATACATGACACATGGAAAGCTTGGCGATAACTAGACTAACTCATAAAAGAGGGTGTAACCAGAACCCTAGTTCTACTGCTTGTCACCACTAAAACCAAACTCATGGCACAGTTGTTGGTGAAAAAGGAAAGAGGTTTATTCAAGTGCCAGTAACCTGAGAAGATGAGGGACTCTTGTCCCAAAGCCCATCTCCCCATCTCAGTGCAGGCAGAGGTTTCCATAAGGAGGGAGAGGGAAGGTAGAACAAAGAAATCAAGGGGAAGGGGTTGAAAAGTTTCTATATGCAGGCCAGCACAGTCCATTCTGGAAAGGATCTCAAAACTGGTCAAGTGAGGATCTGGTGTGTGTCCTCCTGGTCTTTGACACTTTAGTTCTACATCCTCCTGGTAAAGGTCATCAAATTTCCCAGAACTGGGATGACTGAAGGTCAGGGTCTGTATCTTCTGAAGTTAGTTCCTAAGATTCTAACCAAGAGAGCACAGAAGTGACACCATGTGACGTCCGAATCTTAGGTCATAAAAGAGGATGCATCTTCTGCCTGGCTCGCTCCTGTCTCAGCATGTTCGCCTTTGGAACCCAACAGCCATGCTGTGAGGAAGCCCAGGCCACAGGAGAGGTCCCCGTGAAGAGGAACCAAGGCCTTCCCCCCAACAACCAGCACCACCTTGCCGCCCTGTGAATAGACGACCTTGGAAATGGAACCGCCAGTCCCTCAAGCCTTCAGACACGGCAGCCTTGGCAGACATTTCACCACCACATCAGGAGAGCCACGCCAGAGCTCCCCGACAAGCCACTCCCCGATTCCCGACCCGTAGAAACAAGGAGACATGACACATGACTGTTGTGTTTTCAGTCGCTAGTATTTGAGATGATTTGTTACGTAGCGTTGGCAAGCCACGATAGACCGAGTCCTGCGGCTGAGGACAGAATGAGAGTAAACACAGTCTGGGACCTTAAGGAACCGCCAGTCCCCAGGTGACTAAGCAGACACTAATGGAATTAACATCGATGTGTCTTATTCCATCGGGGCTGCTATAACAGAGCACCATAGTCCAGGTGGCTTATAAACAACTGAAATTTATTCCTCCTGGTTCAGGAAGCTGGGAAGTCCAAGAACAAGTCACTGGAAGATTTGGTATCTGGTAAAAGCCCACTTCCTGACCATAAAAGACATCTTCTCTCTGTGTCCTCACGTGGCAGAAGGGACAAGGACTTTTTCTCTGGGGTCTTTTTTATAGGGACTCCACCCTCCTGTCCCAATCACCTCCCAAAGGCCCATCCTCCCATTACCATCACATTGGGGTTAGGATTTTTATTTTTATTTTTTATTTTTTTCAGAGAGGAAGGGAGAGGGATAGAGAGCTAGAAACATCTACCAGCTGCCTCCTGCACACTCCTCACAGGGGATGTGCCCGCAACCAAGGTACATGCCCTTGACCAGAATCGAACCTGGGACCCTTTAGTCCACAGGCCGACGCTCTATCCACTGAGCCAAACCGGTTTCGGCATGGGTTTAGGGTTTTGACATAGGAATGAAGGGGACATAAGCAGCACTATAGAAAGGAACACAGTCGGGATATGCTAGGATTGCTAAGAGGAAGGGCGGGACAGAGTTAGTCATGTTTTTTTTTTCCAACGCCAAATTGAAGCGATTGACTGACGGCAGCCCATTGTAGTTTGGGATTGGAACAACATGTTTAGATGAGGTTTCACCAGAACAGTCAGGTTGGTTTGGTCACTTTGTCTGGAAATTTTCCTGCCTGGTGGGCTTGGTATGTTCTAGAAGGACTGTGTACAGTGACAGCTGCTGTGATGGGGGAAATGGTCACTGCAGAGATCTGTCCAGCCCCTGCCCTCTCCCCTGCCTACAAAAGGGGCTTTCCCCAGTCACTGTCTTCCCTGCAGGGCGGGTGTGGCCGTGCATGACTGAGTATTTGGGGCTTTGGTGTTGCAGAAACAGGAGGAAGGGAAGAGAAGTGGAAGGAGGAGGGGTATGTGGCTGGAGCTGGAAGACGAGTTTACGAGCAGGAATTTTGGAAAGAAGAGGTGCGGGCTCAGGTTTGGTATGCAGAGAAGTAAGGGGTGGGGGGAGGAGAGACAGGATTCTGAGACCTATTGTTCCGATCTGTGCATCCTCTTCCTAGGACTTGAGAGCAGATACAAATAACTTGCATTGGGTTGCCAGACTGGGTTTATCTGCCGCCGTACTCTGAGCGGGCCTGGCAGAGGGCGATGGCTCTCTGGGTCCCCCGCTGTGGCCTCAGAGCAGCGAGGAAGTGGGTGTGGGGTGCGGTTCTGAGCCCAGGAGACGTCTGGTCAGGGGCTGTGAGGGGAAAAGCCTCTTCCTTTGTTCCAGACTGGGAAGGCAGCATGACTTACGACCTGGAGAATTTGGGCTGCCCCAGGCCCAGCTGTGTCCAGATGTGTGCGAGGAGTTCAAAGGCTCGGGGCTTGTAGAGGCCTGTTCATTTGTGGCGTCACTGACCCCTCCGGCTGTGGCCCCTGGAGCAGCTCCCACTGGCTGGGTCTTAGGGGGATGGGGGAGCTTGTCTCAAAACAGAGGGAATTGGGGCTGCAGGGAGGAGCAGGAGGTTTGCTGGGCTCTGAGGCAGACTCCTCACTAAAGACAGGCAGGAGCCGAAACCGGTTTGGCTCTGTGAATAGAGTGTCGGCCTGCAGACTGAAGGGTCCGGGGTTCGATTCCAGTAGAGGGCATGTACCTTGGTTACGAGCACATCCCCAGTGGGGGGTGTGCAAGAGGCAGCTGGTTGATTTTTCTCTCATCGATGTTTCTAACTCTCTATCCCTCCCTCTTCCTCTCTGTAAAAAAAATCAATAAAATATATTTTAAAAAAAGAAAGAAAGAAAAAAGACGAGGAAGGACTGGCATGACTGTGTGTGTGTGTGTGTGTGTGTGTGTGTGTGTGTGTGTGTGTGAAGAGCTGCATTTTGCCCCAAGCCTGACAGATTGTAATGGCTCCATAAACGTTAGTGAGGGGGAGGGAGTGTGGGAGGTCGGTTGGTTCTGTTACCCCGTTTGAAACTCCTTGGCTCCCTGGTGAAGACACCCATTGTTGTGACTGAAATCCACTTTCTCCTGGAGGCGGAGCTGGTGGAGGGCATCCTGATTTCAGGGCTAAGAGTCCAGAAACCTGGAGTTCAAGTCCTCTCATCTCCTCGCATCTGGCCTGGCCTCCTCTTTCCCCTGCTGAAGAGCGATAAGAACCCACTTGTAAGATAGGCCTGGGTGCATCCCTTTAGCCAAGGACCACCGCAAGTTCCTTACATTCCTGACTAAGTCTCTGCCCGTTTCCTGTGAGAGTTCAGGGCCTTGCTGCAAGGAGGGTTCATGAGAAGAGTAGCCGACAGGCCGGGCTTTCCCCTCCCCTGTCCCTTTCCCGCTGATGGGAGCGCTCCTTACCCTTTGCTCTCTCCAGCTGCCCTGCTCGTCCCCCTCCGGCCTGGCCCTGCTTCCTGGGTGCCTTCCAGGCTTGGTTACAGCTCCCCGGCCCCGCCCGCCTTCCTGCAGCATCTCCACCAGCTCACGCAGCCCCTCGGCAGGACTGGCCATGTCCTCCAGAGGCTCTGCGCTGGGAGGTGAGGGCCAGCACGGAGCCCAGAGAGAAGCTACCTGGCAGGACTATCTCCTTCCAGCAGCCACACACAGGCTGCTATTGGGAACAAATTAAAATCACGAACGCGCCTACATTCCATGGCCTTTCCGGGCTCTGTCTGAGCCCCAAGAACCCCATCCTCCCCCAGCCTTCTGCCTCATCCCCTCCCCCTCCCTCTCAGGCTTCTCAGCCACTGCCCTCTCCGATCTGCCCTCTCCCTCTGCCCGGAGCAGAGGACCATCGGGAGACTGTGAGCTGAGGCGGACAGAGCCTTGGTGTCTGTGGCACCAGCACTGCCATCTCCCCAGCCCTGAGGTAGGGGATTGACTATACAGTGTGCCCAGCCCCAGAGTAGCCCGTATCCGTCCTAAGACTGGGCTGGGATGCACCCACCACAAGGGGTCGACCAGTGCCCATCTGGAGGGACAGCGAGGGGTGGGGATCAGGCTACTCTGACAATGAGTGTGCAGCCCTGTCAGGGGGAACCCTAGAGGGCCCAGGCGAGCGGCCTGAGAGAGGGCAGAGAAAGGGCTCTAGCCCAGGAATGCCCAAGTCCCACCCCACGCAGGGCGGGGCAGCACGAAGCGGGTGCAGAGGCTTCGGAGCCTCTCTCCTGGGTGACACAAACCCTCTGTCCACCGCGGGGCACCAGAGCACCGTATGGAGGCCCCGGAGGAGCCGCAGGGAGGCTCTGTCCAGGGTGAGGAGCCAGTAGCTTGGGAGGAGCCGCTCCGAGGTGCCCTGGCACGCCCCCGCCACATTCCAGAGCGCAGACCGGAGAGCCCCCGCTTGGCCCCAGGACCAGGCTGGCATCCGGCCCAGGCGTTTCCTCCCCTCCTCCACCTCCTTCCTCCGCGCTGTCTCTGCATCCCGGGGCCAGGGGTTCAGCGGGGTGCCAACCCTCTTCTCTCCAGAGGCGCTGTGCTGGAATCAGGGAGAAGAGGGAAAGGGGCGGGTGTCAGCTAGAACTTTCCAAGTAGGGAGCGGAAAGCCAGCCATTTTTAAGATGCATGCCGAGCACCCACAAGTGCCCAGCACTGTGCCAACCACCCCCAGGATACACAGATGGGGAGACCTGGTCTCTGTCTCTGGGAACTACTTGTCTAGAAGGGAGGAGACTGGCCGCCTACCTCGGGCAGATAAAAGAGGAGACATCACCGAGGCTTCCAACCCACTGTGCCCGCAGGCTGCATGAGGCGGGAGCCATAGCTGTGTGCTCATGGCCAGAGCCTGGCCCGCTGGAGGCGTTTAATGCATATTCGTTGGATGAGCGAATGGATGGATGAGGAAATGGATGAAAAAAAGGAGGCAATCCAAGCAGGCTGCCTGGAGGAAAGGGAATCCCAATAGGGCTTTAGAGCGGTGGTTCGCAAACTCATTAGTCAACAGAGCCAAATATCAACAGTACAACACTTGAAATGTCTTTTGAGAGCCAAATTTTTTAAACTTTAACTTCTTCTAACGCCACTTCTTCAAAATAGACTCACCCAGACCGTGGTATTTTGTGGAAGAGCCATACTTAAGAGGTCAAAGAGCCGCAGTTTGCCCTCCACGGTGTTAGAGCAGCGTTTTTCAACCGCTGTTGCCTGGTGTGCCGTAGGTGCAGACAAGACAAGAATTTTATAATTTTTCACTATTTTGTTTACTTAATATTTCATAATAAAGTAATTATAAAATACTTTCTTTGTGTTTATTTGATTCCTATTCAAGAGAATTACTTTATATATAGTCAATATAGGCACAGAGTTAAATTTTTTAACATTTTCTAATGGTGGTGTGCCTCGTGATTTTTTTCATGAAACAAGTGTGCCTTTGCCCAAAAAAGGTTGAAAAACACTGTGTTAGAGGATGGGCGGGCTTTGACCAGCCGAGACAGAGGAGCACTATCCGAGGCAGAGGGAGCACTATCCGAGGCCGCCGGGAGCCTGGTGGAGAAAGGCAGGAAAGGGGGCTGCTCACCGTGGGGCTGTTCCGGGCCAGGGCAGGCATCCCTCCCTGACGGCTCCCCGGGGAAAGGCCAGGCCCCCCGAAGTTGGCTTTGCCCACCACTTTGCTGCTGTCTCCTTCCACAGCTCCCAGGGCTTTGACCCTCGAGCCCAGTCAAGTTGTTTACAATCCTGGGGATGAGCCTCTTGCTTTGTCTCCTCCAGGCCTGCGACACTCTCACCAGGAAGGCCCTCCCCTCGCCTCTGCGCGGTCGACCCTTTCCTCAAGGGGCTTCCCCTCCACATCCGGGGTGGCCGCCCCTCCTCAGTGGCCACACTGCTCTCTGTCTGCCTCACGCTCACACTCATCCTGTTGTCTGGCCACGTTCCAGCCAAGCCAGACTCCCCCGGCCACGGACAGAGACAACTGCCCACCGCTTCCGCAGCGTGGGCTCTGGTCAGGGGCAGCCGGCCCTCACAGGGCCAGAGCACAGCATCAGACCCCAGCCAGGCGGTCCCCACACCGCCATTGCCGCTCCTGCAGACGCTGGTGGGCCTCCAAGCTTTTCTCCGAGGCGTCAGCGATCTCTGGCCCCAGGCAAGCATGCTCCGAGGGTGTGACACCTTCCCCGTCAGCCTGGGAGGGCCTAGGAGCCTCATTGTCCTTCCCCTCGCCAGGGAAGCACCCGTCCGGGTGCTCTCCATCTGCAGCCAGGGTCCCCCCATCTGGAGTGTGTGCCCCAAGCAGGGGTAGGTGATTGAGAATGAGGCACCACAGGTGGGAAGCAGGTTCCCGGCTGCACATCACATGCTCTGAGCTCAAGGGGACTTGAGCGAGCACGTTGCACAGGCTCCTGCCTTGGAGGGGAACTAACTGGGTTTGGACACTACGTGGCCCAGGTCACAGACACGTGTCCCTGTCAGATCCAGAAGCCTGAGCTTGGTTGCTGTGGGTGGTTCAGCGGACTCTTCCTGGACCACCTCTAAGCCTCCTACTGCCTTTGCCCAGGAGAGACCCCGGACTTCCAATCCCCAGTGTACTTACTTGCGTTCTGTGGTGCGCAGTTCTGAGCTATTCTCCCCCACTCCATCCCCTCCGGGAAAGACAGGCCCAGCCCTGCACAGGGCAGGGTGTGAATTCAAGGGTGGCTGTGGGCAGGCGGCGACACTGAGCCTCACCCAGCAACTGAGCCTCACCCAGCAGCCCCTGGACAGGGTGGGTCTGTCCCCCTCCTCCTTCCCGGGGAACTGTTCCTGCCTCTCGGTCCTTTCCCGGGCTCTTAGAAACCCATAGATTCAACACAGAAGGGCCTCTGGGGTCCCCAGGCCCACGCCCTGCGTTTATTCGGTGCCCACGCCTCCTCATCTCCCAAACACCATCCTCCCTGAGCTTCTGAGGACAGCATCACCTGTACCCGGGGCCGGTGGGTTCAGGGATAAGGGCGTCCCTCTGCCCTGCCTCTCACCGCCACCTCTGGATGACATGGGACGCAGCCATTGTCCCCATTTTGCCCTTTGGGAGGCTATGAAAGCTCCCCTCCCCTTCCTCTTTCCTTTCCTGCCCTTTGTGTGTGTTTCTTCTTCATGCTCTAGCTTCTCCTCCCCTTCTCCTTTCCCGGTCGTGGGAACCACTGCCTCCCCCTCTCCATCATCTTTAGATGGCGGCTGCCTGCGGCGTCCTGCACACGGCCCTCTCCCAGTCCCCCCCCCCCGCCCCCGGACCCGCACAGCTCAGCGGGCTCCATGCCTGCCCCTGGCAGAGCGCTTATCTCTGCCCACCAGGCCCAGCTCCTGCGACAGGCAGCCCAGGCAGCAGGGGGTCACAGCTCCTGCGACAGGCAGGCACAGGTGGCCTGGGAGAGGGGAAGGTGTGTGTGTGGCGGGGTGTGTGTGTGTGTGTGTGTGTGTGTGTGTGTGTGTGTGCAGAGCAGCCCAAACCACTGAAGCATGTCAGGCTGGGTCCTGCCTGCTCTCTCACCAGCTGTCTGCTGGGGACACCCCCATCCCTCCTCTGCCACATGCTAGGGATGGGGTGGGGGGGCATTCCACAGGTTGGGAGCCACTAGCCCTCCTTGCACCAGACCCCTCTCTCGAAGCTGTACTGGCTGCTTAGCCAGAAAAATTCCAGGGCAGGCCGAGGCGACCTGCCTTCCAAGCAAAGCCTGTGCCAGCCAGGCAGCGAGCGCCCAAACATTTCCTTTGATCCCAGTGCTCCCAGCCCGACCAAATCAGGGGGCGGAGGGGGGAAGGGGGGATGTGAGTTGTTGTTCTAAGAGCAGCCTGTCCTTTCCGGCCTTGGCTGTCTCCCTGCCCCTCTGCCTCGCTCCCCCTCTCTCCCTGCGGGAGCTGGGAAGGCCGGGAGCTGCGGGCAGGCGGGCTGTGGGCTTCGATGGGGCATTTTGCAGGAACTACTTTTCTGCCTGGCTGTGTCCTCCCTCCACCTAGACGATCTCATTGGTATTGCCATCCTGCCAGCCGGGGTGGCATGACCTTGTGGTCAGGGAGCACGTGCCAGCCCTGTCAGCACCTTCATTTCCATAACCTATTGTGTCCCCCGCAGCCTTGGCTGGGGTATAAAGGTGAGAAAGGCCGAGGCCCCCGAGGTCAGCTGCATCCGGCTGTCCTCCCCACAAAGCGCCGGCTCACCAGGCTCCTGGAGTTGTCTCCTGGGCCTCCCCCAGGGGAACAAGTGTCCTATGGATGCAGAGAGGGGGCTCCAGAAGCTTCCCCACACTGGTCTCCTAGTGAGGTGCTTGAGAGCTTAGACTCTGGCTCTGCCCCTCACCTGACTGCGGAGTCTGGGGTGAGTGACTAGCCCCTCTGGGCCTCTGTTCTGTATCATAAGACAGGGTGACACCAGCGCTGCTTCGGAAGGCTGTTCGGAGGGCTAATAGATTACTATTTAGAAAGCTCTCAGGGCAGTGCCTGGCACACAGTAGTTGCTCGTGTTTGCCAAACGCTGAGTCCCTCTTCTGACACCTGGAGTCACACAGCCACAGCCCTCTCTCGGGCACAGATAGTTCCGTGCGCCTGAACCTCTTCTCCGGATCCTTCATTTGCTCGACAAATATTTATTGAACACTTACCACATGGCTCTGGGCTTGGCCTTGGGTTTCCTCATGGGATTTATGGCAAATACACAGATAAATACATCATTTCAAATCGTCCAGTGTCGCACGAAGGGAGCAAAGAACAGGAGAACAAGACAAACCCAATCGGGGGTGTGAACGTGTGAGCCTATGAGAGGACATGCACTTGAACCCAGACTTGAAGGTTGAAAAGAAGCAGCTGTAGGCAGTGGGGGGTGGAGGGGAAGAGCATTCTGGGCAGAGGGACAGCATGTATGAGGGCGTGGAGCCAGAAGGAGCATGACAAGTAGCAGAAGTTGAAGTAACATGGATAGAACTAGTCAAGGGGGCCATGAGGGAAGAGGCTGGAGAGTGAAGTCGAACCAAGGGTTAGGAGTTGGGGCGCCTTGTAGAGTTGGGGCTCCCTGGGGACCATGGTGCATGAAAGACTTCGTGCAGCGAAGTGGCAGGTTCCGTTTTGGTGGTCAGAGCCCATTCAGACTGAGGTGAGGAAGCAGCTTGGTGGTGAAGTGGGAGAAGGGGGTCTTAGGAGGGCGGACGCGCTGGTGCCTCAGATTGGAGAAGTAACTGGGTGGAGAGAGCCAGGTTAAGCTGAGATGTGTTCGGGAAGACAGAGCTCAGAAGTGGTGTCAGTGGGAGAGCTTTTAGGGCTTCGAGGGAATAAGCGAGGTGGGGCTCAAGGAGCCGGTGATGGATGGATGTGAGGGAATGGGTTTGAGGGTGGCGTCAAGAATGCCTCCCCATGCCGAAACCGGTTTGGCTCAGTGGATAGAGCGTCGGCCTGCAGACTGAAAAGTCCCGGGTTTGATTCCGGTCAAGGGCATGTGCCTTGGTTGCAGGCACATGCCCAATAGGGAGTGTGCAGGGGACAGCTGATCGATGTTTCTCTCTCATCAATGTTTCTAACTCTCTATCCCTCTCTCTCTTCCTCTCTGTAAAAAAAATCAACTATATATATATATATATATATATATATATATATACACACATATATATGTATATATATGTACACACACACACACACACACACACACACACACATATATATATATATATATATGTATATATATATATATATATATATATATATATATATATGGCACATTCAGATGCCAGGCGTGTGTGGCAGCCCTCCAGGCCACGCTCAACAACATGCCTTTGGTACCACTCGGAGACTTACCCAGATTCCAGAACTGATGGATGCCTTGGTCCAGTGCATGCCACTGACGCCCTCTCCCATTAATGCATTCCTTGTTTGACACATGCTGTGAGGTGTGTGTTTTCTAATCCTCATCCGAGAATATTTTTTTTCATTGATTTTTAGAAAGAGAGGAAGGGAGAGAATAAAAGAGGGAGGGAGGGAGAGAAGTCGGGGGGGGGGGGGGGGGTAAGAAAGACACATGGTTTGGTTGCCTCACACACACCCTGAATTGGCTGGGAATAGAACCTGCAACTCTTCAGTGCTCAGGCTGATGCTCTAACACAAGCATGTCAAACTCAAAGGCTAACACAGGCCAAATAAACAAGGTTAAGTTTATATGAGCCACAAAAGAACAAAAGCTTCAATTTTCAATGTATAACTTTGGTACACTAGCAGAATGATTACATATCAAGCAGATTCTTTTATTTTTTACTTCACAGCAAAACTACTTTAATTCCCATTTTTCTTGAAAATGTCGATGTTCATCAGCAATTGTTCATTTATTTTTACTACCACTTGATTTCAATAGAGATATGCTGAATACAATGGGCTAAAATAAATGAGTAATTTATTAACATAAATAACATAAAATAATAGAACATTTTATTTAATATATTTTATTAATTTTTTACAGAGAGGAAGGGAGAGGGATAGAGAGCTAGAATCATCGATGAGAGAGAAACATCGACCAGCTGCCTCCTGCACACCCCCCACTGAGGATGTACCCGCAACCAATGTACATGCCCCTGACCGGAATTGAACCTGGGACCTTTCAGTCCGTGGGCCGAAGCTCTATCCACTGAGCCAAACCGGTTTCAGCTAGAACATTTTAATAAAATATTTTTCTTGAACTTTATTAACTTACCAGACACTGAATAAATGCACAAATTAATAATAAACCTATTTTTCTTGTTCTCTGAAAGCGAAATATTTCCTGTTTTGCACACCAAACAAATCAGCCCAAGACTAATGACATGGCAGTCAGCTGCTGAAATATTCACTGCTAGTATTAGTGGAGAGAAATGATATGCCTGTGCATAAGACATGTAAGGGAAATGAATGCAACATGATTACAGTAATCAGTCATTAGCAAATGTTGTAGTTCGTTATTAATAATTATGTATAACAAGATATTATAAAAATTAAGTTATGAAATTGTTATTAAAATGTTCCTTACATACCATTATATTGGCTGGGCTGCAAAAATATTTGTTGTGGGCCGCATGTGGCCCATGGGCCACAAGTTTGACATGCTTGCTCTAACCACTGAGAATACCGGCCAGGACACAGGATGTGTTTTTTCAGTTGGTAGGATCTAGGGAGAATTGAATTTCCCTAAGAAGCAGGCTTGCAAATCGCTAGGAGGACAGGGAGAGAGGGGAAGACAGCTCCTATTAGAGTCTAACACTGGCCACCCCATTAATCCTCACTGCAGCAACCCGCCCAGACTAGAGAATGGGAAATAAATTCTAGAAGATACCCTTTTCCCCAGGTTTCCCATTCCTCAAATGAATTTTAGTTAATTATCTCTGTTAATCTGTGGGCCTGGCTTGGAGAGGACCAGGGAGTAGGGAGGGGTGAGATAGAATAAAAGGAGAAGAAAAATATAAGCCATTTAATTTGCATAATGCTATATATCTTCTCAAAGCACGTTCACCTCTTAAAACAAACACACACATATGCTGTTGTTATATACCCATTCACCGGTCCTACTTTTAGTGAGAGCCTACTATGTGCCAGCCCTCCTACTGGGTGCTCAGAGGCATGTAATGGGGAATTAGAACTTGAGGAAGTAAAAGCCTGGGTAGAGAGAGACAGAATAAACAAATGATGAGGCCTTAACATTAAAAAGAAATAATGTGGGGCTGGCGTGGCTCAGTGATTGAGCGTCGACCTATGAACCAGGAAGTCATGATTCAAATCCTGGTCAGGGCACATGCCTGGGTTGCAGACTCGATCCCCAGTGTGGGGTGTGCAGGAGGCAGCCAATCAAGGATTCTCTCTTATCATTGATGTTTCTATCTCTCCCTCTTTCTTCCTCTCTGAATAATGTGACCAAGAAGGAAAACCCAGCCAATGACAGAGACCTGAGGGACTTCACAGAAGAGGTGGTGGCTGATCCGGACTGCTCCTGAGACAGGAGTGAAGATGGAGATGTGAAAAAGAAAGTCCTTTATTTGTCCAGACTCTAGACCACTCTCTTTACAATGATGCTCATCACAGAGGGCAGCTGGCACAGTGAAAGGCCTAGAAACCATACTGGAAGGCAGTAAAGAAGGGAGGGAGATAGGAGGAGGAAGAAAAGGAGGAAGAGGAGGAGAAGGAGGAGAGAGAAAGAAAGAGAGAGAGAAGCTGGAAGAACATTTGTGTTTGACCTAGAGAAGATGCTTGAGAGAAGGAACAGCCTCGTGAGTGATATAAAGTATAAAGGACCCATGGGTGACATAACTTAGATGCTCCCTGTGACTCCAGCGTGAGAACCAGGGCTACTGGCTGGAAGGGGCCTTTGAGCACAGTGGAGAGAGACAACATGTGATATAGTGATGCCCCTCCTGCCGAGAGAGCACTGGACAAGGAGGGAGACAATTTTGGTCACAGCTGGAGGGAAGGTGCTGCTGGCATCCAGTGGGCAGAGGCAGGGGTGCTGCTACATGTCATACAATGTGTAGGACAGCCTCCAACAAAGAATTCTCCAGGCCCTGGCTCAGATGGCACTTCCTCTCCACCTCTCCCTGACATTTTGCATGTCCAAGCAGAATTGACTATTCAGTGCTCCAATAGCGGCACCTAATCAACTGGGAGAGGGGTCTCTGCCCTCTCTCTTCAGCAGCAGATGAGCTCCCTGCGGGTGAGGCTCAGGGCTTGGTCCCCAGACTGGCTGAGAGGGTCGCCAGGTCTCTCAGGTCAAAAGGTCACACAGCAGGATACTTGAGATGAAGGATTAGGTGAGATGCTCCCTCCTGTGGGGAGGAGGAAGGAGAGGGAATGGGGTGGAAGAAAGCTGCCTTTGAGGAGGACTGGCAGGCACTCGGGGCAAATGAGGTGCCAGCAGGAACCTACCATTTACAGGCTTGTTTTTTATAAAGGAAATGAGGTAGCTCCCGGAGCTAGAAGCCAGAGCGGGACCTGGGAGGAGGATGGAAAATGCATTGCTGAGGGCACAGGGCAGAACTGGCCCCAGTGCTCTCCTGAGCCAGTGCTCAGAACCCCTAGGCCACAACACATCCTCAAAAAGAATCATGGGATCTGAAAGACATTTCCAATTTTTCCAGGAACAAATGGGAATTCTAGGCTTTTGGCTGGAATTATTTCAACATGGTATTCTTGTGGGAATATGAATTATTTGATAAATGCAATTTGGTAGGTAAAAATCTTTCAAAATATATGGGAATGCCTCCTTCTTAATGGTTATAAGCTGGAAACTAGCTCAAGTCCTTCATTCTGTAGACTGAGGCCAGAGATGTCACATGGCTGGTTAGTGGCAAGCCCAGGGCTAGACCAGGTCAACTAAACCCAGTTAACTTAAAAAAAAATGTTTTTATTGATTTGAGAGAGAGAGGAAGAGAGAGGGAAAGAGAAATAGAAACATCATCGATGACAGAGAAACATCAATCGGCTGCCTCCTGAACTCCTCCTACTGGGGACCAAACCTCCAACTGGGCATGTGCCCTGACTGGGAATCAAACTAGTGACCTCTTGGTTCCTGGGTCACTGCTCAACCACTGAGCCACACTGCCGGGCGCCAGTCAACTTTTCCTGTTACAGTATGTCTCATGATGTCTTGTGCTCACCCTTCTTGCCAAAGACAGGCTCCATTGAGTCTGCTCTCCTGTTGTACTTCTACAGGAGCCTGATACCCACATGTTCTCAGGGGTGCCCCACTGAGCTATCGATATGTCCACAGCTGCCAGGAGGTGCATCTCTGAAGAAAAAGAGGCATCCCACAGGGCCCAGGGCGATACATAAGCCAGGACATATGAGTGACAGAAACCTGACAGTGTGTCAACTAAGAAAACTCCTTTTCTCCTTCATTCCCTTCCTTCCTTTCTTTTCCTTCCTTCTTACCTCTCAATACAACAAGAAGTGTGCACGTAGACAGTATAGAGCAGGTGCCGCTGCTCAGGGCAGTCACTAAGGTACCAGGTGCTTTCTGGCTTCCTGCTCCATTGTCCTTAGCACAGTGGTCAGCAAACTCATTAGTCAACAGAGCCAAATATCAACAGTACAATGATTGAACTTTCTTTTGAGAGCCGAAAACCGACTTCAGCGCATGGGCCACGAAGTTTCAGTCGCACTGTACGTGCTCACCCGCATGTGGTATGTTGTGGAAGAGCCACACTCAAGGGGCCAAAGAGCCGCATGTGGCTCGTAAGCACCGGTTTGCCGACCACTGCCTTAGTGTGTTGTCTATGTCCTTAAGATGGCAAGGTAATGACATATCCAGGTCAAAGCCAGAGTCCAGGCAAGAAGAAAAGAGAGAATAAAAAGGAGGGGAGAGGAAATTCCACAACTAGACATGATTTTTCCTTTCATTCTGGAAGGGAGGACCTCCTCTGTGGTTCTTGCTGCTCCAATTGACTAGAACTCATCCCATGGGCATGTCTAGCTGCAAAGGATGCTAGAAACTTAAGCACTTTTCTTCCCAGCCTCTATAACAGCAGGAGATAATATAGAAGGGGCTTGAAATAGGGCAGATTAAGCCAACATAGATATTCCCCATCCTCTCCACATCCTTACCCATCATCTCCTTCTGCTTTTTGATTCCTCTCCTTCTGTTTTTTCTTTTGACTTGTGAGGCCAATCTTCCCACTGGTGCTATGGGTCCCATGCCCTACCACCTTTGCAACTCCATCTCCTGTATCTTCCATCTTTTCTGTGTTCCTGGATCTTATTCATTATTTACACATGCTCACATCATCCCCATGTGGAAAAAAGCAAACACCCCTGGGAATGGTGACTTCAGGAGCTTGGTAGAAAAAAATGTTGGGATGTTAAATTGTATTGGTCAGGTCTTGTTGACCTTCAGTGAGTTGCTGCAAGAGACAGTCATCAATCATGCTGGCCTCCATGTCAGCAAGAAGGAAACGATTTACAACTTCATCGAAGGTCCTTTCTGCCTGTCGCCAGAAGTCTGGGAGCTCTGAGAGTCAGAGATCCATGGCCCTTGCAGTGAGGACAGGCCACTTAATCTTTCGGACTTTGATTTTTCCTTCTTAAAGTGGAGACGATGATATATCTGCTTCAAAGGATACCCAGGAGGATAAAATGAAATAATATACTGGGGAACGGTGTGTTATACAAAAATAAAATGGGATCTTGGGGGAAGAGAAAAATCCGGGCTCCAAATCTAAGTACCAGATGCTCTGGGGACAAAGTCTAGCCCCATCCTACATGTCTCCTGTTGTCTGAGCCAAAAATGTTATTTTTCTTTCCTTAGCCTTGTTTGTGTTGTTTCTCTTTCTGTGCAACCTAGAGCATTCTCTAATACACTCATCCACGCCCATGGCTTCCAATCATTCTCAAGTCCGTATCTATAGTTCAGACCTTCCTACTGCGCTTCAGAGTGATGTGTCTGCTGGCTCACGTGATAGTGATACTTGGATATAGGCAGACACCTCAAGCTCAAAATGCCTACAAGTGGACTCTTTATCCCCCCCACACCTGTGTTCCTTCCTCATGTCCTCATATTCTCTGTCTTAGTAGATGACATCATAATCTGTTGGCTGCCCAAGTGCAGAGCACAGAAATCATTGTTTTTTCTCTTTCCTCTCCTTCGTTCTCCACATCTCATCCCTAAGTTCTGCCACTTTCATCTCTTCAGTATCTCTATTTCCAATGTCACCATCTCAGTTGGGGCTCTCTTCCTTGGGCTCTGAAACCATCACCATTTATTTCCTATTTGACAATCATTGCTTTTTACCTACCAGATCCCAGTTTTGTTTCAGGCAGCAATGTGTCAAGCTCCAGGTAGTGAGTAACAATGACTAACACGGATGTTCAATGTTGCAGCCTTGAGTGTTGTTAGAGGGGCAGTGTGAGCCAGTTCTGATGAATGAGATATAAAGAGACATCTGTGATGAGCTTCTAAGAAAAGGAACAGATGGTGGTTAGCTTTGACCCTTCCCCCTTCTCTCTGCCATGAGTAAGATGATTGTGTCTGCAGGTAAGGCAGCCATCGTGCAGCAAGAGAGTAATAAGCCAACACTTGGAGGATGGTGGAGGAAAGGACAGAACAAGTGTGGGTCTTTAATGGTATCATGGAGCTGCCTAGCCATTCCTGAGAATGCCTTCTTTTCCACTTTCCTGCTGGCAAACCATAAAAGTCATTACAGATTGAAAATATGTTGGATAGCCTCTTGCTTGAAGCTGAAAGCACTCCTAACTAATGAAACCTAATTAGTCTCTCTGGCTTTGTTCTCTTTCTCTCCTTTAATCAATCTCTTGCACAGTATTCAAAATAATCTTTTTTTACAAACATGATTCTGATCTTGACATTTCCTGGCCTAATTGCTTTTGAGGACTTCCCATATTTCAGCTTCGAGCTACTTATATGACCACCGTTACTAGCTTGGCATAAAACTAAGGACCTGCCTCATTTTACTAGTCACACTAACCACTTGAGCTCGAACCTGTATCCCCTTTGGGCCTATGGACCACAGTGGCGCTCAGTTCAAAAGAGTCGATCTGCATTCACGTCAAGAGAAGGGAGACCTTGAAAATAGAGGGAGCTCCCGTTGAATCCAACTCGTAGAGCTGAACTCCAGCCTCTGCTTTCTTCCAGTTCCCCTTCGCTCTGCACTCTACTGTCAGGAGGAAGTGTGCTGTGGGGAATCTCTTACTGTGTCTGGGCCCCTCCTGCTCCCTCAGCCTCATTTCATTCTATTTTCCTCTGTGTTTCCTAGTATTAGTGATGCTAGACTTCTTGGTATTTCTCCTAAGTATCAAAATCCCACTTTCAGGTTCAAGCATGCTCATTCCGGCTCTCTTCCACTTAGCTATTCTTACTCTTCCTTTATGTCTCAGCCTAGGTGTCATCTTCTTAGAGAAGTTTATCTGACTCAGCTTCCCTTCCAGTGCACTTTCATATTTTTTAAAGCCTACAGTTCCCATTAGCAAGCAACATCTATTTTGTTCATTGCTTTGTAGAGTACTAAAAATTAGGTGAAAAATGAATGAATGATGGTTTGGTTTGGTTTGGTCTGGGCCCCAGTGACACCTCCTCTTCTTTAAAGAATGAACTCCCATTCATCCTGTATACTTTCCTCACACCTCCACTGCCAACTGATAAATGTGCCCTTCATTTTAATTCTCCATCACAGGCTTAATCTAATTACATCCTGATTGCAGGCTTCCTTATCTGCCCCCGGTTTACAACTTGTGCTCCTTGAGTTCTGTGGCTTGGTCTCATTCATCTTTGTATCCCAGTCAACTGCTTGGGATAGAGCAGGCTCCCGTGATGTTGATTCATAAATTATCAGTCCATGATGAGATGAGCCCTGGAAGCCCTCAAAGGGGGGCGTGGGATGAGGCCACACTGACGTGTGTGTGGCATCGAGGAGTTTATTCTCTGTCTGACCTCTTTGTTTCTGTGTCTAAGTGTGTATTTGCATATTTATGTTTAACTAGAAAAATGTAAATTATCCCTTATAGAGGAGGATGAGGGAGGCAGATGGCCTCTGTTCTAGGAGCTTCATCAGCAAGCCACAGCGGCTATTTTCAGAGCTTCCAATGAGTTTTTGGCAATGCTAAAGGGGTTCACGAGCCAACTTCAGGGCAGAGGTTGGAGAGAGCCGAATTTCTCCACGTAAGAAAATGAGAGGAATTTGGGGTTTGCTCTGAGAAGAAGACAACAGAGGAGACGGGGAGGAGATTTGCTAAATAACACAGGGAGTCTGGATCTGGGGCTGTGGATTTTTAAAAATAAGAACAGGAGTGTCGGTTGTTTACACTGTTTGCATTGAGAGGATGTAAATCTCTTCATTTCTTTCAGTCTTCACAAGTTTGCTATAGCACAAAGCCCTATGAGTGTTTCGCCACATTCTCCACCTGTGTGGTGGCAGTGTGGGACAGGACAGTCGCAAGGAGCCATGGAGGGTTTGGGTTGAATGAGTCATCAAAGGCAAGTATACCACCCTAGCTGGTGTTGCTCGGTGGATAGATCATAGGCCTGGGGATTGAAGGGTCCCAGGTTCGATTCTGGGCAAGGGCACATGCCTAGGTTGCAGGCTCGATCCTCAGTAGGGGGTGTGCAGGAGGCAGCCTATCAATGATTCTCTCTCATCATTGATGTTTCTATCTCTCTCCCTCTCCCTCTCTGAAATCAATAATATATATATATATATATATATATATATATATATATATGTATATGTATATATATATATATATATATATATATATATATATATTTTTTTTTTTTTTTTTAAGGCAAGTGTGCCTCTGGAAGTCTGCAGCAAAGTTGAGGTGGGCATTAGACTTTGCAACACCAAAGGGGTTATGATAGTTCAGGCACGTTGTTCTTGATCTCCCTCTGATCTCCATGAACAGGCCTGTGAGACGTGTGAGCTTTCTTTGCGTAGTTGTGTTTGTTGGTAAGACGTGTGAGCTTTCTTTGCGTAGTTGCTGGCTGTATTAGCAGCTATACTGGAGGTGTAGATTTATGTGTGGGTACGCTTGCATGCTCCATCTTGGTTGGCGATGTTGCTAAGTGTTCTTGGGATCGTACTTTTTTCCTCACTCAGTCTTCACATAGGGTCTCTGAACCCCTCCGACTCCATGAAGAGCAGAGGCCTCCCCAGGATCAAAGCAGCTCTTTCCTTCTGAGCCCAGACACATGATGTGCACTCCCCGCTCCCAGTGTCCCTTCTCTTGCTCCTGACCCCTTTCTCTGACGTTCTCCTCCAGCCCCAAGTACAGCCAAGGCCCTTAACCAAGAAAGGAAAAATAAAGTAACCAGATATGTTCCATTCCATCCTCACCCTCCCCACCCTCCTCACCACAGGCCAATAAATTCCGAGTATATATATATACAGCAAGCACCTGGCATCCCCTCAAACCCAGTTGTGCCTTGCCTGGTGACAGACCCATGAGATGGAGACTGGGGGTGCCCCGCCAGGCCTACCGCACAGCCCACCCATGTCTTTAGCGCTAGAGCCCAGCTCACCCGCTCTGTCTAGACAGCCCAAGCACACCCCAGCGTGATTTTCCCATCTGAAGGAAGGGTGATGCATCTATACGGCCAAATCTCCTTTTCCCTGTGTAGACACTGCTTGTCTGGGTGCAAGACACGGGTCTTCTGGGCAAGATCCCAGTTCAGAGATGAGAGGGGGAGAGACGATGGCCCTGCCTCGGTTTGTGCATGGGGATCCCTTGAGCTGGCCTCCACCTGGAGCCCCGAGAAAGCGCCCGGGTCTGTGGAATGAGCCAGGCATCTGGGATTCTCATCGGAGACTGTTTACTTGTCGATTTGCATGGCGGACTGACAACCCACAGCAGTCCACTTCCTGCCAGGGACTTTCAGGAACAATTTCTCCAAGCCAGCATGGCCCAACCGGGCATGAGCCCTCTCCCTCTCTCCCTCCTTGCCCCCCTCCCACATCAGCCACGTGGAGGTGACTCAAACAGGCTCCCTGAGCCCCTGCCAAGAGCAGCCAGAGGACAGCCTGAGTGAAGTTGGAATGGTTACTCCAGGAGCAGGGACTAGTCCAGAGTCCGTTGAAATCCTGTGGGTCTCCATATCTTCCCCCCAAGTATCCTACCCCCGGAGTGCCTACCACTATGCCGGCTGAGGCAGCGTGTGCCTTCTGCTCTTGAGAAAGTTCACCCTCCCAGTCTAGTCCTGTCCTTCCTCCAATAGCATGCACCACAGCCAGGGGCCGCCGAGGAAATAATATATGAATAACACCCACCTAAAGCAAAGTGCTCATGCATAGTACCTTGTTTTCTCCTCAGGATCACCCATGAGACAGCTATTTCTCCCATTTCAAAGGAGAGGAAATCGAGGACAAAAAGGTAAAGGCAGAGCACAGAGGGTTTTTAGGGCAATAAATCTGTATGATACTGACGGTATGGCTTCAGGGTCTTATATATTCATCCAATATTCTCACTGGAGACTGTTTACTTGCCGATTTGCATGGCATGCTTGGACACTTGCCAGTTAACTCTTTGCCAGCCTGTCTTCTATGTGGCCCACTCTCCACATGCTCTAGACTGTGAGAGCCTCCAGAACTGACTTTTGTCTGCATTCTTAGCTTATAGCTCTGTGTCTGACATGTAGCAGGGGCTAAAGCAATGTCTGCTGAGGAAATGAATGAAATAGTGAGTGAATGAATGAATGGCAATAAGAAAGAGAGAGAGAGAGAGAGAGAGAGAGAGAGAGAGAGAGAGAGAGAGAGAGAGGGAGAGAGAGAACAGAACAGGAAGACAGAGGAAAGAAAGAGGAAGGGAAGATAGAAGAAAGAGATGGAGTAGGGGGAGGGAGAGGAAAGGCTTGGCCTCTCTGGTTTGATGCCACCCTCTGTCTTGCTGGGGTGGAGTGCGGCTCAGTGGCTTCCTCCTCCTTCCCTCCCAGCAGAAGGGCTTTGGCCTAAGCCGTGCCCAGCCCCCTCCCGTCTACCTCCCCATCTTGGTTTTCCTCATAAAGTCTTTAACCCTTAAAAGGAAAATTGCTCTGCCCCCTCTCCACCAAATGAACATGCTATGTGGGCAGAAGAGAAAAGGAAAAATCTCGAAGTGGAAAAACCTTTGACTTGGAAACTCAGCTGACTGCCCACATTTGCAGTAAAAGCTCCGTTAGTCACTGGCTGCGTGGCAGGCGAGCGGAGCCAAGAGTAACACGGACGCGGGTGCTGGGAGGAGGCCGGCCTTTTCAGAGGAGCCGCTGCAGTGCTATGAACTCGGAGTCCAGGAAGGCAGAATGGGGCTCATCTCGGGGGGCGGATTCCCAAACCCCTTCCCCCTCTCCATCGAGACAGTGGTCAGTCACCCCGGTGGATCTGTCCTGGGGCCAGAAAGGCTCAGGAGAGGCAGGTCCCCAGGGAGGCCCGCGATTGGCTCTGCCTTGTAGTCTCAGCATCTACCTCAATGCCTGACACAGGAAGGTGCTCCAAACACATCTGAAAAAGAGAACCGAGTAACCCTCATCCCGGGGGCTGGCGGGAGACCCAGCACCTCCCCCCAGGCTGCTCCTAGTCTAATTGTGGAGACAGAACCGATAGAAAGAAAACAGACGTGTGATCCACAAGCTGAATACCAAGTGAAATAAAAATCATACAAGCCAGGCTCTACCCTCTAAGAGTAGCACAGTGGCTGGGCTGGATGGGGCAGGAGGAGGTTAATGAGGGGCCTCTTCAGAGTCCACCTAAGCAGGTCTTTGAAGGAGCTGGTGGAAATCGTTTGGCTGAAACTAGTAAGATGGGAGGCGCAATTCACGAGATCCAGGGAGGGATGGGGCAGGTGTCCTGACAGGTGTTGCAGGCGGAATGTGTGTGTGTGTGTGTGTGTGTGTGTGTGTGTGTGTGTGTGTGTGTGTGTGTATAAGCAGAGCTAGGGTTTACACGGGTTCACTAGCTCATAAGTGGGGTAGCAGGGGAGATAGCAAAGGGTAACTGACAGGTCTTACACAATCTCCCAGATTCTATAGTTTCAGCCTTGGCTGTGCTTATAGGGGTGATGGAAGAGGCCCAGAGTGGTAAAAGCCCAGACCAAATCAATTTCCATAAGAAAGAGGGAAAACACACGAGCATGGAAGAGGAGGTGGGCAGGTGAAGGGTGAAGAGAGAAGCAGCTCACGCTATTGGTTGCTCTTTGTTTTTGCTTTGTCTTGTTTTGTTTGCAAGAGAGAAGAAGATTGAGGAGCTACTGAGAGCAGAAAGAGGCTTGGAGAAGCTGTCTGGGTGCTGTGTGCTGGGTGCTATGTGCTGGGTGCTGGGTGCTGGGTGCTGCCTTGCACAGGGATCTCGGTAAAGCCCCGATAGAGTGTAAGCTTTCCAGAGCTGGACCAACTTTCCTTCGGATGTGACCCTCTGAAGGAGACTCTGGAGGGGAAGCAAAATGGCTTAATTTTATTCTGGTTACAACTTCCTGGAAGACAAAGTGTCTTACTCAATACCCATTCTCTCTTTCCTTCCTAAGGAAACCACAGTCTGTCACCCAGACACAACCCAGCAGCCATGTGACCACCCAATGAGGTATCTGCAGAGGCTGCTGGAGGGCTTACGGGAAAGTCTGGTTTCCTGCAGACTCATCCCTTCCATGTCGCCCTTCTCTGTTTTCTTCTTCCTGGAACATGTGGTCAGCAGGCATTTGTGAAGATGAAAGTCATGACCAAAGGGTAATGGGGCAGAGGGACAACCTGATTTCTTGCTACGTGAAATCAAAAGCGGCCACAGTGGCAGGGTCTGTCACCAGCCTCTGAGGGCCATCCTACCTGACATGGTGGCCAGCACCAAGGCGGAATCTGCTTAGAAAATGAGGACCAGCCCCCAAACCACAGCAGCAAAAATAAGTTAGGAGGTTGGGGCATCATCCCAGTCCTGCCTCTCTGGTGACCTGTGACTGACAGGACAGGACCTCCATCCACAGACTGCACCCGGAGGCGGGGCCAATGGCAGAGTGCGAGAGGCGGGACTTGGGGAGGGAGGATCAGCAGGTGTTCTGTGGGGGCTGAAGGCAGGAGGAGGAAGAGTTGCAAAGTGCATTCCTACTTGCATCCCACACGGGGACTTCTGCATCCCCTCTACCCCACCTACTCGTTTTCATTCTCTCTGGGGTTGAAGGAAAGAGAAAGCAGAGCAGCCATGGCCAGACTTCCTGGTCTCATGGCTCCTAAGCTGGTCCTTGGATCCTGCTAAAGTGCCAATTCCCTGTCTCCACCTCCAGGCACTGAACAAGTGCCCACTGATTTCTGCCCCACCCAACCACTTGTCAAAGTCACTTGTTTCTAGACTCAGAGATACACCAGACTTGGTTGGGAGACTTGGGCTTCACTTCTATGCTCAGTATCTGGCCATGGACCTTGGCTGGACACACCATGCCTGCTCTGGCCTTCAGGTGGTCCTCACCCGTAAGCAGAGGGCTGCCCTGTCAGGGGTCCCCACAGGCCACTGCTGGTCTGTGGCAATGTAATAATGATGATGGCTATTATTTACGGGTTGTTTCCTGTGATGAGGGCTTGTCACATATTAACTCATTTACTCTTCATAACCACTCTGGAAAGTGTGTGCTGTTATTCTCACCTTCACTTCGTAGATGATAAAACCAGGGATCAGAGAGGTTAAGTAACTTCTCAGAGTTCTTCAGAATATGAGTGGTGGAGCCTACATTTGAACTCAGGTAATCTGACCCCAGAGTCCGTGAGCTAAATCAGTAACTTCAGGTGCCGTGTGATAAGGAAAAACTGTAGCAGCCCATTTCACATCCCACGTGGTTTAGGGTTCCAGTTCAGGGTTCGGGTTCTGGAGAAGGCCACACACAAATAAAAAGAGACTAGAAAATGTATCAATTTGTCGATATTGGGGGCCAGGCGGGAACCCACCTCTAGTGGGAAGACTACACACTGCTCTGGTCCTGCTACCCCTTTTATTGAGGCTATGGGATACACCCATAGCCCTTGGGCAGGAAATACAGAAATTTACATAGGACAAGCAGCGGTGGAGGCTGCTTCAGCTAACAATGCAATTGTCAGCAATTAAGGTTGTTAACCAGCCTTTCCGGCTTCCTGTCCACATCTCCCTATTAGTGAGACAGTGATTGGTTTCCAGCAAAAAACTAAGAGGGACAATGATAATGTGTATATAATGATGTCCATGCGTCCATACACACGTATTTTAACATATTTGTGTAATGTTTGCATAAATTTAAAACTGACTTTCTGGGAAAGAACTGGGATATATTCTTTATGTTAAAAGTAAGAGAATAAGTCTTTTATATTTCTTATGTTAAAGTGTCCTTTTCTGAGATGATGACAGAAGATGAGCATTTTATTGTTTAATTGGCAAAATAACAATTGACATCCTATTGTATTGTACCCCTCCCCCCATGGGAACAGACCATGAAATTAAAAGTCTGGAAGCCCTTGGACTACAGGGACTCACAGTTCTTTGTGACTTAAATAGGTTAAGATCTTCAACCTCCACATCAGGGGACTTAGGCCACACGGTCCGGGAGATATCGGGCCAGATGTTGGGCTGTGCTACCTGGTGTCCCGGTCAGCCCAGCAGGAGAACAGTCACCTAGAAGGGCCTGCTGATTACCGGCCTGTTGGAGACTCTGCAAATACTGGATGCATAAAGAAAACTTGCCTGGCCTGGCCAGGACCCAGCGTTAGTTCCGGCCTCTTCTATACGTCTTGACCCCTGGAATAGGCACCATAGACAGAAAGAGTCTGAAATTACTCAGTAATTGGGTGAAGATGTTTTATTTTAGACTAGGTCCCAAACAAACCTCCTCTTTCCCAATCCTGGGTGCCTGGTACCAAAGACGACCAGGCTCTAACCTGAGAGGACGCAAAGGGCAGAATTCAGGGTTATCTTGAGGCCACCTGTTAAAAGCAATTGTTCTCCAATGACATGGATTCGATGAAGCCTGGAGCTGATCAGAAACAGGACCAGCAGCATTGGGGGCAGTGCATTGGTGCTTTCTTTCTTTAAAGTTGGTGAACTCATGTTTGGAGGCTAATGTAGAACAAGTAATTGGGTGGGTGGGGGGGGAATTTGTGTAGCTCTATGTTGTCACTCTTTTTCTTACCAAATGTCTCAGGGTCCCTCATGGAGGAGGGACATTTCTAACATCCAAATAGTTGGTAGCCAGGGGAATCCTTAGGAAGGGCAGAGGAAGCCAGCTCTGCATCTGCTGTGGGGTCTGCATGCTCAAAACCCAGCAAAGGATTAGAGTTGGTGGGCTGGAGTCTGCCCAACATGAGCTAAAATGAAATAAATGTAGGATTGGTATTTGTGGAAAGGTGAGGCAAGAGCCCTTTTATTTCTTTCTAGCCAACAAACACAGAATCAAAGGACTGGTGAAGGCTACCAATTTGGCGGGAATGTAAGAAATTAGAGCAAAAGGAACATAAATAAGCAAAAAAGGCATCAGTCTTCGCGTTTTGCAAACCAGATGTGACCCTGGAATGGGGTGTAATGAAGAAGAAAAACAGCTGTTGGGTATGTTATGTGGTGACTTCGACAACATCGTTCTTTCATCATCAAAAGTGGCTTTGACAGCTTCATCATTTGCAATAAGATTAAAACTAGAGAAAGGAAGACGTGCTCAATCATAGCACTCATCAAATATTCCCTCCCTTTGCCAGAAGACCCAGGCTGTGGCCCGAACTGGCCATGGAGTCTAGCCACTAAAAGTGGCTCTTCCTGGTGATGGGATTGTAGGAAATGAAGTTGAGAAAAAGACTTGCAGCCATCGTGGTCCATTAGAACACCAAGAAAAACACAGAACAAAGGAAAACATTACTGGCAAGAGCCCTTGCTAAGGCCGCAATCCCACAGTTTCAAAGTAGCAGCAACCCACCTGCAAATGAAAACTGGAAATTTGACTTTTCTGAGCTTTTGGTGTGATGGGGGTTGGGGAGGAACAGCGTACTTTTTATGGGTGAGTCCGAGGAAATGATTTCTGGTGCTCCCCTGTTTGCTCTGGTATTTCTCTCCCTGCACAGCCCCACTGGCCTCAGCTGCTCTGAGAGCCTTGCCTGCTCGTCCATCATCCTGGCTGCAGGCACCAGAGTGCATCTCCCAGGGAGACCTGCCAGCCCGGGCCTCCAGGGAGGGCTCAGTGTCAGGGAAGAGAGTGCTTTCCCCAGGGGACAGAGCACCAGCCTCAGCATTGATCATCTATGAATTACCAGGTCACATCCCAGTTGGCCCCGGTGCTCCAGAGCCAGAGAGGGGGTCCTGCTTCCTTCCCCGAGTTTGCTCAAAAAATTAAAAATAGAACTACCATATGATCCAGGAATTGCACTTGTTGGTATTTATCTGAAGGAAATAAAATCACTATCTCAAGAGATATTAGCCCTCCTGTATTCATTGAATCATTATTTACAACAACCAAGATATGGAAGCAACCTAAGTGTCTATTGATAGATAAATGGATAAAGCTGTCTCTCTCTCTCTCTCTCTCTCTCTCTCTCTCTCTCTCTCTCTCTCTCTCACACACACACACACACACACACACACACACACACTGGAATATTATTCAGCCATATAAAGGAAGTCATTGCCATTTGAGACAACATGGGTAGATCTTGAAGGCATTATGCCAAGTAAAATAAGTCAGAAAGAGAAAGATAAATGCCATATGATTTATACATGGAATCAAAACAAAAACAAACACAAAACAATCTCATAGATACAGAGAACAGATTTTGGTTGCCAGCAGGTATGGGGGTGGAGTGGGGGGAGGGCAAATTGGGTGAAGGTAGTTAAAATGTAAAAACCTGGGGATGTAATGTACAGCATGGAGACTATAGTTAACAATACTTTATTGTATACTTGAAGGTTGCTAAGAGAGTAGATCTTAAAAGTTCTCATTAGCAAAAAGAAAAAACTATGATTCTGTGTGGTGACAGATGTTAGCTAGACTTATTGTGGTTATTATTTCACAATTACAAATACCAAACTTTTTTTACATCTGAAACTAATATAATGTTATACAATACATCAATTATACATTTTTAAAGTTTTTAAAAATTGATTTTAGAGAGAGGAAGGAAGAGAGAAACAGCAATGTTAGAGAGAAACATCAATCAGTTGCCTGCTGCATGCTCCCAATCAGGATCGAACTCACAACCTGGGCATGTGTCCTGACCGGGAATCGAACCTGCCACCTTTTGATGTATGAGATGATGCTCCCACCAACTGAGCCACCATCAATTACATCTTAAATTTTAAAAGGCATATGTCCGACTGAGAGGCTGCATAAGAAAGAATGAAGGATGACCATGTGTGACAGATGGAGGACATTGGTGGCCTGAACTGTTTCAATGAGATGATGGAGCCAAAGAATGACCAGAGAGGATTCAAGAGGGAGAAGATGAGAGGGCAAGCTTAGATAATTTTCAATAAGTTTAGTAAAGTATAGAGAAATGGGGCAATAGCTGGAGCAGGAATGAGGATCAAGGGAGAGGTTTTTTGTTCTCTTTTCTAAATGGAAGATATTATAGCATTTTGAGCAATTCTCAAGATCCTCTGAAAGAGTCCAGGACTCTTTGAAGGAATGGCTGCTTTCAGGACTGGGAAGAAAAAAATACAAAATGAGCCTGTAGCATCTTGTGCCAAATGTCCAGAAGTGTTTGGAGAATGATGAGGAAATGGCAACAGGACACAGAAGCCAGCCTGCAGGTGCTGTACCAGTCACATCAGAGACAATTTGAACATCAAAATACATATTAGTAACGGATTGTTACCCATTGCGTAAAAGGCCAACCCATGAATCAAATGGCCTGTGGACCAAATCCAGCCTGCTGTCTGTTTTGTGTGGTCCACAAGCCAAGAATGGTTTATACCAGTGGTCGGCAAACTCACTAGTCAACAGTACAATTGAAATTTCTTTTGAGAGCCAAAATTTTTAAACTTAAACTATATAGGTAGGTACATTGTTACTAACTTAATTAGGGTACTCCTAAGTTGGCCTTTGCTAAAAACTCAAGGAGCCAAAGAGCTGCATGTGGCTTGCGAACCACAGTTTGCCGACCACTGGTTTATATAGGTGAACTTTTGCAATAAATTTGATAACAGGGAACACTAACTTTGTGTGCAGTGCCAGCATGGCCAAGGGTGAACTCATAAAACTAAATATAAAAAAAATAAAAATAAAAATAAAGAGAGAGAGAGAGAGAGAGAGAGAGAAGAAAATTAAAATGAAACATTTAAAGTTGGATCAGAAATTTGAAAAAGATAAAACGGGGGAAAAGACCCTTATAAATGATGATTTTTAAAGCTAAGTAGTTAAGAATCTTTTAAAATCAAAATTAAACATTTCAAAAGAAAACAAAGTGAAATTATGTATAAAACATAAATAATAAAAGCTAAGCCCTCGGAAGAACAAAAACATGATAGGGTGAGATAATAAGAGAATAAATATCCATAGGGAACAGAAAAGAACAAAAAGCTACAACATTCTCATGGGTTTCGATGAGAGGCAAGCAGTTTACTCCAAATACTTTCCTACCGATGAGGAGAACGAAAAAAGACAAATGATTGCTAATGAGCATGGAGCATAGTCACAGGCATTGCTACCAAAAAGAAAAAAGAAAAATTAAGAAACAAAAAGAAGAGAAAAAAGAAAAGAAAGAAGAATATAAATAGTAGAACAGAGTCTAAAGAATAAGCATCATTTTCCCAGCCTGCAACAAGAATCTAAACCTCAAAGGAAAATTAAAGACAGATCTCATTTCTATTGTACTTTAACCCAGGCAGTGAGCATACACTTGAGGAATACCCCCCCCCCCCCCCCCCGGGGAGGAGAGCGTGGGGTTCACTGTCCCCAGAATGTCCCCTCCTCTTGCCTGTCATTTAAAAACAATGGCTTCCTGCCCTAGCTGGTTTAGCTCAGTGGTTGGAGTGTTGGCCCTCGGATTGAAGGGTCTCAGGTTCGATTCTGGTCAAGGGCACATTCCTCATTTACAGGCTCAATCCCTGGCCCGGTTGGGGCATCTGTGGGAGGCAACCAATCAATGTGTCTCTCTAAACCAGTGTTTCCCAACCTTCTCTCATGATGAGAATCACCTGGTGGAGTTGTTAAAACACAGATTCCTGAATCCCAACTAAGAAGTGCTAAACTAGACTTTTTGAGAACATATAGGTAAAATTGCATACGTACCTAACTTAGTGCTCTGTATATAAAATCTGTCTTAGAGCACTAGTTAAGTATACAATTTTACCTATATGTTCCCAAAAATTCTAGTTTAGCACTTCTTAGTTGGGATTCAGGAATCTGTATTTTAACAACTCCACCAGGTGATTCTCATCATGAGAGAAGGTTGGGAAACACTGCTCTAAACCAGTGTTTCCCAAACTTCTCTCATGATGAGAATCACCTGGTTGTTAAACTACAGATTCCTGAATCCCAACTAAGAAGTGCTAAACTAGAATTTTTGGGAACATATAGGTAAAATTGTATACTTAACTTAGAGCACTAGTTAAGTATACAATTTTACCTATATGTTCCCAAAAATAAGCTTAGAGCATTAGTTAAGTATACAATTTTACCTATATGTTCCCAAAAATAAGCTTAGAGCATTAGTTAAGTATACAATTTTACCTATATGTTCCCAAAAATTCTAGTTTAGCACTTCTTAGTTGGGATTCAGGAATCTGTAGTTTAACAACCCCACCAGGTGATTCTCATCATGAGACAAATTTGGGAAACACTGCTGAAATCAATGTTTCTCTGTCTCTCCCCCTCCCTTCCAGTCTCTCTAAAAAATCAACCGAAAAATATCCTCGGCTGAGGATTAACAAAACACAGTGGTTTCCTAGCAGGAAATCAGGAACTATTAAGCAGAGAGGTTGCACCTGGCCTTGCGGAAGCCCTGAAGAGCTGCTGTGCTGTAGTGCCTGTGCTGGAAGCGTCCCTAGTTGTCCCGGGCCTGACTCTGAGAGAGTAGCATTTGGTGAGAAGCAATGCAGCATTAGAGGGCTCTCTGGCTGGGCCTTTGGAGGCTCATTCAAGTTGCTTCAACAAATGGGAAGGCAGACAGACAGACACAGGAACCCAGGAAAAGGTGAACAACCAGATCCTGGGAGAAATGGAACTTGGAGGGTGTTCATGGCCTTTGCTCTGGGGCTCCGCTATGAAAATGACTGCTATCGACAGGATGTGTGTGTCCCAGCTCCCAAGTCATATATGGAAACCTAACACCCACGATGATGGTCCTAGGGGGTGGGACGTAATTAGGTCATGAGGGCAGAGCTCTCACGAGTAGAATTAATATTCTAGAAAAGGGACCTCGCTGCGGTCCCTTGCTCTCCCACCCTGTGAGGACACAGCAAGAAGACAACTGTCGGTGAGGCAACAAGTAGTCCCTCACCAAGCACTGAATCTGCCACACCCCGATCCTGCACCTCCAGCCTTCAGAACTGGGAAAAGTAGGTATTTATGAGCGTCCCAGTCTGTGGTGTGATAGCAGCCCGAATGGACTCGGTGATTCCACAATTATTTTCTCTATTCACTGTGTCAGCTTTTCTTTCTCAATCCTTTATGTAATGTGACATCATGTGGATTCAGTTATCGAGAGGCATGGAGAGGTGTAACAAGATACTAAAATACAATTCTTTCTCCCACAGTTTGGACTGAGAACCCAAACTTAGCAAAAAGCCATAGGTGCAAAGCAGCCCCACATTCCAGAGTGAGGCGTTAAACCACCTATGCAGGACTTGCAAAGAAGATATATACACACCCATTCTGCAGCCCTAAGCATATCGACCATCTTGAGAATATTAAAGGCTTGAGATTGAAGTTGAGGGGGTGTTGATTTTTTGGGGGGGAAGGGGGGAGAGTTGTAGGAGTGTTGTAGAAGAGGAGAGAAGCTTACCTTTCACATTAAACCCAGTGATTAAATATTTAAGGGACCACTTGGAGAATATTAGACATTACTAGTCTGGTGCTAAATCTACGCCTATAACAGTATTAAAAGCAAGAGACTGTGGCTGGCTAGTTAGTGCATTGGCATAGAAGGGTAGAGAGAGCTGTACCCTCATCATGGTAAGAGAGAAATGCTGATAGAAGCCTGTAGTAGAGACCCTGTCCATGAAGACTGCTTGGAAGAATCGAGGGGCCCCGATAAGAAACCCAAAGGATTGAAGGACATATGTACTAAAGTGTACCCATGAGCTAAGGGAGGAATGGCAAATGGGCAGCTGCCATCAGAGGACTCCAACAGGGACAAGAAACATAAGACCCAAGAGGAAAAAGCCAGCTTTAAACATCACTAGGCCAAAATATACCAGCACCATACTACAACAGTACCCACCAAGTAAGACTCTTTCTGCTCCTTACTTCTCCTCCTTCTCCCTGAGCAACGTTTTTTTTGTTTGTTTTGTTTTGTTTTGTTTGTTTGTTTTGAGGGGGAGGGTGTTGCTTATTGAGGGATGGGAAATGAGATGTACAAGGTGGGTAAATAAAGGATCAGCTGATTACAATCCTTCCTGCCCACTTCAGCTTCTGATGTGAAGCAGACCAGTACTGAGGGAGAGAAGTCTTCATATTATAAGAAATTTAATAATTGAGGTTTTAGGAAATAAAAGGATAACTTCAGGACCAAAGGTCTTTGGTAGATGTGGGAGATGGGATCAACCCAGTGTTTCATGGGAGGGACCTGCCTCAACAGGAGCAGGGCTGTTTGTCTCCTGCAGTTGGGAATTGGGGGTGAACTGACTAGGGAAGGACAGCTGGATTTCCAGGCAGTGATGAGCCTTTTTACAGCTGAGTCATCTCAGATACATGTGATGCATTCAGAGGAGGACCAGTCCTTGAAGCTGTGGTTTTCCTCTCAACTGAGAAAGGTGCAGAATGGAGCACTGGTCTACCTAAAGTTGGGGCTTTTTGGTGAGAATGCTGAGTGAAGACAAGGACATGCACAAGGGGTGATGACATCGAAGAGCCGTAGAATGTACCTTCCGCTAGGAGAGAAGTGGAGACAGGAGTGGGATGAAGGAACACTAAATTTCAGGGCCAATGTAGCAAAGTTTCCGATGAGTATGAAGAAGTGCGGGACTGACTGTGTCTGTAGGCCAGCCATCACAGAGAACCCTAAAATAGAAGACAGAAATATATTGACACCATTCATTACCACCTCGCCACTCTTCAAACACTTCGGAGTCTTCTGATTGTTCATTGGCTGATTCTTCTGTCCCTGGCAAGCTCTGCATGTCCTTCAGCAAACTGCTGGAGCTGTGGATCCACCTCAGTTCTCCGCCTTGCGACACCACTAATAGGATTTTTCTCCTCAAAGCGTATGTCCCTATCCTCTTTCATCTTCGCACTGCCACTTCTGGATCTGCATAGTTTGAATAAATCTCAGTAATTTTTCAGAAGAACAGAGGCTGGGGCAGATGTGTAACCCCCTTGACTCCAGTTGGGTAAAATGTTTTCTCTCTCATGTACAACTGTTTACCACAGGAGACTTTTGGGAGACAAGTAGTATCCCAGCTCCTTCAGGTGAGGTCCAGGAAATAACGGGAAAGACATACAGCTACAGATCCTCCAGAACACCCCAGTTACAATGGCAAAGACTGTGACCCAGGGAATGCCAACCAGAGAACTCTTAGAAGACGGGGATCTCAAGGGTATGAAACTAGCAGTTGTTGAATTATCTTGACTGTGTAAGCTGAAGTATATGTGATTAGTATCTATCCAAGCAAGATGGAACCTCCTGACCTGTGTGTCAAGCTGTTCTGGTGAAATATACGTGGAGGTAGAACAAATTAAAAAAAAAACACACACACACCCAAAATAAAATAAAAAACACATGATGTTTTTAAACCTCTATTTGTGCCTTCCTGAGGACAGAATATCCTTAAGGAAATGGAGCCCACGCTATGCCTCCCTTGGTGATGTGCCTTGGCTTCCAATGGGGGTGATTTTAACACCAACACATCTACTCGGTGACTCCAGCATTGTGCTCTGGAGCCAGATCACACTGGCTCACAAGAACTGACCTCTCAATTTTTCAGAATTTTGTGAGCTGGTTGTTAAAAGCATACATCACTTAAAATTAAATTATGTAAACTGATCGTTATATTACCTTAAAAAACAAAGGTAATAAACACTCAAAACTCACCATTTGCTGATTATTTTATTGAATTTTATTATTATGTTCTCAAGGTTATGTGCATCTGTTCTACCTATCTGAGAGACATGTTATTAAATGGAGTTCCACTGTGCATCCGATTCCTACCTCTGTATTCAATCCATATAGGCCCTGGAGAAAAGCAGATGTTACAAATCATCCCCATACCCCCTTCCTAAAAAAGACCCAGTTGGCAAACATGTACTCAAGCAACCACTGGACTCAAGGGAGATCAGTAAGAATGATCACACACCAGCGCACCTCAGGATCCTGCTATTTTCTCTGCCCTATCCATGCACCCTCCTCTGTGCAGGGAGGGGGCAATACTGCATCTACTTATTTGAAGGGCATCTTGATCAGATGGTTTCCCTCCGACAGCAGTGCTGAGGAGCTGACTGAGGAAATATTTTCCCAGCGCTGCCTGGTTTCCCTCTGAACAGGAACAAAACTGGTCCTGAGGAATGCAGCCGGCAGATAAGTAAATAGGGCAGCTGTGATGTGAGTTCCAGCTGAGCTAAGACAACTTATGAGTCTGGTTTGTATAAAAAGAAAGCTTATAGATTCAGATTTCCCTCCCTTCCTGCCGTCCTGTCTCTCTCCTACAAGCGGACACAGTCTGCTTGCATTGCTCTCCGCCTTCTCTGGGGGCACAATTGGCACCTGGCTGTTCCTTGGCTGCAGCACAGGACGAACTTGCTATTTTCTGGACACTTGTGTCCAGTGGTGGGGCCATGTATTTCTGTTTTAACAGTGGACATTGCTTAGCCTCCATGGGACTCTTTCAAGGCCCGTGGCCCAGAATCCCCTATTCTGAGCTAGAATAACCCTCCAGCCCCAAATTCCATTCAAAGCTCAGTCATCTCACTTGAGGGCCAAGGACAGGAGGACATGGGAAAATGGCAGGTTTAGGAATTCACCTAATGTCTGATCCTCCCTGAAAATATACAACTTTATTCCCTACCTCAAAACCTAATGGTAAATTAGCCACACTAAAGATGCACTGTGTACATGCACTCATGTTAGTATATGCCCGTAACACTCCAGAAATGGCTCCATTTCCTAGTTCCTATTTGTCCATATGTTAGGACGTAGTATAGCCATCTATTGTGAACCTGAATGTTTGCAGGTATGTGTGTGTGTGTGTGTGTGTGTGTGTGTGTGTGTGTGTGTGTGTGTAGAAAGGCATGGTTGAGTGCCATTTGTAGATGCCTGTGTGTTTGAATGGGTACAGAGTCACAGGCATGTAGTTGTGTGTGTTCCTGTCTTTGCTTTTGCATAGACAGATGTGATTGTGTGTGTGTGCAGGAGCAAGCCCAGAGGCTTTTTGCAAACCTGGTTGAAACGCTTGGAGAGTGTCATCATCTTATAAAAATAGAAAAACTGAAACATTTAGAAAAAATTATAAAACCACACTGAACATTTTTCTTTTTAAAGACTATGTTCTCCCTATGTGTCATGGAAAAACACCAACTACTTGCATTTTTCTGTCATGATAAGGATTGTTGGTTTTATTCAGGGACAGGGTTTCGGTTTAAGCTAAAAGTTCTTTAGAGGAGAGGTTATGAGGGATGGGTGAGAGGCTGTGGCCCCTGAAGGGGCAGGTTTGAGTGTATCATGTATCCCTTGCTTCTCTCCAGCTGCTACCATCTGCCTCTAGAACATCTTGTCCCTCCACTCCCTATTCAAAGGGAAGGAGCTTGTTTGTAGCTGTCATCCATTTGCACAAGGGTGAGGGGTCAGGGGCCGTGCACTCCATCCTTTTGAGGACAAGGAGACATACAAAAAGACACAAGATTGTTGGAAGAGAATGAGGCTAAAACCGGGAAATGTCTCTCGTGTATGGGCCATGTGATATAAGGACTTTCTGAAGTGTTTGTGAAATCTCTTCCAGGGGATTCTAAGAGGAGGAGACTGGCCTCTCTAAAGTGAATTAGGAGTAGGATCATAGATTCCTAATTCAACAGGATGACCTCTGGAAGGTTTAAAAATATACTTACTTCATGTTTATTGGGCATTTATCATGATGGCCTGGGTCAAGGGCTTTATGTGTACCAACTCATTCCATCTCCATGGTGACTGTGAAAGGATAATGATTACCTTTCCTAAGATATTTCCTATGGGAAAAACGACATGAAGAGGTAAAGACACTTGGTCAAGGTCATAGAGATAATGACAGATTAAGTGATAGATCCAGGATTCATACCCAGGTGGTCTGGCTCCACAGTCTATGCTGTTAGTCATCCCAGTCCTGCCAACTCAGCTCCAGAGGGCTGTGTTACTTCAGAGAAGTCAATGCCTCTTCTTATTGCTCACACACAGAGGGTTAAGGCTACAATGGTAGATATCACAGGTTCCCAACGACCAGGAATACTTTCAGATGTGCTTTCATCCCATGAAAACCCAAAGCTGGAAGGGATCCTCAGGAAGTCACCTGTCCTCATAGGTGTGTATTGGGGCGTTTCTGACAGGAAGGAAACTAGCATTTGCTGAGCAACTGATGTATAACAGCTGCTGACCTCTTTGCTTGTCATAATCACCAGCATAGCCTCTGCTTCTCCACAAGGGCTTCAGGTATTGAAATTATTAGAATATTATACAAAATGAAATTATACAGAATATAAAGTTATGATATATGAAATATTTAAAGAAATTTGAAAGTGGAATGCCAAATATGAGTAGGGAACTAGACATCTACACTAATAAAAGAGAAAGATGCAAATTGACTGTACTTCCATGATGTCCACCAGTCAATAAGGAGTGACTATGCAAAATAACCCACCAAAATGGTGGGTTCATTTGAATATGCAGACATGGAGTGAAGACTGACGACTAAAGGCTACACTTGGGCCAGAGCCAAGCCTGAAGGCTGAAGGCTTGGCTCCACTGCAGCCCAGGTCCCAGGTGCCAGAGGAAAACCAGTGCCAGCAGCCAGGGGAAGGAAGGCCTATTGCACGAATCTTCATGCAATGGGCCTCTAGTTATTTATAATAGCCAAGATGGAAACAACATAAGTGCCCATCAGTGGATGAATGGATAAAGAAAACCACACACACACACAGAAATATCACTCAGACATGAGAAAGAAATCTTGCCATTTGCAATAACATGAATGAACCTTGAGGGCATTATGCTAGTGAAATAAACCAGGTAGAAAAAGACAGATATCATATAATGTTGCTTCACTGTGAAATCTTAAAAAAAATTGAGCTCAAAGATAGCAAATTGGTGATTGCCAGAGGCGGGTGTCAGAGGTGGGAGAAGTAGAGAGTTGGGGGGTAAGAGATGAAATGGGTGAAGGCTGTCAAAAGATACAAACTCCTAGTTACAAAATAAATATGTCATAGGGAGTAATGCACAGTATGGTGACTATAGTTAATAACGATGTAATGTATATTTAGAAGTTGCTAAGAGTAAATCTTTAAGGTTCTCATCACAAGAGAAAAAGTTGTAACTATGTGTAGTAATGGATGTTAACTAGACTTATTGTGGTGATCATTTCACAAAATATTTTTAAACATATTTTATTGATTTTTTTACAGAGAAGGAGGGAGAGGCATAGAGAGTTAGAAACATTGATGAAAGAAAAACATCGATCAGCTGCCTCCTGTACACCCCCTACTGAGGATGTACCTGCAACCAAGGTACATGCCCTTAACCAGAATTGAACCTGGGACCCTTCAGTCTGCAGGCCGATGTTCTATCCACTGAGCCAAACCAGTTAGGGCTCACAAAATATTTAGAAACTGAATCATTTTTATGCCTGAAACTAATATGAAGTTATATCTCAAGTCTACCTCAATAAAAATATAACAGAAGTTATATGTCATGTCTACCTCAATAAAAAACTAATATGAAGTTATATGTCAAGTCTACCTCAATAAAAATCTAACAGAGTCCCAGAAGGAGAGAAGAGAGTAATGGAGGAGAAATAATATTTGAAGAGAACTTTCCAGACCTCAGGAAAGACACAAATGCATTGATAGAGGACTACAACATAATCCAAGAAGAATAAACAAAAAGAATCTCACACCCAGACACATTTCAAGGAATCCGAAGAATAATAGAACCAAAGAGAAAAATCTTACAATCAGTAAGAGAAAAAAGAAGTCACTTTGCAAAGAAATGACAGCTTAGTGTCAGCACTAAGTTAGATGCACTGTAGACTTTCTAAGAGCAGCAGTGGAATCCAGGGGTATAAAGAAAATATGCATTTTCTTGAATTCAAGGCCCCAGGGCCTAAACCCTTGGAAGTTCTCCTTCAGGAGGCCCTGAAGAAGTCAAAGCATCGCTGCTGTGCCCTTGAGGCAGAGGGGAGCAACCGTGGGGCATAGCAGGATGGCCCAAAGCCCTTCTCGAACCTTTCGTGCTCCCTCAGAGGCCACAGCTGGGTAAAAACTGCCCCTTTAAATACCATCTTATTTGAACAGAACTTGTAGGCAAAGCAATAATCAGCTCAGTGTTCCCTCCAGGCCTGGGGGCTGGCGGGGTTTTGCCTGCCATTTCCCCCGAGGTCAGATATTACTTTGTAGTTCACTTGACTCAATTTTCCTTTGGATCAACACTGAGACAGCTTTTAACTGAAAGCTTTCTCCCGCTTGAAATGCACCTCACTCTCAGCTAAGACAGCTGGCCTTAGATCACAGATCCTGCTCCTCCCCCTCCTCCTTTCCCTCCCGCAGAAGCAACCCTGAAGGTGATTGATTTGCTTAATATTTGTTAGTGCAGATATGAAAGGAAGCTGCCTTTGCTCAGCTAACATTTGATTCCATTTATTTATGTCTTTCTAGGGGCTGGCATTTCTTGAAGGTCTTGCCTGGCCCTTCTGCGCAAGCGGCAAGTTCCTCTTCTCAGTAGAAAATAGAATGAAAAGGAGCAAAAGTGGAGTCAAAATGGAGAGGTTGCAAAAGGGAATATGTTAGGAGACCCAAGAAATCAGTGGAAGGGCTACTGTGTCCTCCCAGACGCTGCATCTCAGCCTCCCAACCTGTGTTTTCTGTATCTATCTATCATCTATCTTCTATCTATCTATCTATCTATCTATCTATCTATCTATCTATCCATCCATCCATCTATTTATCTATTGTCTATCTGCCTACTTACCTACCTACCTATCTATCTTTTATCTCTCCCTTGTAACCCCTCCCATTCCCTGCTCGGTCTGGGCAGGTCTGCCCCACCCTCACATTCCTGAGTCCTTTTCTACTTCCTAGACCCCTCCCTTGACAAGAAAAAACTTTCCTCCTGGAACACAGACTTTGCTGCATTGTCTCTCCTTCACCCTTAAGATCTCTCAGACTTGAGCCCCTGGAAGTCCCACCCTCACTCTTTGTATTAGTTAAGATAACGCTAAATGCTAGCACAACTAAACCTAAAAAACATATGGCTTTGCTATGATAGAGAATTGCTCACATAAAGTCCAGAAGGAATCTCTTTGATCGGCAAGCAGCCCTCCTCCCAGCAATGGTTGGTATCTAGGTTCCTCCTCTCTGTATTCCACTCCCTGCCCCCTCCCCCCTCAGCTCCCCACATGGAAGGGAAGACATAGAACACTGTACTCTGGAGACTTCTGATTCAAGCCTGGAAGTGGCAGCTTAGCTTCTCCACATTCCAGTGCCTGGAACCCAGTCACATGGCCCAAGGGCATCACAAGGGCAGCTGGGTGCCCACACCTCCACCTCTGACTTTCCTATTTTGCCTGAAGCATCTTTGTTAGCATAGGTAGTTAGGTATTAATAAAGGAAGGAAGCAAAGGGAATTGGAAATTATTAAACTAATAAACCAGGGAGCTGAATCAGACAGAAGCCTGATTAAGTCTGGAAGTTGCCGCTTCAGACACCCCAGGGGACCGCAGCATTGCCCTGCCCCCCTCAAGGGGATTAACATGCCCCCATCCCCCATAGGGAGGAAGAAGCAGCTTTTTGATCTTCTCAGTCTTCCCCGGGTACTACAGGTCCACTCACCTGGACCAAGGAGGTGAGGACATTGCCCTGATTGCAAGGAATGTGCAACCCTGTTAAGAACAGATGTGCACCCCGAGAAAGGCTGTGCCTGCCGTTACCACCGTGGGCCAGCCACCAGCTACTGCTCAGCTTCCTCTTTCCCTCCAGGTAGAAAGGGTTACAGACCTCTGGAGGGATTCCTGTGATTCTATTATGTACTGTCTGTTTCCAAAAGAGACATCATTATTTTTTAAATTCGTTTTGTTGATTTTTTAGAGAGAGGAAGGGAGAGAGAAAAACATCAATGAGAGAGAAATATCATTGATAAGCTGCCTCCTGATGTCTCCCACAGGAGAATGGAGCCCACAATTCCTGGCATGTACCCTGCTTGGGAATCGAACTGGTGGCTTCTTGAAATTGAACCAGTGTCCTCTTTCTGGCTCAACGCTCAACTTCTGAGCTACACCAGCCAGGCTAGAGGCATCTTTAGAAGGACCCATCCATGTCCCCCTTAGTTTGGGGGTGGAGAGGAGCCGGGGAGAGAGCTAGAAAAGTTGCTACCTCCCACTGCACTTTGGTAGGGCAGGTGGTGGCACAGTGAGGAGAAGAAGGAAAATGACAGAGGCCCTGAGACTCGGGTGAAGAAATGAGGGCTCTCAGGGAAGCCTGGGCAGAGGCACTGCTCCTCAGGGTGGTTTTTATGTCTGGGTGCCAGTCCAAAGCTGCTCTTCAGTCTTCCTGTTTGAAAAGGGAAGGTGGGAAGGAGCCTTTCCTTTGCTGTGCCTGTCCCATCAGCTCTGCTTAGAGCCCTGAGACCCGTGTCTCCCCACAGGCCAACTTACATTTGCTTGGGCCTTGCGTGCTCATTGGCTCCATTCTGAAGCTCCAGGGACTGACTTGTGAGCCCAACACGACCCCTTCTGTCCTCAGCTAGGAATGTGCACAAGCTCGAAGCAGAAACCAGGGTTGCACAGGGGCCGGAGGCCGGAGAGTGGGTAGGTGGAAGTTCTTGGGTGTAAAGCTTTGTCTTCTGAAGGATGAGCTGAAGCACCAAGGTCAGGAGGCTCAGGCAGGGGCTCAGAGGAGGCAGGTGCATCCCATGAATTTCCCCGATGGAAACTCAGGAATCAGGACACTCGGTGGAAAAGTTAATGTATCTTCCAGATCCTGGATATTTTCTTTTCTTCTGACCTCAGACACTTCTCAAATGATTTGTCCAGACCTGGCCAGTCCCTTAGCAGAGCCTGGGTGGAGGAGGTTAGGGCAAGGAGGTCAGTACTGCCAGGACTTGAGAGCCCCAAGGAATCCATCTGTCTTCCTTCCTGTCCGGGTCAGTCCAGGCTGTCTCCGTAGGCAGCCTTGCCTGGCCCTCACTCCCGCAGGGCCCACAGCACAGCCCTATGTCCCAGCCCTGCATCTCGGCAAGAGGGATTAAAGGTGCTGAGTCCAGTGCCCTGAGTCTGTGTGTCAAGCCCACTGGCTGCTTAACCACCCCTGACTGCAGGCCTAGTCCTGACATCCAGCTTTCTGCCTTCTCTTGAGGCCCAGTTCCTTATACCCTTAGGCCTTAGGCCGCTCCACCTGCCTCACAGTGAAGGCTTGATCTGGTGACTACCTGCCCTGGAGTTGTCTGGTATCTGGCCCTCCTGCTCTTGCCCACTAGGCACCCATGGTAGCCATTGGTAATGAATTACATCACTCTTTCCTACATTCTTGCTGAAATCAGATTTTTTATCCCAATACATTTTTATTGATTTCAGAGAGAAAGAGAGGGGGAGAGAGAAGGGAACATCAATGATGACAGAGATGCCTCCTGCATGGCCCCTGCTAGGGATCAAGTGCACAACCCAGGCATATGCCCTGACCAGGAATTGAACTGTGACCTCCTGGTTCACAGGTCAATACTCAACCACTGAGCAATGCTGTCCAGGCAAAAATGTATTTCTTAATCCCTTCACCTTTCTTCAGGTCAAGGGGCGTCCCAGGGGCAAGCTATGCTGGTGCCGAGAGCTGCGGCTGGAGCGTGTGTGTGCCTCGGTGAATCCTAGGAGCGAGCTGCAGAGCTGCTGTGGGTCTGGGGCCCGAAGGGATGACCTTGGCCAGCTGGCTAGCGCACCCGGGTTGTGCTCCTGCCTAGGAGTCCAAGATGAAGAGCAGGGCAACAAATGGCACTCTCCAGCGCCTCTGACACCAGAGTTCCCACAGTTCCCCTCCCACTGGCAGATGCTGGAGGATTAGTAAATAGGTCTCCTTCCCGTTCACTTAAGAAGCCCTGTAAGCCAC